>NC_082684.1:17600780-18810320 GCF_949987515.2 Delphinus delphis
AAAAAAAACAGAGAGATATTCATTATCTCTTATCAGAAGCACACCAAGAGTCCAGTAATACTTGTGCTTTAAACAGATGAACAAAAATTAAGTTCTATTTTCACATAAGTCCACTATTGACATTAAAGCTTAATGCTTATGATAAATTCATCAAATTTTAGTCAGCTTAACCATCCAAGACTTTCTCTCTCCCTCTCTCTTTTTCAGCAAAAACACATGTCCTTTGTCATAACTTCTCTTAGAAAACAAAACATCCTACTTTTTTTGCATGAACTGTTTTCCCTATTATTTTCCCTTCATTTCATACATCAGTAAGAATTCTTAATTCTTAGAAACCTTAATTTCTAGAGAAAACTAAGAAATTAGTAATTGTAAACTGTCTGCTACACATTAGATTTGCAAATTTATGAATACATTTCATAAGTTCCAGAAACATTTGCCCTTTTTAATATTACAGTCTTACAATGTGACACAAAACATATTTACTAAGAGACACAAATTTATTTTTAGTTTCCCTGCAATAGAAAGCCAAAAGAAAATAAACCTGTTTTCAAAAATCAATGTTTCTGTTATATTAATTAATTAATTAATTATTTAATTTAGTAAAACACTAAAGGTGTAAGTTACCAAAGGGATTTGGTAAACTATTTAAATAGACATATCATGAAACAATCATTGCTAAAAAGTTTACCTAAAAATTCTTATTTCGTTTACATCTATTTGATTAATTTGTTCTTCTGTTAAATTATTTTTCATTTGTATCATTTTTTAAATATCTTTATTGGAGTATAATTGCTTTACAATGGTGTGTTAGCTTCTACTGTATAAGAAAGTGAATCAGCTATACATATACATACACCCTCATATCTCCTCCCTCTTGAATCTCTCTCACACCCTCCCTATCCCACCCTTCCAGGTGGACACAAAGTGCCGGGTTGATCTTTCTGTGCTATGCAGCTGCTTCCCACTAGCTATCTGTTTTACATCTGGTACTGTATATATGTCCATGCCACTCTCTCACTTCTTCCCATCTTACCCTTCCCCCTCCCAGAGTCCTCAAGACCATTTGCTACATTTTTGCTTTTTTATTTTAAATTCCATATATCTATGTTAGCATACAGTATTTGTTTTTCTCATTCTGACTTACTTCACTCTGTATGACAGACTCTAGGTCCATCCACCTCACTACAAATAACTCAATTTCATTCCTTTTTATGGCTGAGTAATATTCCATTGTATATATGTGCCACATCTTCTTTATCCATTCATCTGTTGATGGACACATAGGTTGCCTCCATGTCCTGGCTATTGTAAATAGAGCTGCAATGAACATTGGGGTTCATGTCTTTCTGAATTATGTTTTTCTCAAGGATTATGCCCAGTAGTGGGATTGTTGGTCATATGGTAGTTCTATGTTTAGTTTTTTAAGTAACCTCCATACTGTTCTCCATAGTGGCTGTATCAATTTACATGCCCACCAACAGTGCAAGAGGATTCAATTTTCTCCATTTATTGTTTGTAGATTTTTTGATGATGGCCATTCTGACTGGTGTGAGGTGATACCTCACTGTAGCTTTGATTTACATTTCTCTAATGATTAGTGATGTTGAATATCCTTTCTTTTGTTTGTTGGCAATCTGTATATCTTCTTTGGAGAAATGTCAATTTAGTTCTTCTGCTTATTTTTGGATTGGGTTGTTTCTTTTTTTGATATTGAGCTGCATGAACTGTTTGTATATTTTGGCGATTAATCTTTTGTCAGTTGCTTTGTTTGCAAATATTTTCTCCCATTCTGAGGGATGTCTTTTCATTTTGCTTATGTTTTCCTTTACTGTGCAAAAGCTTTTAAGTTTCATTAGGTTCCATTTGTTTATTTTTTTTTTCATTTCCATTTCTCTAGGAGATGGTTCAAAAAGGATCTTGCTGTGATTTATGTCAAAGAGTGTTCTACGTATGTTTTCATCTAAGAGTTTTATAGTGTTTGGCCTTACATTTAGGTCTTTAATCCATTTTGAGTTTATTTTTGTGTATGGTGTTGGGGAGTGTTCTAAATTCATTCTTTACATGGAGCTGTCCAGTTTTCCCAGCACCAATTATTGAAGAGGCTGTCTTTTCTCCATTGTATATTCTTACCTCCTTTATCAAAGATAAGGTGCCATATGTGCTTCTGTTTATCTCTGGGCTTTCTATCCTGTTCCATTGATCCATATTTCTGTTTTTGTGCCAGTACCATACTGTCTTGATTACTGTAGCTTTGTAGTATAGTCTGAAGTCAGGGAACCTGATTCCTCCAGCTCCATTTTTCTTTCTCAAGAGTGCTTTGGCTATTCGGGTGTTTTGTGTTTCCATACAAATTGTGAAATTTTTTGTTCTAGTTCTGTGAAAACTGCCATTGGTAGTTTGATAGGGATTGCATTGAATCTGTAGATTGCTTTGGGTAGTATAGTCATTTTCACAATGTTGATTCTTCCAATCCAAGAACATGGTATATGTCTCCATCTGTTTGTAAATTTTTAATTTCTTTCATCAATGTCTTATAGTTTTCTGCATACAGCTTTTTTGTCTCCTTAGGTAGGTTTATTCCCAGGTATTTTATTTTTTTCATTGCAAAGGTAAATGGGAGTGTTTCCTTAATTTCTCTTTCAGATTTTTCATCATTAGTGTATAGGACTGCAGAGATTTCTGTATAGGACTGTATAGGACTATATATACAGTTCTGTATAGGACTATATATACAGTTCTGTATAGGACTACAGAGATTTCTGTGCATTAATTTTGTATCCTGCTACTTTACCAAATTCATTGATTAGTAGTTTTCTGGTAGCATCTTTAGGATTCTCAATGTATAGTAACATGTCATCTGCAAACAGTGATAACTTTATTTCTTCTTTTCCAATTTGTATTTCTTTTATTTCTTTTTCTTCTCTGATTGCTGTGGTTAAAACTTCCAAAACTATATTGAATTATAGTGGTGAGAGTGGACAACGTTGTCTTATTCCTGATTTTAGAGGAAACAGTTTCAGTATTTCACCGTTGAAAATGATGTTGCTTGTGGGTTTGTCATATATGGCCTTTATTATGTTGAGGTAAGTTCCCTCTATGCCTATTTTCTGGAGGGTTTTTATCATAAATCGGTGTTGAATTTTGTTGAGAAATTTTTCTGTATCTATTGAAATGATCATATGGTTTCACTTCTTCAATTTGTTAATATGGTTTATCACATTGTTGGATTTGTGTGTATTGAAGAATCTTTACATTCCTAACATAAACCCCACTTGATCATGGTGTATGATCCTTTAACGTGCTGTTGGATTCTGTTTGCTAGTGTTTTATTGAGGATTTTAAATCTATATTCATCAGTGATATTGACCTGTAGTTTTCTTTTTTTGTGACATCTTTCTCTGGTTTTGGTATCTGGGTGATGGTGGCCTCATAGAATGAGTTTGGGAGTGTTCCTCCCTCTGCTATATTTTGGAAGAGTTTGAGAAGAATAGATGTTAGCTCTTCTCTAACTGTTCGATAGAATTTGCCTGTGAAGCCATCTGGTCCTGGGCCTCTGTTTGTTGGAAGATTTTTAATCACAGTCTCAATTCCAGTGCTTGTGATTGATCGGTGTATATTTTCTATTTCTTCCTGGATCAGTCTCAGAACATTGTGCTTTTCTAAAAATTTGTTCACTTCTTCCAGGTTGTCTGTTTTATTGGCATATAGTTGCTTGTAGTAATCTTTCATGATCCTTTGTATTTCTGCAGAGTCAGTTGTTACTTCTTCTTTTTCATTTCTAATTCTATTGATTTGAATCTTCCCCCTTTTTTTTCTTGATGAGTCTGGCTAATGGTTTAACAATTTTGTTTAACTTCTCAAAGAACCAGCTTTTAGTTTTATTGATCTTTGATATGTTTCCCTCATTTCTTTTTAACTTATTTCTCATCTGATCATTATGATTTCTTTCCTTCTGCTAATTTTGAGGCTTTTTTATTCTTCTTTTTCCAATTGAATTAGGTGTAAGGTTAATTTGTTTATTTGAGATGTTTCTTGTTTCTTGAGCTAGGATTGTATTGCTATAAACCTCCCTCTTAGAACTGCTTTTGCTGCATCCCATAGGTTTTGGGTCATCCTGTTTTCAAAGTCATTTGTTTCTAGATATTTTTTTGATTTCCTCTTTGATTTCTTCAGTGATCTCTTGTTATTAAGTAGTGTTTTATTTAGCTTCCATGTGGTGGTATTTTTTACAGTTTTTTTCCTGTAATTGATATCTAGTCTCATAGCTTTGTGGTTGGAAAAGATATTCAATATGATTTCAATTTTCTTAAATTTACCAAGGCTTGATTTCTCATCCAGGACATGATCTATCCTGGAGAATATTCCATGAGCACTTTAGAAGAAAGTGTATTCTGTTGTTTTTGGATGGAATGTCCTATAAATATGAATTAAGTCCATCTTGTTAATGCATCATTTACAGCTTGTGTTTCCTTATTTGTTTTCATTTTGGATGATCTGTCCATTGGTGAAAGTGGGGTGTTAAAGTCCCCTACTATCAGTGTGTTACTCTCGATTTTGCCTTTTATGGCTGTTAGCATTTGCCTTATGTATTGAGGTGTTCCTATGTTGAGTGCATAAATATTTTCAATTGTTATATCCTCTTTTGGATTGATCCCTTGGTCATTTTGTTGTGTCCTTCTTTGTCCCTTTTAATAGTCTTTATTTTAAAGTCTATATTGTCTGATATGAGAATTGTTCCTCCAGTTTCTTTTGATTTCCATTTGCATGTAATATCTGTTTCCATCCCCTCACTTTCAGTCTGTATATGTCCCTACGTCTGAAGTGGGTCTCTTGTAAACAGCATATATACAGGTCTTGTTTTTGCATCCATTCAGCCAGTCTATGTCTTTTGGTTGGAGCACTTAATCCATTTACATATAAGGTAATTGTCGATATGTATGTTTCTATTACTAGTTTCCTAATTGTTTTGGGTTTGTTATTGTAGGCCTTTTCTGTCTGTTGTGTATCCTGCCTAGATAAGTTCCTTTAGCACTTGTTGTAAAGCTGGTTTGGTTATGCTGAATTATCTTAACTTTTGCTTGTCTGTAAAGATTTTAATTTCTCCACTGAATCTGAATGAGATCCTTACTGGGTAGAGTAATCTTGGTTGTAGGTTTTTCCCTTTCATCACTTTAAATATGTCCTGTCACTTCCTTCTGGCTGGCAGAGTTTCTGCTGAAAAGTGAGCTCTTAACCTTATGGGGATTCCCTTGTATGTTATTTCTTGTTTTTCCCTTGTTGCTTTTAATATACTTTTCTTTGTATGTAATTTTTGATAGTTTGATTAATATGTGTCTTGACATGTTTCTCCTTGGATTTATCCTGTATGGGACTCTATGCACTTCCTGGAATTAATTGATTACTTCCTTTCCCATATTAGGGAAGTTTTCAACTATAATCTCATCAAATATTTTCTCCATTTTTTTTTTTTTCTCTTCGTCTTCTGGGACCCCTATAATTCAAATGTTGGTGTGGTTAATGTTGTCCCAGAGGTCTCTGAGACTGTCCTCAATTATTTTCTTTCTTTTTTTCTTTACTCTGCTCTTTGGTAGTTACTTCCATTATTTTATCTTCCAGGTCACTTTTCTGTTCTTCCTCAGTTATTCTGTTATTGATTGCTTTTAGAGAATTTTTAATTTCATTTATTGTGTTGCTCATCATTATTTGTTTGCTCTTTTGATCTTCTAGGTCCTTCTTAAACATTTCTTGTATTTTCTCCATTCTATTTCCAAGATTTTGGTTCATCTTTACTATCATTACTCTGAATTCTTTTTCAGGTAGACTGCCTATTTCCTCTTCACTTGTTTCATCTGGAGGATTTTTACTTTTCTCATTCATCTGCTGTGTATTTCTCTGTCTTCTTATTTTGCTTCACTTACTGTGTTTGGACTCTCCTTTTCACAGGCTGCAGGTTGGTTGTTTCCATTGTTTTTGTCATCTGCCCCCAGTGGATAAGGTTGGTTCAGTGGGTTTTGTAGGTTTCCTGGTGGAGGGGACTGGTGCCTGTGTTCTGGTAGATGAGGCTGAATTTTGTCTTTCTGGTGGGCAGGACCATGTCCGGTAGTGTGTTTTGGTGTGTCTGTGGACTTATTATGAGTTTAGGCAGCCTCTCTGTTAATGGGTGGGGTGTTGTTCCTGTCTTGCAAGTTGTTTGGCATAGGGTGTCCAGCACTGTAGCTTGCTGGTTGTTGAATGGAGCTGGGTTTTCACGTTGAGATGGAGAGCTCTTGGAGATCTTTTGCTGTTTAACATTACGTGGAGCTGGGAGGTCACCGATGGACAAATGTCCTGAACTCAGCTCTCCCACCTCAGAGGCTCAGACCTGTCACTTGGCCAGAGCACCAAGACCTGTCAGCCACACGGCTCAGAAGAAAAGGGAGAAAAAGAAACAAAGAAAGAAAAAATAAATAAATAAAATAAAAGAAAGTTATTAAAATAGAAAATAAAAAAATATTAAAAATAAAAAAATTAACAAGTAATAAAAGAGAAAAACAGAAACAAAAAGAAAGAAAGAAGAGAGCACACAAACCAAAAAGAAATCCACTAATGATAACAAGCTCTAAAAACTATATTAAAAAAAAGAATAATAAAACCAAAATAAACACACAGACAGAACCCTAGGACAAATGGTAAAAGCAAAGCTATGCAAATAAAATCACATATAGAATCCTACACATACACACTCATAAAAAGAGAAAAAGGAAAAAAATGAAAAAATATATATAAAGGAATAGAGCAGCCAAATCAATTAGCAAATCTACCAATGATAATCAGCTCTAAATACTAAACAAAGGTAAACATAAAGCCAGAAACAAATTAGATACAGAAAGCAAACCCCAAGTCTCCAGTTGCTCCCAAAGTCCACCACCTCAATTTTGGGACGATTTGTTGACTATTCAGATATTCCACAGTTGCAGGGTACATCAAGTTGATTTTGAAGATTTAATCTGCTGCTTCTGAGGCTGCTGGGAATAATTTCCCTTTGCCTTCTTTGTTCGCACAGCTCCTGGGGTTCAGCTTTGGATTTGGCCCTGCTTCTGCATGGAGGTCACCTGAGGGCATTTGTTCCCCACCCAGACAGGACAAGTTTAAAGTAGCAGCTGATTCAGGGGCTCTGGCTCACTCAGGCCGGGGGGATGGAGGGGTACGGAATGTCAGGCGAGCCTGTGGTGGCAGAGGCTGGCATGACGTTGCACCAGCCTGAGGTGTGCCGTGCATTCTCCCGGGGAAGTTTTCCCTGGATCATGGGATCCTGGCAGTGTCGGCTGCACAGACTCCTCGGAGGGGAGGTGTGGATAGTGACCTGGGCTTGCACACAGGCTTCTTGGTGGCTCCAGCAGCAGCCTTAGCCTTTCCTGACCATCCCTGATGTACGCGCTGATAGCCGCGGCTCACGCCCCCCTCTGAAGCTCAATTTAGGCGGTGATCCGAATCCCCTCTCCTCGCGCACCCCAAAACAGTGGTCTCTTGCCTCTTAGGCAGGTCCAGAGTTTTTCCCAGACCCCCTCCCGGCTAGCTGTGGCGCACTAGCCCCCTTCAGGCTGTGTTCACGCCACCAACCGCAGTCCTCTCCCTGTGCTCAGACCGAAGCCCGAGTCTCAGCTCCCAGCCCCCACCCGCCCCGACGGGTGAGCAGACAAGCCTCTCAGGCTGGTGAGTGCTGGTCGGCACCAATCCTCTGTGCGGGAACCTCTCAGCTTTGCCCTCTGCACCCCTGTTGCTGCACTCTCCTCCGTGGCTCTGAAGCTTACCCCCACCCCACTCCCCCTCTCTACCAGTGAAGAGGCTTCCTAGTGTGTGGAAACCTTTCCTCCTTCACAGCTCCCTCCCAGAGGTACAGGTCCTGTCCCTATTCTTTTGTCTCTGCTTTTCCTTTTTTATTTTGCCCTACCCAGGTACGTGGAGTGTTTCTTGCCTTTTGGGAAGTCTGAGGTGTTCTGTCAGTGTTCAGTAGGTGTTCGCACGAGTTGTTCAACATGTAAATGCATATTTGATGTATTTGTGGGGAGGAAGGTGATCTCCACATCTTACTCCTCCACCATCTTGAAGGTCCCTCTGTTCTTATGTTTAGATTACCTATAAATACTTTATTCAACACAGGCAATGTCAATCACCTTTCCAAGTTATTTTTCTGGCTGGCAAATTTTGTAATAGTTGTAACATGAGCTTATTTGACTTTTAGTAAACCTGGAGGTAGAATAATGGTATTATTCTTAATGAAGATAACTCTAAAGATATGTCTGTATTAATTAAACCAACAAACTTAAACTAGCTTTTACATATCTATATATCTATACATATATATGTATATATATATATACACACAAATACTTTGTTTAAGCTAGTTAAATAGAGTTCTTTACAAATTAATTTTGGCAATTCCTTGTAGAGGTAGAAAAATAGCATACCTTTAATGTACATACATAAACATATGTTAAACATACACACAGCAAAACAGAGATCTTATAGTTTTCATTTTAAAAAAATTGGGGGAGAGGGCATGAATGAGGTATAAGAATAGAAAACACACTAGTTATAAACAACAGTTGGGGTCTGCTCAGATGGCTAAAACTGTTTCTACCAATATTTGTGAAGAAGGCACTTAAGATTTATGTTTGTCTTTGAATAAGATTTTGGGCTAGTGTGATTCTATAGCAACTTGTACTTTTTAAAAGGCCACTTTTTCCCTTTTTTCTTTCAGTCTTCGAATTGGGGATAGTCTAGAAAGGAGTTCCCGGAGATGTTACAAGTCTTTTCCAGAAATGCATTGCTCATTTTGCAATGCTTTATAAGGACAGTTGCCTTTAATTCCTCAAAGAACTGGGTTGTAGCCTAAATGACTTCATAGGTTGATCCATCCATCTAACTATATCATTCTCAATTTGCTTCTTTTCCTCTGGGTACATAGTTTCATTTTAACTTAAGGGAGAAGGCCTAAAAAAAAATTTTATTCTATCTATATGGTCTCAGGTCTCAGCTATGGTCCTGAGTTCAGTCAAACCAGGGGCCTCCCATCTTATTTTCTGCTCTTTTTATTTATCCACTAATCTCAGGAAGTAATCCATTTACAAAAAGTTTAGGGGATCTTCCCTGGTTTTAAGAAATTCTTTAACTATAGTCCTTAGCTTGGCCTTTGACCAAGGAGGGGAAGGTATATGAAGAGGATTTTCCATAGCCTCAGGTGGTCTTATTTTAAAAGGTAACTGTTTAATGATCTCTTCAGAGTGAAAAGGCAATTCAGACAAAGAATCAGTAGTGAGCACTCAGGAAGAGCAGGATAGAGGAAAGCAGTAAGAGTCACATCAGTTTCAGTGTGCTCCATTTTATGTATCTTCTGTGTCTTCAACTTTTCGTTAGCCTTTTACAACAGATCTTTCAATGAAGATATTTTGGAATTTTGAAGCCTTCTAGAGGCTCCTGCATATCAATTAAAATAGGTATCCCATATATGCGTTTGATTCCGAAGGCTTTGCTTTTGAGATTATTTTTTAAGAGATCTTATCTAATTGGAACACTTCTCATAATAGACACTGTAATTTTAGGTTGTAATTCCCCTAAAATTCGTAGCAGTTTGATAGGTCCTTAGCTGTAAATAGAGTTCAACCCACATTTCTGCCTGGCCATATTTTGGAACGTCCAACCTGATGGTTACAGAGTTCTCAGGTCACAAAATAAACTTGGTAGGAGTCTGCCATTTTTTTTTTTTTTTGTAAATATTTATAGCTTCTAGGACTCACAATTCTTAGATATAAAATAAGCAGGTATACTGGAAGATGGCACAATTAACTCTTTAGATTTTTAAAAGGGAAAATTTTATGTTCAATGTCAAGTTTAATTTCTGTTCATTCATTTTGTTAAGAGAGTTCCTAAAGCTAGCTCTTATACATTTTTGTGTTCACTATTTAACTTTGTCTTTCAGTAAGGCAATTGTTTAGGATGAAAATTCTCTAAAAATGTTTCCTTTTCAAATATGGTCAATTCAAAGGATCCATTGTTTGGTCATTGATGAGTAAGATCTATTAATCTCAGTAGCAACTCAAAGGAATAGCCTTTTCATGGAAAGATCTAGAGGTAACTTTCCAGGCTGAGAATAAATCTTTATCATGGACACAAGAGGTATCTCTGGTGCAGGTGCAGATGATGTTGCTCCCAGGCTCCAAAGATTCATTTCCAAATACAGTCTAAGAAAATATCTACAAGGGACTCTGTTTTTAAACAACTGTTCCAAAACACAGGAAATCATGTCCCCTCCCCACCCTGACTCTTGAACAGAATAAGGTGACTAACCAAGCCAAAAATTTACCCATTTTTTAGATTCCCTAAGCTTAGATCCATAGCTTATTTAGTTGCCCATCAGATATACATATACATACTCTGATTGGCAGAGACCAGAGAGAATGTTTTCACTGGTCAGAAAGTAAACCACCTCTGGGAGGAAAACGATCAATGAAGCACATGGGTATTCATACCAAGTAACCAGAGTCACTAAGACAAAAAAACTAGTTCCCCAAATGTTTTTTTCCTGCTAATCTAAATTTAGAAAAAAAAAAAAAAGAGGCTTTTACCACTCTGCTTCCACCAGACTCTGCAGCTAGAGATCTAGGAATCTGACTTGATACGAATTCTTATCCTTGGCAAGTTTTGCCAGAGGGCCCAGGATCTTTCTACTATAGCATCTTTGGGGTGAGCAGTGTCCAGCCGGTGAGGTCTCACCAAAAATGCTGAGGGGAAAGAATAAATGTTCTTTCCATTGGTCTAATAATCAAATCGACATGAGACAGATTAACTTTTCATTCTGGAAATACCCCTAAATTAAATTTTTCTAGGTAGTTGAGAGAGGGATAGAAGGTTTTCTTGAGCCCACAGGGTCTCAATCACCTTTTGTTCAAAATAATCCATGTGCCAAAGTGGCACATTTTGGGGAGGCTCATTATAAACCTCTTCAGCATCAATCAATGTATATTTATCAAGTCTCTTCTCTAAGCCTCCCTAACTCTTCCATGTAATATTAAGGATTCTGAAAAGACAAAGAAGAAAGGTTTTCTTACCTTACTATGTTAAGCCTTCTTTTGTATCACCAAAGTCCAACTTTTGCCTTTAGTACATTGTGTGTTTGTATAGGATGAACATTTTTGATTCCTTTTTACTTTACAGAAATCCTAATAAGCCTGGTGAATTGCATTCTCATTTACAGATAAGGAGCACAAGGCCAAGATGCTTTAAGTGTCATTCCTAAGGCCACAACAATAATTAATGATAGATTAGAAAATAATGTAAAAATTTTCATTGGCTTCCACCATGTAAAAACTTTAGAAATTGAAATTAAGGTAGCTTGACATAAAGATCAATACAGAGAGGGCTTCCCTGGTGGTGCAGTGGTTGAGAGTCCGCCTGCCGATGCAGGGGAAGCGGGTCCATGCCCCGGTCCGGGAGGATCCCACATGCCACAGAGCAGCTGGGCCTGTGAGCCATGGCCACTGAGCCTGTGCGTCCGGGGCCTGTGCTCCACAACGAAAAAGATCAATACAGAGAATGTGTATGAATAGATGATTTGTATTGTTTTAGAGCAATATCCAGCTGTTAATGATCATTGCTGTTACTGCAGTCCCCATGAATCTTCCACTCTCTAACAATGAATGCCATGTTTCGTGAATCAATCCACATTTTTAAAAATACGCTTTTCCCCTAGTCTGTCTGTTCCTGCTAGTCATCTGCCTTGGCATCTTCTTCTTCTGGTCCACCAAAGCACAAGCAGAGGTAAAATTTTTAATCAATATCTGTGGATTAATTGTTTGAATCAAGAAAATCTAGGTCACACAACTAGCACACAAACACATATCTGTCAGACTCCAATTCCCATCATGTTTTCTTTTGCAGAGCATAATACATAAAGGTATCTAGAGATTAATCTTTTTGCATAATGATGGAAAATCCTTGCAGATGTTAATTACTCAGTTTAGCTAGAAATTCCTCTACCACATGCCCCAAAAAACCCTGTACACACATCTATAACCAAATGCAGAAATAGAAGTCTCAATAGAAAGAATGTGTTGATGTGTGGGAATGGTTTTCCCACTCCTTTTTTACCTCCTACCCATTCCATTAAATTTCTGTTCTTCACTGAAGCCTCCCTTAACTCACTTAAACTAGGCTGCATTATCAGGTAAATATCTGTATAATATGTTGGCATGCCATGATGCTGATCACAGCTTATTGAATTTGTTTAATGTTTGTCTTTGCTGCTAAACTTCATACTTTTAAAGACACAGAATGTATTTACTCTCTTTGCTATTGTCACCCAGTGCTCAGCCCAGTTTTCAGTACATAATAAATGCTCAGTAGAAATTTGGTAAATGAATGGAGAGCTGACCAAAAGGGAAGCAAGCACTACTTCCTCTCTTCCAATTAATCACTCCACCAACACAAAACACACACACCCACACATAATATATACCCATATTCATAAAGCACATGCAGCTGTTAAAGGTAAAACTTGGTCTTTGGTGTTATAAAGGGATTAAGAGTCTGTTATATTCAAGCTATTCCTGCTGTCTGTATATTTAAAATATGAAAGTGTAGCAAATTTTGACACAATTATGGTTGAAGAATAGGGATGTTGTTATGTCAATGTGCACTTGAAATATCAATATCACAGAATCTCTCTAGCATTATTTCTTATGGATGTACTACAGAGATTTGGAAATATAATGCAGAAAAATTTATAACCCAACACTTTATTTATTGAGAAACATCTCCTATGTTTTATTGCCATGGTACTACATTTGCTGTAATTGCCTAATATAACCTTAAATATACCTAATTGACTTTTGCTACCCTCTTTCCACTGGTAAAACTGTGACATAATTATAAAATACAAACATAGATAGCAGAAAGGAAAGTTTGTTTAAGAGAGAATGTGCTATTTTACTTACTAAATAAAATAACACATTTATTAATTCTACCTCTTCTGCATCTTAAGTATAATATATGTGTTCTGAATAACAAAATTATAAAATAATAAAATAAAATGTGTTTTTTTTTTATATAGGATGGTGTGGTATAGTAAGAAACATATTTGGTCTTTGTCCCAGGTTCCTGGCATAAAGCACCTAATACCCTTGGAATATCCTGAGTGAGGAGTGTCTTTTGTTATTCATCATGAGCCCCTTTCAATCACACCTAAGTTCAAGCTAATGAGGTGACTTACCGTGGGGCCACTAGATAGCCTTAGGATGGGGCTGGTCACCAGAAAGACCATGGGGTCAGAGGACTGGAACTTTCAGCCCCACCCACCTACATCTTCAAGAAAGGGGAGTGGGTTGGAGATTAAAGTTCTATGAACACTATTGAACGAGGTGAATTGATGAGCTTCTAGACTGGTGAACCCATTCTTATGCCAAAGGGTGGTACATCCCAGTTCCATGAAGACAGAAGCTCTTGCTCTCAGGACCCTTCCAGACCTTGCCCTATGAATCTCTTCATCTGACTGTTTATTTGTATCCTTTATCTTATCCTTTGTAATAAGTTGGTAAATATAAGTAAGTGTTTCTCTGAAGTCTGTAAGTCTCTTTAGCAGATGAATTGAACACAAGGAGGGGGGCTGTGGGAACCATTGATTTACAGTAGTTTGTTGGAAACTCCGGTAACAACCTGGACTTGCAACTGGTATCTGAAGTGAGAGCAGTCTTGTGGGACTTAGCCCTAAACCTGTGAAATATGACACTATCTAAACCTGTGAAATATGACACTATCTCCAGATAAATAGCATCAGAATTGAGGTAAATTCATGGGACACCCAGTCAATGTCCACAGAGAATTAAAGAATTGCTAGGTACTGTTGGAAAACACAAAGCAGAGATGGCTATGCCATAATGGGTGCTCAAGATTTTGTTTAGGCTATTGATGGACTTATTTAACACCCGTGCTTAAAACATCATAAGAAAATACTGTTTATCATATATTGTGCATTTTTCTACACCTAGCAACTTTTCTCCAAAACTATAGAACAAATATCAATATTATTCCCATTTTGCAGATGAGTAATCCGAGCTCAAATGTTGCTTTAACAACTTACACCTAGTTACACAGCTAGCATGTGAAGGAGGTGGCACACAATGCAGGTTCATCAGACTTCAGTGTTCATCCTCTGAGTCACTCCCATCATCCTGAACCTTACACACATGCAGTTCCCTTCAGTTTGCCTTTTCTCCTATAGTATGAAACTTTTTCTTTGTAATTAAATTAAATATCCTAAAATATTTCTCCAAAATATTGAAAGAACTAAAGCGAATCAGGAGAGTTCCTTCTAATTCTTACATATTAAGAGATGAAAATTTCCTAATCCTGACTTCTCACATCTCTAAGTCTAGACCAGGCACACTGTGGCAGAGGATTTTTTTAGCTCACTGAATATCCAAGAGCTATCCTACACTTTCCAGCATCTCGTGGTTGGTCCAGGTCATGTGTCTAGCTCTGGTAAGGGGTCTGTGAATGGAAGTTACCATAATTTTGAGGCAGTAAAATGTTTTGGGGTAACCACCTTGCTCTCTCTTCTCCTCATTCAGTCATGCTGGAAATCATGCTTCTAGATGGCAGAGCCATACCATACAGTGGAAGAATAATGAATCCCAAAGTCAATACTTAGAGTTTACCTGGAAATCCATGGGAGCTGTAGTAGAATTATATAGATGGAAATAAATTTCGGTTTATGCAGCTTAATCTGGTTCATGCAGGCATAGGAAAGAGGCCATAAATATATAATGATTGATCCAAAATCTTGAAGTTGAAGTTAATTAGTTAGTATGCTTTTAGTTTTGGGTATTGGAAACTCTTACTATAAATTATTTTAACCATAGGATATTTATTTTCTCATATAGAAATGTATTCTGGAGGTGGATTATTCTAGGACAGTAGCTTAGCAATGGGTTAACAATGACTACAGCAGGACCAAGCGTCGTATTATGAACTTTAATATCCAAGGTTAGGGAGAGGTACGTTTTATTCTCAGTTTTAAGGGAACAAAACTTTTCTATTGTCATTTATTAACCTCTCCCACCAAATCTTTATATCTAAGGGTCTAGTGTTGTATCAAATTCCCCTGCCTAAACAAGTTACTATAATTGTTAGATTTACTGGAATTGGTTCCTTAGTCTAACCAACAGTCATTATCTAGAGCTAAGAGATTTCATGAAAGGAATGGTCACCCAATTTCTGAATAAACTCAGAGTTCTGCTAGCAAAAAATAAAGTAAATAATGGCTACCGAGTAGATGGCAGTGTCTGACAATAGGAAAGTTATTCAGACAGTGAGGTAATATGATCTCTCAACATTATGCAATGCACTGAGGGGGGACTAGAATTTGCCACCCCAAATATGCTTCTTTGGCATAAGGATTATTTTAGACTGATTATTTTTAAGAAAATAGCAGACAGTAAAAGCTTTGAAAACAAAGTAGAAGTTACCCTTTTGTAAGCAACATTTAACATTTATAAGGGAAATCTCTCTTTGTAAGGGTGTCTCCCTTTCTGTTCCAGGAATGGAAGGATAACTAAATCTCTAGAAATTTATTAATAGAAAAGGCAAAACTTCCAATCTGCGTAACAACCTTACTATGCTTTCCCTGATAACCTCCCATAACTGGCCTCCCCTTCCCTGCAACATCTTCTGTCTTTAGCTGGAGAAGGTATTTAATGTGATGGCTTAGGCCATTTCAGGGAGTTACTCAGTTTTCTTTGGTGTCTCCCATATGTACAGGAGGTATACATTTTATTAAACTTCTTTTTTTCTCCAGTTTATCTGTCTTTTATTACAGTGGTGTCACAACAAGAACTTAGAAGAGTGTGGGGAAAATGTTTTCTCCCTTTCACCCCCAAATTCGAATTTAATTTTAAATTCAAAATATGGCTAATATTAATTTCTTCTTAAATTTTCTATTTTTTCCAGCTGTTCAAAGTTTTATAGCAGTTCCAAAAACATTATCACTGAGTTTATTAACCCAACATAGAGTAAAAATGGTTCTAATGAGAGTAAAACTTTCTCATAAATGCTCAACTATTAATTTAGGCTTTTTTTTTTTTAAATCAAAAATTGGCCTGCTATTGGGATGCTGGCTTAAAAACATTATTAGTTTTAGTTTCTCTATTTGAAACTATTTATGTTGGCATCAGGTAGACAATACCAAATTTGGAAATACTTACTTTTGAATATTAGAGCATGTGGATATTTTTAGGCAAGGACCAATTCTCGGTCAAAAACAGATGCTTCTTACCCACCAGTAGGCTGCCACATTAACCCAACTTGGCCAAAGAAGATATTTTGTATTTAATGAAAATACTGTTTGTTTAATGTAAACTCAAGTTCGATTACATATTATGACCATGAAAAGAGAAGTTCACCCACAGAAACGTTAGTATAATTGTAAAGGTTGGTCAGGAACTGAAGTAAACTATTCTGTTTCATCACTTTCTGAGATGATTTGTAAGAGAATCAATCCACTATAAAAGTCCCCAGTGTGCATGCTTTTTAAGAATTTGTATTAGAATTTCCACCTTTCTGAAGCATGAGTTTAAATGATTGGCGCTGATGTGCACATAAGGATCCGATGGGTTTTTGGCCCTTCGGAAGCACCGGAGCGAGGAGTTGAATGATGTGTGAAATGAAAAACTCAACCCAAAGCTCGCAGGGAGTTCAGAGAGGACTCTGGGTCGTCAGGGCAGGGCCTGGTTAGCATGATGATGATAATCACACAGCTGTAGAATCAAAGCTCCCTGAGTTTCAGGGCGGGGACCGGCAACGCCTGCGCTTTAATGAGCCTTATGCCCCGTCTTTGTCTCAGTACATATTTCTTATCTCTCGGCTACTCAAGAGTTGTGACAATTAATAGTCTCTATTTCAAAGTGAAGTATTAATGTGAGAAAATTTCCTGAACCACTTGAGCCGAATGACTCAACTTTACCTCCATTTTCAAGAGATATTAAGATAGAAAAAAAAAAAAAAAGAATTGGGGGATGGAGTTGAACTTTAGGAATACTAATTTCAGTCCTTTACATATTATGTGGAGGCCCAAGGCATAGATTTAGAAGAATTACATCCAGATTTTCACTAACCCATGCAAAATAAGTAAATAAATAATAAAATAAACACACACATACACACCCTATGCATAACAATAATATAATATATAATATTATATACAATAATTTTTTGTAAGACTTAATAACATGTGTAGCATTCCTCTCAAGAGTTTCCCTGTCTCTAGTCTGCATATAGCAACCAGGTCACACCACTGCTAACCCTGATTCTATGTCATTTTATTCACAACTGCCATTACCATAATAGCAACCATTTTTAAAGTGTATACCATGAGCAAAGCACTGAATTAAATGCTTTAATTGCACTATTTCACTGAATCTTTAAAACAACTCTGTAGTAGACACTATAATTATTCCCATTTTCCAGATGAGGAGACTGAAACTTAATGATGCTACTTTTTTAATCTCACTCCTCTTAGCAGGCTATTTTGTCTTCTGATATTTCCACTTCTCTACCTGTATTTCCTATACAGTGATAATACAAATAGGAATATCACATAGGGAGGATGGGAGGGAGGGAGACACAAGAGGGGAGAGTTATGGGAACATATGTATATGTATAACTCACTTTGTTACACAGCATAAACTAGCACACCATTGTAAAGCAATTATACTCCAATAAAGGTGTTAAAAAAAAGAATATCATATTAATAGCTAATATTTATTGACCACAACTATGTTTAGGGCACAGATTTAAGTGGTTATGTAGATTTACTTATTTAATACTCACAAAAAACCCTGTAGCAAATGTTAATATTATCCTTGCTTTACAGATGAGAAATGGAAGTGGAGAGAGGTAAAACAACTTCTCCAGTATCACATAGCCATGCAACAGAAGAACTGGGTTTTTATGGCAGGCATTCTAGCCACCCGAGCTTCCCAACGCATTCTCAAGGAACAGTATTTGTACTCACCTTCAGTTTCAGCTGTGGGGTAGGATAAAGACACTAGAATCAAGGTAAATCAGTTACTCCCCATTGGAAACTTGCCTGTGAGGCTTAGACAGAGTTGTTAAGCTCTGGAATCTCTGTTTCTGTTCCACGTGTCTGTTCTACATACTAAATTTGCTTGTAGGAAAGAGGGAAGGAAAAGAAAAAAGAAGAGGAGTAAAGACAGAAGAAAGAAAGGAAAGAGAGATGAAGCAGAGACAGTTAAATTGATCTTAGTCTCCACTGATGCTTCAAGTCTTGAATATATTTGGAGACTTAAAAAATTAAGTTTCAAAGAGCTTCTTGTCTAGGTTGGCCTCAGTGTTCTGAGAAATTCTAAATCAATGGTGAGCTCTGTCACAGAAGCTCTAAAGACAAATCTGTTTAATGAACTGAACTCTTCAATTACAAAATATCTAGAAGCAAAATTATGTTCACATTGTACTTTAAAAACACTCCATTCTCAAATCCAGCCATCAGTTTAATCCCATGAATATAAATAAAAACCGACATGACTAAACTGTCTTCAATCAAAATTGTTAATATAGTTGCAAAGGCATATAGTTATTTCGTAAAGTGTTTTCCAAAGTCTTCCTTGTCTAAAGTACTTAATATTTTATCCCTACAATTTTCTCTACCCTTTACTATGGTAAGAGGATTCAAAATATTCATAATGAAAAATATGTGATGAATTTAACATGGTGCTATGGAATAATTAACATCTAGTTTAACATTTTCAGAGATTAAGGATGACAACCTAAATTGTTTGCATGTGCGTTCTTTACATAGTTACGTAGGAGCAATTCCATACTCTGCTTTCAGTTTGACAAAAAGACACTGGCTCTTCCATTCAACCACCATTCACCTCTAGTAAATCAACCAGTAATGCAACATTCAGCTCCACTTACTCAGCTGTGCTGTTTCTATATTCCATGAAAAATAATATTTGATATAAGTACTGACTTTTAAATTATTAAATACCCAAAAATATAGTGATAACCACTGATAAAAGTTACTTAAAAATAAATTATAATGCTTTTAGTCTGTGGTAAATGGTGTTATAAGCTAGTAAAACAGAAAGCAACATTTTTCATTTAAGGCTTCAGGCAACCTGGCTATGTTTTACCTTAGGCTGTTTGGAAATAGCTGTTATTAAAAATTGTATCACAGTAGTAAACTATATGGAAAAAGAATCTGAAACAGAATAGGAGTATGCATATGTATAACTGAATCACTTTGCTGTATACCTGGAATTAATACAACATTGTAAATCAACTATACTCCAATATAAAATAAAAATTTTAAAAATCTGATCAGTTCAATTGCTTGAAGTATACATGTAGGATACATCCACTGATATTAGGATACAGAAGTCCTAAGAAATAGATGATATGCTTAATTATTTTGCAAACTCACATTGAGCTTTCAGGAAACTCATGATAAGGAGGTACAAAAAATAGGTACTACAATATTTAAAACAAGAAGAACAATGATAGCAAGAGTTAATAGAACAGAAGACAGCCACTGTGTTATTCATGCTTTCCCTGACTTAAATTTTATAACTTAAAGAGAAACTTGTAATTAATATGTAATCCATTTTAAAGATGAGAAAACTGAGGCTAAGAGAGTTCATGGTTTTTACCCAATATTATTCATCTAATAAGTATTAGAGCCATGATTCCAATTCATACCTTCCTGCTTCTAGGGTCTTTTCTCTGAACTGCTAGGCTTTGCTTTTCTAGCAGTACCATGACAGGCCTGGTGAAGATGCAGAGAGCAGAAAATATGACCCTTGTAAAGATTTTGCATCACTGATAGCCAATCATGAATTACACACATGGGTAACACAGGAAAATATAATAATTTGTTCTTTATTTGTTATAAATATGAGAGTGCAGATAAAGAACATAGCAGTTAAATTCAATATGAAAAGCTTTATTTTGTTTTTTAAAATTTTATTAAAGTATAGTTAATATACAATGTTGTGTTAATTTTTGCTGTACAGAAAAGTGACTCAGTTATACACACGCACACACAAACAGATACACACACACACACACACATATATATATTCTTTTCCATTATGGCTTATCACAGGATATTGAATATAGTTCCCTGTGCTATACAGTAGAGAAAAGCTTTATTGTTCACAGCATTTCCTTCCTCTCAGTTCTTGGACATGGCGACATTTGGGCGGATGGAGGATGGGAGGAAACCATCACTAACTAAGAAAAGAGTCTTAAACAAGATATAAAATAAAATGGACACTTTTATAGTCTCTTAGAGTTCAAATAATATGTCCATGTTTAACATTTCTTGTACCTTTCACTCCATTCCTGGAGGATAGGTGAGCTGGAGATGACCATTTTTATTTTAAAGAAATATTTTTGAGGTTCAGTGAGGCCCAATTAGTGAAAGAGGCAAGACTGAAACTGAACTTTTCTGCTGATCAGCAGTCTTGCTAAGATATTATCATCCAAGGTGATAGAAAAAGCATGTCATGTGTGGTGAGTGGTAGGATATGGGGAAAAGTGGGTAAAGGAAAAATATTAAATGAAGTTTCTTTGATGGGAATAGAAGAGATAAATGTAGATATAAGAATGTAGTCTGATAGGTTTTGAAGAATACATTTATGAGTTGAAAGGTGATTGAAATGGCAAGAGGGAAACAGTGTGGTTTGTGGAGGATAATAGACAATATCCCACAGTGAACTTTGGTGTCAAACCTGGGATAAACATGGCAAGTTATTTAATGTCTCCAGCCCTGAGTTTCCTTATGTTTAATGTGAGAATATTAACACCTACATCACCAGAGCTTTGATGGTGACAATAAAGAATAAATGTGAAAAAGTATGTGAGATGCACACAGAAAGCTCTCTGGGAAGAGCAGTGATTGTGATTATAACTCTGAACACAGTGAAATAGAAACTGTGTTTGAAGTTGTGGAACCAGGAAGTAATGTAGGAAAGAAAACATTAAGACCTTGAGACAAGGGGAAAACATAACATGGCATCACTTTAACATATAAAATTCTACTCTCCTCCATAATATCCTTTACTGGTTTCCCATTATATTGGTGTTAAAATGATCAAACAAGGAGACATTAGACTGAAGTAGCTCTAATGCTTTGGTCTACATGAGCAAACCTAAACCTAAGCCAGAGTCAATTCCTATAAATGCCTCAAGATTAAGAAGGAAACCAATTAAAAACAGCCAACAGGTTTTCCTAAATAATGCAACCTTAAGCTACAGCCAATCAAATAATTTCCTTGTTTTGATTCTCTGTCTTCTCTATGAAAAACTTGCCCCCAGTCTTCCATGGCTAGAGTGCTAACAACGACTTCTAGTTTGTTGCTGCAGATTGGAATCGGTGTTTTCTCAAATAAATCTAACATTTTAATGTGCCTCACTTTATCTTTTAACACTAGAATAAAATTCAAAATCTATAGCCTGTCCTACAAACAGCCACATAATGTAGCTTCTGCATTCTCCTCTAGGATTATCTCTCCAGGATTTCCTCTTGCATCACCAGCCATAGTGGGATTCTTTGATTTCCTGCTTTTCCGTCTACCTGGAATATTCTTTCCCCAACTGCTCACCTGGTCTCAACTTAAATGTTTCTTCTTCAAATAATACCGTCCAGACCTTCTATTGTCCTCATTAATTAATGATTAAAACTTGCAATTATATACTTATTTGTATGTTTGTATTCAAGCAATTGAATAGAGAAGCATCGATTAACGTGAACTGAGCTCTGAAGCTCTGAGTGCTCTAGAGATCATGAAGAAGGTAAATATGGAGACCTGCAGAGGGAAAAGAACTATTTATGTAACACTTCAAGATATCAATACCAGAGATGCCAGACATGGCAGTGAGTGATTACTTGCCAAATGAAGGGGAAAAGAAAGCATCTCTATGTGTCGGAGTTAGAGAAGGCATGAGACTCTTGGCTCTTCTAGGAATTGTCAGAGAAACCATCAAAGGATTTATCATTTTAAAACTCTGGTGGTCTAAAGATGCTACAATTGTTCTCTAAGCTGAAACAGGAAGCTAAGCTTTAAACTCTTTAATCCTCTGGATTAATGGTGTATGTGCATCTGTGAGTGTATGTGTGTGTCCTTCTTGTTCTTTCGTGTGTACTTTTGTGTGTGTTTCTGTGTTTTGTTTTCCTTTTTTTTTTTTTTTTTTTTTGGTGAGAATAAGTGGGATTTGTGACAACAGAGATGCTGTTTTGAAAGGAATGGGAAATGTGCCACTTGATGGATATCAATTTTTTTGCATGTCACTTCAGCCTTCCATCTCAGGTCTCCTTCATGGCAACATCACTAGATCGTGAAGAGTTAGACTGTCAGAAGGTTTTTATGTCCAACTAAGAACTTCTCTTATAAATAACCCATTTATTGGAGAAGACAAACATGTTAAGCATAAAATAATCTAGAAAAAATGCTTACTAAGTAAAATCAAAATAATTTTTGACCCCATGTGATATGCCAAGGCATATTGTTTATTATTTATATACTTTCATTGGATAGATGGCCTACTTATGCCTTGTACAAGGTGGGTGTACAATAAAACTGAAAAGTTCATATTGTTCCAGATATGTAGCAAACATGAACTTCTTTATGAAATTTGAAGAAATATTTTCTCTAAAGCTGGAGAGATAGTAGTTTGCTTCATCAGTTTCAACAGCTTTAGCATTTTTGTTTTGTCTTCTTTTGTTTTTTCTTGACAAAAAGTACAAATTAGAAAACAAGTATTCCACTGTGCTCATGGGTCTGGTGTAATCAGTAAAAAATAGCAAACATGTCACCAATTAAATACCAGAAAGAAAAAAGTTGCATCTCGGAATGTCAAGACAAAAGAAGCCTGAAATCTGACAACTTTTACAAGATCCATGAAATAAGGAACAAGTATAACCTTGAAACTCCATTGCCTGAGGAATTCTTTCTCCATCAACCATAACATTGGTTTCTTGAGACTATCAAGTTAGGTGTAGATTTAGAACTAGAAAATTGAAGTCATGATCAAGCAGACAAAGGTACATTTCCTAACTCTGTTTTTGTCCAGGGCAAGAATTTAATTATCACCTCTTTACATAGATCCTCCTCAACCACCTATTCTAAGTCATAAACACCATTTAACCTCAGTTATCTTCATCATAGGACATTGTTCTTTCCATTATTTATTGTGTTCAAATTATATTATTTATATATTTACTTATTTGGTTATTGATTGTCTCTTCATTTCTCCCAGCAAGGACATTATGAGGTCATGAACCTTGTTGATCTTATTTACTTGTGTATCCCTAACTCATAAAGATATTTGCATGTAGTTCACTATACATATTTACATGGAGCCCACCATGAAAATAATATAAGGAACACAAAGATAATGGCTATGGCATGATAACATGTTAATTATCTGCTCAAGATTTATTGGATATTTTTTTTCTCCTGTAGGTTAAAACATTTTGTAATACCCTATAGTAAAATATATAGTAATTAAAACATTCAAAGTCAAAAAATGCTATATTTCATTTATTAAAGGACTGTGTTGATTATCTTTTCATCAAAATTACAGTACTGTTTTTCCTAAATCATAATTAGATGGCGTAACTGTTAATACCAAGAAGATTTTATCTTTGGAGGGAGAGCAATCTCTTAATCTTATTTATAATCATTCATTTATGCTGTTATTCAGTCATTCATTAATTCCAGTATTAACATGTCTTGAGTGATTAGTGTCTGTCATTGTCTTACCAGCTTCTATGACAGATAGGTCCCTCCTTCTAGGGAATCAGAATTTCATAGGCACAGAGACCAGAAAACCAACATATACCAGAGCAATGTGGAACTGGAGTTGTGCACAGTGAACTATGAGAGCACAAGACCCTCACCTGGCATAAGTAGTCAAGGAAAACCTAGTAGAAAAGAATGGACAGCTGGAAGTAGGGGCTAGGTCTGGCTGAAGAGGTCATCTGAATGGCAAACAGGGAAAATCAACTTACTGGTATGACTAGGCAGGATATATTTAGGAATGAAACTGTAGGGGTAGACAAGAGTCAAATTACAGTAGGACTTTCATGCCCTGCATGCTACAGATACCATACATTTAAAGCTACCTATCGTCCAATAAGACTGAAGCTATAAGGATGGCCCCAGTTGTACCACATGAAGCAACATCCTACAGGAAGACCTGCTGGCTGTGTGAGAAGCTGTGTCTGTCCAGGTGACTGTACTGTCTGGCAGTAAGAGGGCCAACATGTCCTCACCTTTACAGATAAGAAACTCAATTTATTCAGCTCATCCAGAGTTCTGGTTACTTTAGGATGGCCAAATTCACAAGAGACAGATAATATTGGGTCTAAATATAAAAGAACACATGCATCCACTTGTCAGTCTATTTTCTCCTGGGCATGAAGCCTACAAACAGAACAAAAGAGTTGGAAAATTTTACTGATAAAGACATTAAAATAAGTTAGCATAACAAATCCATTCATCTATGGGGAAAAAAAACAGAATATAAAATTAATTATGTGCAAGGTCAGAGTCATTTCAAAGGACTAAAAATAATTGCATGTGTCTTGCTCTTGGAATCTTCTTTTCTAAATTTCTAGATCACATACCATTTTTCCTTAAAGATTCTTTAGATAGCAGTAAACTTGATTAGACTTAGAGTTCTTAAGTTTCTATAAGGGCATACATTTCCAAAATAAAAGTTAATCAGATTATAAATGTAACATAAATCCTTCCAAATATTTACTAAAAATAAAAACATGAAGGTGGAATCACTTTTTCCTCTAACCTCTATTGATACTTATTAGAAATCTTTGCATCTTTTGATATATGTAATGTACACATAAACATATATTGCCTTATAAACCTCTTTTTGATTTAATGATAGATCATTAACATCTAGTGGCATCGATTAACATGCCTCATATTTTGTGTACAGTTATGCCCATACATTATATATTCAAACCTTTTTGGTAGAAATTTAGGTTATATCTACCATAATTTTTTCCTTTATTTATAAGTTTACCGGAAGAAATATCCTTGCATATGTATATATGTTCTTTTTTCTTATTTTTTATCATAGAATACATTCTTAAAAATGGAATTGATATGTCAAAGGTATGCATATTTTGAAAATTTGGATTAAATATAAACTTTACTTCTTTCCAGAATTTAACTTTTAAGCAGTAATTGTACCACACTTTGATCAAAATTATATTAGTATTTTTGTCAATTTTTGTCACTTTGATAGGCAAATATATTGTACATTTACATGTATATATTTGATTACTAGTGAAGCTATAATTCTTACTAATTCTTAAAATTCTTACTAATCCTTTGCTTTATTTTTTTAACTGTACCTTTATATTACTTTCCTATGTTTATATGAGATGTCAGCTTTTGTTATCTTATTATTGATTTGTTGAATTCTGTTAATGCAACCGACACTGAGCACTGTGTTGTACCAGACACTCTTCTAGGCATCTATGCTTTAGGAGAGAGCAGAAATGGCAAAACAAATGGCAACAAAAATAAATAGGTAATTCATTAAGTAAATGCTCTTTTTTCCACTGAGGCTCAAATACTTGTTAAATATTTTTTTCCCAACCTTTCCAGCAATATATATATATATATATATATATAGACACATTTTTTTTTCTCTTTTTTAGCCACATCATACAGCATGTAGGATCTTAGTTCCCCAATCAGTGATTGAACCCATGTCCCCTGCAGTGGAAGCCCAGTGTCTTAACCACTGGACCGCCAGGGAAGTCCCTCTAGTGCTTTATATTTACAAACCACTTCTTAAGCTAAATGCCTCTAAAATATTTCTGATTCTGATCCGAACATGATCTCATTCTGATTATTTTTCCTTTTCCAGAGAGTGATCTCACTTCCTGATTCTGGGTCCTTCCATTGGATAGACATATATATATATATATATATATATATATATATATATATATATATATGTATGTGTGTGTGTGTGTGTGTGTGTGTGTGTGTGTGTGTGTGTGTGTGTATTGTAATGCAGAAGAAGAAAGATTGTCAGACATCCATAGGGTACAGTTGAGGAAAGCCTGGATACTGAAGCCAAGTTTTCCCTTACCTAACCCGGGGTATGCTTTTATCACCATTACAGTAAGGAGTGACCACTGTACTCTGAGCAAAGAGGGGCAGCATCAGCAATATCTGTAGAACAGGATGAGTCGTGGAGATGAGGGTATTTGCTTGTCTTTGCTGTGCCTGTTCTGTTTTAATCTAACTTGTAAGGACAGAATCTTGTTGACAAACAAACAAGAAAAAGGAAAATAAGAGGATCTTAGCTCTGATATTCCATCTATTTGGAGACTTGAGAAATAGGACAGCTGCATAGACAAGGATCTTAGCTAACCCTATCATATGTGTATTTTCCAGGGAGACATGATAAGTGGCTTTGCTATGGTAATAGATAACCAGAGTTTCCATCAAGACACTCTTCAGTGGTAGTGTATATATGTCCATATATACACTACCAAATGTAAAATAGATAGCTCGTGGGAAGCAGTCACATAGCACAAGGAGATCAGCTAGGTGCTTTGTGACCAGCTAGAAGGGTGGGATAGGGAGGGTAGGAGGGAGGGAGAAACAAGAGGGAAGAGATATGGGGATATATATATATATGTATAACTGATTTACTTTGTTATAAAGCAGAAACTAACACACCTTTGTAAAGCAATTATACTCCAATAAAAATGGTAAAAAAAAAAGGTACTCTTTAGACCTTCATCACAAATTTAATTTGAATCTTTTATGCCCATGAAATTTCAATGTTTACCCTCCCACCCCACATTTTTTCCTTATTTTTGATTGCCTCTGCCCTTGCTCTTTCAAACAAGATCTAAATGGAAAGTGTCAGAATATTATATCAAAAGCCATTTAGATTGTTTTTGAATGGAGTACAGATATGCGTCCAAACTTCTGAGAGCTTGGTCTACCCTATTATGTCTTTCAACATGCCCTCAGGAAGCAGTTCTCTGGCTGTGACAAATATTTCTCATGGCTGCAACTTGAAAATGAGTCTCAACACCAAGAGGTGTGGTGTAATTGACAACCTTAGGGATAAACATAAAGAATTTCAAGTAAACTGTTATCACCAAGGTTGATATTTGCTCTCTGCTCTGTTTCAGCCCCTGCTGAATAATGAACTGAATACATCAGTTCAAGATCTGCATCATTTTGTGGGGAAGAGAGTCTGAAAAGTAATCTCATAGCAGAGTCAATGTTATTCTTTTGTGTAGGTTTGTATCATCAACTATTCAAAAACACTAAAAGTATCTTTCAAGTGATTGTTTACAAAACAAGTGAAATTGAAAAATCTCTAGGATTAGTCTTTGCATTTTCTGTTCAAATAAGGTAAATGGATGGTCTCTTGTGCCTAATTCAAGCCATTTTTTAAAAAAAATTAAGGGGCATTTACATATATTGACTACCTTGTCTGTGATTTGCATATTTACATAGTACTTCAGGGAGCTTCAGAGGTTTTGTAAATATTAAATCTTTTAAAGGTCACTAAACTCAACAGTCCTAAGAGAGAGGTAAGAACTGTTTCTAAGGTACTTGAGAGCTACTCAGGATCAAACCATCTCCATCATTTCTGGGAACAAATGTCTATGATTGCATGATGTTGAGCCAAGTTTGTTATAGCTGGACCACAGAAACAGGAATTCATGAGATCTCTATCATTACCAAAAAACCAGATGTGGGGTTCAGCCATGAAGGTACCCACTCTTTGTTTTGAAAAATTGGTTTATACTAGATACTACTAGAAAAATTTCAGCTCCTATCTCCATCAAAGAACATATCAGTGGCCCCTGGCAGTTAGATAGACCACTGGGAGCTCATGTAAAGGGCTCAGCTCTTAAGTCCAATCTTGTCTCCCTCCCCAGTGCTTCTTGCAGCCAGGGTTATGATAAGCCATGCTAGCTTGTGAATTGTCTCTGAGGAAGGACTCTAAATAATCATCAAATGAAAGCAGATCATCCTCAAATCAAGCGCTAACATTTAGCTTTCTACCTTTGAGACCCTTCTAGTATTTTCAAAACAAAAACATGAGCTTTTTGGTTTTTGCTGCAAAGATTTAAAGCCTTTAAAAAGTCTACACGAAAAAGGGGAAGTAGCAAATTTTGCCTTGATCGAAAGTGATTTAATTATTTTGAAGTATTCATTCATTCATTCACTATTTATTTATTCATTTTCCATTACTTTATTCATTCTGTGAGCACTAGAGCCAGGAGCTGTTAGGTTCTTAGAAGGACAAGAAGCATAACATAAGATCTTCCCCTCTGAGACTTGACACTCTAATCTTATATGAGAAATAGGAAAGAAACTATCTAAAATGCAAGGTGTTATTTGCTGTAAAGTTTAAAGAAGTGGTACCATGTAGAATTTAAGGGCTATGACTTTCTCTCTGGTCACCCTGGGCAAGTCATTTAATCTCTTAAAAAGCTTTTCTTCTTTATCCATTCATCTGTCAATGGACATTTATGTTGCTTCCATGTCCTGACCATTGTAAATAGTGATGCAATGAACATTGGGATACATGTGTCTTTTAGAGTTATGGTTTTCTCAGGGTATATATGGTACATATATACAATGGACTATTACTCAGCCATAAAAAGGAACAAAATTGGGTCATTTGTAGAGATGTGGATGGACCTAGAGTCTGTCGTACAGAGTGAAGTAAGTCAGAAAGAGAAAAACAAATATATATTAACACAGGTATGTGGAGTCTAGAAAAATGGTGCAGATGAACCTATTTGCAAGGCAGGAATAGAGATGCAAATGTAGGGAACAGACATGTGGACACAGGAGGGAGGAGGGGGACATGAACTGGGAGACTGGGATTGATGTATGTGCACTGCCATGTGTAAGAAAGATAGCTAGTGGGAACCTGCTGTATAGTGCAAGGAGCTCCGCTTAGTGCTCTGTGGTGACCTAGATGGATGGGATGGGGTTGGGGTGGGAGGGAAGTCCGAGAGAGAGGGGATATATGTATACATATAGCTGATTCACTTTGTTGTACAGCAGAAACTAACACAACACTGTAAAGCAACTATACCCGCCCCGCCAAAAAAACCCTTTCCTTCTCTGAATATAAGGGAATAACAAGAGCATCAACCTCACCTTGTGGTTGTAAGAATTATATGAAATAATATCTGTAGTGCAATTAAACTATCATTAGGAAATTCTCAACAAATCTTAGTTGTTTTCATTGCTATTATTCTTTTAAAAGCAAAGTGCTCTTCAGGTACAGCACATGTAGCTACCAAATCTTCATGAGGGAATAGAAAAGCACACAATGTGGTATAATTTGGTGTGAAATCCAGCTGCTTACTAGTTTCTTGCATATGTAGAAATTTTCTTTTTAGAAAGTCTAAACCTTAAATTTTTAACCCCTTCCTGGCCTTTACATAATGAAATGCAGAAAAGGGAGCAATCATGTTTGGTTAAAGTAAGGCTTCACTCAATTTTGGGTATAAAATCACCATTAGGGAAACTTTTTCTTTCTTTTTTTCTGGAAAATTGTAATGGGACATTAACTAATTGACTACATTTATTTTTAGAAAATAAAGTGTATATTTTAGTCTTTTTCAGAAAAGAATGGGAACTTACACATGGAGTTAACACATTGCCATCAACCCTAGATTATCCCTTTGCTGGAGTTTCTTTTGAATTTAAACATACATACGTTATACTCCAGCTACCAGAGGTCTGTTTCAGCTGGATGTTTATAACTGGAAGTTTACCAACATGTCTATACTTCAATGCCCATAAATTTGACTATGATAACACAGTTGTGATATCTTTATAATAATGAATGAAGATGTTTAAGAGTATGAAAAAGTCATTTTTTGAGAATTACTGAACCCCAGTCTTTAATGAGAATTACGATTATACATTTATATGTATAAGAGTGTTGGAGGATCGCAGTTTCTGTTGTCAGACTTGAATTCTTTTTACAAAGGTCAGGTAAAACTTTTAACCAGGAGAGCTAAGAGAATACTTCCGTTACAATCTGAAGTGTCTTCCGCGCATCTCACAATATTACTGAAGGAAGATGTATCCCTCCTGCTTTGATGCCCTGCCTTTGCCTCTACACATATTCTATGTAAAGGCTTCAAGTACCTACTCTTCATTAACTGTGGAAAGCTTTGTATCTCTGCAATGTCTGTAAAACTCTCATGTTATTTGAGTAGTTATTAAACTGATTCTATTTTGACTCTCTTTTTTAGCAACTCCAGCCTATCTGTGGGATTAGTGCTTTCAAATGTAGAGAAGGCACCAGATCTATTTAAATCTTCTCTTGGTGCAAAAGTTCATTCCCTGCCTGCCTAGATTTTTTGTGAAAATAGATCCCTAATTTTTACGCAAATAAGAATGCCATGATAATCCCTAAGCAACACCATCAAACATGCCCATTGCAGCAGGACAATAGAAGATTTAGAGTTTAATCCTGCTGTAGGGGTATTTTGAGGGGTTGCATTTATACTACACTACTATGAAATTGTTACATAGCCTGGAAATTGCTCTATTTCACATTAATCATAAATTCTCAACTATCTCATCAACCCACAGAATTCAGTAATGATGCTTTTATGATTCTACCACCAAGGTAATAAAATATTTTCTTATGTTTTTAGGAACTGATTCTGAAGATGTTTTGCAAAGAGGGATTTCCAAAATAGTTTGAGAATTGGGGAGCACCGCAGAAAACTTCTAATAAAGATAGAGGTGAAAATGTCATTCACCTGACAAATTGTTTTCAAAATCAAACCCATTTGTTTGTATCCAAATTTTGTATAATGAATGGGGTATTTGATAAATTTTCCTTTCATTAAGTAAATTAATATTACATGAGAAACCATAATCCCAACTCAATGGTATGTCCATCCCCTTCTCTTCTAGAGACTTCCTCTCCCTGTTTCTTCAATTGCCTACCCAGGAATTTTCCACAAAGCTTGTTGTTGATAAACCTCTCATATCAGACTCTGGATGACTAGAATTGCCTTCTTGTAGGCTGATTCCCAGCCGTGTGGTCTTATTTCATTATAATTATCCTCATAGCCCTGGCTACAGGGTTCTGCTTAGTTTTTCAGCATTAAAATTCTCTCTTGACTATGATTAAACTGTCTTTGGATTCATGGGCCTGGAAAATTTAAACAGTCCAATTTAATGAAAAACAATTTTCATAGCCATCTGGCAATGGTCTCTTTCTAGAAGTTAACTTTTTGCATATTAAACTTCTAAAAGAAATGATGATATCAGTTTTCATAATAGCCCACGTGGAGAGAGTCTGCTCTTTCTGTTCCCACCAGCCCACTGATTTGTGTATCTGTTACACTTCCTCAGTAGTTTTAGGGAGAAACAGATCATTTACATAAATTATAATCGATGGAGGTCTGAGTGCTGAGCATTTTGGAATAGCCCCTTGGGTAAGTTAAGTAGTTAGAGACTAAGAAATTAGTCTTATCTGCTTGGATTCTTTCATCAAAGCAAGATTTAAATCAATTAATTATAATTTAGGAAATTTTCAAAGTTAAAGAGCTTTCAGAATGAAAATCATGTTTGGGCAATTATGAAGAAATTTCTTTCTATAGAAAGATAACCTCACAAAATGCCATTTTTCAGGTTCCTTAAGTTGTTTATAAACTTTTAAATTTTGTTTTGATTTTGTCTCAAGAACAATACCAAAATTGTGAAAAAGATTTAACCATTTGTTGATTATAGCACTTGAGATTTCTAGGAATGATAACTCAGAGTCTCTCAGAAACAAAGTAGATAATTTTGAATCCTTGAAGACTGAATATAGTTTGTATAACTGTTAAATAATGCTTATGCTTTCCTGATGATTTCTGAAAAATCAAAACAAAACAAAAAACCACAACTGAGCTTAAAATATGATTTTTATGTAAATTATTAGTTGAGGGAGCTGGTTCATTATATCCCCTTACATATTTGACTGGGTCTTCTATGAAAGTGTGTTACACAAACAGATAAATAAAAATTCCAAAAAACTGTAGCCACTCAAATATCCCTTACTGGCAAACCCATCAGATGGTCAGGCCAGGTGGGAATAATGTTTGTTACATAGTAAACTTGATCTGCATCTCTGTTATAATAATATCAAGAGAGATTGGTGGGTCGAATAACAATGTTTAAATGAAAGTATAGATGTAGATCCTATGTACATAACCCTTTGAACATCATTCCATGGAATTAAGAATACTGTTAGATTTTTCATTTAAAAGACTATGGGGTGGGGCTTCCCTGGTGGCGCAGTGGTTGAGAGTCCGCCTGCTGATGCAGGGGACACAGTTTCGTGCCCCGGTCCAGGATGATCCCACATGCCGCAAAGCAGCTGGGCCCATGAGCCATGGCCACTGGGCCTGTGCGTCCAGAGCCTCTGCTCTGCAACAGGAAGCAGTCACAAGAGCGAGAGGCCTGCGTACCGCAAAAAAAATAAATAAATAAAAAATAAGAAAAAGACTATGGGGTGTATGTAAACAAAAAAATCACTTGCTTTATCACCCAAATCTTGAAAACTTTAGGAGAAGGGAATGCATTCCATGAAGGCCAAATTTATCTTATCACTATTCTAAAGTTCTAACGTTGGAGGTATTTGCAAAGCTAAACTTTCACAGGTAGCCAAAATCCACAGTAATGATACTGATAAGTCTAAATCTCAAGGTACATTTAGAATCTTAATTTAAAGCAATACTAATAAAATATTTGATTGAGCTGATAAAACACTAGCTGTGGGCTTCCCTGGTGGCACAGTGGTTGAGAATCTGCCTGTCAGGGCAGGGGACACGGGTTCGAGCCCTGGTCTGGGAAGATCCCACATGCCACGGAGCAACTGGGCCTGTGAGCCACAACTACTGAGCCTGCGCGCCTGGAGCCTGTGCTCCGCAACAAGAGAGGCCGCAATAGTGAGAGGCCCGTGCACCGCGATGAAGAGTGGCCCCCACTTGCCACAACTAGAGAAAGCCCTCGCACAGAAACAAAGACCCAACACACCCAAAAATAAATATACATAAAATAAATAAATAAATAAAGTCTCTCTTAAAAACTGCCAAAATATACACCCTAATGAATACTGCCTTTCAAAATGAACCTGAAAAATAAAACAATTACAGTGTTTTCATTTAAAAAAAAAAAAAACTAGATGTTTAAGTAATTAAGCTGGTGCAATCAACAAATAACTGTTTAAAGAGTTAATTGCCTTTTACAAAAGAAACTAAATCTACAGTTTTATAATATTCTGAAGGAACTATTTTTTGTTCTTTTTCTTTTCTTTCTTTTTGGCTTTCACTCTTACCAGGCTGGTGTTTCTCGGGAAGCCAAAAAGGACTTCATTCTCTTCCTGCTGTTTATCACTTCCCTGAAATCATAATCCTCTCTGTGTAACTATAATCATCTCCACAGGAATTAATTGTGATGTCACAGAAGATTATGACATTAAGTGGGAAACAAGCATCAGTAAACTGAACTCTATTAAGAGCAAAGATTTTGTTCTTATATAAAAATATATGTTGTACATACGTCATGCACTTGTTAAAATTGAATGAGTTAATAAACAGCTATGACTGTTAGGTTTCTTTACCTTAAATTTTTCAGACAACTTAAGGGTCAAACATTAGTGATTCATTAATTAAAGTCAGATTGGTTTTTGGCCATTATATCAAAAGCATAATATATTCTTTCCATTCTATTATTAACTGGTGTCTATAATATATTTAATTGTACCACAGATAAAATGAAATGGCATATCCATCAGCAGTTCTGAAACTTAGCCACATATTAGAATCATCTGGGAAGCTTGACAGACTTCTGATGCCCTTGCTCCACCCCAGATCATCTGATTTAATTGGCCTGGAATGCAGCCTGAGCATCTAGAATTTTAAAAGCTCCCAGGTCATTCTCCTGGGCAGTGGGGGTTGAGGGCCAGTGTTCTGTATCATTGTGCTCACAGCAGAAAATCATCATGGGAAACATTTATGTCATATCTTGTGGACTCTTCTTAGAAATTTTAGAGAGAACCATATTTTTCAAGCATGATTTTATCATCTGAGCATATCTCTAGTTTGTATCTCAGAATTTAATTTCTTGAGAAAAAAAGGCACACCAGAAGCAAGAAGAACTACAATCCTGCAGCCTGTGGAACAAAAACCACATTCACAGAAATATAGACAAGATGAAAAAGCAGTGGGCTATGTACCAGATGAAGGAACAAGATAAACCCCCAGACAAACAACAAAATGAACTGGAGGTAGGCAAACTTCCAGAAAAAGAATTCATAATAATTATAGTGAAGATGATCCAGAACCCCTGAAAAAGAATGGAGGCAAAGATGAAGATGCAAGAAATGTTTAACAAAGCCCTAGAAGATTTAAAGAACAGAGATGCACAATACAAAACTGAAATGAAAAATACACTAGAAGGAATCAATAGCAGAATAACTGAGGCAGAAGAATGGATAAGTGACCTGGAAGACAGAATGGTGGAATTCACTGCTGCAGAACAGAATAAAGAAAAAAAAAAGAATGAAAAGAAATGAAGACAGCCCAAGAGACCTCTGGAACAACACTAAATACGACAACAGTCGCATTATAGGGTCCCAGAAGGAGAAGAGAGAGAGAAAGGACCAGAGAAAATATTTGAAGAGATTATAATCTAAAACTTCCCTAACATGAGAAAGGAAATAGCCACCCAAGTCCAGGAACTGCAGAGAGTCCCATACAGGATAAACCCAAGGAGGAACACACTGAGACACATAGTAATCAAACTGGCAAAAATTAAAGAAGAGAAAAACTATTGAAAGCAGCAAGGGAAAAACAACAAATAACATACAAGGGAACTCCCATAAAGTTAACAGCTAATTTCTCAGCAGAAACTCTACAAGCCAGAAGGGAGTAGCATGATATACTTAAAGTGATGAAAGGGAAGAACCTACAACCAACATTATTCTACCCAGCAAGGATCTCATTCAGATATGATGGAGAAATCAAAAGCTTTACAGACAAGCAAAAGCTAAGGGAATTCAGCACCACCAAACCAGCACTACAGAAAATGCTAAAGGAACTTCTCTAAGTGGGAAATACAAGAGAAGAAAAAGACCTACAAAAGCAAACCCAAAACAATTAAGAAAATGGTCATAGGAACATACATATAGAAAATTACCTTAAACATGAAAGGATTAAATGCTCCAACCAAAAGACTCAGACTTGCTGAATGGATACAAAACCAAGACCCATACATATGCTATCTACAAGAGACCCACCTCAGACCTAGGGGCACATACAGACTGAAAGTGAGGGGATGGAAAAAGATATTCCATGCAAATGGAAATCAAAAAAAAGCTGGAGTAGCAAAACTCATATCAGATAAAATAGACTTTAAAATAAAGAATTTTACAAGAGACAAGGAAGGACACTACATAATGATCAAGGGATCAATCCAAGAAGAACATATAACAATTATAAATATATATGCACCCAACATAGGAGCACCTCAATACATAAGGCAACAGCTAACAGCTATAAAACAGGAAATCAACAGTAACACAAAAATAGTGGGGGACTTTAACACCTCACTTACACCAATGGACAGATCATCCAAACAGAAAATTAATAAGGAAACACAAGCTTTAAATGACACAATACACCAGATAGATTTAATTGATATTTATAAGACATTCCATCCAAAAACAGCAGATTACACTTTCTTCTCAAGTGCACATGGAATATTCTCCAGGATAGATCACATCCTGGGTCACAAATCAGGCCTCAGTAAATTTAAGAAAATTGAAACCATATCAAACATCTTTTCTGACCACAACGCTATGAGATTAGAAATCAATTACAGGGAAAAAAAAGTAAAAAACACAAACACATGGAGGCTGAACAATAAGTTACTAAATAAGCAAGAGATCACTGAAGAAATCAAAGAGAAAATCAAAAACTACCTACAGACAAATGACAATGAAAGCACGACGATCCAAAACCTATGGGATACAGGAAAAGCAGTTATAAGAGGGAAGTTTATAGCTATACAAGCCTACCTCAAGGAACAAGAAAAATCTCAAATAAACAATCTAATGTTACACCTAAAGGAACGAGAGAACTAAGAGCAAACAAAACCCAAAGTTAGCAGAAGGAAAGAAATCATAAAGATCAAAGTTAGCAGAAATAAATGAAATAGACACAAAGAAAACAATAGCAAAGAACAATAAAACTAAAAGCTGGTTCCTTGAGAAGATGAAAAATTTGATAAACCATTAGCCAGACTCATCAAGAAAAAGAGAGAGAGGACTCAAATCAATAAAATTAGAAATTAAAAAGAAGTTACAACAGACATGGCAGAGATACAAAGCATCCTAAGAGACTACTACAAGCAACTCTATGCCAATGAAATGGACAACCTGGAAGAAATGGACAAATTCTCAAAAAGGCATAACCTTCCAAGAGAGAACCAGGAAGAAAGACAAAACATTATCAGACCAATCACAAGGAATGAAATTGAAACTGTGATTTAAAATATTCCAACAGGGCTTCCCTGGTGGTGCAGTTGTTGAGAGTCTGCCTGCCGATGCAGGGTATACGAGTTTGTGTCCCGGTCCAGGAAGATCCCACATGCCAGAGAGCGGCTAGGCCTGTGAGCCATGGCTGCTGAGCCTGTGCTCTGCAACAGGAGAGGCCACAACAGTGAGAGGCCCGTGTACCCCACACACACACACACACACAAACTTCCAACAAACAAAAGTCCAAGACTAGATGGCTTCACAGGTGAATTCTATCAAACTTTTAAAGAAGAGCTAACACCCATCCTTCTCAAACCCTTCCAAAAAATTGCAGAGAAAGGAACATTCCCAAACACATTTTATGAGGCCACCATCACCCAGATACCAAAACCAGAAAAAGATACAACAAAAAAAGAAAATTACAGACCAATATCACTGATGAATATAGATGCAAAAATCCTCAACAAAATACTAGCAAACAGAATCCAGCAACACATTAAAAGGATCATACACCATGATCAAGTGGGATTTATCCCAGGGATGCAAGGATTCTGCAATATACACAAATCAATCAATGTGATACACCATATTAACAAATTGAAGAATAAAAACCATATGATCATCTCAATAGATGTAGAAAAAGCTTTTTACAAAATTCAGCACCCATTTATGAAAAATACTCCAGAAAGTGGGCATAGATGGAACATACCTCAACATAATAAGGGTCATATATGAGAAACCCACAGCAAACATCATTCTCAATGGTGAAAAACTGAAAGCATTTCCTGTAAGATCAGGTACAAGAGAAGGATGTCCACTCTCACCACTATTATTCAACATAATTTTGGAAGTCCTAGCCATGGCAATCAGAGGAAAAAGAAATAAAAGGAATCCAAATTGGAAAAGAAGAAGTAAAATTGTCACTGTTTGCAGATGACATGATACTATACATAGGGAATCCTAAAGATGCCAGGAGAAAACTACTAGAGCTAATCAATGAATTTGGTAAAGTTGCAGGACACAAAATTAATGCACAGAAATCTCTTGCATTCCTATACACTAATGATGAAAAATCTGAAAGAGAAATTAAGGAAACATTACCATTTACCACTGCAACAAAAAGAATAAAATACCTGGGAATAAACCTACCTAGGGAGACAAAAGACCTGTATGCAGAAAACTATAAGACACTGATGGAAGAAATTAAAGATGATACCAACAGGTGGAGAAATATACCATGTTCTTAGATTGGAAGAATCAATACTGTGAAAATGACTATACTACCCAAAGCAAGCTACAGATTCAATGCAATCCCTATCACACTATCAATGGCATTTTTTACAGAACTAGAACAAAAAATCTTAAAATTTGTGTGGAGACACATAAGACCCCAAATAGCCAAAGCAGTCTTGAGGGAAAAATACCAGAGCTGGAGGAATCTGACTCCCTGACTTCAGACTATACTACAATGCTACAGTAATCAAGACAATATGATACTGGCACAAAAACAGAAACATAGATCAATGGAACAAGATAGAAAGCCCAAAAATAAACCCATGCACCTATGGTCAACTAATCTATGACAAAGGGCAAGGATATACAATGGAGAAAAGACAGTCTCTTCAATAAGTGGTGCTGGAAAAACTAGACAGCTACATGTAAAAGAATGAAATTAGAACACTCCCTAACACCATACACAAAAATAAACTCAAAATGGATTAGAGACCTAAATGTATGACCAGATACTATAAAACTCTTAGAGGAAATCATAGGAAAAACTCTCTTTGGCATAAATCCCAGCAAGATTTTTTTGATCCACCTCCTAGAGTAATGGAAATGAAAACAAAAATAAACAAATGGGACCTAATGAAACTTCAGAGCTTTTGCACAGCAAAGGAAACCATAAACAAGACAAAAAGAGAACCCTCAGAATGGGAGAAAATATTTGCAAACGAATCAACAGACTAAGGATTAATCTCCAAAATACATAAACAGCTCATGCAGCTCAATATTAAAAAAACAAACAACCCAATCCAAAAATGGGCAGAAGACCTAAATAGACACTTCTCCAAAGAAGATATACAGGTGGCCAAGAAGCACATGAAAAGCTGCTCAACATCACTAATTATAAGAGAAATGCAATTCAATACTACAATGAGGTATCACCTCACACCTGTTCAAATGGGCATCATCAGAAAATCTACAAACAACAAATGCTGGAGAGGGTTTGGAGAAAAAGGAACTCTCTTGCACTGTTGGTGGGAATGTAAATTGATAGAGCCACTATGGAGAACAGTATGGAGATTCCTTAAAAAACTAAAAACAGAATTACCATATGATCCAGCTATCCCACTACTGAGCATATACCCAGAGAAAACCATAATTCAGAAAGACACATGCAGCAATAAGAAAGACCCCAATATTCATTGCAGCACTATTTACAATAGCCAGGTCATGGAAGCAACCTAAATGCCCATTGACAGATGAATGGATAAAGAAGATTCGGTACATATATACAATGGAATATTACTCAGCCATAAAAAGGAACAAAGTTGGGTCATTTGTAGAGATGTGGATGCATCTAGAGACTGTCATACAGAGTGAAGTAATTCAGAAAGGGAAAAACAAATACTGTAAATTAATGCATATATGTGGAACCTAGAAAAATGGTACAGATGAACTGGTTTGCAGGGCAGAAATTGAGACACAGATGTAGAGAACAAACGTGTGGACACCAAGAGGGCAAAGCAGCGAGGGGTTGGGGGTGGTGGTGTGATGAATTGGGCGATTGGGATTGACATGTATACACTGATGTGTATAAAATTGATGACTAATAAGAACCTGCTCTTTAAAAATATAAATAAAATAAAATTCAAACTTAAAAAAAAAGAAAAGGCACACCATTTTATGGTGAACGTAGTGGGAGAAGAAGCTGATATATGATCTTGAGACATGAAATTAAAAGCTTGCTAATTACCCGGGAAGAGTGGCAGAGCAGCAAAGCGTAACATGCTATGATACTCCTGGGAAAAGAAGGTTTTCCCAAAAAGTGTCTTTCAACCCAACAACTGCAGAATTGGGTGGGCTTGTTTGTGAGCATTTGTGGGACACTCCCTAGGGACTTCCAAAAATACATGAGATGCAGGAGGTTTTAGAAGGGATTTGTGAGATGAGAGCTGGGTTCACCATTTTATTTATCATAGTTCATTTAATTATCTTCAGTGCCTACCATATAAAAGATATTTGAAAATATGGGAAACTGAAAAGGAGTGTAAGGAACATTTCTTGTGCTATCCCTCAAAATTGAATATAATAGAATCGCTAATCATCAGGGAAATGCAAATCAAAACTACAATGAGATATCACCTCACACCTGTCAGAATGACTATCAACAAAAAGAACACAAATAACAAATGTTGGCAAGGATGTGGAGAAAAGGGAACCCTCATATACTGTTGATGGAAATGTAAATTGGTGCAACTACTGTGGAAAACAGTATGGAGGTTTCTCAAAAAACTAAAAATTGAAGTACAGTATGACTTAGCAATTCCACGCCTGGGTATATATCCAAAAACAAAAACATAAACACTAATTTGAAAATACACATGCACCCCAACGTCCATAGCAGCATTATTTACAATTGCCAAAATATGGAAGCAAACTAACTGCCTATCAACAGATGAATGGATAAAGAATATGTGGTATATATATAAAATGGAATATTACTCAGGCATAAAAAAACAAAATTTTGCCATTTGTAACAACATGGATGGACTTGGAGAGCATTGTGCTAAGTGAAATAAGTCAGACGGGGCAAAACAAATAGTATATGATATCACTTATGTGTGGAATCTATAAAAATACAGAAAAATAGTGAAGAAAACAAAAAAGAAGCAGACACAGGTATAGAGAACAAACTAGTGGTTACCAGTGGTGGGGGGAGCAGAGGGGTGGGGGAGTGGGAAGTACAAACTACTGGGTGTAAAATAGGCTACAAGGATGTATTGCACAACACAAGGAATATGGCCAGTATTTTGTAATAACTGTAAATGGAGTGGAACATTTAAAAATTGTATAAAAATTTTAAAAATTTAAGTGAATAGAGGAAACATGAATTACACACTCCACTGTATAATACACATAGGCACAGGATAGGCAGAATATTCAAGGCCACAGATAAGCTACGAGAGCCTCTGTATGAATGAGAAAAGGTACCTCTTCTGGGAGGCTGCAACTTCACAGATACGGGGCCCATGGTCTGAAGTCCAAGTCACTCTCTAGTCTAGGTGACTTCAAGAAATTCACTGCAGCTTGACCTCTAGGTGCAGACCTGGAAAAGACAGGGATACAGGCTATTAAATAATCTCAGAGTTCCTAATAGGGGGAAATACTTTCCAAACCCTTGGGAACTCTGTCCAAGTCTATACCCCTCTACCAAATTCAGGCAGGGTGGGGATATTCAGGCAACCCACTTTAGAACACATGAGATCTGTAATAGGAAACTTGATAACACTCCCTCTGTACCATATTTCCAGCTGATATTTTGAGCTGCAACCAACAGAGACCAACTGAATTAGGCTACTTATGTAGGAATGATTTATTTTGCAACGAATATGGGTCAAGCGTGCCTTACCACTAAATGTTAGAATCTCATTCAAATACATTTATTTTCCTAAATGCAGCAGTGGAAACTTTGTGCTGTTGTTGTTGCTTTAACTAATTTAAAGTATAGCAGGGGCATCCCTTGTGGCGCAGTGGTTGAGAGTCCGCCTGCTGATGCAGGGGACACGGGTTTGTGCCCCGTTCCGGGAAGATCCCACATGCCGCGGAGCGGCTGGGCCCGTGAGCCATGGCAGCTGGACCTGTGCGTCCGGAGCCTGTGCTCCGCAACGGGAGAGGCCCGCAGCGGTGAGAGGCCCACGTACCGCAAAATAAATAAATAAATAAATAAAATAAAATATAGCAGTTCATCAGGGCATGTATATATACATTATTGTAGACAGAGAGTTGAATTGTTCTGCACAAAAATTATAAGAGTTTTAGAATTTGGGGGCTTACATCAAGACCAACGGTATGAGTTAAGCCAGAAATGATAAGAGGAAAGGATGAGGATTTAAAAACCTGGAATATTTTTAGTACATGGATACCTTTTGCTGTAATGTACAGCAAAGTAACTATGTTATTACTCACAAAATATGATGACAACTAGACTGCAAGTAGTTGTCTTTGTAAATCATGTTTTGGGGAAATCAAAGCCAAAAATAATGTATTTGATTTTTGAGCCCTTGCAGGATGGAAAATTAGATAGCTAAAAATGTCAAGGAAAACAAGATTGAGAAATTAGCAAAAGTATGAAACTGGATTTGGCAGTGACTACCATAAACCCTATAGGGCTGTTGTCTGGATAAGATAATAGAGTCTATGTAAAGCACTGACACAATACTTTGCATATAGACAGCATGCAATAGATGATCATTACCATCACTCTTATTTTATTGTTATTAGCGCCAATGTATGTTTATTATTATAAATAATTTCCCACTTTATGGAAATTAATTTGAAGGGATATAATATTCCAATTTAGTTAATAGTAAATTATGGTATGGTTTAATATTCTGGAATATCCTGGACTAATTGGAAGCATATTTAGTATGTAAGAATGCTTGTTTCTAAAAGTATTGAAAAAGGTTCTACTGATTTCTTTTGTTCAAGCTTCTGCTTATCTCCTTTAGCCAAGAAAAATAAAGTTTGATTTTCCTTGAGCTTGTTGTTGTGCTTGCTAATAACAAAACAAACCATACAGAAGAAACTTTGTGTAGAAATCTAGATTTCTGAAGCCACCTATATTTTCCAATGTCAATGATTTTCCTTAAAAGGAATGAAAAAGTCGAGTAAATGAGAGATCTAGAGATGTGGATGGTGGTGAGGCCATTGTTCCAACTTATTCTCCTAGGCAAATATCTCTGGCAGGGTACACATTACTCTTTGCATTTTCTGCAGATTCCTTTCATTAAACAACTTTTATAATCCTACTTTTTTGATATATTGAAACAATAAGGGTAAATCTACATCTACTACAAAGATAAATGATCTCCAAATCTAATCTAGAGAAAAGGCATTTTTTGCCTTCCTAATAACACTAGAAAAAAAGCTAGTGATCAGTTTTCCTATTAGTGAAAATAAGCACTTTAATAAACTGTTCGGTATCTCCCAGGTATTGTAAATGGCATCTGCTATTAGAACAGGTCTCAATAATGTAATAGATAGCCATATAAACCCACCTACTTTAATGGAGCATAAATTAAACACAGTCTTTTGGATGGCTTTAACATGTAAATGCAGCTTTTTGAAAAATGTTTTAATTTTTCATTTAATGATCTTGCCAGTTTTCTACAATGGAGGATAGTAAACTCTCTATCCCTTCTGACCTATATAAGATACAATATAACTAACAAAATTCTGACCTTTATAAGATACAATGTAACCAATAAAACTCATTTAAAATTAAATGAGTTTAATTTTACTCATTCTAAGGTAAAATCACTTGGAACCAAGTTTCTTAAGAGAGCATCTTGTGACATTATATGAGTGAAGCATAAATTATAATTCAGCATATATAATCTTTTGTTTCCCTCTATTTTTATATTTAAAAAGTGGTTTAAAAAAGATATTTGTACGTGTATATAAGTGTGTATGTGTGTTTGTGTTTCTCTGTTTCAATGTTAAACTACCTACATTTAAAGTATCCTGATTAAGACACAGTTGGTAAATATTTGAAACATAAATAAAACAAATCAGAGAATGATCATTAATCATTTGAATGGTGTCCAACTTTCCTGTTCTAATTATTATGCTAATATTTTATTGTAGCACTTATTTTATTACTAATATTTATTTCTTCTACAGATGATTATAATAGGTATGTGTTTATATATTACATTTACCCATAAGGACATTGTAAAATTTAGTTGCTCTAAAGTCAGATGTGTATCACAAGAAATGTCATGGGCATAGCCTAAAATTTTAATACCTGTATGAATTACACAAAGGCTTTTTAGTCAAAACAATTTATCATCTAACTGTTATTATTAGGGAAGCAAATTCAGATATTTGATGTTTTTAAATCAAGAACCCCAGATGTTGACCAACAAAGTCTCAAATGTTTGGTTGTAAAATGTAGTACATTTTCTATAATAAATGCAATTATTAGTTATGTACTCAATTGCCAAATAACCTAAACTTGTAAGATTAAAAATGTACTAAATTGGAGCTCATTAAACTATTGAGGCAGATAAAGGGAAACATTTCATTATAACTGGATGTTGCACTACCTATACTGCTGGCAAAGGTAACATCTCTTAATCTTACTCTACCAAGGGAAAGTCTAAGAGGGGATTTTCCTTCAGGCTATCAGAAGTTTGTTAAGTAAATGTTGACATTATTTTGGTTTGCATTATTTTGATCTATCCTCTTCTGTGGGTTTACCAGCTCTTTTGATACTGCTAATAATCTCTTTCTCTTTCTCTCTGCATATGCAGACAAATAAAGCTAGAGTCCCTTTGATCTTTATGATCAAATATGAATATTATGGTAACAATAATATATCAGATTTACAACTTCATAACTAAGGAATTATGTAGAAATTGCTAAATGTATTTTTTTAATTTCCAAAGTTGGAAATGGGACATTTTTTCATAATTGTTCCTAATAACCACTGGTTATGAAACTCAATGACCTGTCTTTTGCCTGTGTGGTAACTGGTAGAATTGTGTAGCTCTGTCCCATATTCCCTGGTGACCCCACTGACCTTCCCAAAATATCTTATTTGATGTAAGATGATGATTTTCTCAAAGGAAAAATGTCAACTTTGATCTCATATATTGGATTATGCATAGTGATTTTGTTATTCAACATATATCTTAATTTTAAACAAAAGTTTATATTCATGAACATAAACTGTAGCAGCAGAAGATCAACAGTAGTATCACATTTAATTACAGTACTTCCTAAGAGAGAAAGGGAAAGAAAAAGAGAGGACTCCTATAAACAAATGTGAAAGTCACCAGCTGCATCATTTCTTTCCCATTAACCCTGGGATTTTCAGTGGTCACCACTACCAACTGTCCTCCCTTCACTCAGTTTTTGTAGTCCCACAGACCACTCTGTGAGCGTGACCAAATGATAAAGTTTATGAATCTTGTATTCTTACTCTGAAAACCTGTGTCTTACCAGGTGTCCTCTGCAGCGCCAAACTCTTATGAGTTGGCTATAGAACCAAGAGTAGAAAATCCCAGGATTATGGTATTTCTACCTTGTCAGCAAGTTTTTCAATTCCAGGGGTCACATTACTTTTCAATTCTGCTAAATCTATTAGCTTTTTCGTAGTATTGCCTGATGAGGTGCTGAATGTTCTGCCTTTGGCGTTCCAGGAACAGAGCAGGAAACTTATCTTCTGCTTTAGCTGAATTCCACCTCTGTGCAGCTAGAAAACCATGACTCACATTAGAGGCAAAATTGATATTTAATTTAGACTTTAATATAGTCCTAAACACCCTGTGATGCTTTCCACTTCCATTCTTTTCCCCTCGGATGAACTGACATAAGTTTCATTTTTAGAATGAAAAGCAAAGAATATATTCAGTTTAGGCTGTCACCACAGAGACAAAAATATAACTCAGAATTATCTTCTTTTAAAATAAGCCTTTGAATTGACAGTACAGTATTGTATGCTACATAATACGAGCTTTTTATGTAGCATTAATATACTATCTTACAACCTTGACAATTCACACCGGCATTTTGCATTAACATTGCAGTTAACTATTTGATGATACCACACTCCTGGAATAAGAGAATATTTTAGTCACTGATTTCCCCCAACCCAGCAGTATTAATACAAGAAATAATAATTTGCTCACCATGTTATTTATTATACTGATATTTCAGGATCTTTCACTAAACACCCAAATGCATGATTTTATGAGGCTCTGTATTTGGTAAACAAGTGCTGTTATATATAGATTTACTTTTCTCTTTGACACCCAAAATGAAACATGGGTATATTTATTAATCAACCATTTAAGCATTCTAGGAAATTCTAGGAAATTCTAGGAAATAGCTTTTTTTGTGAATTTGTCTAAGCACTAAGCTTTTTTGAGTCTTACCTGGAATCAGAAGTTTGCTTTTCATTCACAGAGTGACAGGGAAATTTTATTTTACATTTACTATTATGACTAGAAAGTCATATTTTCTTACACAACATGATACAAAACAAAGGCGGGTAAGTCACTCAGCAACTCCAGGCTATCATTCTTTGACTTGATTAAAATGATGATTTTTCTCAAAGCAAAAATGCCAATTTTGATCTCATGTATTGGGTTATTGAAGGAGACTTTGTGTTTCAACAAAATTTTGAATTTCAGACAAAACTTTATAATTATAAATATAAAACACAGTAACAGAAGATAAATGGTAGTATTGTATTTAATTATACATTTCCTAAGAGAGAAAGGGAGAGAGAAAGGTAAGAATCTGATAAACTATGAAAATGTTTTGAGAAAGTAGAAATGCTCATAGAAACCAAAACTCAAAACAAAACACAAAACATATAAGCCAAATTTCAGCACTGATTTCCCAAAGCAGTTATATCTTCATTAGGCACAGGTTTGCTTCTTCAAAACAAGAGTTATTCACTACTTTTGCTCTTCTTTCAATCAGACATGAATTATTTTGCAGTTGTTTCCAGTTGGGAAAAAAAAAAGTCCATTCTATTTTTATGCCAGAGGATATTGGTCACAGAAGTCCTTCCCAATTTTAGCTTTAAAACAACCATTCTTTACTGTTTGTTCAGACAGCTGAAGTTGGCATTTAAAATAAATTGGCATTTAAAAAAAAATCTTGCAAGGCATTTTGTCTTTCGAAAATTCTTAAAGATGATCATTGCAGGATGTGGAGTGGATGTCCAGTAGCTTCGTCGATGTCCAGTAATGGATGACTACCAAAAGACCACTATGCCCTCTCAGCTTGTGTGCCTCTACACTTTTTATTAGAGATCTGATCTTTCAGTAATATCATGATACATGCATTAAATTTCTAGACATAAACCATGTATAGTGCAGGTGGGCCAAGGGAGGAGTTCTCTAAGGAATGTTCCAAGGAAGAAGAATGTAGAGCAAATTGTCAGAATGTGAAATTATAGAAAGATAATCAGCATCATAGGTTGTTTTCAAAGACAACCATAGACGAGAGAGAAAGAGAGAGTGTGAGAGAAAGAAAGAAGATGAAAATGAAGAGAAGATGTCAAAGAAGAAGGAGGGGAAAGAGAAAGATGATAAGAGAAAAAGAAGGAAAGAAGATAAGGTGGTGAAAGGAAAGATGATTCTCTTCATGATGCAATGAAGAGACTCTGACAATAGTTCTTAACCTATTTTTGATCAGGTCAGGGATTTTTTCTTTCATTCTGAAAATAATGTACTCACTTTCCAGAAAATGAATATTCTATCCTAGAAAAACATTACATAAATATTTGTTTCCTGTAGACCTTCCAAAGTTGATGTACTCTAACTTAAGAATAATAATTAAAAACACTGGAAGATTGGGACTTCCCTGGTGATGCAGTGGTTAAGATTCTGCCTGCTAATGCAGGGGACACAGGTTTGAGCCCTGGTCTTGGAAGATCCCACATGCCACGGAGCAACTAAGCCTGTGCGCCACAACTTCTAAGCCTGTGCTCTAGAGCCTGTGAGCCAAAACTACTGAGTTTGCATGCCACAACTACTGAAGCCCGCATACCTAGAGCCTGTGCTCCACAACAAGAGAAGCCACCACAATGAGAAGCCCGCACACCACAACGAAGAGTAGCCCCTGCTTGCTGCAACTAGAGAAAACTCATGCGCAGCAACGAAGACCCAACTCAGCCAAGAATAAATAAATAAATAAATTTTAAAAAACAAAAAGACAAAATAAACACTGGAAGATCATGATTTACGTGATCTTCTTGTGGTAAAAGACACAGATCTGCCATGTTCACACTGCCTGCCCCACCCTGGAGGTTCTAAAAACTCTACTTAATCAAGTAACTGAAGGGTGCATACCTGGAGAAGACACAGAAGCAGCGATTTGGTTTGCTTTTAGGTTTCATGATACTCTCTAAATGCTTAATACATTATGATAAAACTTCTTCTGTCACCTCACAATCACCCAAGGTTAACTGCAATTACCAAGTCGACCTTCATACCCTCTTCCTGCCTTAGGATTCTATATTGACGACCACAAAAACAGTCTTCAAAATACTTTGCTTTCACTCTCCCTCAAAGAACTGTTCCCAATTATAAATGTTTCATCACAATTTTAGAAGTTTATTTTTGGTTAATGGAAGATAAACATATTAAATATTTTGTGAGATGAAATTAGGATTTACTATAACTGGAATAAATAATCCATACTTTGATAAAATGAGTTTTAAATACAATTAGAATAATGTACACCCAATCTTAAAGAATCATGTACATTTTTTCATCCCTGGGTTTTACTTAATGTATCTTGAGAAATTTGGTCATCTCAGACAAAATAATCAGTTAGATTTAAGATAATCAGTTTCAGTTACTCCTAATGTAAGAGTCCTTTTAAATTCAGAATACTCCAACACTCTTAACATTTATATGCAAAGTGCAAGGAAAAGCAGGAAGGCCAATAAGTTTAAGTCATATCCATTAATGATTAATGGAGTTTCTACAAAAATAATATATGTACTCTCTTTGTTCTGCGACTAAGGTTAGGGCTATGCCTTTCTTTTGTGAAGTAAGGGAAGGGCTATCCAGATCATGAGTGCTCTCATTCAGCTTTAGAAAGAGTCTATGTGGAAATTCAGGAGCTCAAAACTGAGGATTTCAAAATGGATCCCTATAAAATTATCTCTGTCAGGTACTACCTGGAAAGTTTTTATGTACCCATCAGCCTTCCTGTCTGAAGACTGATCATCTCAATATAAAACTCAAGATTCTTAACCTGGCAGACGAGGCTTTCCAGATCCTAGCAGATCTGGCTCTGCCTACCCTTTTGTCAATCCCTTCTCTTCTTCATTTTTTCCCCCAGAAACCAAGTGCTTGAGATTCTTCATATACTATGTTATTTTAAAAATCCATCCCTTTGATCTCATCTTTCATTGGATGGGTAAGATATATCTCTATATGTGCACATCTGTCCATCAGATTAACATTAATATGTAATTCTAATGAGTGCAGTGTTAAATCCAATTCACAAGATATTTATGAAATCCTATACATGGTGGAAATAGATTCACATTTGACTTTATTGTCATCTATTGAGGTTTTTGCATATTTTAATCCCATCCTAAGTCCTACAGTCATCACCAGCCCCAAATTATTACACATCAGAATGATCAGTCCTTGAAAATAATAACTGCTGATTCTCTACCTGCAGGACATTATTCAAAGTTAAACTTTAAAGGACAAAATATTCATCAGCTTCGCTTGTGTGGCACTTGGAGGTCACATCTTAATTACTCTCTCACAGATTAAAGTGATAGTGACACCTGTTTTTCCTAAATGTAGAAGAGCATGCTCTACAATATTTTCCTGCTGCAGCTGGCTCTCAACACTGAGAACTGACTATTTTTTTCTCTGTTAAAACACAAGGAGGAATTGATGAGGGGTGGGAGGAATGGAATGCCCTGAACTTTAGAGGAGGGTTGATGGTTTATTTCCTCACTACAGTTTAAACTTTCTTTCTTTCAATCCTAAATCAGTTATATTTTTAGAAAAAAAATTTTAATACTTGGAAATGTTATAGATAGATAGATGATAGATATATAGTTAGATAGATAGATGATAGATAGATAAATAGATAGATAGATTATACAGATATAGGTAGAGTATACCAGAATCATTAGAGGAAAATACATGCAGTTGTGTTAGCTGACTCATTCCAACACAATTATGGTAAAGTGTCAAACAACTTGCAAAGAAGACTGCTTCTCTGAAAAGTGTGAAGAGTAACATTTTACATGCACATTAACAAGAATGAGAAAACATAATTTTTTTTTCTCCTGCCTGGGGATATCAATTGATCTACAAATCAATGCACATGTGTTAGAAGTTATAATAATAGACTATAAATATAAGAAAAAATTCATATGGGTCACTCAAGATGATCCAATAATCTTTCTCCTTTGACCCATTATGGCCATCATGTGACAGACTGACCATTATACAAAATGAAGAGAGAATTGGCTAAAAGTCACTTGAACCACCTTGCCCACACCACCCAAGTCCCTGTTCCCTGCTAAAGGAACACCTGTCATCAGTTTGGTGTATCCCCCTTCAGATATTTTTTCTATGCATTTTCATATATATGTATGTACCTTCATAAAAGAATATTATTCTCCAATTTTTTATTTAAATATTTTTTTCAATATAAACATGAAACCATCCCCTTACTATAGTCATACCTCAAAGACATTTCTGGTTTGGTTCTAGACCACTGCAGTAAAGGGAAATCATAATAAAGTGAATATCGCAATAAAATAAGTCACACAAATTTTTTTGGTTTCCCAGTGCATATAAAAGTATATGATTACACTATACTGTAGTCTATTAAGTGTGCAATAGCATTATGTCTAAAAAACTATGTACATACCTTAATTAAAAAAAAAACTTAGATTGGTTCAAGATAGCAGAGTAGACGGACGCATGCTCACTCCTTCCTGAGAGAGCATCAGAATCACAATTAACTGCTGAACAATCATTGACAGGAAGACACTGGAACTCACCAAAAAAGCTACCCCACATCCAAAGACAAAGGAGAAGCTACAATGAGCTGGTAGGTGGGGTGCAATCACAATAAAATCAAATCTCATAACTGCTGGATGGGTGACTCACAAACTGAAGAACAATTACACCACAGAAGTCCACCCACTGGAGTAAAGGTTCTGAGCCCCATGTCAACCTTCCCAACTTAGGAGTCTGGCAATGGGAGGAGGAATTCCTACAGAATTGGACTTTGAAACCTAGTGGGATTTGATTGCAGGACTTCAACAGGACTGGGGGAAACAGAGACTCCACTCTTGCAGAGCACACACAAAGTAGTGTGCACATTGGGACAAAGGGGAAGGAGCAGTGACCCCATAGGAGACTGAATCAGACCTACCTGCTAGTGTTGGAGTGTCTCTTGCAGAGGTAGGGCACAGCTCTGGCTCACTGCAGGGACAGGGACACTGGCAGCAGAAGTTCTGGGAAGTTCTTCTTGGAGTGAGCCCTCCTGGAGTCCACCATTAACTCCACCAAAAAGTCTGTAGGCACTAGTGCTGGGTCGCCTCAGGACAAACAACCAACAGGGAGGGATCCCAGCCCCACCAATCAACAGACAAGCAGATTAAAGTTTTACTGAACTCTGCCCACCAGCAGCCCCTGCAATCTGGAAACTTGCACAAGCCTCTTAGATAGCCTGATCCACCTGAGGGCAAATAGAAGAAGGAAGAAGAACTACAATGTTGCAGCCTGTGAAATGAAAACCACATTCACAGAAAGATAGACAAACTGAAAATGGAGAGGACTATGTACCAGATGAAGGAACAAGATAAAATATCAGAAGAGCAACAAAATGAAGTGGAGATAGGCAAACTTCCAGGAAAAGAATTCAGAATAATGATAGCAAAGATGATCCAGAACCTCCAAAAAAGAGTGGAGGCAAAGATGAAGATGCAAGAAATGTTTAACAAGCACCTAGAAGGATTAAAGAACAAACAAAGAGAGACGAACAATACAGTAACTGAAATGAAAAATACACTAGAAGGAATCAATAGCAGAATAGCTGAGGCAGAAGAACGGATAAGTGACCTGGAAGACAGAATGGTGGAATTCACTGCCATGGAACAGAATAAAGAAAAAGGATGAAAAGAAAACAGCCTAAGAGACCTCTGGGACAACATTAAATGCACCAACATTTGCATTATAGGGTCCCAGAAGGAGAAGAGAGAGATAAAGAACCGGAGAAAATATTCGACATGATTATGGTCAAAAATTTCCCTAACATGGGAAAGGAAATAGCCACTCAAGTCCAGGAAACACAGAGAGTCCCAGGCAGGATAAGTCCAAGCAGAAACACTCTGAAACACATAGTAATGAAACTGACAAAAATTAAAGACAAAGAAAAATTATTAAAAGCAACAAGGGAAAAATGACAAATAACATACAAGGGAACTCCCATAAGGTTAACAGCTGATTTCTCAGCAGAAACTCTACAAGCCAGAAGGGAGTGGCACTATATACTTAAAGTGATGAAAGGGAAGAAACTAGAGCCAAGATTACTCTACGCAGCAAGGCTCTCATTCAGATTTGATGGAGAAATCAAAAACTTTACAGCAAAAAGCAAAAACTAACAGAATTCAGCAGCACCAAACCAGCTCTACAACAAATGCTAAAGGAACTTCTCTAGGTAGGAAACACAAGAGAAGAAAAGGACTACCAAAACAAATGCAAAACAATTAAGAAAATGGTAATAGGAACATACATATAGATAATTACCTTAAATGTGAATGGATTAAGTGCTCCAACCAAAAGACACAGGCTCACTGAATGGATACAAAAACAAGACACATATATCTGCTGTCTACAAGAGACCCACTTCAGACCTAGGGACACATACAGACTGAAAGGGAGTGGATGGAAAAAGATATTCCATGCAAATGGAAATCAAAAGAAAGCTGGAGCAGCAATACTTATATCAAATAAAAAGACTTTAAAATAATGTTACAAGAGACAAGGAAGGACACTACATGTTGATCAGGGGAACAATCCAAGAAGAAGGTATAACAATGATAAATGTATATGCACCCAACATAGGAGCACCTCAATACATAAGGCAAATGTTAACAGCTATAAAAGAGGAAATCAACAGTAACACAACAATGGTGGGACACTTTAACACCTCACTTACACCAATGGACAGATCATCCAGACAGAAAATTTATAAGGAAACACAAGCTTTAAATGATATAATAGACAAGATAGATTTAATTGATATTTATAGGACATTCCATCTGAAAACAGAAGATTACACTTTCTTCTCAAGTACACAAAGAACATTCTCCAGGATAGATCACATCTTGGGTCACAAATCAAGGCTCGGTAAATTTAAGAAAATTGAAATCATATCAAGCATCTTTTCTGACCACAACATTATGAGATTAGAAATCAATTACAGGGAAAAAAATGTAAAAAACACAAACACATGGAGGCTAAACAATACATTACTAAATAACCAAGAGATCACTGAAGAAATCAAAGAGGAAATCAAAAAATACATAGAAACAAATGAAAATGAAAACACAATGACCCAAAACCTATGGGATGCAGCAAAACACTTCTAAGGGGGAAGTTCAAAGCAATTTAATCTCACCTCAAGAAACAAGAAAAAAACTCAAATAAAATATCTAACCTTACACCTAAAGCAACTAGAGAAAGAAGAACAAAGAAAACCCAAAGTCAGTAGAAGGAAAGAAATCGTAAAGATCAGAGCAGAAATAAATGAAATAGAAATAGAAATGAAGAAAACAATAACAAAGATCAGTCAAACTAAAAGGTGGTTCTTTGAGAAGATAAACAAAATTGATAAACCTTTAACCAGACTCATCAAGAAAAAAAAATGGAGAAGACTAAAATCACTAAAATTAGAAATGAAAAAGGAGAAATCACAACTGACACCACAGAAATACAAAGGATTATAAGAGACTACTACAAGCAACTATATGCCAATAAAATGGACAAACTTGAAGAAATGGACAAATTCTTGGAAAGGTACAATTTTCCAAGACTGAACCAGGGAGAACTAGAAAATATAAACAGACCTATCACAAGTAATGAAATTGAAACTTTAATTAAAAGTCTTCCAAGAAACAAAAGTCTAGGACCAGATGACTTCACAGGTGAATTCTATCAAAGATTTAAAGAAGAGCTAACACCTATCCTTCTCAAACTCTCCCAAAAAATTGCAGATGGAGGAACACTACCAAATTCATTCTATGGGGCCATCATCATCCTGATACCAAAACCAGAAAAACGTATCACAAAAAAAGAAAATTACAGACCAATATCACTGATGAACATATATGCAAAAAACCTGAACAAAATACTTGCAAACAGAATCCAACAGCACATTAAAAGGATCATCCACCATGATCAAGTGGTATTTATCCCAGGGATGCAAGGATTCTTCAATATATGCAAATCAATCAATGTGATACACCATATTAAGAAATTGAAGAATAAAAACCATATGTCCGGGCTTCCCTGGTGACGCAGTGGTTGAGAGTCCGCCTGCCGATGCAGGAGACATGGGTTTGTGACCCAGTCCAGGAAGATCCCACATGCCGTGGAGCGGCTGAGCCTGTGAGCCATGGCCGCTGAGCCTGCGCGTCCGCAGCCTGTGCTCCACAACGGGAGTGGCCACAGCACTGAGAGGCCCGTGTATCGCAAAAACAAACAAACAAACAAACAAAAAAAACATATGTTCATCTCAACAGATCCAGAAAAATCTATTGGCAAAATTTAACACCATTTTTGATTAAAAACGCTCCAGAAAGTGGGCATAGACAGAACGTACCTCAACATAGTAAAGGCCATAAATGACAAACCTACAGCAAACACCATTCTCAATGGTGAAAAAATGAAAGCATTTCCTCTAAGATCAGGAACAAGACAATGGATGTCCACTCTTGCCACTATTATTTAACACAGGTTTGGAAGTCCTAGCCATGGCAATCAGAGAGAAAAAAGAAATAAAAGTAATCCAAATCAGAAAAGAATTAAAACTGTAAGTTTGCAGATGACATGATACTATACATAGAGATTCCTAAAGATGCTATCAAAAAACTACTAGAGATAATGAATTTGGAAAATTTACAAGATAAAAATTAATGCACAGAAATCTCTTGCATTCCTATACACTAATGATGAAAAATCTGAAAGATAAATTAAGGAAACACGCCCATTTACCAATGCAACAAAAAGAATAAAATACCTAGGAATAAACCTACCTAAGGAGGTAAAAGACCTGTCCTCAGAAAACTATAAGACACAGATGAAAGAAATCAAAGATGACATAAACAGACGGAGAGATAAACCATGTTCTTGAATTGGAAGAATGAATACTGTGAAAATGACTCTACTACCCAAAGTAATCTACAGATTCAATGCAATCACTATCAAATTTCCATGGAATTTTCCACAGAATTAGAAAAAAATATTTTATAATTTATATGGAAACACAAAAGACTCCAAATAGCCAAAGTATCTTGAGAATGAAAAATGGAGCTGGAGGAATTAGGTTCCCTAACTTCAGACTGTACTACAAATCTACCATACTCAAAACAGTATAGTACTGGCACAAAAACAGAAATATAGATCAATGGAACAGGATAGAAAGCCCAGAGATAAACCCACACATTTATTGTCACCTAATCTATGATAAAGGAGCCAAGAATCTACTATGGAGAAAAGACAGCCTCTTCAATAAGTGGTGCTGGAAAAACTGGACAAGTACATGTAAAAGAATGAAATTAGAACATTCCCTAACACCATAGACAAAAATAAACTCAAAATGGATTAAAGACCTAAATGTAGACTGGACACTATAAAATTCTTAGAGGAAAGCAGAGGAAGAACACTCTTTGACATAAAGCACAGAAAGATCTTTTTTGACCCACCTCCCAGAGTAATGGAAATAAAAACAAAAATAAACAAATGGGACCTAATGAAACAAAATAATTTGCACAGAAAAGGAAACCATAAACAAGATGAAAAGACAACCCTCAGAATGGGAGAAAATATTTGCAAATGAATCAATGGAGAAAGGATTAATCTCCAAAATATATAAATAGCTCATGCAGCTCAATATTAAAAAAACAAACAACCCAATCCAAAAATGGGCAGAAGACCTAAATAAACTTTTCCCCAAAGAAGATATACAGATGGCCAAGAGACACATGAAAAGCTGCTTAACATTACTAATTTTTAGAGGGATGCAAATCAAAACTACAATGAGGTATCATCTCACACTGGCCAGAATGGGCATCATCAGAAAATTTACAAATAACAAATGCTGGAGAGGGTGTGGAGAAAAGGGAACCCTCTTACACTGTTGATGTGAATGTAAATTGATACAGCCACTATGGAGAACAGTATGGAGGTTCCTAAAAAATAAAAATAGAATTACTATATGACCTAGCAATCCCACTACTGGGCATATACCCTGAGAAAACCATAATTCAAAAAGACACATACACCCCAATGTTCACTGCAGCACTGTTTACTATAACTGGTCATGGAAGCAGCCTAAACACCCATTGACTGATGAATGGATAAAGAAGATGTGGTACATATATACAATGGAATATTACTCAGCCATAAAAAGGAACAAAATTGAGGCAAACAAGTATTGTATATTAATGCATATGCTTGGAATCTAGAAAAATGGTACAGATGAACTGGCTTACAACACAGAAATAGAGTAACAGATGTAGAGAACTAACGTATGGACACCAAGCAGGGAAAGCGAGGGGGTGGTATGAACTGGGAGATTGGGATTGACATATATACACTAATATGTATAAAACAGATAACTAATGAGAACATGCTGTATAGCACAGGGAAACCCACTTTGCTGTACAGTAGAAACTAACACAACATTATAAAACAAGTATAACCCAAGAAAATAAATAAATAAACCGTCCAACTTGAAATGTTGTATTTTGTTGTTTAGATTTGCATTTACCTAGATAGTACTAAAGTTAGTACTAAAGTACTATGTAGTACCAAAGTTCTTCTTAGTGTCTCGGCCATTTTCATGTCCTTCTCTGCAAATTGCCTGTTCATAGAAATTATCCATTTTTTACTGACTTGCACTTTTTTGATTCTGAGGGATGCCCTTTTGTATTCTGCAGAGTAATTGTTAGAATTTTTCAAATCATGAATATATTTTCCTAGTATACTGCTTACCTTCACTCTGGTTAACTTGCCTTTTGTCATATAGAAATTTAAAAATCTCAGTGTGGTGAATTTATGCCTCCATTAATTTATGACATTTATTTTGTGTGTTTTGTGTACAAAGACTTTCCCCAAAAGTCATAAACATATTTTATCATATTTCCTTTTAATATATTTATCATTTTGTTATTTATTTTTATTTTATATTCCATCTAGGATTTGAGTAAATGGATTAAATATACACTTATTGTTTTTACATGAATATCAAACTTTCTTGGCAATATTTATTGAATAATCCATTGCTGACTCACCAGTTTGAAATACTCTTTACCTATTGCCAACATCCTGTACATATTGGTCTGTTTCTTGACTATGTGTTCTGGTTAAATCATCTCCTTGTCCAATTCTATATAATACCACACTGATTTATATAACAAATATTTTGGGATGTCATAAGGTGATCTCTCTCCCTCTGTCTCTTGCTCTCTGCTTCTCTCATAACCTCATAATCATCTTGTCTAGTATAATATGGTAAAAACAACATAAGCGTTTTTTAATTATTTTCTCAGGTTCTATGAATAATATCTGGGAATTGACTAATGAGAGCAATGTACTACTTTTATTCTGCATTATCCCCTTTATGACCACAGTTTTATCCCACTGATTCAGTTTTTTAAAAAAAAATTTCCTTCAGTTAAGTTGTACGTTTAAAAAATTGTGTTTGTTTTTATCCCCATGTACTTTATAGTCTTATTACCTGGTAAAAGAGGTCTTTTTCTGTTATTTTTTGTGGTTCGTAGGTTTATTTGAGAAACAGGATTGATTTCTATGATCTATTTTTTTTATATAGTCCCCTTGTTGATAACTTATTGTTGGTTTGCATGGATTTCTTAGGTAGACAATTATATCATCTGAAATAAAAAATAGTTTTGTCTTTTCTTTTTAGTGTTTAAAACCATATCAATGTCTTATCTGATTCAATTGCCTGGAAACAACCAGTATTATCCTGAATGGCCATGATAGTAAATTCTACTATCTCTTATTTCTTATACTGATAAAATAATTTTAGGCTATACTAGTGAGTAAGATGTTTCCCATTAAAGATACCCCCCTTATTTCATAGCTTCTAAGATATTTTTTGGATTTAATTTCATCATAACTATTTAACTTTAGCTAAGACTTAATGGGCTTGTGCTGGGATCATATTTTCCAGTTTGATTTATTAATATAGATAATTAAATTATTATATATACATGTAGAATATATGTATTATGTAGAATGTATACGTAGAAAAACTCTATGCAGAAAAAATATATATATATATACTCTTTGCTACTGAAACTTTTTTTTTTGTTTTTAAACTAGGGATAAATCATACATTGCTCTATGAGCTCCCCTTTTACCATTTGATTCATTATCCTCTTATTCAGGAGGTATTCTTACTGTTTCCTTTTATTGTGCTATCCTAATTTGTTTGGCTATTAGAGTTTGTGGTGTTACTAGTAGATTGAAGGAGCTTGGCTCAGTAGGGGTGAAATTATAAAGTGGTTCCAGGGGTGATTGTTGTGCAGAGCCTGTAACTTACTGAATTACTAGCAGCAGTCTCTTATTGTCTGTTTCGTCAAGCCTCATATCAAAACTACCCTCCATTATTTGAAGCAAAGGCAAGAGAGAAGGGGGAAGTGGCTAGTTCTCTCACTCTTTTCCTTGCTCTATCTCTTCTTCCTTCAGCTGGCTTATTTTTTGGCTCCTCTAAGGTCAGGCCTAGGGTGTAGTATTGGAGGAAAAGAAGTAGTATTAGGGAGTAGCATTAGAGGAAGAAAATAAAGTCTTACATGACTCATCTGCTCATTCTCACATGGTATTGGGATCATCCTTGTAATAGTTTGCCTGAGCTCTGGCTTTTTCTCTTGTGCAGTGCTTTTGTTGACTCTGGGAGTTTTTCAGTATTCAAGATGTCACACTGATGTCATCTGGTACAGGAGATGCCTTCTCTGGCTGCCTTGTTATGGCCTGATAGTTCCTAGTTTCCATCAGTTCTTTCTACAGACTCTGGCTTGCAGGTACCTTACTCCTCCTGATGACCCTCCTGAAAGGGATTAATTTTAGCCTGGGTGAGGCTTGGATCTTATTCTTGGGTCCATCCATGCCACAGAAAAACTCATGAGTCCTTGTCCCACTAATTTCTGGAAGCGGGTTCCAGTCTCCTGAGTGATCCAGTCTGCAGTCTGCTCACATCAAGCATCTGAAAGGTTATCGGAAGCTCTTCTTTGCTGGGACAGCATTGGAGATACATGGTATGTTGTCGACTCTCTCCAAAGGAATTCTGACTAAGGAACACATCTGATCAATCTACTCACCTGAACTTTTAGGCTTTAAGATGGAAGATGGGCTAAAATTTCCACGAGTGTTCACAATATCTCAGCTCATTCTGAAGCGACAATCTGATGACTATTGTTCTCCAGCTTCATGGTCTCTGTTGAAATCCCAAGACAACAGTAAAGTTGTCTTTATACATGCCTTGCAAAATGATTTGGAGAGCTTCCCACCTTTTTTCTATCTTCTAAACAGTTTTTGTATAGTAGGGATTATTTGTTCCTTGAGAGCTTGATATCATTTACTCTTGAAACATCTGTGTCTGCTTACTTTTAAAAGATAGATTTTTTATGACTGTTTTCATGCATCCTATAGTTTTTGTATACTCAGGTTTTCCATTTTGAGACAACCTTGACAATTTATAGCAAAGAGCTATAAATTTTCTATAAACTGTATTTGCCTGCGTAAAACACTTTCTCGTTTTGTAAAGCAATTTTAATTTCCAACTGAATTTCTTTTTTAAGCAAAAATGTTTAGAATTTAGCATATATTTACATATATATAGCATATATAGCATGTGTGTACAGCATATGTAAATATGACATATATATATAAATTTCCAGATATATGCATATTTAGCTACTTAAGATTAGCAATCTCTAGGTTATGAGATTATGATTATCAATCTCTATCATTACATGATAGTCATTGAACATGGCCAGCATAACATCAACTTTGAAGTATTGTCTTGTTTTGCTTTGTGGTTTAGTATATGATCATTTTTGTGTGTTTCATCTGCTTAAAAGAAGTCTTTACTGTGTTTTAGTCAGGTAAGAAGTTTGTTATAGCTTTATTAGCTATGCCCTTTCAGTTATGGTATTTAAATCTACTCTAATCTTTAATTTTGCTTCGTTGCTTTACATATTCTGAGACCAGTGCATTTAATTGTCATATAATGACTGTTCACCACTGCTATTTTCATCCTTCTTCTTCCTCTTGGGTTCATATTTTGTCTTGTTAGAATTCATCTAATATTTTTCTTATTGTGGCAAAATATGAATAACATAAACCTTGCCATTTTGACCCTTTTTAACTGTATGATTCAGTGGCATTAATTGCATTTACAATGTTGTACAACAATAAATATCTAAGAACATATTTAGATAGAGTCAGGGTAGGTTAACTTGAAGAATTATTGCATGTCTGAAATGTCCTCATGTCACCAAGCTTGCCCTTGATATAGATAGGTGTAAAGTATTTTCTTTCAAAAATTTGAATCTATTGCTCTGCATGAATATGCTCTGTCAGGCATCATATTCAAGCTCATGGGAGCCAGTTAAAATTTTTGCTAACTTTAGGTGTACCTCCAAGAAAAAATAAAATATACATCCATTTTTCAGTAATCAATGTTTAGTGTTTTAGTATACTGCTAAACATCATACATCTTTGTTATATCAGAATTATGGGAATAAACACTGGGTAATAACAAAAACTGGATGCTAATGTACTATAAACTTCTAAAAATTTTAGATCCTTCATTATTTTTTTTCTGGTTTGCCATTTTCTTCCATCCTGGGAGGCAATTCTAAGAAAAGTTTAAGCTGCAAGTGTATTTTATACCTCTTTACTAAAAATCCACTGAGAGTTTATTTTAGAAAATTGAACAGAGAATTGAATATTATTAATTCCAGACCAGCTAAACCTATTGCCTTTCCAAGTTAACATTCAGAAAAAATAAAATAAAACAGAATGAAATAAGTTCAAAACATATTATTTGGAGATCTTCAGTCAGTATTTCTTCTACCTCTCTGATGCCCAGAGGTAGCCATGATGGAGATAGGTGTATCCACACATTGCCAATAAAGTAAAAATATAAGCTTGCCAACCAGGGACTTCTGAAATTAAGAGACAAAGGGAAATAAATAAAACCAAACTTACTTTGGTAAAATTGGAAGAAAAAAAACTGAGGTAAAAATGGAACTCTCTAGACTCACCAGTGTGAATCTGCGATACACAAACAGCCAAAAGAATAAGATGAAATGTTTTTAAAGTATCTTCAAATCTGCTACCCCAAGGGGTAGTGGAGGGAACTATGGATTCACTTAATGTAGATAAAAGTGTGGCATTTTGGTAAAAATACCTTCCTGTCTTTACTGGATTTCTGGGGAGTTTCACCTATTTTGTTGTTTATCATGAACCTTTTAGAGCCCCAAAGAGGAAGCTATACCTCATTTACCTAACTATCAGGGTCTCATAAAATTTATATTAGATGGTATGAGGGAAGGGTTTGTAATATACTTATTATTCATACAAAGAATTAGCATAAGAAGCCATAGGAAGACAGAAATTAAATATGGGTAGTGCTAGAACAAATTTTGGTGTTTCAATATGCTAGTAAGGTAATATAAAAAGAAATGACTTGGTGGTTTGGCTTTAAAATAATCAGGCAGGTATCCAAACATTAGTAATCAGTAGATAGGGGATGGGCATTTGATATAGGGTTTATATGTAAAAAAGACAATTTTTTTTGATGGAGGGGATGTAACTGACTGTGTTAGTGGTACAGTCGTCGTACGTTGTTTGATTAAATCTCTGAACCAAAAGATTTTTCTGGGATTGTGAAAGAAAACTGTGTTCAGTTCCTAAAGACATTTCTAGCAGCCGTCTGCTCCAGGAATTACAAGTATTTAGGGATAGTATAAAACTTCAGTTCAAAAAAAAAAAAAAACAAAAAACCTGACATGGAATCAATATGTGACTTCATTGAATTTCATAGCTAATCTTTCCCATTAATCAATATTATATGGCTGTGGACAAGCTGTATTTTAATAGATCATCCTTTAAAAGTTTTTAAACAGATATAACTTTAAAGTACAGAAATTTTATATGTGTCTCATCTATATCATTTATTTACAAGTTTATGTAGAACTGTGCATTCATGTGTATCTGTACACGTATACATATATTCCCAGTCTATGTGCAAGAGACAATGAAACTGCTTCTGGTGGATTTCCCCTCTAATAATTTCAGAAAGCACACAACAGTGACCTGAATATGTATACAACTTCATTGTAGAGCAATCCCTTCTGATATTTCATGTTATGATAATAACCATCTTCAAAGCTGTAGCTTCATAGAGGAAAGCACAGAAAATAATATTAGCAAGATTTACAATTTCCGTATATCATATTCCACATCTATTCAAGATGTTAGACCACCTCCTGAGAAGCTTTATCCTATATTCCCACAGGCTTTGAAATAGCTAAGGCTTTGAGTACTACAAAAGAGCACATCTTCAACATAGCCTTAATAAGAAGCCCTCAATTTGGGGTGGGTTGGAGTATAAAGCCAAAATTATACATTGATCTCATTCCAGATCCTTCTGTCCATTTTTCCTGGAGTTTAGACACCTGTAATTTCTGGCATGTCTTAAGATAATATTTGATCTAGCAATATCTGTGATATCTACTGATTTATTTGACCAAGAATTAAAGGTATTCTCCTTTACTGACACTACAACTTCATAACCCTGATGTCATGATACAAGAATGCAACATATTTCTAAATATATTCATAAATTCAATGCATGTTTATTAAAGAACTATAATATTGTTTTCAGCAGTGTCATTTTTTTAAAGAATAGCAAATCTGTGAATTAATCATGATTGCTAGAAAATAGTATTAATAGCTGAAACTTATGCTTCTTGTTTTACAGAATTTAATTTCAAAATTGTTTTCCAGGAATTTAATTTTAAAACCATATTCAGTAGTTTCTATTATTAACCCTCTCCTAAAAGAGCTGACTTAATTAATAAGTAAACAGACAAGGAAACTATTCCAATATATCTTATTTTAAATACAAAATGCAGTGAAGCACCAGAGCAGTGACATCTATCGTTCTTTGGTATTCAGGGAAGATTTAACACAAAATATATTATTTGAAGTGAAATCTGAAGATGAAAAAGAAGGGAAGGCAGAGCAAAGTGAGGATATATCAATGAATATCAGGGAGCACTCTGAAAAAAGCCTGTTGGTACTATAGACCCACGACAAGATGTGGGGAGTGCAAATGGCAGTAATTCTAGAATATAAATATGAAGGGGTGATTAGGTGAACTGTGCAGGTACAAGCCAAACTTTAAATGGCTTTTATACCCTTTAAGTGATTTAAATTTGTACCATGGAGTTACTAGCCATTTTGAGTAGGGGAGTTATGTTGTTAGGATGGTATTGTCAGGGTTGAGAATATATTGGAGAGAATTAAACTCACAGGAAATTAACACAGAAGAGAGGCTATGGCAGTGGTTCATGCAAAATTTAACACATGACAGAATTAGGAGATGGATTATGAAAATGGAGAAAGAGATACAGATACAAGAGATGTTAAGAAGACAGACACAAAGGATGATGATAAATTGGATATGAGTGAAGTGGAAGAATTGGGAAAGAGTATAAAATATGATGAGAAGCCAGGACTCTGCATTTTATGACTTAGGAAACTGAAGTGATGAAATTATCATTTTCCACGAATGGATACATGAGACTGGCAACATGTTTAGGGAATGCATGATGACATTAGCTTTGAACATCCTAAATTAGTAATGTCTGTGGGATATGCTAGTGAAAAGATCTAGTAAGTAAATTGATATATGGGTCTGGAACTCAGCAGAATCTTTCCTATAACTTAAAGATAGATTTAATATTTATTACATACTTCTTATGCATGTCATGTGTAGCCCTAGTAACAATTGAAGGCTGAAGAAGAGTAAACATTAGAAGGGAGAGAAATGGAGATTTGAGGGATTTGGCTTCAAAGTAAATGGGTTTTCAAAATTCAGGCCAGGAATGAAATTTGATAATCCAATAGTTGAGTCACATGAGCTCATAAGAGCTGCCAAGTTGAGAACTAAAAAGTCACACCATGCTAGGTTTAGCAATGTGGAAGTCAGTAATGAAACTAAGAACAATTTAGTAATTAATTTTTTTTTTTTTATTGACAAGAAGAAAGTCAACTTCACTGAGTTGAGAATTGATTGATCATTGAAAAAACTGAAAAGGTGAGTATATTCTTCTTTATAAATGATTGATTGATTAAAAATATTAAAATAGGGGTAATGTTGGTCAGGCTGACAAGATGGTGAGCAAGCATAGATCTTTCAATCCCTTCCATAAGACCTATTTCAGGAGAAACAAAAGAAATGAGAGAGAAATATATGAGTTAGGAAAACTGATGTTAAAAACTGTGAAAGTCCTACTGAGATATAAATTTTCAAACAGCTGTGAAGAAGAATTGGCAGCCTGGAATGGAGAAGTCCAAATGCCATGATAAAAAGATGGGGTGTAGGGGTTTCCCTGGTGGCGCAGTTGTTGAGAGTCTGCCTGCCGATGCAAGGGACACGGGTTCGTGCCTCAGTCTGGGAAGATCCCACATGCTGTGGAGCAGCTGGGCCCGTGAGCCATGGCCGCTGAGCCTGTGCGTCCAGAGCCTGTGCTCTGCAATGAGAGAGACCACAACAGTGAGAGGCCCGTGTACCGCAAAAAAAAAAAAAAGATAGAGTGGAGGAGAACTTTTAGATTTTGCTCATTTTTCTCCCTTGAAATGAGGGGAAAAATATGCCATGATCTTCAGAGAAAAAAACTGAAAACTGGAAGAAGAATAAAATCACATTGATATTGGACTGGTTAATAGTAACATTAGAAACATAAAGAACATGAAATAATGTATTTGAAATGTTAAAAGGAAATTATATCAAAAATAAAATTTAAATGTCATGTAAATGTGAGAGTGCCATACAGATTTTTTCATTCATACCAAACCTCAGAAGGTTCATCATATAAAAATTACATTTGGAAAGACCCTTGAAGAGTATACCCCCAAAGAGGAAACTTTAATAAGCAAGGCACAATTTTATATAAGGAAGCACTGTAAAGAAGACAATTTAATGTACTCTCTTATTTTCTTCAAAATCAAGACATAAATGATACACTCCTTGTTATAATAAAGTACAGAAATAAAATTGAACTAATGAATTTCCAACTTTTCAAAAACTGTAACCATAACTTATGTGTACATACATATTTTGTATATTTCTCTGTATTCAGTGTTTATATGGTGAATATGAGTGTGCATATATATGTATATAAAGGAATACATTTTAATAAATTTTCAATGTGTGTGCACATTAAACTTTCTTATTCTGGAATTTTTTTTAATAGTTGCAACCCACTGAATTGATTTCTTGAACTAAAGCAGACTATGGCAATCAGCTTTGGTAACTGGAAAACAAAGGAAACTAATTGTATTACATCATGAAGTTATCATATTTGGAGGGAAGATATAGATATCATTCATTATAGAGGCTAAAATGCTTAATAATATGTTTTTGTAAGTTAGAGATTAATACCATAAAAATGCAAATATAAGAGACTGAGAAGAACAGAAGGCATAAAAGGCAAAAGGAGCAGTAGGTAGCTTATAAATCATAAACTAAAAATATATGTATAAAGTTGAGAATAAAGAATTAAAAAATCAGGATTTCTTCTTTTAATATTGGTAGTCTACATGATTTGAATCAAACCTCCCTCCAAATATATTTTTTAAAGTTAAAGACACATCTTAGTAGCTTGAAAGATTTAATAAAACAGTGAAGGATTACTCTTTCAATATCAAGGCTAGTATAAGAACTTCAAAACATGAAATTGAGTTGGGTCTGTCCCCAAGATATGTGTCTGCTACAAAGGGCAGCCAGGGCTGAAAGAACTCTATAACCAAGTCTGATGATGGGGATCAGAGTCCTGAGAGCACAAGGGATGAAGGCCTTAAAGAATCACCTTCACCCTCTTTGTGGATTTACCCCATTGCCTTAGACCTTGGGCCAAAGAGGAGAGCAGTCATTTTTCAGTTAATTCTAGCAGCTGGAGGGATGGAGTGGGACTGCAGGGCAAACCAAAAGTGAAAGTCCAGTGTGGCATACCTGCTTCAGGCAGAACTCCTGAAGGGCTAAACTTGGGAGTGGGGCTAGAGACTCTATTCTGTTAGGTCATTAGGGAGGCCAGAAAACCCCAGCGCCTTGGCTCAGGACAGCAAGAGACCTCAGGTACTTGGCAAGAGAAATAAAAACCCTATCTTGAAGAAAAAGCTATTGTCCTGTGATGCAAGCACTGAGAAATATACATCACCTATGTATATTCTTGCTATTCCACTGCCCAAAAGGACAGCTTGAGTCCAACCATCAGGAAATAATTCAAAAAATAGATACTGCATTTTTCAAAATAACCAGAATTATTTATGATACTAGCATAAGAGACAAAATGATGGAGAACTGTCCTAGATGAGAGAAGCTAGACAGCCATGAAAATTAAATGCAAAAAATGATCTCTGATTGCATCCTGAATTGTTTTTTAAGAGTATAATGCAAGTTATTAGGACAATTGGTAGATTTGGTTGTGAAGTATATATTAGAAAAGAGTATTATATTAAGGTTACATTTTCTGAGTATGATAGATTGTGTTTGTATCAGAGAATGTGTTTATGTGTTTTTCTTAGGAGATATTTACTAAATGTTTCAGCATGAAATGTCATTGTGTTTATATATATCCCTCAAACGTTTTGGCATAAAAGGTATATGTGTATGTGTGTGTGATAGTACAGATATGGCAAAATGTTATCAATTAATCAATCTACATGAGTATATGGGGTTCATTGTACATGGCTTGCATTTTCAAAATAAATTATTGGTGAGAAAAATGAGTTAAAATCATCATAAATATTTTTGGTATTTAACATGTATTATTTTATTTAATTCTCATAGCAACTCATTCAATTTGCCCTAGAGAGCATACAACCACAATATTATGTTATTTTGAATTTTGCCATTTCCAGATTAAGTTTTGAACATTTTGTATTTGTGGGACTACTGGATCATACAGTTGAAGATGTACAGCAAAAACTCTAGGCAATGGAAAGGGTACATGCATCCTTTTTAGATAGCTAGCTGTCTGTAACATTAAGAAGTCATGATACAAGTTTTAAAAAATCACAATATATTTCTCATTGGCCTAAAAATTTTAGAGATTCCTTTTGCCATTAAGGATTATCTCCTTGTAAATTAAATCCAAACCTCATTCTTAAATCCCATTAGTTTATATTAAACAAAATATTTCTCAGATAAAGGGAAAAATATGAAGGGAGATAAAACAATACTTTAAATTACATAGAGAAAGAAATTAAAATGAAGTAATCATTCCCGAATTTTTACATATTGGCACAGAGACTTAGTGTTGTTAGTTTTTATTATTGACCTTCCCTTTTCAAGTTAAAAGTGAAGCTCCTAATTTCTTGAGGGAATAATATTACACTTAAGAAGTAATTTAGTGAAACGCTTTGAACTCTTTCTGCATTAACAAATGAAACTGAAAAAAGACAATACTAAAAATTCATCATGCCCTACTCATAGGATAAGTGTGGATATATGTCACAAGCTAATGCAAACACATTAAGTCCTCAGATTGAGCCACAGTACAATAAACAGGAAATGATGACCCACCAGTGATTAAACAGTAGACGTTAAAGATCTTAAGAAAGATTTCCTCTTCTGTTCTTAGTATTAGCTATCAATTATATTCGAATGTACATAACTAACTAGCCATCAAATACATTAAAGGAAAAATGTTGGTATTTTATATTCATTTCCTCTTATAATTTTCTTTTGAAGGGCAATGTTGAAAAAATTTTTAAAAACATAAAGAGGGAAATAAGGTTACTCTTTTAAAATTGAAACTTAGATCAACAAATTAAATCAACAGATGTAAACATATGTAAACATCTAAGAGTCAGGACTATAAAACTTGAGTAAAACTCAGTTGAATATATTGAGATATCTTAATAAAGAATATATGAACAAAAATTTGAATTGTACAAGTGAAAAAGCATAAAAGAAATAACCACAGAAGCAAACAAATAATGTGAAAACTCTGAGGGTGGGAGGAATCTTAGTCAATGGACTTTGAGTGTTCTAGGTGAAGTCTTCCTTACAGTTTACACACATCAATCAGCCCTCCTCACCCAAGTAACTGACTCTCCTTCTTCTGACACCATGTTCAACAAGATGCTTTTGCTGTCTCAGTAGTTTATGAGGCAGTGTTGCTGATTTTTGTTTCTTTAAATAACAAGATACTACATCCTAAGAGCCTATTTTGTATGGCGTATTGGTTGAGAAAAGGTTATATGCTGCAATGGCTAAGATATGGTAAATGGCATATTGAAAGTTCACTTCTCACCCAGGCAGTGGTCCGATGTGAAATTCAGTGGCCCACACCTATATGGGGATTCATAACCCTGACCTTCTTCTATTTTGTGTCCTGGAGTGGTAGACATTCAGTTAGCCAACTGGAAGAGAGGGTAGAGAAGGCGCACATGATTTATACAAATTCCATTGGCAGGGACTGGTCACCTGCTACATTTATTTGCAAGGGTTACTATAAAATGTGAAATTGGAGTTCAAGAGTATTTCTTGCAAATAAAAATTGTTCTATGCTAATAGAACTCAGAACAATGGTTGCCTGGATGGGATGGTGTGGGGGCAGGTAAGAAGAAAATTAAAATGCGTCTGGAAAGGGCCACTTGGTACGAGAAAGTTTTCTAGAAATGCTCTATGACCTAAAGGAGTGGTAGTTATACAGGTGTTTAAAATTGTCAAAAGTCATCAAACTGTGCTCTGAAATATGTGCATTTTTAAGTATGTAAATTATTCTTCAATACATTAATATGGACCTTTAAAAGAAAAAGAGTATTCCATGTCAAAATGGTGCATAACAAATTACTCAGGACTTCATTAGTGTACTTTATTAATCAAAGACTGTCAGGATATAATGGGAAAGGGCATTCCAATTCTTAATGGGGGAAGTGTCAAAGAATTTGGAAAGCATGTTTTGAAATCATTGCATTGAGTCCTCTGACCACAAACTATTTACATTCCTCTCACATGCAAAATACCTCAATCCCCGTACACACACATACACACTCCCACAGTCTCATTCTTTTATGGCATTAACTCAAAGTCTGGAAATGTCAACATTTCACCTTTGAAACAAAATTTCTGTAGCAGTTACTATTGCTGGATAACAATTACTCCACGACAGTAATTAAAAGCAACCATGTTATTATTGCAGAATCATTGGGTCAGGATTTCATACAGCGGGTCCAGGGTATGGCTATGCTCAGCAGGGGCAGCTGACAGGAGCACCTACATGTCACGTCTCCCTGCAGCTTGGATTCCTCACAAAAAAGTGGCTACAGGATAGTCAGATATTCTTTATGGCAACCCAGGGCTCCAAGTGTGAGTGTTTTGGTGACACCTTACCTTTTAGGACCCACCCTCAGAGGACTCACTGTGCATCTTCTGATCCAGATGAAAACAATCAGAATAACAGCAATGTCAAAGAATTTGAGAGCCATATAATAAAACAGCCAAAAAAGGGGTTGTGATGTGGATGAGGGATATTTCTTCTATAAAGGAGTAGACTGAATTGGTAACTCCCAGGGATGCCACCATAGGGTAATGAGACATTACTTACATGTCTAATGTGCCAAGATTGGCTTTCAGTTTCTTAAACTGGAGATAACTTCATTAGAAGCAATTTATCTGGACTATCACAAGTCTTTTATTTTGATGCCTTTCCACTACTCTATTTCAAGGATTTTTGTGTACACTATGAGTAAGTCTCCAGACTGGAGATAGATGGAAAACTGCTCAGGTCACCCGAAAGCACTAGGCACTTCAGAAGTGGTTACCAAGGAGTATACTCGTTTGTGGAAGAATCTGTCTCTACCCCTTATCTTACTCTCAAAATAATATTACCAAGGAAATAGGAGAAATAGTATTGTTCCCATTTTGCACTGGATGATGAAGCACTGAGAAGTGAGAAAATGCAGAGAAATGTTCAAGAGAGGGAGCTTTGGTTGTCCTATAAACCTTGGCACCAGACCTTGGGAACATTGATAATTAAAATCTGAAAGTACCTTATGTATGTGTTTTTTCTCTAATGTGAATTTACTTACTTGTGTTGTTAATAAATATCCTACTTATGGTAATTATGAGTCATTAGTGACTGAGAAAGTCCTTTCTCTTTCCTTGGAATTTCCTGCATTCATGCTTAGTCTCATTCCATATCACTGTCAGCCATGGAAACATTTGTTTCAACACCAGTATGCCCTGAAATAACACTAATTCTGAACTATTGTTTCATAGTTAGCTTACTTACTTATCTAACCTGCTCAGTTAGCTACCTGCTGCTTCTTGGTAAATAGAGCCTCACGCAATCTCGATCCTTTCGGTACTTCTTAGTAAGCGAAGGTCTGAATAATGAATATTGAAGAACTTTCAGAGCAGGTAAATAGAAAGACAGTTATTTGTCCAAAGCCCATGAAGGGCAATCTTCTTATGAAATTCATTAGTTTATTTTCAGCATAAAAAAATAGTTACCATAGAAACACATTATGACAATATATACTCTCATTTTCTGTGAAAATGTAGATTAGAGTCACCTTGAAAAGTTGAAGCTCAGGCTTTTGTAAGAGCTGTTCACATTTCCCACACTCTGATAAAACATTTAAAATAAATTTCTATATTTCCCTTCTTTTTTTATGATTTCAATTAAATACAATAATAAAACAAAATTAGAAAAAAAAGGATCGATCAGATTATTCAAGGTCAGAGAGATGTTATCAGAGGGGAGCCCATTAAGCCTCAAAGGTGAAAGATTTTACAAATCTCATTTGGGTACATTAACTCTATAAGGAGGCACAACTTTTCCCCATATTTCATCACTTTGGGCAGTTTATAAATATAGTCATTTCATTGTTACATATTTAACTGTTTTACTATTGATTTTTAAAAATTTTCCTCCATAGCTTATGACTAGTACTTTAATTGAGAGGTAGCATAATTTTTTCATTGTTCCAAAAATCACCTTCCATGCATTCTAAATTATAAAATAAACTTGGTGTGCATTTGGAAAATAGAGATAGTATATTATAAGTAATATGGATTTAAAACTTACATTTAATTTAAAATAACATAGAAATTATACTTTTCATGATTCTCACATTTCAGTATACTTTATTTTGTAAAGATTGCTGTCTTTGAGCTATAAACAGATTGAAAATGATTAAACATGAAGAGTCTCCTATACTGAAATATGAGAACAGCAAATACATTTGAAAAGTTTTAGTTTGAACAAATCATTAGAAGTTTGATATTCATTAGAAATATCCCAATTTTTAATCTTTTTGAGAAATCAAAGCAGCAAACACAGATACATTTCCTGAGATCACAAATTATGACCGTTTTCCCAAAGCTGATGCCCAATTTTAACACTTTGATCCCATCTAGATGGTTCTTTTCTATATTATTCACGAGAATGCCTCTGGGAAAATACAGTTCCATATGCTTTAGAGATGTATTGTTTTGAGACTTTAGTGAAAACTGAGTGCCAAGACTTGAGTTCTAGTCACAAGACCAAAGGCTTACTGATGAGTTAGGATGGACTATCTCACATCTCAGTTTTCTATATGTGGCAACCACAAGTCTAACCTCGTATAGGAATGGTATTTTTTAAAATTACTTTTAGAGAAGCAAACCTGGCAAACTCCACTCATACTATAACCTTTGTGCTCATTTGTTTAGCAGTCTGTGGCTTCTTCCAGCTTAGGTACAAATCTCTGTGTTTTCTTCCTATAAGTTGCCTGCAGAGGATTTTATTCCTTGTGTCAGGCCTGAATGTGCATTTCTATCATCCTTTGTCATGACTCACAGTAACATTTTAAAAGAAATGCTTTGAAACAAACTGATAATTAAAAAAATCTAAGAGAATCTGTCATTCCACTGGATATGTCTATAATTTTCCTTCTTTCCAAATGTAGAACCCTAGCTTACAGACAAATTCAGGGTTAACCTTTAGGATTCTCAAAACAATTTTTTATTTATCCTCAATTAAATGATGAGTCCCCATTATCAGCAGCCTATGCTATTATGTTCTGTATACATGACATTAGACATAAATAGAAGGCTAAAACACAGAGAGAATACAGTGCATAATCTATCTGCTCTCACTGGTCAAACATTTCCTAAAATTAATTCTTCAAATGGCACATCACTATAGACTTTTATCTCAAACTCTTTCACTTCATTTTAAACACTTAGAAGGAAAATAGTAGTAGCCTACTCAATGGAAAATCATTTAGAATTATATTTCTCAAAACTGGCAAAAATAATAAGATATTCCTAAATGTATAGAAATATAACTGTGTGTAGCAAGAGTAAATGAGGAAGGTCATGTAGCATACTTTAATGCACAAATTCTACTACAAACTGTAAAGAAGATAAATCCATCCTCAAAAGCAAGGTAAACATCTTGAGGGATTAAAACACAAAGTTGTGATCAGGATGAAATGTATGTCTTCTGGGTTCCATAAAAGGCAAGGAGGACTAGGATTTCAGCTCTGATCTACTGAGGAAGAAAAGTGCTTCCCAAGAGTTTGGTGACTGAACCAACAGACAAAGTTTGGAGGAAAGGCTGAAAAAAGTCTGCTGTATAATACAGTCTGAAGCCATTACCTAGAGCAGCTTATGACTGAGGAAGTTGGGAGGACAAACTGGAAAATGAGATCTCAACTAAGACACATATCAGTCAGGATTCTCCAGAGAAACACACCAGTAGAAGCAAAGGGATTTCGAAGAATTGACTCATGCCCGTAGTGGAGGCTGGCAAGTCCAAAATTTATAAAATAAGATGTGAGGCTGGAAATCTTGGGCAGGAACCAATATTGCAATCATTTCTTCATTCTCCAGGATACCTAAATTTTGTTCTTAAGACCTTTCAACTGATTGGATAAGGCCTACCCACACTATCGAGAATAAGCTTTACTTAAAGTTGTCTGATTATATAATTTATCCATCTACAAAATATTTCAACAGCAGTACCTACATTTGTGTTTGACTGAATAACTGGGCACCATTGCCTAATCAAGTTGACACATTCTACCAAGCATCATAGACACCCTCTATGTTTTTGAGTAGATTGATGCTATTCAAAATATCTTAAAGAGCCACAAATTACCAATTTAAAAAAACCTGAAAGGTAAATAAAATAATTTAATAGTATTATAACCATCAAATAAATTGAATACATAGTTTAAAAGACTTCAAATATCGGGCTTCCCTGGTGGTACAGTGGTTGAGAGCCCTCCTGCCGATGCAGTGGACACGGGTTCGTGCCCTGGTCCGGGAAGATCCCACATGCCGCGGAGCAGCTGGGCCCGTGAGCCATGGCCGCTGAGACTGCGTGTCCGGAGCCTGTGCTCCGCAACGGGAGAGGCCACAACAGTGAGAGGCCCACGTACCGCAAAAAAAAAAAAAGACTTAAAATATGAAAATACCAGGCTCAAATATTTATAAGGTGGTTGTATGCAACATTTAAACACATGATTTCAATCTTCCACAAACCTGTTCAGAGAATTAAAAAGGAGAGAATGTAACCAAACATATATTAAGAGTCTTGACACTGGAAGTAAGCTTGATACTGGATTCCAAAGAATTATATTCAATCTGGGTTTACGCCAGGAAAACAAAATGCAATTTTGATTCAAAATTAGAAACTCTCTCAATAATATTTGCTGTATCAACAAATTAAAGGCAAAACACCATATGAAATTTTCCATAAATGAAATGGAAAAGCACTTGAGAAAATTCTCAATCCATTGTTGATAACTTATCTTAGCAGCCAAGGAATTGATGGATACTATATTAACTTGACACAGGATAGCTAGAAAAATGTCTAGAAATTAGGTCAGTAAGATAGCAGCAAAAGGATAGAAAAGTAGAGCAATACAACATAGTAAGACTCCAGAAACTACACATATATGGAAAGTTGATATATGACAGAACAGCGTAGGTCAGAGGAAACAAAGGTGCCCTCTTCAATAATTGGTGCTGGAACAATTGGTTATCCAAATGGAAATGAGTGAAATCAGATCCTTACTATATACCAGACATAAAGATCAATTCCAGGTGGTCAGAGGACTTAAATCTGAAAACCAAAACTTAAAAAAAAAAGAAATTGTTTAAGATATTTTCATATATTCAGAGTGGAGTTGAAAGTTCTAAGCAAGAAACAACCAATGTAAACTGTAAAGGAAAAGATTGATCAATTAAATTACATTAAATTTGATTACTTCAGCTCATGAAAAGAAACTTAAAGCAAATTGCAGAATCATACATATAGTATGATATAGCATGGTAGAGTTATAACATGCAAATCTATGCAACATATTACTTAAATATAAAATGTTATGCATAATGTATGTATTATATACTATATATAATAAAGTAAAAACAAGGAAGTAACAACAGATATTTTGGTGGACTACTCACTTTTGGGGAAAAGAGTAGGTGGTACATTCAGGAACACATGCAGAACTTCTGAAATATTACTAATGTTTAACTCATTAAGTTTCATGGTTATTATTCTAAGTATTTTATTTTAATATTATTCTTGATACCATATATATACATATATCTCATGATATTGTTTTACTGAATTATAAAATATATATATAGTGAAATGCATACATCAAAGCTCAGAATCCAGATAATTTTGAAAATTTCTTATACCTGTATAATATATACTATATCAATATATAAAACATTCCCACCTTTCTGGAAATATTCATTATTTTTCTTCCCAGTCCATCAGTGACCCCCAAGCAAATGCTGTTCTGATCTTTTTTCTTATAAATTAGTTATGACTCTTCCAGAAACTCATATAAATGGAATCATATGTACTCTTTTCAATGCTGGTTTCTTTAACTCAACATAATGTTTTTGAGGTTTCTCAATGTTGTTGCATACATCAATAGCTTCTTCCCTTTTATTTCTGGGTAATATTTAATTGCATTAATATCCAAACTTTGTTTATCTAGTCTCTCGTTACTGGATATTTGGGTTGTTTCCAGTGTGGGGCTAATATGAAAACAGCTTCTATGAACATGCTTAACTTTATAAGAACTTGCCAGACCAACTTCCAAAGTAGTTACAGACATACACATATATACTACAAATATCAGGTATGAGAGAAAGAGAGAAATCAGAGACAATTTCAAGGTTTTAGGTATTGCCAAGTGGAAAGATGGATTTGCCATTTGCTCATTTGTAGAAGATTTTGGCAGGAAAGATATGTAATTTAGTTTTCAAAAGGTTAATTTGAAATCCTTAAAAGACATTTGAGTAGATATGTCAGTGGGAGATACATGTCTAGAGTTCAAAGGAGAGGTTAAGTCAGGAGTTCCTGAGTCATCATCATACTGATTTACAGATTCATTCATTCAAAAATATATTTTATTGGGTGAGCACATATATGTGCGAAACTCTTGTATATACACATGGACCATATCCATTAATAAAAAAAAATCTCTGCTTTTATGGAAAGTGTATTATCTGTGGCCTAGGAAACTAGATGAGAAAACTTAAAACAAGAGTAAGTAGAAAAGAAAAGGGATTCAAGCACTGAGACTAAGGGCAGTCCATTGATTAGAGATTTAGGAGATGAGCAAGAATAGCTAAGCACCTGAGGGGAAAAAATGTTCTGAAATGAAACAGAAAATATGGGAATATGGTGTATCTTGTACAGTCAGTTGTATTACTGGACTCTTTTAACAAATCTTGTATTCATGCCCTGTTCCATGGAACTTCAAAATTCCTCCCATAAAAAGTGTTGAAAATATTTTTCCATATCTTCAATTTATTTTGGCCGGTGGAATAACACAGAAAAGTCAGTGGGCAAGTTCCATTCCTAGACCTTGAGAGGACTTTCATGTTTCTATTTGCACTCTTGTACATCTGCCTTTCTCAAGAGAACATGTTTGCTTGTCCCAGGATGAAAAAGATGTGAAGTAGAGCTTTCTAGCCTCCATTATTTCATGGCCTTTTTCTCTGTGTGTCGGTGTGTCCTCTCCTCCTCTTATGAGATCACCAGTCATTGGATTCCCGGCTCACTCTAAATCCAGTGAGATATCATCTTGAGATTATTAAATTAATTACATCTGCAAAGACTCAGTTTCCATATAAGGTCACATTCACAAAACCAAGAGTTAGGAGTTAGATGTATGTTTTTAGGGGACAAAATTCAATCTACTACAATATGTTAATGGTTTCCTTTTTTTCAAGGAAAGGAGCCATGTTTATTCATGTTTCAGTACCAAGTGTCCAGCAAAATGCCTGGAAATCAATAAATATTTGCTGAAACAAATGCTCCAAAGTATTTTATTCAAGGATAGAGCAACTATTTCTTTCATAAGTAATAGCTTATATTGTAATAATCAGGCACTTTTTTATTGCTGTAGATTTACTACTTAAATCTACTGTCATAAAATTACTTGGATGGTATCTTCTGCCATCATGTTCTGAGGGTTTCTTTTTTCCTTTCTCATCCTCAATCCTATGAAGCACATATTAGAATATCTCATTGAAGTCAGATATGGTCTTCAATATGAAAATAAATAATATATCAAAATAATTATCTAGGGCTTCCCTGGTGGTGCAGTGGTTGAGAGTCCTCCTGCCGGTGCAGGGGACACGGGTTCATGCCCTGGTACGGGAAGATCCCACATGCCGCGGAGCGGCTGGGCCCGTGATCTCTGGCCGCTGAGTCTGCACGTCTGGAGCCTGTGCTCCACAACGGGAGAGGCCACAACAGAGACAGGCCCATGTACTGCAAAAAAAAAAAAAAATCTAAAATTTCTAATAATGATTTGTCCTTTTATCCTAACAGTAATCAACAGTCCCCATAACAAAGAACCAGCCATCATGGTGTCTCTTTCATTAAACTTCCTTTATCCCAGAACATATTGCTTTGTGTGCTCTGTTGATTTATTTCCTCTCTCTCCAGAAAAGTTCTGTTTCTTTTCAGAAAAGATAATAGTGAGTTTCCTGTAACACAGTGTTCTTGCGTTAGGTAATTATTCTGTCTGGAAAAAAATATATTATATAGATTTTTCACAAAACAGCCATTCAACACAATGCATTTTACTATGAAAATCAACAGTCTCAGGAAAATGGGAGAACTTAAGGCAGAAATGAGCACTTCTCTATCTACCTAGTTCTCTGCTACATTTCAGAAATATGACCCATGAAACTGTTTAAGGAAAAGTGGAACAAAGGCATATAAGGGAAATTTTTCAGTCTACCACAAGTGAAACAAAATAAGTAGTGGTCAAGCTAGTAAATTGCATCCTTTATTAGAATGCATTGTTATCTTCTCTAAGATGAGTCTATTTATGTGACAAACGTTAGCTAGAAATATGCTTCATCAGCATAAAATAAGACAATTGTAAAATAATACAGAAACAATTGTTTTTCCATTACATACATAATTTTCTTTCAATTCAGTTAAAATACCTACTAAATTCCAAATCTAAAAGTTCTTCCTAAAATGATGACACATATATATCTTCTAACTCATACACCCATTTATTTTAAAGATTGCATACTGCTTAGGAAGTTATTTAAATATGTTTTTCACAGAGAAAATAATTAAACATTAGAGACAACCTTGGCCAGGTCCTACCTGTTTTAAAACCTATTATGTAGGTAATAGGTTGTTATTTGTAATTTGAAATGCATAATGTATGGGTTAATAGTACATAAATATTCTGAATTTATTTATTTTTAAAATATTTAGTTAAAAATAATTGTGGACCTAAAGAAGTTGCATCAATACCACAGCAAGTTTCTGTATACACTTCAGCCAGGTTCTCTCGTGATAATATCTTACATAACCATTGTACATTCCCCAACGCAGGAAATTGACATTAGTACAGTACTATTGAATATACTACATACAGAACTTATTTTGATTTTATCAGCTTTGAAATAAAAACTCTTTTTTTTGGTGTATAAATATGTGATATTTTATCATATGTGTAGATTTGTATAACTACCACTCAATGAAGATATGTACTTGTTCCATCACAACAAAGAAAACCATTTATGCCATCTGTGCCTGAGAATGACCTCCTCTCCTCTAACCCCTGTTAACCACTGATCTATTCTCCATTGCTAACATTTTATTTCAAGACTGTTTTATAAACGGAATCATATAGTATATAACCTTTTGAGGCTGGCCTGTTTTCCCCAGTGAAACATTCTTGAAATCCAACCAAATTGTTGTCTATATCAATAGTTTATTCCTTTTATTGCTGAGTTCTATTCCACTGTATGGATATACTACAATTTATTTCATCATTCACCCATTAAAAGACATTTGTTTGGTTAGTTTCCAGTTTGGGGCTATTATAAATAAAACTGCAAAGCATATTAATATCCAGGGTTTTTTGGACATAAATTTTTACTTCTCTAGAATAAATATCCTAAAGTGTTATTGCTAGGTTATATGTTAGCTTTAGAAGAAAGTATCTAACATTTTTCTTACTAAATTGCACATTTAGCTCTTTAAGAAACTGCCAAATAATTGTTCCATTTTACATTCCCATCAGCAACGCATGAGAGTCGCACATCCTTATCATCAGTTGATATTGTCCATATTTTTTTATTTCAGCCATCTTATGTGCATGTAGTGGTATCTCATTGTGTCTATAATTTGTATTTCTAGAATGGTGGATGATGCAAATATTTCATGCGCTTATTTGTTATCATGTATCCTCTATGGTAAAATGTCTTCTCAATTTTTTTGACCATTTCTTACTGTTGAACGTGGTGAGTTCTTTATATACTCTGGATTGAAGTACTTTGTCAGTTTGTATTTGCAACTATTCCCTATCAGTTTGTAGCTTGTATTTTATTCCCCTTAAGACAGGTGTTTTCAGGGGAAAATGTTATTTCTCAGTTTATCTCTACAAATACATGGAAGTCTAAAGCAGATATTTGACTCAGAAAATATGTATTTTAATTATTTAATCTGTGTGTATGTGTTTTTACATGTGTGTATATAATTTTTAGAAACAGTAAGGAAACATAGATAACTTGAAAAGAATAAAGAACATTCCTATGATTTTTAAAATGTTTTAAAAAATTATTGATTTTTTAATACAGCATGTCCTTCAAGGAACTTAAACATACTGGCTAATACTTTGTAGTGGCATCTTTGACATAAGCATGTGACATTTTGCCCTTTAATTACAGACTTTTTCAGCCAAATGGTTTTAATTATTTAAAATATTTAAACCAATTTTTCTCTTAGGGCAATCTTCCTTTGAGAAATTATTTTAAGATACTGTACCATATAACTAATTATAACATAAGTCAGCACTGTTTAATTTGTGCAGTGTCACCCAACACAAATGTTTTGGAGGGATGAATAAGCAATATAAAAAGCTACCCTTAAAACGAGCATTATCAAACACATTTTACCTTGAATCAGGTGTCTTTAACAAGAACACCCAAATAAACTATGTTTACCTGAAAACCTCAAATTGTGTTTGGCACTATTATATTCAAAGCAGGACAATGGAAAAATAAAGCCAAAAAAGGTTATTGAAGGAAAGATTTAGAATGTGGTTGATTACAGCATGTCTTGATTACAGAAGCAGTACATTTCAAGAACAATCAATAGATTCAGAATAATGAAATCATTGTGCCTATACTCACAGTAAGGAGTAAATGAGGACAAAATTTCATTTTGTATGCAACCATTTAATTTCTTAAAGTAAAAAAACCTGTAAGAGCAATGTAAAAATAACACATAATTAAATTGTTGATAGTTAATGGGAATTATTTGAATGTCATTTACAACTGATGTTTTCTTCTCCAACATGATATAACTTTAGACATAGAAAGGACCCCAGAGGTCTTCTAAATCAAACCAAGAGCAGAAACAGTGCATTTATATTAGGATTGAAGACTTAGGTCACATTCGAATGATTAATGAATCCACAATAAGGAAGTGGTACAACACTGAGGTTGTGAGCACATCATCTGGGCAAATTAATTAATTTTCCTGAGCCTCAGTTTATGCATCTGTAAAAAGGGGAGAATTGCATATCTATTCTCTTAGGTTTGTTGTAAGAATTATGTGTGTTAGCATGTGTAAAACATTTAGAAAAGTGCCTGGTATGCAGAAGAGCTATTTAAGAATTAATGGCTATAATTAGTTCAAATCATCATATTAATGCAGCAGATTTATTCACCAGAACATTTCATGGACCTGGCTTGTCTTCCGTGTCATTTCTATCAAGAGGATCATAGCATTGTTGCAATATATTGCATTAAAGTGCTTTCACAGAAAAAGGGTTTGAGGATAGAAAAAGGATTTTACTAGAGTTGCAGAAAAAGAAACAATTTTAGGAGCAGCCCTTTATATATAATTCTACATCTAAATCTTAGTCCAGTATTTGTGCACTACAGTAATAGGAGTTAAGATAGACAGGCAAGGTTGGGGAAGGAGGACCACAGCAAAAGTGGTCAGAGACTGAGGACTCATAGGTGGCCCTTGCATAAAGGGACTGTGGGATTTTGCTAAGGGACTCACCCTTATTGTGCCTCAGTGTCCTTGTCTGTACACTTGAAGCAATAACAGAGTAAGGCAGCAAAGTATATTGGAGAAAAAATTGAGATCCAGCTCTACCACTGGGAGGATTTAGGTTTCTCTGAAATTAGCAGTTTCTATAGCTCTGTAATAACTAATAGTGATAAGTGGATTCAAGTTTGTGGAGCAATAAATTTATATAACTTTGGGCTCTCTTTACAGAAATGCAACAGGAAGACCAATAAATGTATGGAGTCACTGATTACAAAAGGAAAGGGTGACTTCCAGGACACACAAGAAAAGGAGGGGGAAAAGGCAAAGTAAGAATGGAGTAGGACTTGGTATCCCAACTGAGAGCCTCCCGAAATCATTATTGACAATTCCTAATACAGGAAGGAAGTTTACTGTATGCAGAATTGTTTGTTTAAAGTAGTTTGAGTCACAGATTGCTCATAAATTTTAACATGGAAAGATTTGGTAAAGCATAGCAAGCTCAGGGCATTAAGACAAGGATGCTTAGTGTCAAGAGCAGGAATACTCTTCCTTGTAGGCTACCTGCCCTGTTTTAGTGGTCCTGTTCACATTCACAGGCATCACCTGGGCTGCCTACCTAGCAGGTTGGCCTCATGGGCATATGAGACATGGGGAGCCCCCTGCTTGGAAAGCTTCCACACCTGGTTTAATGATCTGCTGTCCCTGTCTTAAAATTCTTAATAATTTTCAAAATGGGACCCTACATTTTCATTTTTCACTGGGCCCTACAAATTATGTAGCTCATTCTGTCTCTAGCAGTCTGAATGCTAGATGGGGTTAACATTTTTCAGTTATTCTGATGGAGATCCACTGCACAAATTGATGCAAATATAGCAATGAAAAATCATCTTATATTTTGAGGTGGCCTATTTTTTTTTATTGGTGTGTAGTTGCTTTACAGTATTGTGCTAGTTTCTGCTGTACAACAATGTGAATCAGTTATACATATACATATACCCCTTCTTTTTTTAGATTTCCTTCCTATTTAGGTCACCACAGAATATTGAGTAGAGTTCCCTGTACTATATAATAGGTTCTCATTAGTTACCTATTTTATACATAGTAGTATATATATGTCAGTCCCAATCTCCCAGTTCATCCCACCCACCCCTTCCCCCCTTGGTATCCATGTGTTTGTTCTCTACACCTGTGTCTCTATTTATACTTTGCAAATAAGTTCTTTGTACCATTTCTCTAGATTCTACATATAAGTGATATTATACAATATTTGTTTTTCTCTTTCTGACTTACTTCATTCTGTATGACAGTCTCTAGGTCCATCCATGTCTCTGCAAACGGCACTATTTCACCTATGGTTTTTAATTTGGATACTCTCTGAGTAGATTTCTTGAATATATTCCAATCAGCACAGTAACTTGTTTTAATATTTTAGACAACCTGAAATGCAAAATAAAGTATGACAATAAAGTAGCATTTGTTGGCATCTAACCCATGCAAGTTCTCTATCAGCAGCCTGAATTGAAATCTCTCAAGATGTCACATCTATTAGTAACTTATTGCAACACATGCAGAGTGGGCCTGGATGGCAGCCCCGCCCCCCCCCCCCCGATTTATTCTTCCAATGTATGTGGGACTGCTGGCATTTCTCTTCCAGGTCTCTCATATGATCCGAAGAAAACACATGTTGCCATCTGTGCTCCCTTTAGTTTAATTCAGCCCAGAATTAAAAAAAAAAAAATGTTTCCACAATGAGACTGAGTTTTTCCCAAATAAATCCTTCAAATTTCAAATCCCAATTAGGAACCTTAAAGTGAAAACCAGCATCATAGGGCAGTGAGGGAAAATAAGGCATGGCAAGGGCTTCCCTGGTGGTGCAGTGGTTGAGAGTCCGCCTGCCAATGCAGGGGACACAGGTTCATGCCCCGGTCTGGGAAGATCCCACATGCCGTGGAGCGGCTGGGCCTGTGAGCCATGGCTGCTGAGCCTGTGCATCCGGAGCCTGTGCTAAGGCATGGCAGATAGAGCCTGTAGCCTTGTGAAACCACTGAATCTTGGTTTTGTCATCTGTAAATGGCAAATGACTCAAACCTTTGACAGGATTGTCATAAAAATTAAGGAAAACATCAATAAAATGATCAGTGCTTGGTGGTAGCTCCATCAAACATTTCTTATTTTTTTATTTTGTTTTACTTTTGACTCTCATGTGGAATTCAGCTGAATAACGTGTTTACTTATCCCTGCAATGTATTGAGTGACCCCCAAATCATTCTATGCCCCCAAATACCTAGTAGAAGGAACAGCAAGTGTGTTGAGAAAATAGTTGACACAAATAGATGTAGAAAGTTTCACACAAATGACACTATTTTAAGTACAGAAAAGAAAACACAGACACATTAGAAGACTGTGACTTAAAACACACTTTCGAAAGATACTTTTCAAAGTTGTGACATAAAGGACAAAGATACTTTTCAAGTAACTTTTTTTGGTCTATCCCTACCTAAAACCTTTATTTTATATTCAAAATAGATTATTTCCCTTTGTTCAAAATTATTTTGTTTCAGAATAAGTTCCCCTTTTTCCAGTTTTCTCTAGAATCTGCTCTAAGACACAAAAATCTGACTTTATTACCATTTTGTTTCCTTTATAGGTAAATGGTCTTAATATGTTTTTCAAGATTTCACTTTATATGGCCTCAGTTTATAGAACTCTATATGTAGGTCTGTCTGGTTTTGTTCTGTTTGCTATTCAATGGGTCTTTTGAGTCTGAAGATGTTTGCCTTACTTCAGCTCTGTAACACTTTCTTTTATTATTACTTTGATTATTTTCTTTCCTATACTGTCATCTTCCTCTTTCTTTTGAAACTCCTATGACTAGGATTGTAGCTACACTATTGTTTCTTTTAACTCTCCAGAGAGTTCCTCAATTGTATTTTCAGCACATCTGTTTTTTTTTTCTGTAATTTTACCAGTCAGAATACTTTTTAATAGCTAGGTGCTTCTCTTTATTATTTGTTGACTCTTGTTCTATTGATTTAATATATTCCTCTGAAGATACGGATCAGAACATATTTAAACATTTTAGTTTACTTTTTGCCCTGTTTTCCTCTGTGTTCTTTTGTCCTTTATGCTAGTCTTGGTCTTTTTCTTTTGTGCTCTGGATTTTCCTTAAATGGGCGTTGCTCCTTCGATGTCCTTTTGTATTTACCTATGACAGTTCTGGCTGATTTAACTAGTGTTGGGTATCCTCTGCTGCTATATAGTCAAGACCATTTCCGCAGTTGGCCTCACTTTCTAATGGGAGAGCTGGCTGCAAGCAAAACTATTTCTGGACAGAAGGTGGCAGCTGTCAAGTATCACTGTGGACTGTGTGAGCTGAAAACAGTGAGGGCCTGTTCCAAATGCTAGAATGAGGCATAATAACTGGAGAAGCCCCAGCTATTGCTAGAGAGATAAAAGATTTTGTTATTTTTATTGTCATTTTTTTCCCTGTCACAAGCCCTGTGGGTTAAATGGCAGGTGATCGGGACTCTCAAGGGGTACTCAGTAGTAGTAAAGGGGTACTCAGTATGGAGAACTGTCCCCAGAACTGAGACATTGTCAACTCCTCAAGGAACGTTGCTGCTTTGTGTTCAAACATCTACTCTCATTCTGCACAGCAGCCAGTTCTGACTGCTGCTGACTTTGTAAATCAGTGCTAAGAAAACACTCTCAGCTCCACCATAGGGATCTTCCCCATGCTACAGGGCTTCCTCGTCTCTCTTTTATCTTGAATATTCTCCTTCACATGTCCTGTTTTCCAGAAACCCAGCAAATGCCTCTGACTTGTAATGAATCCATAATTCCCATATCCGCTCAAAGCAATCAAGTTCTCCTCACTGTTGTAAGTAGGCACATAGTTGGCCATTTTATTGCAAACTCGTGACTGAGGCCTGACAATACGTGGGCTCATTTTTTCCTGTTTAACCAGAATCCTGAAAAAAAAGTTGTCTGAAATTCTTTATACTCAATCCGTATAAAGAGATACTATTTCGATATTATTCAACAAATATTTACTGACCTACTACAGGACACACAACACACACACATACATACAAATAATTAAATTAAGTGTGATACATAAAATTATAGAGTTTGAGAGGTTGAGAAAATAACGTCCAAGATGGATTTCTTGAAAAGAGGAGCTGTTCCATCTGGGTCGGGAAAGATAAGTTTATCAAACAGATGAGGTAATTATGGAGTAAATGGAGGGGGAGGGAGCAATGTGTGCAAAAGTAGTGAGGTATGAACACATAAAATATTGTGGAAGTAGTAAAAATATACTAACATGTTAAGTTTCATCTTTAGTATATGGCAAAATTCTGATGCTCAGTGTTGGCTTCAGGTTTTGGACCAAGAAACTGTCAGATACCCACATCAATGTCATTTCTGTCATACCTGATCTCGTACATGATCAATTGCTGTGACTGCATTTTTAAGCTTATAATTATCAGCCTCCAAACACTGAATAAAATCAGAGCAACACATTTGGGTTTAGAGTTAATATTTGAATAGTCACATTCAAGTATATATTAGCATTCTGGATATAACTAGAGTAAAATCTCTTTTGGAACATCCTTGCCAAAATGATATCATTAGAAATATAAATATGTGTTTTTAATTGAAAAAATTAAATGCTCCAAAAATTGAAGGTTGTTGATTAACTAGAAAAGTAGTTAAATAGATAAATAACTTGGTAAATACTACAAATACCAGGAAGTTACCCCTAGCAAAGTAATCTTGGGAAGAAAAATATATCATTTTGGAGTTAACTATATTTAAATAAGTTTAAATTATAACAAAGATTGACATAACAAAATTCTAGATTCTATACAAGTATTTATTGTTTTAGCATTTATAAGATTATACATAACCTTTAAATATTTAATCATTTAATCATTGATTCCAAGAATTTTCAAGGAAAAAAAATTATTTGAAAATTGAGAGTTCTTCCCATCTTAAGAGGATTAATCAATATTATATCAACATTGTCACGTAAATTTTTCACAAGAAGAACTCCAATATCATATATTATATCCATGAGAAATATTTTATACAGTCTTAAAGTACAGAAAATATGAAATAGTGTTAGAAAATGGAAAGAGAAAGAGAAAGAAGTGGTTAGCATAAGACTGTGTTACAGAATAATCCAACATCAGTGGTAACAGTCCAATTGCAATTAAAGCCTATTTCTTGCTTATATACTGATTCACAGAGGGTGTTTTAGCAGATGGCTTATCTCCATATGGTGGTTCAGCTGCCCAGTCTTTCCAGATTTTGGCTTCCCTGTTCCTCTAGAGACATGTCATTATCTGCTTTCAGCCAGGGAACGGAGAGAGTGAGCATGGTTGAGGGTGAAGAGATAGACTTATTTCTCAAATTCTTGCCCTGAAAATGATATACATCACTCCTGCTATATTTTTCTGTTGTGCATAAAATAGTGATATTTTAAAATATACCACCTCTTTATAACATACATCAAATATTTGTACATGTATAGAAATAATAATTTTTTTTAAGTTTGACAGTTTTATGGTCTAATGATGTTATGGACTACATGTTTGTGTCCCCCCCACCCCCAAATCTATATGTTAAAACCCTAACACCAAAGGGGATGGTATTAGGAGGTGGGGCCTTGGATGTAATTAGGTTTAGATGAAGTCATGAGGATGGAGCCCCCATGATGCAAATAGTATCCTTATAAGAAGAGAGAGAGAGCTCACAGTCTCTGCCATGTGAGGATAAAATGAGACGATGGCTGTCTGCAAGCCAGGAAGAGGGTTATCATCAAGAACTGAATCAGCAGGCACCTTGATTTTGGACTTCTCAGTCTCCAGAACTGTGAGAAATACATTTCTGTTGTTTAAGCCACCAAATCTATGGTATTTATTATAGTAGCCCAAGAAGACTAAAACAAATGATGAATCCACCTTTCCTCTTGCTTTATTTAATTTCTGAGATAGCCGCCTATTGTATTTCCCAGAGGTAATAGGAGACTGAATTGGGGGGAAGGAGTATCTATATACTAGAAAATAAATATAAAAAGTGTCATGTAATTGTTATTGATTATGAATGATTTAGTGATCACTACCATACAAAGTTTTATCCCTATCTTTCAGTTGACTTTTCAGAAAATAATTGTAAGACAGCTTATATGTAACAAAATTAATCACCATGAGTAGAAAGATGGGTGACTACTTACAACGTATTTTTTTCTATAGTCAAAGAAGAACTACATGACATACAGGACAGATTAGATGATGCTTGTTCTATTCTAATAAAAGCTTGTTACACCATTCTTCTGGTGGTAAGGAACATCAGGTTTCAACTGTGTTGCTTACAATTTGAGTACTTTTGCAAAGACCTCTCAGAATCTAGGGTTTTGGTCAAAATGTTATGATAGAATGCAATAAATCAAAACATTTTATGTTAGGGATCCAAAACATTTTGTGCTTTTGATTCTAGATTTATGATTTTATTCTAGATCCTTCTGTATTTTTCCAATCAATGCCATTAAATGTCTACATTGAACTGGATACTAGAAGGTAGAAGTGGATTCAGGAAAGCATCTCCCTTACAAGATTTCCATTTTAAGATATGCTTTGTAGAAACATATAAGATGGGTTTTAGCTGAGTGAAAAATAAATCACATCTAGTGGTTTGTTCAAATGCTTATCATAGACACCATTTATTATTTTATAAAAAGAGAACATCAGTTTTGAGGAGTTTGGTATCATAGAGTTGAGAAGATAACCTTACTACTCTGAATTCAAGAACTTCTGTGATGAAAATGGACATGGTATTAGAAGTAGAAAAGGTAGTCGGAAAAACAGGGTAGAAAGGTATAGGAAAACAGTACTCTGCAGAAAAGGTGAAATGAAAGCAATTTAATGATTAGTCATTTTCTCAAGAACTTATTTGAACTCCTTAATACTTTGTCCAACATGTCTCCAAGTCTCCCTACTACCTCACAAAATTTCCTGACCTTACTCTTTTCTCATGGAATTGTGTCCATGAGTCAGTCCCTCATTTTTATCATTTGCCAAGCCGTTCAATAGTCACATCTCTGTCTACTTCCTGGTTGTAGACTATCTCAATGACTGATGGACACTACTGCTGCCTCTCACTGTGTGGATTTGCTACCTCTAATGTCAATAGTAAGAAATTTAATTGTGTTTTGCCAGGATTTTGTGCATCCTTAGAATGCACAAAATTTAAGATTTGCCTTAGGATTTGCCACCTCTAATGTCAATAATAAGAAATTTAATTGTGTTTTGTCAGGATTTTGTGCATCCTTAGAGTGATTATTCTACTTGTCTGATCTTTTGTTGTATAGAATATTTACATGATAAAATATTTATTTTGATATATTTATGTGTATATATATGTGTGTGTGTGTGTATATATATATATATATATATATATAGAGAGAGAGAGAGAGAGAGAGAGAGAGAGAGAGAGAGAGAGAGAGAGAGAGAGGCAAAACTGGAACTATTTTCCCAAATTCTGGTGTTTCCTCAGTGTAATCATGAAGTATTGGTTTGACAGCATTTTGCTTAAATAGTTATATTCATTTAGTCATGACTACCATTTAGTCATGAATACAATTGTTTAAGAAAAATACAGTGACTAGTCAAACCATATTATGCTTTTTAATTAGCCTACATTGGCCCCAGTTGAAATTTAAATGTATGGCTTCAGATATGATTTGAAAACACTAATAATAATATCCCAAAATTTAACATACTTTGCCATCCAAAAATACATGATATCCACATGAAACTTATAAAATAGCTTTCATAATATTAAATAAAGCTTAATATGATCTAATACATGCTATTTGTCAATCTGATAAGATCTAAAAATAGAATAATAGAATTGGTAGTTATCCATGTTAAACCCCAAATAAAACTTTAGATATTCTTTGTAATTTTGAGATTTAAATAAAGTATTTATAATGCATCCCTGATGAAAGTAGTCTATGTCTCTGAATCGAGATATCAGAGCAGACATATGGTCCCAGTTGCCAAAAAGTGACAGAGAGTTTCGGACATGCCACATGTCTGAATGATGGCTTCATCCAGCTTCACAGCATCTGCTTTTGGTAAAGGTCTTGTAATCTTGCAGCACATTGCAGACATTTCAGAGACAAGAGAGAATTCTGGTTAAAACAGAAATATGTGTCATTTTGTTGTAAATTATGTTTAGGAGCCCAAGCTTTTTGCATATATAATCGCTAAGAGATTAATTATTTACTCAAAAATAATATTCCTCTATGTGCTATGTTCCAAAGTTCTTGGTCTCAGTGAGCTTAGAGGTTAGTAGTGTCATTTCACAAGTAGACAGATAATTATAATACTGTATGGCAATAGATACAATACAGCTATATACAAGTTACCATTGGGAGCAGAGAGAAAGGGTTCCCAGTATGGATTCTGAGGCTCAATAAATAGTATATAGAAAAGATAATCTAAAACCAGTAAACACAACCAAAAATGAACTCATAGAAACTCAAGCAAGGGACTCTTGGTAACATCTAGTTCAACCTCATTTTTTATATAATCACATTGGTGTGTAGAAAAATAACACACTATGTAACTTAATGTAGAGATTGATGATAGAATGTAGAACTTTATTGTCAATTTAGTTCTCCTTGACCTTCTGTGTACTTAGTGGTCAATTACCTGAAGTTGCTCTTCCCATACCTAATTTATGAACAGATAACACCATATTGTGTTGATGACTGGTCCAACCACCAGTGGTTTGGTAAGTGTGGAATCATTTCATACAAAAATGGCTGAGGCATGCTCTGTAGTTGTTAGGTGGTGTTTGGAAAGAGGATTTGATGAGCATATCGTACTGTCTCTGCTACAGAGACGGGATTTTACTACCATCCTTGACTTGAGAAATTTTAATTACCAGAAATTTCTCTGCTACACACCAAGAGGACAAAAGTCAGGAAGACTTTCAGACAGAATAGTAGGACTTCACAAGAGTGAGATAGAAACTCTTAATGGAAGACTTTGCCAAATTGCAGAGAATGGTATCCAAGGCAGTAAATCACTCCATAGACACCAGAGAAGAAAACTTTTGTAAAAGCACTCAGTGATGTCTCAGAGGAAAATTCTAGTTTTGCTTTATGAAATGTGCCTCATGTTGCTTGGCAGAGGGGACTATGAACAGGGAAAAAGAAGAGGAGAGAGATTGAGAGAAAGACCAGAATAGCAGCACTGTAAATGTCTTCTGGAGCACTAGTAATGATTAAAGCAAGTAAAATCTGTTTTCAACTTATTAGAAAAAAATGGTGGTGAGTAGCATCAGCAATTAACCTCCATGGCTAGGGATTCCAGTATTTCTACAGGTCTCAGAGAAAGCACCAGAGATAATGTACTACCCAGCCTTCTGAGGTTATTATGTATGATATTGAGGGCATAGTCTGGATGAATAAAGGTTAAATAAGAATTAATGAAGTGTCTTCCTTTGTAAATGAAATGCTAATGAGTATATATGATATAACAGAAAAGTAGGTGCCATTTATTATAACAATTATTGGGAAAAACAAACAACTTAAACACATTTATATATGTTGTTATTTTTTACATGAGAAGATAATGATATAGGCTCATTGTAAGATTCATGTTTGGTGCTGTTTTTCTAAAAGGAAGGAAAAAAATTAAGGTATTGGGTGGGCCAAAAAGAACCTTCAGTTTTTAAAGTAAAAATAACAGACACAATTTTTCATTTTCACCAAGAATTTTACTGAACAATGTATTCACCCTTTTGTTCCACTACCTTCTGCCATTTTTCAGGCAACTTCATAATTCCATCATCCCAAAACTTTTTATCTTTTTGAGCAAAGAACTGTTCCAGGTGCCTTTTACAGTTTTCCAGGGAATTTAAATTTTTTCCATTAAGAGAATTTTGTAAAGACTGAAATAAATGAAAATCCAAAGGTGCAATGTCTGGTGAATATGGTGAATGAATCAGAACTTCCCAGTCAAGCTGTAACCGTTTTTGCCTGGTCATCAAAGAAACATGTGGTCTTGTGTTATTCTGATAGAAGATTATGTGCTTTCTGTTGACTAATTCTGAAGGTTTCTCGTTGATTGCCACTTTCAGTTGGTCTAACTGGGAGCAGTACTTGTTGGAATTAATCGTTTGGTTTTCCAGAAGGAGCTCATAATAAAGGACTCCCTTCCAATCCCACCATATACACAACATCACCTTCTTTGGATGAAGACCAGCCTTTGGTGTGGTTGGTGGTGGTTCATTTCGCTTGACCCACGATCCCTTCTGTTCCACATTATTGTACAGTATCCACTTTTCATTGTCCATCACAATTTGTTTTAAAAACGGAACGTTTTCCTCACGTTTCAGTAGAGAATCACATGCGGAAATATGGTCAAGAAAGTTTTTTCACTTAACTTACATGTAACCCAAACATCAAAGCAATTAACATAACCAAGCTGGTGCAAATGTTTTTCAATGCTTGATTTGGATATTTTGAGTATGTCGGCCATCTCCCATGTGGTATAATGTTGATTGTTCTCAATTTTTGTTTCAATTTGATCGTTATCAACTTCAACTGGTCTATCTGAACATAGAGCATCGTCCAGCAATAAATCTCCAGCACAAAACTTTGCAAACCACTTTTGACACATTCAATCAGTCACAGCACCTTCTCCATATACTGCACAAATCATTTTTTGCATTTCAGTTGTGTTTTTACCTTTCTTGAAATAATAAACCATAATAGGCTGAAAATGTTGTCTTTTTTCTTCCATCTTCAATATTAAAGTGGCTACACAAAAATTCATCAATTTTGATGTCTTATTTTAAATACACACTGATATGAGAGTTGTCACATACAATCTAACGAAATTGTTTTGAATAAAGTTAAAGACAACTAAGTGCTACTAGAGCCATCTTACAGAAAAAACTGAACGAAGAGTTTAGCCCACCCAATAGGTTGAAGTTAAGTACTTCTGGAATCAAACAAAATTAGAAAGTAATTCCCAGAACTCATTTTCTCTTGGGTTTATTACCATATCATTGTTTCCGCTAATGAGCAGCATATCTAAACAATATGTGGGTCAGGTTGTAAATTTTACTGTATATTCTGGGTAATATTATATAAATCTAATAGTGATTCCAGGACTGATTATAGGACCCCATTTGCAAACTTGAATGCTTAGCTGTAAATCATTTTATTAAGAGATCTATCACTATTCCTTCACATGATAATGTATATAATGGCAGTGTTACAAATGAAAATGGACAATTATTTAGGAAGTTAAAGAAAAAAATAAACTTCAGAGAAATTACCATGTTTCTGAGGTGTCATGAACATGAAAAACACTCAGAGTGTTAAAGGATCCATAATTGATCATTATGGTTTAAGGTCTTTGAACTCTGAACTCAGACTCTCTTGGTGCAAATCTTGTGCCATCTCTTCATAGCTCTGAAGACTTAGGCAGAGTATTTTTTTCCCTTAAATTCTTCAATTTTTCTGCCATATAAGGAAGAGAATACAATGACTTATCTTATAGATTTGTGTGCTGATTAAATGAGATATTTCTCATAAAGCATCTAGCAAAGTACCTGCCTCTTAGAAGAGACCCAAGAAATCTTGGCTATCAATATTATAAGATTGAATGTTAGGAGACAGGAGTTGCTAAGTCCTGGCTTAATATTTACTAACCAGTAAATTTCACACACAGCAGAATTGGTTGGAGTTTGAAATGTAATATGTAAATTGTTAGATGAATTGCAATTACTTTAAAATAATTTCTTCTGAGTTCTCAGATTGGAAGAAATGAACTTTTAAATAATGTCATCTGAGTTCCAAAATTAAAGAAATAAACTACCATAAAAGTATCATGTTTTCCTGACATATTGAGGTTGGTGAAAATATGGTTAATTGAATATATGTATAATTCAAATTTATCATGAACATATTTTATTTTTCTTCCATTCATATTGTGGAGGAAAATTGTAGTCTTTGTGGTTATTTCAATAAATACAGCCAAGTAAGCACGACTAAAATTTTCTTCAGTGATTTGTAATCTTACAAGGCACCTTTAGGTTTACCCCAGGAACTTGCACCAAAGAAATACAGCATTACTAACAGGGAGCTCACATATTAAGTCAATACACAATTTAGATGTATGCAAATACACTTAAAGTAAAAAAAATTGTTGAGAATACTGAGGAAAGTTCACTGAGTACATTAACACATACAGAGAAAGAAGGTGTCAATAAGAAAAAAGGGATTGGTAAGGAAAAAGAGCCTTAAAGCATGATTTGCACAGGCAAATGTCAGTAACATCCATTCAAGTATAATTCAAAGGTTCTCCAAGAAAGAAAACCTTCACCAAAGTATTTATGGTGCTATTGGTAAGCCATTCCTGGAGAGAGGAAGACTACCTTAAGTTAATTCTATTACCATAAACAACACATTCCTTTCACTGTAGGAAATTCTAATTATAGTGAGATTGGCATGAGAACACAGGCATTAAAGGATTAACATAAGGCTCCTGAGCAAAATTTGATCTCATCTGTAGAAATTCCTATAATGAAAATAGCAGGTTACTTTCACTTTAAAAATACCTGTTCCATATGGCCACAAATATGAATTAATAAATTATGATTTTCGCTTCATAGTTTAGTCTATGTGCACTTATTGGTGTGTATTTCCCTGAGAAAGGGATCAGTTACCAAAGTGCAGATATGTCAAGTTTCTGATCATGAATATCTGAGCACCAGGTCTTACCTGAGGTACATCCCTCAAGGTGGTTATGCTAGCTTCTTCTGAAAACATACAAACCTAAGTTCTCATTAAACCATTCACATTACCCTAGTCTTTGTGGAAAACCTATTGCCAGTGATTAATTATTATTCAGTCTGGTGGTTTTTAGGGTCCTCAATAAGCTATTATTCCCAAACCTCTATCATCAGCTCAAAACTTCTTAGCTACTGACTTACCCAGCTGCACCTGGATGTCTGAAAATATCTCAATTAATCAGTTTAGAAGAGAACTCTTGATACACCCTCCAAATGCCCTGTCTCTCTTTTACTCTTCCCCAGTAAAGTAAATAACACCATCTCATTTAATTGTTCAAGTCTAAAACCTGGAAATCTATCCTTGATTTCTCCCTCACCCCTGAACCAAACAATCACAGCAATTCCTGCCAACTCCTCATTCCAAACATTTCTCAAGTCAAATCCATTCATTCCATTAACACTCCAATCAGCTCTTGCTTTTATCCTAAGAGTTACTAACTGGCCTAATAGTCTCCCACCCTCCCTCTCTGTATAGACTGAACATTTTTGTGCCTCCCTCTCCCCCTGCCTTCTACTCCAACCAAATTCATATGTCAAAATTCTAACTTCCAATGTGATGTTAGAAGGTGAAGCCTTTGGGAGGTAATTAGGTCATGAGGATGGAACTTTCATGAATGGGATTAGTGCCCTTTTATAAGGGCATTAGAAAGCTTACTTCCTCTCTCCCTGCTCCCCACCATGTTAGGAAGCAGCAAAAAAATGACCATCTACAAACCAGGAAGAGAGCCCTTACCATAACCTGGTCAAGCTGGTGGCATCCTGATCTCAGACTTCACAGTTTCCAGAACTATGAAAAATGAATTGCTGTTGTTTAAGTCACTCAGTTTATGCTATCCTTTTTTAGGAATTCAAACTAAGAAATTCTCTTAATGATTTTCATCATCCCTGCCACAGTCAGCAGTCAGGGTGATCTTTGAGAAATGTCAATCAGCTCATGCCATTATCAGGCATCTAAGATGAAAATACGCACACTGAATGCTGATTTGTGGGGCAGTCCAAGATTTGCCCTCTGTTGGCCACTCCAATCTCCTCTTGTCCATTGGTTCCAGGGCCACTAATGTGTTTTCTCATTTTTCTTTTAAATTCTCAGTTCTTGCACTTGTATATTCTCTGCTTATTTTCCCCCAGATCTTTTTTCTTGTCCTTCAGCTCTGAGTCTAAGTATTACCCTTTGAATGGTCTTCCTTGATTAGTTCATCTAGAGTAACACCGGGCATTGTTTTGCATAGCACCACACTTTGTGTTCTTCATAACACACACCATTACTTCATAGATTCTCTTTGGTTTATTATCTATGAAACCAGGGATGTTGTTGGATGAAGTTATGATTATTTTCCCTACACCTAGAAGGAAAAGTGGACAAAACATAGCAGGTACTCATAAGGGTTTGTAGAAAAAATGGATTGCACCAGAAATGTATTGATAGATCAGAGGATCCAGGGAGAAAAGGTATTTTTGAGATTATATGGCCTAGTATTTTTTTATTTTCAAAGTCTGGAACCATGTCAGTGCTTAAATTTGCCTCTGGGCTCATTACTGGTTAATGATAAAATCAGAACTCAAGCAAACACTTTCTGACTTCTAGTTCCCAGCACATTTAATATAACACACTGCCTGTCCTATGGCATTACCGTTTAGAGATACACATAGAATACATAGAGCTTTCAATAATTTTACTTTGTATTTATATCCCATCTATTCCTGTATACAATAAGTTTTTGAGATTGTTGACAAAAACTAAACATAAATAAAATCGCACTTGGGTTTAGACATATACACAATTTTCCATGTAATTAAGAGGTTATATTATCTTGTATCATTTTCAAAAGAAAATGGAGTGGTAATTTCGCTAAACCTGCTTTTACAATAGACTAATATTGTTTAAATGAGCATTGCATACACATACATACACACTCACACAGTCACACATAAATTTTACCCCAAGTTTTTAATGCAATATTTTTATTTTGTCCTCAATGGGTTAAATATATTTTTGAGAGAAAATAATCCTGCATTTAATTGAGTTTCTCACAAATGGTTTGGCACTATAGGTGATCAAATGTTCAACATATGGTGTTACCCGCCATATTCCAGAGTTCATTTTTACAATTTAACTTCTGATAAGAGAAATAGTTTCTCAAGGGACCTAGGAAGGATCTATAAAAGGATGTCACTTCTGCCTACATTTCATTGGTACTTTTCACATTAATAGTCAAACATCAGAATGGGATTTGGCCAGCAGAAGACAAAACATAGCAAAAAATAGAATAATTGTTCTTCTGTGTCTGTGATCTAAATTAAGAGGAACCCTAAAGCCAAAATCCACATTAGGCATTCTCAGTTCTAATTTTCCTGTTCTTCACTTTGATGATTCAAACAGTTCATAGTTAAATGATTTTTTTTTTTCTTTGCAGCTGGCTTTTCTTTTTCTAAGGACTTACTTGTCAGATCCTGGATTAATTAAGTTATGGAACCCATTTTAAAAGTCTGATTGCAAAAAAGGCTGAGAAGAATTGGCTCCAGTAAAATGATCTGTCAGTCATCTCCTAGCCTCTGTGGCAGATTGCATGGTTCTTCACACTGTGAATATTCTATATGGTTTTATTTTGATTCTTGTGGTTTGACCATTGTCTACATTTCTACTGTTTTGTGGTTAATCAGATGCCTTCAATTTGAGTTCCTGAGACTATAATTGGTTCAGCTTTTGAAGAATCTTTGCCCACTGAATTGAATTCAATTCAATAGAGCTGGTCAGGAAGAGTATACAGAAAAAATAAGGAAAAAGGTTAAATACATCTGCCTATATTAGGTGTAGATATTCTGTCCGCTTAATGTCAAAACAACTGGTAAAAAGGAGAAGCATTATTTGGTTCTCTCTCTTGTGATACATAAAGTTTTATCTTCTGGCTCCCTCTCCAAACACATCCCTAATCAGCTGGGACCTCATAAATTGTAAATAGCAATTCATTGCAGCAGAATTAAGACGCATTTCTGTAAATGATATCTTTTAACCTCCTCAGGTTGTTTCTGAAGGAAATAGTGGGAAAATTAATTGTAGCCTCAAAAAATGTGCAGATAATAAATATTTCTGTTGATATGGGTATGTGGTATTTCTTGTAAAAAAATAACACCATATATTTGCAGATCATCTACTAAGTTTGCTTAAATTATATTTGCCTGTTTATTAATAAATAGTTCACAATGGTAAGGATATAAAAACACAGCTAACAACTGGAAGAAAGGCTTCTGCAGTCACTCTACATATGTTACCTCTAACTGTCACAACACACTTTATTTAAGTACTTTAAAAACTGAAAAAGAAGTGTTGAATTGAAAGCAAAAAAAAAAAAAAAAAAAAAAAACAGTGTTTTTGTTCCATGTTTATGTAAGCATATTTGGAAATGCTAGATGACATCTTATGGTGTCCATCAATGTTCCCACTTCTCATTTATCATTGCTAAGGGGAATAAACAACTTGTCCTGATAATTCATAACTTTCAACTCTCCCTGCTTTCTGAAATCCTACAGCACCTTGAACCACACACGTGACACTTACCTTATTTTGTGTTGTCAATTTTGGGGGCAGTTCGAGTCACACAGATTAGAATGTTGGGTAATAAAGGATGCTTAATACCTGTTTAATTCATCTTTGTGCCAAATCCCAACCAGATTTCCCTGCTTAATAAATATTTTCTTAACACATAAACATATGAAATCAATTCACACAGAAGAGTCACATAGCTTAAAAGGGCAGGTGAATGAGCTCCACATATGGATTCATTCTGTCTGCATCTTTTTGTTCACTCCATTGTTATACAGCATTTGGACTTCAGAACGTATTTTGAGATTTCCTGTCTTCCAAGCCATCAGCAATTTTCCAAATGATAGTTTTAGCTTTCTTAGGGACAGACAATGAAACCAGAAAATGAGTTACATGGGGAAGATAATGTTGGGTAGTTATTCAGAGCCATCTCTGCACAGTTCCATTTTTTGTGGGGGAATGAATTTCAATGATTCATTTCTTCTGAGCCATGTTTATGCAAGTGTATTTCCTGGGATGGATTAAATTGAACGAAAACTAATGTTAGCAGAGTGAAGAATTAACAAGGTTTTAAAATCATTTTATTTATTGGTGGAGGATAGTAAATTCAGAAGTCCATTTTCCCTCCATAAATCAGGACAGAGGTTTATCTTTTCCTGAGTCTTCTGTGTATATAGTGTGAGAGGCATGCATTAATATATTCAGTAAAGATGTAGTTACATCAAGTAACTGTCAGATTACCTCTGATGATAATTTATATCTTTGACATCTACTAATGGTCATCACAAATTATGGAATACCATGAAAGCTTTTATTGAATAACTTTAACTGATAACAGTAGATGCAAAGAACATAGTTTAAATGTATACACATATATACACAAAAACACACATACACACACATATATATCTTTTGTAACATATAGGAGGCAAGGTATGAGATATAAAATTGTATGTGCTTACTGACCATAAATAGGGAACAACTGCTGTATTCTCTTAGAGCAGGGAAATATCCTTCCTTTGCCAATGATAACAGGTGGTGAGAAGGAAGAAGAAATCCTACAGTATAAGAGACTGCTTTTTGGCTAACGTGATCTACGCAGAGAATTGGGTAGTGAGTGTACTGTGCATCTTACATTTTCAATCAGAAATAATGGTGTTTAGTTTAATGACAATCAGGGCATATAAAATACATTCCCCAAATTAATATAAAATTGTAACTTTATCACACAGTCTGCCATTGGACTATCTTATAATACACGATGCTAATAGAAGGTAGTGCTGGTGGCTGTGCTGGGTGTTAGGCTTTGTTGAAAACCTATTGAAAATGTGTGTAGACAGGACCATAGGAAACACCGGGTCCTGTTTTGAAAGTCTTATTGATACTATAGGATGTTCTAGATTGTCAGGATATCACCGTGCCTGGCATAGCAACATTTTTTGATAGGCTGCAAAAAGTAAAGTGTGGACTGAAAAATATAATCTCCTTCAGTGTTGTCTGATGCAGTGAGATGTAAAATAAAAGACAGAAAAAGTCAAAGCACTCCATAATCAACAGAAGGCAAAGTAAAGCAAATCTTTACCTGAACTGTCCAACAGAAAATTAATATGAGCTAAAATATGATTGCATATGTAGCTTAAAATTTTCTAGTAATCATTAAAGAAATAAGAAAAATGAGTGAATTTTAATAATATATTCTATTTAACCACATATATCTAACATATCATTTTGAAATGTAATCTATATAAAATTATTAATGAAATATTTACATTATGGTTTTCATACCACGCCTTGCATATGTAGTGTGTATTTTACACTTTGACTCCATCTCAATTTACACTAGACAATTTCAAGTGCTCAGAGACAGATGTGGCTAATAGCTTCCCAGATGCGACATCCTGGTTTAGGCAGACCTTCCTGTAATCAGCAAGAAATCAGAGGGAGGAAGGCTGATGCCATTCATTCTCTGAAATATATTATCGTGTTTGAGGATACATATCTAAAAAGAGAATTCAGGGAACAGACTCGTGCTGATGCCAGCTTCTTCTCATTTGGGGAAGAAGACTTCAAAATGAACAAGGGGAGATGGAAACAGGAATAAGTATATAACCCTAAGAATGCAAGACTAGTTGATGTTGGGGATATGTAAGGAACCTGAAAACAAGATGACAGTTAAAGAATCTGTGCTCTACTGAGCTACATTTGGTTCCGGTGTCTCCGGTAAATTCTACACTAGATAAGCACCTAACAGACTTCCTGGGATCCAGATGATTTTAGAGTAAAGATCCATGTCCCACACTCATCCTCTGGCACTGGAGATCCAACCATTGTGCTGTATGAGACATTGATCGTCTATGATTCAGAACAGAGGGGTCATGCAGAGGGTAAGTAGATGTTCCAATCTGCCCAGGGCTGTTCACGTTTATGCTTATTGTAGCAGTGCAATTGTTTAAAGTTCATTTTTGCCCTCTTAATCCCTGTATTGTTTTGGAAGAGAAAGTATATGTTCATTACAGGAGACGAACCCAGAAGTAAGGGCTCAGTGACACTCAAGGAGCCCAATGCTTAGTTATAGATGATAGATACATTCCTGTGGTCAGCACAAATGGGAAAACTTGTATTTAAAATTTTAATCCATTAAGAACAATTTGTAAGAAGAAACTAAGCTGACTTCTTTGTACCTAAGTTGATTCCTTTCAAATAAGAATATATTTTCTCTCTCCATGACTTTCCTTTTCTATGTAATTTTGTGATCATTTGAATCCCCAAATTGCTGTCACCATTAATAAAACTGAGTAGTTTAAGACCACATATTAAACACCCTAGCTGTTTCTTGCTCTATCTAGAGATTTTAAAAAATTATCAGACTTATTTATTCTGAACTTACAGTTTTAAAATATATCTGTAATGAAACAGCTCTAGATAAAGTGGTTTACTAAGATCCTCACTTTATATCTTATTTTTTTTTCAATAATTATTGTTACCTCTTAACTGACCTTTATATGGTATGAGCTTTAGGGGAGATATCAAATTTCCAATTAATTTTGAATGTGACTAGAGTTTTATAAATGAGGAATGATTTAGGTGCAAATTTATAGAATGTGAATTTACATGTAAAAGATTATAGTTAACTATGTGATAAAGTAAAAAACCTAGCTATCTGGGATTGACATATATACACTAATATACATAAAATAGATAACTAATAAGAACCTGCTGTATAAAAAATAAAATAAAATTCAAAAAAAAACCACTTAGCTATCTGGAAAGTATTTGTTTATAGAGGAACATAAACAACTTGCAGTAGGGAAATTTGCAAGAATGTGGGGAATGATCAGAATGTATCTAATGCATTTATATGTGGATATAAAATATGTAATTTATTATACTGATTTTCTGCTATCAACGATGAAGCAATCACAGTAACTTTACCTTCTTTTTCAAGAAATCTTAGCAAGATGTCTTTATTTTACAGTGTATCTGTAATGGCTGCATGAGTCAGGATGCCTTGAATTTTATGATATTTTCTTTCTAACTTTTCTGGCAAAGCCATCAATAGACAATGAAAAAAATTCTCATTGTCTATATTAAGAATAAGCAATAATTGAATGAAAAGAGGTACCTATTATTCAATGATAACGTAGATATCAATACACAGTTTTGTTTTCTTCTTTAAAAGTGATTTCTAAATACTGGATATTTTTAAAAGTCAATCAATAATGGTTGAGGATTGTTAGGAAGTTGACTGAATTAAATTAGATGACATTCTAAGAATCATACCTTTTTACAGCTTTCAAGAATGCATACCCACTCATAAATCTGAGTAGTTAGCAAAATATTTCTTAGTAAATATATACTACCAAATCAGTTTAAATGAATAGATAGTACCTTTTAATGAACATTAATGATCTGGATGCTACTCATGGTAGATAAGATGTTAAGGCATTTTATTTAATATTATTAATTTATAGCAAAGCTTTTTATTATGAAAAAGTTTTTGAAACATCCATAAATGTAGATAGGATGGCATAATAAACACCAACCTGAGGTTAAAGAATTATCATTTTGTCATATTTGCTTATTTTATTTTTTCTTTGCTGAAATGTTATTTTAAAATTATTCCTAGAAAACTCATTCCCAAATACTTCAGAATACAATTCTGAAAAATAACATTTTCTTAATTGACCTCAATATTGTGATCACACCCAATAAATATTACATGTTAGAAAATTACATGTAGAATATATTCATACATGATCAGTATACCATTATGATATCTAACAAGATTAATGCAACATTTTAAATATCATCATTATACATGCCAACCATGCTCAGTTGCTCCTACCCCATATCTTTTTCACCATTTTATTATTCTAGTCAGGATCTAAATGATATACACAAATTTTATTTGGATGCTGTGTCTTTAGCCTCTTTTACTTTAGAACAGATCCCCTGCCCTTTTTCATCATACTGACTTACTTTTAGTTTTCCAGAATAATTTCACATTCTGGATTTGTCTGATTGTGTTCTCATATTACTGCTCATTTTGTACCTCTAGACTTGGCATTTGGTTTAAACTGGAAGCCGTAGCCAAAGATTTGATTAAAATTAGATTCAGCAAGTTTGACACAAATAGTTCATTCCATGGTGCCATGGAATTCATATTTAATCATGTTAGAAAGAATGAATTATCTAGTTATTCCATCCATTTTCTTATGATTTTTAAGTAATTATGGAAATTTGCAAATATATTAAAAAGTAGAAATAAACAATATACTTGTGTATTATTTTTGTATGCATCTATATATGTGTATGTATGTGTTGTTTATATAATTGTAATTTGGGTCATAAAATAGGGTTATGTATTTCAATGAATGATATATCTCTTGAGCCTCTCTAAATATAAATGTCACACTTTTACATTTTTTTTTCTTTTTGGTTGATGAAACCAGATTGTCATTCCTATAAAACTGCCCAGCGTGGATACTGCTGAGTGCATATCTTCAATACCTTTTAACATTCTCTGTTCCATGTATTTTCTATAAATTGGGAGTTACATTAGAGTCTTGGTCAAATTGAGGTTTGAATTTATTTTGGTAAAACTACTTCACAAGTAGTCACCATAAGGTACATAAATTTGATGTTATGTATTTTGTGTGACTTACTGAGTGTGTATGTGTGTGTATGATAACTTCTTTATAAGATATTAGCAGCCACTGGTGAACTTTGGATAAACACACAAATCCATTAGGGGGTTTTAAAATGTTACGCTAATTCTGTCATGTCTTTTGCTTATTAGCTAGAATACTTCTTTTAAGATAAATCTCCTCTCTTTAATTATATGCTTACATGAGGTACAGTTCATATAGAAAAGACAGCTTAAGGTTTTATTTGTTTCTTTTTTAAAAAAATCACATTTCCTATCTCCAAAGTTTATCGATGATTTTTGAACTCACATATAATGTGTTTTAATCCCTTATAATCTTTTGCTTTTGGATGATCAAATTGTCCCATCTTTGCCAGGTGAGAGATTTTTATGGGGCAAGAATCAACTTCATAACAATATCTGACATGGAAATTATAAGAAAATAAAATAAAAATTTGCTATCGCTAGTATACATAAATACAAAATCCTTAACAAAATATAAACAAATCAAATACCTCAATATATAAGTAGCTAATACATCCTGAGCAAGAAGAGTTTATCCCAGGAAGGAGAAGATGGTTTAACATAAAAAAATCAGGAGAAATTACATGATCACCCAAAGAGATGCATACAAATCATCGGAGAAAATTCAACACACTCATGAAGAATACTTTCAGCAAGCTAGGAGTAGAAAGACATTTTTCCCTATCTATTGAAAGGCATCCACAAAGAGACAAGAGCTAACAATATGCATAATGGTGAAACACTGAACCCATCTCCCCTAAGTTTGGGAACAAGGTATGAATCTCTTCCTTTATTAATTCTATTCAGTATAGTACAGGAGAACATATCTAATGTAAAAAGCAAGAAAAATAAAAGTATAAACATTCGAAAGGAAAAGTCAGACTCTTCATGCACAGAATTTTACAGTAAAATTCAGTGGTATAAACAAAAATCTACTGTAACATATAAATGACTCTTAACAAGTTCACAGATATAAAGTCAACATACAATAATTATCTTCCTAGGAACTAGTAATGAGCAGTTGGAAAAAAATTGAAAGTACCATTTACTATAGCATCAAAAAGTGTAAAATACTTAAGGGTTATTTTATTAAAAGAATGCAAGACTATTATAGTTAAAATTTTACAAAAACAGTGTAGAGAAAAATTAAATAAGACAATGCAAATTGAAAGACATATTGTTAAGATAATAATTTTCCCAAATTTGATCTGTAGATTCAACAAAACTTCATCTAAAATAAAAGGAAGATTTTTTTTTGTAGAAATTGACAAATTGATTCTTAATTTATTGGAAATATAAGGGACATAGAATAGCAAAATAACAATCACTGCAAAGCCAAAATAGGATTTATTTTAAACCATAGTAAATAAAACACTATAACATTGGCATTTTTTTAAAGAAACAAAATAGAGATTCCAAATTACCATACTTACCTGGTAAATTGATCTTTAGGAAGGTATCAAAAAAGGAAATGGAATAAAAATGAAATGGAAATTATTTTCAATAAATAGTGCTGTAACAACTGAATAATACTTTGAAGATAAAAAAGAAAGAATATCATACTTTATCTTACACCATATATAAAAGTCAAATTAAGATTGCACATAAACTTAACTGTAAAACCTAAACTATAAATTTCTAGAAGAAATTATAGGATAAATATATTGACAGTCTTGCATTAATGCAAAATTTTCTTGACTCAAAGAATGAAAACCATACAAATTGATAAAATGGACTTCATTAAACTGAGAATTTTCTGTTCATTAAAAGACATCTTTAAGAGGTAAAAGAGATGAGCCATATAGTAGAAGAAGATATTTTCAATACACCTTCTGATACTGAATTTATATTTAACTTATATAAAGAACACCCAAAACTCAATAAAAAGACAAACAGCCCAATAAAAATAACTTAACAATAATTTGAAGAGACACTTCACAAATAAGATCGCCATTACATAAAAAATAACACTTAAGCACTTTAAAAGGTGTGCAGCATCATTAATCATGAGGAAAATGCAATTAAAACTGATGAGATACCATTTTCTACCTACAAGAATGGATAAATTAAAAAGATTAACGCTAAGTTTTGGTGAGGATATAGAGCAAATGGAAACCTCATATATCACTGGGGAAAGCTGAATATTATACAATAAATTTGAAATAAATATTTGGCAATTTTTTACCTAAAAATGTCACACACATACTTTCCCTTCTACCCAGAAATTCTACTTCTAGATATTTATCCAGGAGAAATGAAAACAGGTATTCACAAAGAGACCTGTACAAGAATGCTCATAGAAGTTTTGTTTATAATGGTCCCAAACAAAAGGTTCATTTTCATAAACACAAAAGTGAAGAGGCAAATTGTGATATACTTATTAAATAAAATATAACTTAATAAAAAGGAATGTACTGCTTCTATACCAACAACATTGATGAATCTAACAAAATATTTATGAAAGAAACCACACCAAAAGAATAGGTGCTAGATATCTCCATTTCTATGAATTTCTCAAATATGGGTAACTAATCTATGGATACATTAGTTGGAATAGTGCTTGCCTCTAAGGAGGACAGGTGGCTGACTAGAAAAGTTATTAGAAAACTCAGATGGAAATTTCTCAAACACATTTTGATGTGTATTTTAACATATATAAATTATTCTCACTAAAGATAAAATAAAAACTCATGTAATAGAAACTAGAAATACATGATGGCTCAAACATGATAGATCATTTCTCATGAAGGTAAATTTTATTTATATCCTGTATAGAGTCCATGAGTGCCCATGCATATGTGTCTATGGATGGAGGGAAGCTTTCCTTCCAGAAGGGATTCAGTGATTTTTGAGCCTCTCCCACATTGTTTTCCAGGTCCCTTCCATCTATGCTTCAGTTATCTTCAACTTGTTGCTTTCAATTTTCCTATTCTCAACTACATCAAATTAACAGAAGAAATAGGAGAAGGAGAATTATGTATGGATGTTTCTTACAAATAAAGTTTGGGAAGTAGTGTCTATCAGTTCCATTTATATTCCATTGCCCCAAATTTAAGCACATGGCCAAAGGAAGACAAAGTGCCAATCGGGAATGTGGTCTATCTGTGGAACAAGAAGAAGAAATAGGTTTGGTATGTTAGCCACCTCTGTTATTAACAAAGTGTTCCTCAAGGAATTCCCCATTATTTTTTTTGTCCCTGCTGACACAAGGGTAATATTAAACTCAAGGTTCACTTTATAACTGGGCTGAAGTCTTAACAAGTTTCAGATCTTTTAACTTATGACACAAAAGTCTAAATGGTAGCACTACCTCATAGTTTAAATGATTTTATGTTTTTACATAGAAATCATGCTATTGAAATTTTTCCCAATTATTTTTCTATTTTAAAAAAATAACATTCTACAGATCTTCTATCCATATAGACCTTAAAGGAGATCTAAATTGATTGAAGGTATTAATAAACATGTTTCCTTAAATAATCTATTTTAGGTATGCCATCAGGGGATATGTCTCAGCTACATCTTCTAGACCCCCTTCAAGGGTCTGGCAGCTTCTCTGATTGGAGGTCCATGTAATCCATTTATTTCCATCCATTTACATATGTAGCCATTCATTTACCTAGTACCTGTCCAGCTGCTTTCATCTAGGTATACGTGTGACTTTTTTTCTAATTAACCTTCATTTTCCTTATGTTATGAATATGACTTCCAGAGTAATGCAGCATCATGCTTCCCATTTTTAAAAATGACCTGAACTTTAAATGCTATTTTTTTTCTCTTACGTCATCTGTCTGGATACAGCCACCTTGATATCTGCATAGAGTAATTTTGCCTTGCCCCTTAAGAACTCGTTGAATATTAAAATTGTGTGTAGAGCTACCCACATGAGTTACATTAATGTCTCTGAGTCAGGACTTCGGTGACAATTCTATGCATGGATTTTGATGTGAATTGCTTATCTATATGGTATATAAGTTCAAAGTCTGATTGCTAATTTATTACTTTATGAAAGACACAGCAACTTTAAACATATTTTCAAAATATTTCCAATCTTCCCTGTGAATCTCATTTCTAATGTGAAAGGCACTCTGTCTTCTAAAAAGCTATGAATTAAGTTTGGGATGGAAATATGGGATAGTCTCAATGAAGATGGACCACTTCCATCAACCTAATAAGTTAGGTATGATAACTGACATATATATATTTTATGGATACATAAACTAAGTAAACATTGTAGATTAAGGAATTTGCTCACAGTAAACGTAAAAATGTTGAGGACAAGATTTGAACCGAATGCTTCCTGAGTCCAAAGCTCTTGATCTTAATATTACACTAATATATTTCCCACACCAAGTGACGTATTTTAATACTCACAAGTAAGATAATAGAATGATACTTCACATGAAATATTGAGATGTTCTTATTTCAAGTTTTTTGCATTTAATTTGTCCTTTATTTTTTAACTTGAAAAGACTGAAACAATTAAAATGGCACACCAAGTGCTCATCATCTTCAAAATTCTAACTGAACAAATAGTACCCTCGATTTGACACTTCAATTGCCTGCAAAGTATTTATAAACCTAAACACTCTTAAAATTTTGTATTGAGCATTTGAAAACAGCTCTGATTGCTAATAACTCTACTCAATATATACCAGACAAGGGGGAGTTTCAGCTCTTAAGCTTCAGCTATTTTTGAATTGCCTTTGTGCCAGATAACTCCACCTTAAATTGCTTTTAAAGCAGAAAATATACCCTGTCTCCCCTCACATAATTCAAAAGTAGTTTAAAGTTATATTTCTCAAAAAGAGAAAAATGACGAGGGAGCTGTGATCAGGTCTTTGTAGTCTGTCCAAGGGAATATGGTTTGAAAATTTTTTTTTTTTTCTGTGAGTGGAAGGATCCATGGTACAAGTGCTTGGAGAAAGTTAGCTGCAGTCTCCGCTGTCATAAATATGTTTGTGTGGTATTTGGAGATCTTGCAAAGGGCAAGACTAAATTATAGCATGATGTGAAATTTAATAGCTGGAGCAGTGTTCCATCTTCAATGGCTGGGAGCCAATATTCTGAGGTTACTCTTACCCCCCAAAATGTTATCCATTCAAGCTATTCTCCTTGAGTTCAGGAGGTAAATTAGATCATCATTTCATAAATTTCATGCATTCACACCTTACACATGGAAATATTTTCACTATAGTGGTTTAGAACACTGTCCAAATGAGGTGATTGTTATTAGTTCAATTACAGGAGAGACCACTTAGGTTAACTGTGTCCTCTGGTCAAAGACAGCCCATAATTCAGAGACCCAAACAACAGGTAATAATTTGGGGGGCAGATTCAAATACTTCAATTCTGTTTTTTTTGGGGGGTAGTTCAAACTTATATTTCCATCAGGTAGAACACAAACTAACACATCATACATTTTCCCTAAATATGTGTTTAGTTAACATAAAACACATATTAAACAGTAGATTTCATCTATAAATTGAGCACATATCTATTGAACACCTCTAATCTGTAGAGATAAATTAGATATAATCTCAGTTTCTTAATGTTTTAAAATTATGGTTTGGTAAATAAGTTGTCTTAGGAGCTCAGAATCTTAGGGTTAAAAAAGACACGTGTCACATGTTACTATATATATATGAATGACACATGATGGAGATTAATTTTACTTTCAGAGAGCTACCAGGAAGCCTTCATAGAAAAGGCCATGTCAGAGCTACTCTTACAGACATTACATTACATGATGAGAAGGAAGTTGCTGGACAGAGAGAAGAGTGCATTCCAGATAAGAGGAAGAATACATCCAAAGACCTGGAAGTTGTGAAAGAGCATGTCTCATACAGGGCCTTATGAATAATTCAAAGTTCAAAGATTTGAGTGGAGTTTAGAGTAAAGAGAAGAGGGTGGAAAAAGTAAAGGAACAGAGATTAATTTTCTCTTGTAGGTTAGAAACACATTGGTGCATTGGAGAACTATCAACAGTTTTTAAGCTAGGGCTTGGCATGATCATTTTTCTGTTTTGAAGATAATCCTGGCAGCAAGTGAGAGATGGAATAGAAGAAACTGGGGTCAGGGGGTCAGATAGGTGGTATCATCTACTGTTAAATGGATTCCATGTGTTGGGTTCCATATGGTGTCCCTCCAAATGGGAGTCCTGATTTTCATACAGCATACTGCCTCTGTGGATCATACTGAAGCTCTTGAAGTGCTTTTAGTTTTTTATGATTGATTTATTTTAAATGGTCTACTGCCTCTTCTCACCCAACATGAATTAATGAAATATTTTGAGTGTTTTATTTCTTAATCTGAGCAGAAAATTGAGTCCATGCTTTAAGTCTGGTAAAACCAAGATTTACAAATCCTACCATCAAAAAATTTTAATTCCAAGTAAATACTTAAGAAGCATTGTTCACCTTTAATAACATGTTTGCATCATCAGTGAGCAATTGGTAATTACGAAAATATGCTTCATTTGGAGAATATGGAAATTATGTCATAGTCATATCATGAAATTCTAAAATGAATTAACTAGATCTATATATATCAAATGTGTATAAATCTCAAAAACTGTACTTTTAGTGAAAAAAGCAAGGAACAAAATGATATATGCAGTATTAATTCAATTGTAAGTAATTGAAAGCACAAACACATTTGTCGTTGGAGCTGGGTACCTATAAAGACACGAACTGTGAGGACTTTCACCAATTTTAGGGCTATGCTTACCTCTTGAGAGGAAGAGACAAGATTGGGGTATTAAATACTGTTTACTTGTTGAAACAAAAATGATATAAAACAAATATTACAACATAATGAACTGTGTTAAATATCTGTGGTGGGTATATGCAGATATAGGACTCTCCCATATTTTATTCTATATTTTAGGTATTGTAATAGCGTGGGTGAATCCACACTAATGAATCACTAAGAGCATTTCAATGGATAAACCACACATTCTACTTATTAATTTTTAATGTATTCAAAATGGCAAATTGGATGCTCTGTTATAGAAACCACCAAAGTAATCCATATTTTAGTATAGTTGGTCCAATACTTACATGGTAATTGCTTCAGTGTTTACTGATTCTACCCCTACACTTTCCAGAAGCCCAGTGAGAATTTCAAGAGTCCAGTTAAATTCAACGGGTAAATAAATTAAAAGGAAAATGACAGACGTTGGCTCTAGTGTTACTAATTTGAACATGCTAACTTGGTACCTTACAAATTTTGAGGAAAAAAAGACAGTTAAAAAAAGCTGACAGGGCTTCCCTGGTGGCGCAGTGGTTGAGAGTCCGCCTGCCGATGCAGGGGACACGGGTTCGTGCCCTGGTCCGGGAAGATCCCACATTCCCAGCATTTCACATGGGCCAGTGAGCCATGGCCACTGAGCCTGCGCGTCCGGAGCCCGTGCTCCGCAACGGGAGAGGCCACAACGGTGAGAGGTGAGAGGCCCGCTACCGCGAACAAAATAAAATAAAATTTAAAAATCTGACAAACAACTTTAAACAACTAATATTCAAAAATACACAGACAGTTCCATAAACTGTACATTGCCCTGTTTTTTTGTTTTTGTTTTTATTTCGCTCCAAGAAGCAAAATCTAATCTGCACCAAATTCGTCAACTTCTTATTCCCAACAAAGAACAATGGCAGCAAAAAATGCTGATACATGCTAAGTGAAATAATTCCTTTACTTTTCTTACTCTACAGTTAATCTAGTTTCTGATGGAAATTAAGTGATGTTTAAATAGATAGACACAAGAATATTGCACTGGCTCACCGTGCTAAAAATTAAGTTCACCAATAGAGAGGTTGACCCATGTGGGAGAGACCCACAGATCTAAAAAATTGCTTTGTGTAGCAGTGAATAAGAATGAAAACATCTATTGCTTTAATGATAATTAGATATTAGTAACTATTCTACATACGGGGAAGCATTAAGCAGCAAGTCCAAATCACTTACAAAGTTCATGATCTATATTTTATCAGAATAATATTAGATGTAATGTTTTAAATTATATCATGTTCTGTAATAGAATATGTTGTGACAGAAAGAGGTTTACTCAGTCCCTTCTTTTTTATTATCAATGTAAAAATCTTGTTTTATCTTAAAATAAAATGTATAAATTAATAAATCTCCTATGAGCTATGGGAGGAATTAGTAAATAAGTACAAGTTTAAAAAAAAAGAATGGAGCTAAGATCACAATATAGAAAAAGAAACATATTAAATTTAAAGAAATAAAAATATAGCCAGAAATTGAAGTTGTTGAAATTAGCCAAATATGGTAGTTCTATCAAGCAAGGTAGCATGGAAAATAGCATTAGTTTATACACATGTACCTGTACATCAACAGCAACAACTTCTGTGCATTTAAAAACTATATATATATATATATATATATATATATATATATATATATATACACACACAGACAAACACAGGCATATATAAGTATGCAGACAAAAATCAGCAAATATTGTGATTTTCTATTTTGAAAAAAATCAATTCATTTATAAAATTAAATTTTAAGACTTAAAACCAATAATTCTAAAAACATTTACAAAAAGGGCTTTAACTGGACATAAATTAAAAATATTAACACATTTAAATTAAACATATATTATTCTATTTTATTTAAGTGAGTATGCTTGGGAAGGTGAAAAATGTCACTTTATAATAATTAAATGATTTTCTTCCACTTGAACTAGTCTTATGGATATTCTGTAGAAAAACTTCTTTTACTGTGGTTAATCAGGAAAGGAGAATCAGGGTGTGGCTTCTCCTGTATCAATTTTCACATGGAAAAATGAACCAATACACTTTGGAAAATAGGGGAGAAGAAACTGAAATTCTTGGCTGCACTTAGATTAACAAATGCATACTAAACCACACAAATGTTTTCATTTTACATCGATTAATTTTATAGCCCTAGGAACATGTCATATCATTTTATAGATTATGCAGTTACTAGTATTGGATTAATAATGTTCACCTATAAATATCAGAGTAACTAATTAAACTGAGTAGAGGAGTGAGTATAAACATGTACATATATATATTTATAAATGTGGAGTAATAAAATATGTACTGAAAATACAGCATTGATTTACAAGTAGAATTTTGATAAAGCACCATAAAATATAGTTTTACTTTGCAATCAAGAACACTTTTCACACTTAACACTTTTGCTCTTCACAGTAACTTGCCTCTGAGACTTAAATATTTCTTTATACGTTTCTTATTTATGCACTAAAATCAAATTCACATCTCGTGGATGTATTTCATTTTAAGTGAACATTTTTATATATATTGAAAAGGTATAAAGTTCATTAAATAATCATCGTGGTGGATGATTGAGCCTGAAGTGATTCAGGTAAGATTCATGGAAAAAAATAAATAAATTTTGTCCCCAAATTATTACGACAAACGTTATTTCTAGGATAAGGTGTCTTTGGTCTTAGCTTGTACTTGAAAGGGCAAAAGAATGTTACTATTGCAAGGCTGCTGTCCAAAGAAAAGAGCAAAACTTTTCCAAAATGTGACTAAACATTTTTGTAATAATCTTGGGAAAATGTCAACACAATATAGTCTGTAATATTTTCTGACTAAGAGGCATCTCATTCTATGTATCTAGGATTTTTTTTTCTTTTTTTTCTTTTTGTTTGTTTTTTTTCAACTGAAGAATTTAATGCATAGTATCCTGAAAAGATAGCTGGCTTTAGTTACTGAACTAATTCTACTACCAGCTCTGAGCTTACCATGTAACTTAAAATAGATTACAAAGTTTATCTGAGCTTGCCTCTATTTCTCAAGAAGTGATTAGTAGGCTTCCTACCACTCAAAAATTCCTTTATTCTTAGTCTATAGAAATGTTGATATCTAGTTGTGCTGTGGATCACTCCTAGCATACTAAAAGGCAGTTTGGAGTCAGTTGTGCATTTAATGTCCTGAACACTAAATTACTTCTCTTCCCATGTTGTTTTGGTAGAATTGTTTCCTACAGCAAACCACTCACTCCCTGGTCTTGGCACTCCTGGTCAGAATTTTGTGCACTTTGTAACATCTTTGCTTGTGGTAGCCCAGTTTTCCTAGTAACTTTGTTAATGTGCTATGAAACGATTGACAATTTGAGTATGTAGTGTATATGATATTAAATTGTGAATCAGTGGGACTTATAATGTAACAACATAACAATATTTGAAGATATTGGTACTTGATATCCTGTTAAGGAAAATTTGCCTTCAAATTTTAAGCTAGAAAGTTACTGAAATAACTGTTCAGGAAAGAATCACAACTACATGATCTTTTAGGTTTTTGGTATATATGTTAAGAATAGTGTAAAAATTGAAATGTTTGTGTACTGATCCTCCAAACAACCAATAAAATCTCAATTATGAAAGAAAACCCAAAAAACCTCTGGAGAAGTGTCTGGTAATACACAAGAGGTGAGAACACATCAAGATATGTTATTGGGTTTTCCATTTCAATAGATCTATGCATTTCACAACAATCATACATTGTGTTCAATTCCACAGTATTAGAGTTGTGGGAAAAAGAAATGGATAAATTTTAGTAAAAATGAATTCTCAGAAAAATGGATTCTCCTCTGTGTGTAACCAGCTATGACACTAGTGGAGCCGCTAAACCACATTTCATCCATCTCTTTTCAAAACAAACAAAACAAGCTCTGTTTAATTGAAAATGGTTTCACACAGGGCAAATAAAACAGCACATGTGAAAATATCCTGAAAAAGTATAAAGCACAAAAAAAATTCAAGAAATTGTTATGAAATTGTAACATTACATTTTCTTGGTCTATTTTCCCAAGGAATAATGATTAAGATTAATCCGTCAGTGTCACCAATTGTATACGATGCCAATATATGAGGTTGCTCCTATACCTATTTACAAATATCCAGATGTTTGGAGTTACTCAGGCACATTATTGATTTCTTAACAAAGTAATCTCGATATGTTGGTAATATTGACAATCTTAGTCAATGTCGAGCCTGTACTTTATCCCTTAATGTGGTTCGATGTTTCCAAGTGTCAACACATTCACTGAATTACACACACATATTTAATGAAAATATTATGATCCCATAAATATCACAAGTCAGACTAGCACCTTCTTCTCTTAGCCTCTTTTTCTCAAATCAAGGATGGTGAAGCACACCAGTTGATCTAACATATATACCAAGTGTGGTATGGTAGAGTCTGGGGGTGAGCCAATTCATGGCATAGCGTGCGGTTCTTGGTTTAATGGCCTCCAGCCTGAATAGATTTCTTGATCTGGATCACTGCAGATAGCATGAAAAGTCCCTTTGTTGAGTTTTAGTTTTTCTTGGCTTTCAGTAGCACATGAGAGGGATAAAATTTGGCACTCTGTATCTAAGCTGTCATTTGGAAATTTCAGATTCGGATTCTCTTCCCAGCATTTAGATTTCTTAATTCAAACCATACTATATTCCCTGCGCACTGATGCTGTATCCTCCTGCAGAGAAGGAAAAAGTGACTCCAAAAAGTTACCTGGCTCGCCATGTCACCCCAATACATTGATGCTATTAATGGGCTTTTCAATGACAGCATTATGGAGTGTTTCAAAGTGCCGATGAATCCTATGACCAAAAATTGTACTGGTCTATTTTATTTTAATCAAAATTAGTTATTAAAATATTTCAGACATAACTTCCCTCTGGCCACTATATTTCCACAATATGTAGGACTGTTTACCAGAAAATCATTAAAGTTATAAAGAACATGGCTCTCTGTTCCCTGACCTGCAAAGTATATATTCTTGACACTTTTGCTAGTGATTAATATTGAGAAAGTACTATGTTATAATAACAATAACACAACAAACTTTTTTTTTAAACTCTCGTAATTTTAGTGAAGAAAATGTCTATACCACTAAATTATTCTTTTCAAAGAACATCTTCTAGTATCACAAAATCACAATGGTGTACAAGTATGAGCCCTCCACATTTTATTTCAATTAATGTATAATACACCTACAGAAAAATGTACAGATCATAAATGTACAGCCAAAATAACGTTCTTAATGTGAACATCTCCATAAAGTCCAGAAGTATGGTGTGATATATATATATATATATATATATATATAAAATTTCTTTATCCATTCATCCATCAATGAACTCTTAAGTAGTTTCCATATCCCGGCTATCATAAGCAATGCTGCAATAAACATTGGGGTGCATATATCTTTTTAAGTTAGTGTTTTTGTTTTCTTTGGATAAATACCCAGAGGTGGAATTTCTGGATCATATGGTAGTTTTATTTTTACTTGTTGAGGTATCTCTATACTATTTTTTATAGTGACTCCATCAATTTACATAGCCACCAACAGTGCACAAGTGTGGAGACATCTTTGCCAACACTTGTTATTTCTAGTCTTTTTTGATAACAGCTATTCTAACAAGTGTGAGATCCATTATTTCTATTAAAATATCAGCTCTCATCACTTTTGCTTCCATGAGATAGAGAAAACATATTTTCCCATTCTCCTCACCATAAAAACTAAAACCCATGGGCATTAAATGTAGCACAGACATAAGCTTCTGAAGTGTAGAGAGAAGAAACCAAAATGACTACAAACCTCAGTAGCCAAGGAATGTCATGGTGGTGAGTTCTTTGGGATTGCTTTATGTCTTATAGATATTACCCTTAGAGCAGGTAAAAGTGGCAAGCTGGAAATGCCAAAAGGTACAGGTAACGTATACCCCTCAAAAATCCTTTTCTCTCTAAATGAATGACAGGAAAGAGGCAACCTAACAAAACATAAAACTTTCATATAATAGCCACACTACAAGTAAAACACCATGGAAAAAAAGTGTGGCTCCCACCTCCACCCATGTCAGCCAAAGCTATGTAGGGGGTCTGGACTTCTACCCTTCCTGGCTATAACAAAATCCCCCAACACCACCATTGAGGGTGGTGTCAGAGAGGTCAAGTCAGGAGCCAGGATTTTCACCATTGCCTAGTGGTAACAAGGTCAAACACCTCATCTCACCATGCTATCAGGTCAACCACAAGGGGAGCATTGGCAAGGTACTCCTACCCATCCCAGCAGGAACAATCAGTGAAGGTATAGTGGAAAGCCATAGCCTCTACTTTAAACCAGCAATATCAAGCAGCCATTCCCTTTAGGTGTCAATGGAGGCCAAGTGGGAGACTGGACTTCTCTTTACACCTGGCAGTAACATGGTAGTGTCCCTCTTTTGCCCCACCACAGTAATATCAGAAAGTCCAGCTAAAATGGAGAATATAATAAGATCCAGAGTCTCATAATATTCAAAATGTCCAGATTTAAATTAAAATATTTTTCACTATACTAAGAAACAGGAAGATCTCAAACTGAAGAAAGAAGATCTCAAACTGAAAGAAAAATGATAGTTAATATATGCCAATATTGAAAAGACAAAGATATCTGAACTATCTGACAAAGATTTTAAAGTAGCCAAACAAAAATGTGTTAATGCACAATTACAAACACACTTGAAACAAATGAAGCAACAGAAAGTCTCAGCAAACAAGTAGAAAGTCTCAGCAAACAAATAGAAAGTCTCAGCAAATATCGATAAAAGAGAAGATATAAAAATAGAAGTGTTAGAATGAAAAAAAATCCAAGCAAAATATTTATTTTTTTAAAAAGTCAACAAATGGCTCTACAGCAGCATCAAGGCTACATTGGAAATGCAATGAACTTGAAGATGAAACAATAGAAATTACTCAATCTGAACAGCAGAGATAAAATAGCCTGAAAATAGTTAACAGTAGCTCAGATACCAATAGGCCTAGAACAAAAGATCCAACACTTTTGTCATCAGAGAGCCAGAAGAAGAGAAATAATAATTGAAAAGAAAACTTCCCAAATTTGGCAAAAGACATAAACCTACAGATTCAAGAAGCTAAGCAAACCACAGACAGCATATATCACCAAACATTAACATGAAGACACATTATAGTCAAACATGGAAAACTAAAAAAGTAAAAAAATAAAAACAAAAAAATGAAGGCAATGTTAGAGACAAAGACATTTTATCTATAGAGGAAAAAGCAATTTAAAATTACAGTGGATTTCTCATCAGAAACCAAGTAGGCCAGAGAAAAATGGCACAACATTTTTCAAGTACTGAAAGAAAAACCTGTCAACACATAATCTTATAGCCCATGAGAATATCCTTCAGGAATGATAGAGGAAATCATGATATTCTTAGAAGAAGGAAAAATAAGAGATTTGTCACAAACAGATGCACTCATTAAAAAATGGCTAAAGAAAGATTTTTAAACATAAAGGAATTTATGAAAGAAAGAATCTTGAAACACCTGGAGGGAAGGAAGAGCATATAAGCAAAAGTATGGGTAAATGCAATAGACTTTCTTCTCTTCTCAGTTTTTCTAAATTATATGTAAGGGTTGAAGCAAAAGTAATAAAACTGATAAGGTTCTAAATGTGTGTAGAGGAAATAGTTAAGACAATTATATTATTAACAGGTGAGGGTATAGGGATACAAAGTGCAGTAAGGTTTCAATACTTTACTTGATCTGCTAAAATAATGAAACCCATAGAACTCCCCTGCACTGTTGGTGGGAATGTAAATTGGTACAAATTAAGAAAACAATCTCATTTATAATAATATCAAAAAGAGTAAAGCACTTAGGAATAAATTTAAGGAAAAAGGTAAAAGACTTGTACACTGAAAACTGTTGGTGGGAATGTAAATTGGCATGGAGAACAGTATGGAGGTTCCTTAAGAAACTAAAAATAGAGCTACCATATGATCCAGCAATCCCACTCCTGGGCATATATCTGGAGATAAATATGGTTCGAAAGGATACATGCACCCTAATATTCACTGCTGTGCTGTTTACAATAGCCAAAACATGGAAGCAGCCTAAATGTCCATCAACAGATGAATGGATAAAGAAGATGTGGTACATATATACAATGGAATATTACTTAGCCATTAAAAAGAATGAAATAATGCCATTTGAAGCAACATGGATGGACCTGGAGATGAGATTATCATACTAAGTGAAGTGAGTCAGATAGAGAAAGACAAATATCATATGATATTGCATATATGCAGAATCAAAAAAAAAAAAAGAGTGATACAAATGAACTTATTTACAAAACAAAAACAGACTCACAGACTTAGAAAATGAACTTATGGATACCAGGGGGAAGGATGGGGGAGTGGAACAGATTGGGAGTTTGGGATTGACATGTACACACTGCTATATTTAAAATAACCAACAAAGACCTACTGTATAGCACAGGGAATGCTGCTCAATATTCTGTGATAACCTAAATGGGAAAATAATTTGAAAAAGAATAAATACATGTATATGTATAGCTGAATCATTTGCTGCACACCTGAAACTAACACAACATTTTTAATCAACATAAAATATAAAATATAAAATCAATATAAAATAAAAATTAAAAGAAAAAAAATAATGATACCCATAGACTATATACATATCATACCTAGAACAATCACTAAGTGAAATTTATATAAAGTGCAATTGTGTTCCCCTCAAAATGATATGTTGGCATTCTAATTCTGAGTACCTCAAAATGTGACCTAATAAGGTGAAAGGGTCTCTATAGAAGCAATAAAATTAAAACATGGTTTTTACTTTAAGCCCTAATTGAATGTGACTGGTATCTGTATAAAAGGGAGAAATTTGGTCACAGACACACTTAAAGGGGAGATAATGTGAAGAAACACAGTTTAAAGATGACCATCTGCAAACCAAAAAGAGAGGCCTGAAACAAATTTTTCCCTCACAGCCCTCCGAAGGAACCAAATCTGCTTACACCTTGATTTTAGCCTTCTACCCTTCAGAACAATGACACAATAAATTTCTATTTTTATTAAGTTTCCCAGTTTGTGGTCCTTTGTTATGGCAACCCTAGCAAGTATACTAAAAATCACTAACAAAATTAAAAGGAAATTCTAAAAAGATATTAAATTAATATAATCCATTATGTTAACAGTTAAAAAAGAAAAAATAAACTCACATAATCCTATAGTTTTTGCAGAAGAGAATTTGACAAAGTTTATTATTCATGATAAAAACTCTGTATTGTTTCTTCTATTCAACATAGTACTGGAAATCCCAGCCAGAACAATTAGACAAGACAAAGAAATAAAAAGGCATCCAAATCAAAAAAGATGTGAAATTTTATTCATGTTTGCTGGTGATATGACCTTGTGAGTAGAAAACCCTAAAGATCAAAAAAAAAAAAAAAAAACCTGTTAGGATTCAATAAAGTAACAAGACACAAAATCAACATACAAAAATCAATCTTGTTTATATACATAACAGTGAACTACCCAAAAGGGAAATTAAGAAAACAATCTCATTTATAATAATATCAAAAAGAGTAAAGTACCTAGGAATAAATTTAAGGAAAAAGGTAAAAGACTTGTAGACTGAAAACTACATAACATTGATCAAAAAAAGTAAAGGAGACACAAATAAAGAAAAAGACATCCTGTGTTTATGAACTAGAAAAATTAGTATTATCAAAATGTCCATACTACCCAAGGCAATCTACAGATTCAACATGATTTCTGTCAAAATCCCACTGGCAATTTTAAATAGAAGTAGAAAAAATACTATCCTAAAATACATAAGACTCCAAACAGCCCAAACAATCTTGAGAAAGAACAAAGCTGGAGGCATCACACTTCTTGCTTTCAAATTACATTACAAACTATAGTGTTTAAAAAAGTATGGTATTGACATAAAGAAAGACACATAGACCAATGGAAAAGAATAGAAAGAATAGAAAGCCCAGAAATAAACGTATGCATATATGTTTACATGATCTTCAACAAGGATGCCAAGAATACATAATGGGGGAAAGACTGGTCTCTTCAACAAATAGTGTTGAGAAAACTGGATATCCCCCATGTAAAAGAATAAAATTGGATTCTTATTTTATGCCATACACAAAAATCAATGCAAAATGGATTAAAAATTTAAACATAAGACCTGACTCTATAAAGCTCCTAGAGGAAACCATAGGGTAAAAGTTTTGTGACATTGGTCTAGGCAATGATTTTTATTGACTATAACACCAAAAGCACAATCAACAAAAGCAAAACAAGATGCATGGAACTACATAAAAATAAGAACCTTCTGTACAGCAAAGGAAGCAACCAACAGAGAAAAAGCAGACTTCTTTTTTCTAATCAGATTATTATTTTCTTTCATGCTTAATGTTAGGAATATATGTTTCTTTAGTTTCTTTATAGAATATATTTACACAATTAATGGCATTTACCTCAGTTCTCACATTATTTTTTAAAAATACTTACTTTTTCTTCATGTAAGAAGGGAATTCTCAGGGGTTACAGAGTAACATATCCATGTGTCTTAATTTGGGATCCCCAGAAGCAGAGCTTGAGGCTGGGATTCCTGTGTATATGATTTATTCAGGGGGAGTCCTTAGGCACAACTCTTATAGGAACAAAAGAAGCTGGACAGGAAGGGCAAATAATTTACACATGAATGTAGTGTTAGTTGAAATTGGCTTTGTGCCTGATTGTCCAGGGAGTTTTGGAGCATAAAACCTGAGGCATAGTTTGTCCTGTTTTGAGGCAGAGGGAGAGGTTTTATGTTCCCCATGAGATGAAGTAAATAGTCCAAAAGAAATTCTTTGGAGAAAGTTGCAGATGTCAATCAATGAGCCATTAGCCAAAGCACCTATGGTTGCTAGGGCATGGGAACCACATCTAACCAATAAAAGTAATCCCAGAGAGTTTGAGGAGACACCAACAATGTCTGCCAAAACAAAACAATATGACATGTATGAGCTTGTCATGTGTTGACATAATCCCTGCATATCTAAGCTAAATCTAAGGGGCAAGAAAACTATTTTTGTTAGATAATTTGCATATGAGACCTCAATTCAGGTTATTATAAAGATTGTAAAACTGTCATAATTTCTGGTGTCATTTCACTTTTTTTTAAATCATTATTTACAAAAGCAGGTGGGAAATAAATAGGTAGTAACCCCACCATTCTGAAGAATTATATACCCAGATAAAACTTACGCTTCTAAACCTTCAATATATAAAGCCTCAAGAGGTTCCATAAAAATTGTTCTACCCATTAGTTTTTCCTTCACTAATGTGAGAGTATGTATTCCTCCCAAACAACTCTGTCAGCTAATGAGGGACAAAATGGTAGAGGCTTCTTGTATTATTGTGGAACCACAAAGACTTGTTCCCAATACAAGGCTTTTTCATGGGAAGATTCTCCTCAGGACTTCCCTAAGGAAAATCATGGAGTCTAAAAACAGAACATATCCCTAGAATTGCAAACTCTCTCCCAAGGCAAAACTACCTCAAAAGATATTCCAAATGGATGGCCATTTAATTTCTGCTTAAATATGTACAAGTGTAGAAATTATCTACATTAAAAGGCAATGGCTTATAGAAAGTTGTACTTGTTGCAAACAGCTGCCTTTGGTATGGCCCTTTGAATCCCTTTCAAATGTTATTTCACTGCTAAAAAAAAAAAAAATCCATATGGCTCCTCACAGACATTCTACAGATCTGATTAGGCCTTCATCCTATAGCCTCAAATTAAACTACACTGGCTTACTATTAGTGTTAGGGTAAATTGTCACATTTTTTAACCTCTATGTGGCTTGAGCCTTTCTTCTTTTCCCAGCCTCTCTCTCCTTTCCCTCTTGCTTTCTGTCTTGGCTGACCTTTGTTCAGTTCCCTGACGGTGGCAGGCTCCTTTCCCAACTCAAGGACTGTACCCATGACACCTGTTCCATTTGTCTGGTTACCTGGCACCACCCCTACGTCAAAACCTCCCCAGATCTACCCTCAATCGCTTTCTCCAGACTTTTCAGAATGTCTTAGCCTCCTCTCATTCCTAGCACCATGTAATATTCCTTTATAGCTTTTGTTACTGTTATCATTCTACATTGAGTTAAACTGCTGTTTGACTAATTTCTATCTTTCTCACTAAACAGTAAGTGCCATGAAAGCAAAACTTTTAGACCTTTCTGGTCATTGACGCAAATAACTGAACCAGTGCTTTGAATTCTGAAACAGAGAAGATACTACATAAGCATTTCTTGAATATGTGAAGGAGAGCGAGACAGACAGACAGAGAAAGAGAGACTGAATAAGTTAAGACTCATACACTATTTGACTTGCTCCAAAGTTGAGAAATTGGGAACAAATCCAAGTTTTTCTGACTCTATATTCATCAAACTTTGATGCTCCTTTTTTCATGCTAAACTGAAACATATCTCACTTCATTTCTTTCCTCCAGAGCAACAAAAATCAAGATAACTATATAACATTTTCTTTTACTAAGAATAAATACTCCTATTCCTCTCAACTATTTCTGATGAAATCCTAAAACCTTTACCTCATTCATTTATTTGTGTTTTGCTCTTTTTTATTTTTTAAGTGACTTAAACTCCAAATATAATTAAATCCGTGACAATAACATTTTGAAGATGTTTATATGTATTCTTTCTCTTCTTGTTTTCCCCTTTTGCTTTTCATTCAAGCAGGGGGAAAGTTTTTATGCCTTCTTTCCCCAGGGAATATTTGTAACAACACGGAAAGTAGAAGTTGTCCACAGACAATTCCCTTCACAGCATCTATTTTTCCCAAAACCTCAAGGCATTGAGGAGATTATACTGAATGTCCTGTAAAGAGCTAAAAAGTAGAAGTTTTAAGAGGACAGAAGGAAGAAGTTTCCTAATCAAGAAAAATCTGTGTTATTCTGTCTCACCCTCTCCCTGCCTTTGCACTTGAAGTAACATCAAGAGTCATGCATTTACTTGGATTCAGGCTTGTCGATGTATCCTAGGCTCCATGTGAGGCACAGAAGCTGGAAAATTAGCAGACCTGAAGGACCACTCACTGGGACAGTAAGATCTCTGTGGTAATTGAGGCAGAAAGATGACTAAGGGCTAAAATGAACTCCTAGGTACCTCCTCACTATGTCAGGGCACTGAAGATTCACACTATCCCAAGAACTTCAGGAAACATAAATTTACCTTTCATGTCTCCAAGGCAGGTTGGAAGCTCAGAGTCAAAAAATTAAGCTAATTTAAGACCAGGAAGTAATGTGCAATACCCTGCATGCCTGGGCTCATTGACTGGCACTCATGATTTCAGTGTAGCTTATTCCCCAACAGAAGGGAACTGTTGACCTGAGGACTAAACTGACTCGTGTTTTTTACAAAGGTTAGATTTAATTCTTCTGTGGAGGCTTTCAGATGAGTAGAAATATGACAGAGGCATCAAGAACCACGGGATAGGTAAGCTAGACTCTGCTAGTTGGGTCTAAAGAAGCCAGTGGTGACACATACATGCTTGTAATTAGACTTCAACATTGACAACCCATGCAGATGCCAGTTAAAGTTCATTTTTCCTTGAATAATCATATTTTATTCTTTTTGAAAACTAGGAAATATCAGTATTTGGTGTATTCTTGATCAGATATTACTATTGTCATCATTTATATGTAATATTTATAGAACATTTAATCTATGTTTTGGCGTTAGAACTCAGAAAAAATCTGTCTTCATTAACATTAATAAAAAGGAAAGCCTAGCTTATAGAAAACAATAATATCTTTAGAATATCTGTAACACTACCTAAAGTCCCAGGAATTCACATATTTTTATTGCTGCTGGCCACAAATACAACATTTCTTTTTCTTCTAGATTGTGGAAAAAAAGTTCCACTAATTCACTTTCTATTAATTTTTCTGTATTTGTTGGCTTTCAGGAAAGCAGTCCTTTGTGATAGCTGGAGCCAACAAGCATATCTGTTTACGTTTCAACTCTAACATGCGCAAAGAAGATCTGATAATTCAGATACTTTTTTTCTCTGACCTCAAGCAGGCTGTTCATTGCAGAAAACACTACTTGTCGCTCCTAAAAAAGAATAAAGGCAAACTAACAAAAAACACACATACAAAAACAATATGAATAAACAAACTGAAATTCTGGAAAAGCCGAACAAAGTTAGATTACTGAGGCAATCTATGGCTCTTTCAATATTTCTCAACCAAAGACTGTTTTCTCTGTCTTCAATGGATTTCCATTCAAATAATCAGCAATATCTTGTAAAAAGCCATTTCACATGCAGACACCTAAAATGTGGAAGGGACATGTGGCCTCATACACATGTAGTCATACCATCAGTGTTTAAGGGTTGGTCCTGGGGATACAACGGTGAATAAATTAGAAAAAACTTGTTTCCCCTATAGAACTCAGATTCCAGTGGCTGGGGTGGGAGAAGATGAAACATAAAACACATTATTAAAATATATAGTATTTTCCCCAAGTACATAGGGGAGAAAGTAGAACAAGAAAGAGAGTAGAGAGAGGGAAGTAAGGATTGTTCTGTCATTGTAAGTGTGGGAGTCACAGATGGATTCGCTGAGAAGAGGGTGTTTGAGTAAAGGTCCCAAGAAGGTTAGGGAATAAACCATGCAGACACCACGGGGGGAGGTGCTCCAGGGAAGAAGGAACTGCAAGTGAAATGTCCTTGAGATAGAAACAATCAGATGTAGTAGCAGGAAAGGAACAAAGTCTGTGTGGCAAAGGGAGAGTGAATGAACAATGTAGTCATAAAAGAAGAGTAAGTCAAAGACATAGTGGCTGGGGATGGGGCAATCATATGGGGACCCACAGGCCATTTCACTGCTGGCTTTTACCCTAAGCGAGATAGACAGCTACTGGAAATGTTTGACTGGAAGTCACATGATCCAATTTAGTTTGTAAAAGCGTTACTCTGGCTATTGTGTTGTGGAAAGACTATAGGAGGTTAAAGGTGGAGCATAGATAAAGACGTTCAAGTCAGGGGGAGATAGAAGGCATTTACAACAATACACAGGACGCAAATTGGTTGATTACAGTGCAGTGATTATAAAGAAAGCAATGAGAAGTGCTGGTCAGAATCTAGATGTATTCTGAAGGAAGGGTCAAGAGTTTTGCTGGTGGACTAGATGGAGAATGAGAAAGAAACTGATGAATTGAAGCATTTGTCTAAAAGCACTGGAAGGATGGAGTTACCATGATTGTGTTTCAGGGGACTGATACAGGCTAGAAACAAAAATTTTGGAGTTGTCAGTGATAGAAGGTATTTAAAATCATGAGAAAGAATGAAATAATCGAAAGAGTGTTATAAACTGAATTGTGTTCTTCTAAAATTTATATGTTAAAGCCCTAATCCCAGTACTTCAAAGTGTACTTTGACTGTATTTAGAGAAAGGACCTTTACACAGGTGATGAACTTAAAATGAGGACTTTAGGGTAAGCTTTAACCCAATCTGATTGGTGTCCTTATAAGAAAAGACTAGGAGACATAGAGAGACACCAAAGATGTGCATACACAGAGGGATAACCATTCCAAGAAGCAGCAAGATTGTGGCTATCTGTAAGCCAAGGAAATGCTTCAGAGGAAACCAATTCTAACTGGCACCTTGAACTTGTACTCTTAGCCTTCAGAACTGTGAGGAAATATATTTTTGTTGTTTAAGCCACCTAGTCTGTAGTATTTTATTATGGCAGTAAATGATGGCAGAGAAGAAAAAGGCAAGAAGAAAAATGAAAGGATGATCCTTTCCAATTAGATTAAAGTTTAAGACATATTAGCAGTAAAATCTTCATTTACTTTATTTAGTAACATTTACTAAACTCCACTAAGTGGCAGGCATTGTGAAAACAGTGATGTAAAATAAGTTATGCTCTTTTTCTCAAAGCATTTTCAGTCTAGTTTAGAACGGAAACTAGGAATGATGATGATTATGATGATAAGGATGATGATGATGATGATGTCCTTAGAGAGTTGCATAAGATTTGCTTGGAAAAAATGTATTAACACTATTTTTTTAAAGTTATTGTGGTCTGCTCATTATTAAAATGTATTCCAGAAATATAAATATCATAGTAAGTGATGATGATGATAACAACAGTAATAATAATAATGGTTATAACAATAACCTTTATTTGTTTGAAAGAGAGCAACAACACTGGTGAGGTCATGTGGAAAAATGGTGAGTTTGGTTATGTTGAATTTGAAGTATTTGTGGGGCATTCTTGAAGGAAGAAGGCAAAGTAATGATTGGATAAAAATGGCAAAATTCAAGGGGATCATCAGGGCTCAATCCATACATAAGCTCTCCCAAGGAGCATATTTAGAATGAAACAATAATGGATGAAACCATTGGAAAAGACCTACAATTAGGAATTTTCATAAAGACGACCAGAAAAAAATAGAAAAGTAGGAAGAAAGTAAAATAAGTTTATTGATGAACAAGTAATTAAAAAAAAAAAAAAAAACATTAGATAACCAGCTCATGCTTCCAGTAAGATAAGGGCTAAAATTTATCAATTGAATTTGGCAATAAGGACATTATTGACAATATCTGCCAAAGCAATTTCAATAGAGTAGAGGCAGAAGCTATAATGCAATCAGCTGAAGAGGAAATGAGAAGCAAAAACTCATGGAGTGATAGCAAAGACTTAACTTTCTAAAAGCCCACCTGATCAGGGAAGGCACGTGATACAGCAGTAGCATAGTGAAGGGAGGCATTTGTTGTGACTATTTTTTGTTTTGTTTTAAGTTTGAGAATATATATAAAGTGAAGAAAAGGAGAGCCATTAGCAAACCTTAAAAAAGAAAACACAGAAGAGTAACAAGATAAGGATGGGTGACTACTGCAGAAAATGGAAAAACAAGCAGTAATACATCTCAACCTCTGAGACTGGAGGAGAGGAAGGAAGGATGCATTTAGAAAACTTCAAACTTGAGAGTGGTCAGAAATGAAAAGAATTCATACTTTAGATGACCTTAAATTGATCTAAGTTGGTTGAAGATATTTTCTGAGAATATGGCAGATAGAAACTGGGTAGGGAATAGAGGAGACTAATAAATTTTTAGCTTGGAAATAAAAAAAGGAGTATCCCATGTGCAAGGGAAAAATGTTATGAATGGTGCTGAGGCAATTACAGAGATTAGGGAACACAAATTTGTATATATATATTTTTTAACCAGGAACTCATACCTAGAAAAGGTGAGATGTAGAAATAAAAGATGGAGAGAGAGAAGACAATGTTCTGATGAGATCCTTGAGCACCTGCATTGAGCCATGTTCAAACTCAGTTGAGCACCTAGATCCTGTCATTCAAAATCAATAAATTTCTCTACTATGTAATCTAAGATGAATCAATTAATTTTTACTTGAATAATTTTAATTGGGTTTCTGTTCTTCCAACTAAAATAGTCACTCCTTGTTCTTTAGACTGACTAGGAAATATGTTAGGAAAAGGATGATAGGTTAGAAGAAAAAGGGATCAAAGTATGGAGAATGTCTATGAAAGCTCAGATCAGGTGAGTTGAAGACAAGGGTGTGATAGTGCTGGAAAGATAAGACACAATGGGTAAATATGTAGTGTTGATTTCTTGTGTGAAGCATTTCTAAGAAATAATGTTTAGTTTTGGAGTGGAATAGTGGTATGGAGAAGTTCAAGGAATTGTAAGGCTAGAGTTGAATGGATTATTCTCATGTAGAATGGGCTTCCCCGGAAAATGACCAGTTACAAACTCTCAGATATGAGTTTAAACTTTTGTCTCTTAGTCTAGCTATGTTACTTAAGTTATTTCAGACTTAGTTTCCTCATACATAAAATGAAGATAAATATGGTACCCACTTCATAGTTCTATGGGAATTCACTGAATAAATCTAAAACACAGAATTTCATGGTAATGTTTAGTTTATCATTAAATATTTAAAATATTAACTTGGAAAAGACAGAGTCAGGTAACTATATGTTTAATGGATATGAAATAATCTATTAAAATATGCCTTTAGAATTTAGTAATAATACTGATAGTAGTATCAAAATAACTTAAAAAAAACAAAATGATTTCTGTATTTAGAGAGTAGGTGTTTAGTGGTCCCATTAAAAATGGTAGAGTGCATCCATTCATTTATTAATTTATTAAAAAATGCTTAGACTCTACAAAGTGCCAAGCATTATTCTGGAGCACCTTAGAGAGGTCTGTACAAGAGTTAAACTAGATAGAGAGGTTAGAGAGCATAAGAAAAACAGAGAGATGAAGACATAGCTTTGGAGAAAACTGACATTTCAGACTTCGAAAATGATTAAGCTCTTTCCATTTTGGCAAAGAGGTCTTTGCTGGTAAAGCAAAATATATTCATTTAGCACACATATTTGGAAGATTATGGCTGCAAAGAACACGAAGCACATGAAATACAGAAATGAATGGTGTAAAGTAGGACAGCAGGAAGTCCATGCATCTTTGTGTGGTTTAGGGTCTAAAGTCCTGAGCGCTACCTTTACCCCTTTACCATAGCTTGCTAGTTCATGTTCTTCAGCAGAGGACCTTTGATATGTATGAAGATACAGTACTTGGTCCTTACAATAGGCTCCTTCTCCAGGAGAGGAAGGCATGACTCTTTTCAAAGAACTTGGCTATAGAATATATAATTAACAAATTAATAGTTCAAAAATGCAAAGTGGTGTTTGTTACTTGCCTACAAATCTTCACATAATTAATTCTTCTAGTATATTGTTTAGAAATAAACAGTCACAGAAAATTATTGGGTCAAATTCTTTGTGAATGTGTTTTTTCTCTCTTCTTTTTCTCTTGTTTGTCATTTTGCTGCTGAATGTTGTGCAACTTAGGGTGGGAAATTGAAGACATTTTTTCAAAAAAGTAAGGTGCATTTTGTTTTTATTTGTAACTGTGGAGCCTTGTTTTGTTATAATCATTTCATGACCTGCCCTTGCTTTTCTTTAAATGTTGACATATAGAAAATTATTTTGAGATCCCCAAAAAACTTGTAGAATTTGACATACATATATGTCAAATACATATAGATAGATAGTTATTTTAAAACTAACCTAAAGTGCTTGGTATAGAACAAAACAACTAATACACTTAGTTGTTTGATAATAAAATAACACTCTGTAAGACCATTGTTTCTAGAGAAGCATTGACAAATTGTCACACCTTATATCTGTGGCTCTCACTGTATAATCTTTGAATTAGTTAGTCTTTTCTCCCATGTATATGAAGATGAGTTCAAAATTCTTCACTCTATAATCCTTTTAATAAACTGAAGGTTCATAATTATAATGATCTGCTGGACATTTCTACCTGATTGCCATATGGGTCATTCCATCAAAAACTGTAAAATCAAAAGATAAATAAAGTAGTAATTTCCAAACTAAAATCTGCTCCTCCTCTCCTGATTCCACTTCCCATATTACTCACACTAGAAACATGAATGAATGATAGGCAGCTTGATTTCTCCTTCCCTTTACCCTTCCCCATGAAATCACTCACTAAACTAGAATATTACCTCCTTCACATTTTTTTTTTTTTTTTTTTTTGCAGTACGCGGGCCTCTCACTGTTGTGGCCTCTCCCGTTGCGGAGCACAGGCTCCGGATGCGCAGGCTCAGCGGCCATGGCTCACAGGCCCAGCCGCTCCGCGGCATGTGGGATCTTCCCGAACCGGGGCACGAACCCGTGTCCCCTGCATCGGCAGGCGGACTCTCAACCACTGCGCCACCAGGGAAGCCCTCTCCTTCACATTTTTCAAATTGATTATTTTTTCTCTAAACACTGATCTAGGTGAAATCATAATCATCTGTTTTCTAGTGTCCTCCAACAACCACCTGAGTTCCCATGCCTTGAGTTTCTCTAACCTACAATTTATTCACCTCACTGTCACTAAAGTTATTTCGTGAAAGCATAGGTTTTAAGGCAGGTTCTTGCTAAAAAACCTAGGCGATGCCCAGATGCCACAGAACTAACCAGATTTGTTTTATCACTTGCATTAATCCATTTTTGTTTCTGTAGATGCTCCTGGAGACAAGTTTAAAAGGATGGAAGGGCAGGAGTAGGAGGTTAGCTGTGAAAATATAAAAATATACACCTAAGTAAAGCATTATAGTACCAGGGGCATTGTAAAGGATTTTTTGTCACCTCAAAACAGTCACAATAGGAGTAGAAACAATAAGATGATGAGAGAGTAAGAAAATGGCATGTGTACAGGAAATTATTTAATAAAGTATTGACAAGCCAAAAAGGGTGATTAAGAGAGAAAAAAGGTGATCCAAATGCCAGCTCCCATCATCAAGACTGAGAGCAAGACAGCAAATTGAAAGCCCCCAGAGAGAGCTGAGCCATTGGCCAGAGAGAACACATCTAATTACTCTAAGAATATGAGTCATCAGAAGACCAAGCCAAGAAAAGGCCGGGCGTTGACAGAAAAATCAAGCAAGAGAATGGGAGGCTAGTGAGGATTCAGGGCACAGATATTGTTAACTGTTATACGTATCTCTTTGATTACCTTTATTCCAAGTTGATAATACCAAAGATATTGAGATGGTGTTGATATAAACATTAATTACCACACATCTGCATCCAAAGAAAGAGAAAATGCAAGATTAACAGAAAGTTAGATGTCATAGTGATAGGGGCAGTAAATTTACAATGATGGTGACTAAAGCAGATTTCAAATAAATATGTATTAATCGTCTATCAGCAAATGTAGTCAGTAATGCTGGCAATCAGAACGAAACCAAATAGAGAGCCCCAAAACACACCGAAGCATATATGGTCAACTGATCTTTGAGGAGGTGCTAAGAGCATGCAATAGGGAAAAGATTGAAACTGTAAAACTCCTAGAAGAAAGCACAAGAAAATTCTCATTTCTTGACGTTGGTCTTGGGGATGATTTCTCAGATATAACACAAAAAGTACAGGCAACAGAAGTAAAAATAAACAAATGGGATTACATCAAATTAAACAGTTTCTGCACAGCAAAGGAAACAATCAACAGAGTAAAAAGAAAACCTATAGAATGGGAGAAAATATTTATTTTCAAACCACATATTGGATAAAGGGTTAATTTCCAAAGTATATCAGGACACCTCAGTTGCAAAATGGCATATTTAAATTACTGAAAAAAATACTTGATAAAGTAAATAAAGAGATTACAAAATACCTACAATGAGACAATAATTGGAAGAATGGCTGAATTTTCATCTACAATAATAGATATAGTAAGAAAATACAATCATATGAGTCTAGAATTTAGTACCCAGCTAGAATATTATTCTAGAATGGAAGTAAAATTAAAACAATTTCCATATATATAAAAACTGAATTTATTACTTAAAATTTGTTGAAAGAATTTCAAAAAATGATATGGGAATTCAACATAGGAGTTTGCGTTGGATGCAAATTTCTAGATAACAGTAGATTAGACAATTCAGAAAAATATTACTATTGATGAAATTTTTTAAAATTGGACACACATATATAGAAAATACCTGGCTGAATGTGTCAGAGATCTAATAAGCCAACTAAGATTTACAGGGACATTTTTTAAAGAATTATCTAAGCCCAAATTCTTGCAAAGAATGAAAAAGAGAGGGACGTCTCCTCAAATTTCTGTGAGGTTAACATTATCTTGACATCAATATTTCACAAGCACAATATGAAAATCCTAAAATGCTAAGTAATAGTAAACAACTCAGTAATGGTAACAAGACACTGAAAGATTAAAAAATCATTGCTGTCAATGGAGAAACACATTCACAAAATTCAAGAGCCATTTATACTGGTTTAAACTGTAATGCAATGAAACATTTTAACCTGATAAAGATAAGATTGTTTTGATAGATATATCAAAGCAACATCAAAACAATATGGCAAACATTGTACTATTGGTAAAATATTTAAAGTATTTACATTAAAGTGAGAAAAAATCCAATTTCCCCTACATGAACATTATACTTAAAGTTCTAGTCAGTGAAGTAAGAAAAAGGGGGAAAAAGTTATCAATATTAGGATTGAACGGGAAAGAAACAGTTTTGCTAGTATTAGTAGAAGACAAGATTATTAACATTGAACATCCGTGAGCGTCTACAGAAAAATATGACTAATAATATAGCTCAGTAAGGTTGTTGGTAACAAAATCAATATACAAAAACAAATTGAATTAAAACAAATTGAGGCAAAGTGAGAGAGTGGCATAGGCATATATACACTACCAAATGTAAAATAGATAGCTAGTGGGAAGCAGCCACATAGCACAGGGAGATCAACTCTGTGTTTTGTGACCACCTAGAGGGTGAGATAGGGAGGGTGGGAGGGAGACGCAAGAGGGAGGAGATATGGGGATATATGTATATGTATAGCTGATTAACTTTGTTATAAAGCAGAAACTAACACACCATTGTAAAGCAATTATACTCCAATAAAGATGTGAAAAAAAAAAGAAAAACATGATTTAGAGTAGGCTCTTTTCATGAAGAGAAAATATCTGTAAATTAACTAGTAATAAATCTAACAGAAGAACTGCAAGTCCTCTCTGAAAAAAATGAAAATTTTATAAAAGGCAATCAATGAAACTCATTGTGTTTATAGATGAAAATTATCAACATTTATAAATATAACACTTTTCTCTGAATCACCATATAAATTTAATGTGATATTCCAATTAATATTCCAACAGGGACTTGCTATGGTACTTGAGTTGATTCTAAAATCCAAGTAGAAAAATAAAGGGCTAAGATTACTAAAGACCATTTAAAAAATAACAATGTGATACAATCTACCAGATTTTAAAGTCTATCATGATGTATGATGCTTAAAACAGTATGGCATTAGTTCAGCATAGACAGCAAAACAGAATAAAGAATCCAGAAATACAATCAAGCATATATCAGATAGTAGTATATGAGCAGGTGCTAATACACTAATACCTGTATGTACACAAAGAGCTAAGGAAAGGATGGATGAATCAATAAGTGATGTATGGGGAGTGATGTCTTCACTGAATAAGAAAGTATATCCCTTTGACAATAATAATTTGGCAGCCATCCACAGACAAAAGTACCTTTATGGGAGTTTTGGGATCCAGATAGGAGGTTTGTAATCCAGGTAGGATTCAGTTACAGCTCTGTTTGGTTTTGGTCCTGTCACCAGAACCACACGTGAAAGAACTTGGGAGGAGTCACACTCACACATGCCTTGGGTAATAGTCACATGGACCTTTTTCCATGCTGTGGACTCTGAAGTGGCCTGCGACCCGGCTCCTGTCCCTTTTAGCCATGGTCCAGGAGACCCTGAAGGTAAGCCCACCAAAACTGATCCAACTGTATATTCGGAAATGGTCCTGTAACTGGGCTTCAGCCTCTCTCAGCCATAGTCCATAAGCAGTCCTGCTGGCACAGGGTCTGGGCAAGAGACAATCTGACCTGCATCCCTGAAGATGCTGAAGGAATCCCATACTTGACACCATCCTCCTCTAGCCATGGTAAGAAAGTAACCTTGTTTGCCCAGGGACTTGGTGGGAGACATGTCCTCCCTGCCTCCAGAACCAGGGATGCAGACCTCAGTTGGACTGTGGACCCTGAATCACTGCTAGGACTCAGTTTCAGCACTTCTGTGGTGCGACCCAGGAACAATCCTGCCCACCCAGGGACCCACCCAATGACCCAGCAGGGGGCCTCCCAGGGACCTGGTGGAAGTCACACCTGTCTGTCTGTCTGTGCACCTGATAACAAGTTCACTGTATGAGGACCCAACTAGGGACCCTGAAGGAGACCCTTGACCCAGCATCACCCTATTGAAAAAGCCCTAGAGGCAGTCCCCTTTAACCAGAGACCAGACAGAATCCACACCTTCCTGAGCTCTTGTCAATATTACTGTAATAAACTGGGGGAAAAATAAGTGACCTATGGGAAATTGTTTACCATAGGGTAAAATGTCAATTTTTATTCATATGATAAAGTAAATATCAAAGTAAAGATATAAATGTGAAAAATAAAATTTTGAATTTTCAGAAGATAACAGAATATTTTTGTCCTTAAAGTAGAGGGATTTCAAAATTAAAACACATGAAGTCTGAATCATGCAAGAAAGAACTGCTATATTGAACCACATTAAAATTGCAGAATTCTTTATGCAAAAGTCAGTGTACTCAACATTAGAAAACAAGCCACAGACTTGGAAAAGATATTGGGAATGTTTAAGAGTGAAATAATTACTATAAAAAACAAATAAGGGGCTTCCCTGGTGGCGCAGTGGTTGAGAGTCCGCCTGCCGATGCGGGGGACGCGGTTTCGTGACCCGGTCCTGGGGGGATCCCGCATGCCGCGTAGGGGCTGGACCCATGGGCCATGGCCGCTGGGCCTGCACGTCCGGAGGCTGTGCTCCGCGGCGGGAGGGGCCACAGCAGTGAGAGGCCCGCATACCGAAAAAAAATAATAATAAATAAAAATAAAAATAAGGCATCTCTACACATAAAGAAAATGATTTAAATTAATAAAATTATGTAAAGGCATGAACTTGTAAGACTTGGAATTGAAAAACCTGCAGGCTCTTCACTATACAAAGATAGGCTCAATTTTCTAATATCAGGTAAATTCAAGTTAATACAACCCTGTATTAAATAAACTGGTAGAAAAAACAAATATTCTAGAAATACCAAGTAAAAATATATTGGTACAATATATACTAGAGATCGATGTTTAATATTTAGCAATATTGAAAAAGATCATAGCACAATAATTTCCAAGAGAAAAGTTAGGGATGGGAAGTGAATTTCTCCATTTAATTTGAGTAGCAGGTACATAGGTTTTCTCTGTGCTTAAAGATTTTTATAATGATACTTTTAAAAAAGCTACCTTTTAAAGCTCATGAACCACCAAGTTGAGGAAATACAGTAATCTTTAGACTGAATAAAGGTGTAACAACAGAGGGAGGGTGTATCTCAGGTCTCCTGACTGAAGAGCACATCCACACGAGGAATCTTATCTTTTGATTTTTAATTCTTCTTTGGAGAAGCACCAAAATGCTCTTGGAAATGACTCAAAATAACTCTAGGCTTATTAAGTACTCTTTAAAGTGTTAGAAAAAGGTATATAATTAACATGTGCCAAAATAACCATTTATTATTTGATGTTTGTTCAAATTGTTTTACCATCTGTCAACCTATTATTTATACCCTTATTAAAAGTATACTCTCATGGTATGAAAATATCTCTGTCTTTGAGATAAATGTAGTATAATAGGGATGATATCTTTGTATTTTCAAAATAAACTGATAATAAAAATAGGTCTCTGACAGCCCAAAGTCTTTGTCAGCCTTACAATAACTTCCAATTTATCACAGTGAGTTTACCAGGAAAAATACTGGTGCAAGGTTTCTTACTACCATGAAATGTTTGAAAATATTTTCCCTATAATATGTATAGTAACTTACATTCCTCTTTACTCCTTAGCCTAAATATAGTTATTAAGATGACTAGTGAAGGTACACTGAGTTTATCAGGACAACCTTGGTTTATTTCTATTGATCTGGGATACCATTCAGTTTAGAATTTGTTCTGGAGTTTTGTTATTTTTTATATAAAACATTATTATTACATTATTGCATTTTTCTTACTATCACACTACAATAAATAAAGATGGCTTTGGTAGCACTCCCAGATTTTTCACAGTCTCCTTGAATAGTGTATGAGAATCAGATGCACTGAATTGAGGTCTCACTTTAACAGGTGTTTAAAGCTGAAAGATGATTAGTGATCATCCATCTCTCTCTTCTCTGCTCTTTCCCCGTGCAAAATACTAAAGCTCATTTTTGAAGGATAGGATGTATAACATTTGAATAAAAGAATTAGTACTCTCAGAAATCAGCAGCCATGGAGAGTTAACCCATCTGGTACCTTAGGTCTGGAATATGCACAAGTTTGGTCACCAATGAATGCATCAGTGGTAAATACGGACAATTATAGGCTTAGTTTCTCTGATATATGTGTGGAAATAGTCTTAGCTGTTCAGCTGTAGGATATAGAGGGTTGTCTGAATACTATTGCAACAGTGTTTTTTTTGTTTGTTTTTTTGTTTGTTTTCTTTTTTTGTGTGTGTCATTTCCAGCAGGACATCAATCTACAGTAATTTATTTCATTGTGTGGTACCTATTTTATTTCTAAAGAACTTCTTTTGACTGCAATGAGTTGAAGAAAACAAAAATGAGCATTTGAGAAAAAAATCTGGCATTGAGTTTCTGTTTCTCTAGAAAGCTGATGATGAATGTGTACTTTTTATAAATGTCAGTCAACCTTTCCCTTAATCCATGAATAGTGTGGTGATATGCATTATCACTTGAAATCTAGAATATTCACATTTTCATCTACTTTACAAATTAGTAGTAGTTTCTTGGACCCAGCCTCCAAGGTCACCCCAGTGATCTCTCCCTCCTGATTCTCACTCACATATAGTCCTTTTCATACACTGGTCGGTCAGCGTGACAAACAGCAGAAGTGATGGCATGTCACATTCAACATTAGGTTAGAAAAGATGTGATTTGCATCTTGGGTACTTACTCGCTTTCCTTCTCTCTCTCTCTCTTCTTGCTGTTGGGGAAAACAGCTGTTATGACAAGGCCCACATGGAGAGAGACTGAAGCCTCTGGCCAACAGCCAGACCAGGAACTGTGGTCTGCCAGCTACCATGGAAGTGAGCTTGGTAGCAAATTCTCCAGCCATGAATGTGTTGAAATAGTTGCAGCCTCTGCCAACAGCTTGATTACAACCTCTGAGAGACCCTGAGCCAGAATCACCACCCAGTTAATCCGTGCTTGGATTTCTGACCCTCAGAAATGAGTTGTTTTAACTTAAATTTTGAAAAAATTTGTCATGCAGCACTAGATAACGAATACATTGTTTAAAGGAGACTATGACAAACACAATTATTTTATGTGTATAGTTACGAAAAATACATTTACACACCATCCTATGAAGCTTAACATTTCATTTAGATCAACAGACTGTTCTTCTACTTCTCTTATTTTCCATTTCAAGTTCTCCTGTGACTGCACAAGAAAATAAAGCAATACAGTATTTGTGAATGTGTTAGATCATTAGTGGAAGAACTTTGCAAACAGTTAAATATACCATTTTTATGTAACTATGTGAGATGAGTTAAATAGAAAATTAGTTACATTTAATAATGGTTAAGTTTTTGAATTCTACTAATGTAATGGAATTAATTTTTTTGAAATACACTTTGTTAAAACATCTAACATTATTGTGAATGCTGTTGTCATTCAGTTAAAAAGTTCAAAAGATGATAAAATTATTTGATTTAGAAGTGACAATATGCATATTTAATTCAGTTTAAAGTTCTAGAAAATGAGAAAACTATTTTTGGAGCAGAAATGTATTTAAGAATTGGATTTCATTCAGATATAACATAATTATGTTCAGAGAAGTTGTGATATTCTAGTAATTAAAACTGTAGTTTTCCATACCTAAAGAATACTTTACAAATACAAATTTAGAATAGTAACTACAAAATTTTTGCGATGAAGCTGATAAAAATGCCAAAAACTATTTCAGACCATACATAAATGTTTTCTAATTCTTTTGACTGTCTTTATAATAAAATTGAGAAGACCTTTGATATTGCTGTAGGTATATTTGGCAAAAATTTCAAAAGAATAATAAACAGCAATAACTCATTTCACAAGTTTTGTTTTATAAAAATAATTGTTAAATTAATAACCTCTAAATGGAGGCAAAAAAGTAATCTCTTGAACTGAAATATTTTTTAATTTAAATAAAAATTTACGATGGAGAATATTCTCCACCTAGCAAAATTTTCTCTTAGCTTAGTAGGTATCTTAGCAGCTATAGAGTGAATATTTTCTGAATTAAAAATAATATGGTCTATAGAAAAGAATCAATTAGAAATGTATGTATTTATATGAGTTTATGTATCTATGTATATTTTGTATATAAAGTGCAATTTTGAAAACAAATTCCAGGAAAGTTTATAAAAACATTAAAATAATAAAATAATATTGAAATGTATAAATTAGAAAATTATCATTGAGATGTTTTGTAATGACTAAGAAACTAAGATAGAGCTAAGACAATGTTTAAAGTATAGAAATAAGAACTGAGGAATGGTTTGCCTATCTTTAAAAGTTGAGAAAATCAATATAAAGAATGTAAATATATAATAAAATATTAATATAATATATAAAATTCTTATAATTAATACTATAATATATAAAATATATATTATATATAATTATACATATAAAATTTTCTTGTTTTTCTTCAAAATACATACATATCTATTATTCTTGGAATTTTTTTTCTCAAATTAAAATTTTATTAGGATGATTTTATAGATCTACCAATATATTAAAACAAATTTTTGGTCAATAGATGTTAAAAAATTATTCGATTGTAAATAATTTTAGTGCTCACTTTTATTTCAAAACTGCCTTGGTTTATAGGAAAGAAAATAAATGATCACTCTAGCTATCTCAGGCTTATTTTACAGGTGGTGATATAGGGCAGTTCTGTTGACCAAAGATAAACACCTTCACATTGAGTGATAAGAATTGAATAGTTAGAAGCAAATGGCATCAAAATAAGAGTGTATACACTCTTATTTCAAAACAATGTCTATTTTCATAAAGTGTGATTTAAAATCTTATAGCAGAAAATATTTTGTAGTGATTTAAAATTATTTATATAAATATAGAAACTAGTCAAAACCTGGGTTGAAGTCAACTTAGGTATAAATGCTTCCAATATAATCTGGTGAGATATAGCTTTGTTTCTTTTTCCATTGCATGGATAGAGGTAAATATTCATCTTAGATTTCACTCACTCTTTACAAGAAATGTTTTGACTTTTCATAGTGATTCACATCCAAGTACAAATACAGACCCTTTTGGGAAATGTTGTGGATTTGTAAAAGCAAAGTGATTTAAGCAATCAATAGGAAATCTAAAATCCTAAAACAATTCAGAAGAAAAGTGAGTAAAAGTGGAGGAAAAGATAAGGAGACTTAGAAATCTAGAATTTGACTTTTTTTTTTTTCCTTCTAGGGAGTTTTTATCCTGAGAGTAAAGCATAGATGCTTACATAATATTTTAAAATATGAATCTTTCCATAGTTGGTGAGTTTCCTGCCAATCCAAAAGAAACTGACAACCCTACAGGCGATTTATAATGGGTCTAGAAGGAAAGGTTTACTTTTATTTATTAGTTATTGACATTTCTTTCTCAACAAATGAGAGGCAGTATAATCATTATCTAGGATTATTCCTTGTTTGGTAAGAGAAGAACTGTAGCTGGAAACTCATATTTTTTTCCCCAATCATCCTTATCTCTCTCCTCTTCCCCAAGAAATACAAAATTTTCAAAACATTGATTAAAACTTGTCAAGGAAATAATTCCAGCGGTTTCAACAATATATCTCAATCTGGTATCCACTATTTTGGAGGTCTTAGAGAAGGCTCATATTAGAGCAGCACAGCTTGTGGCTGATAGAAAGTTCATTTGCACTGTGTCTCCTAATCATGAGAATAAGTTATTGCAAGATGAAGTCACTTCCTCCCAAAGCCTTGACATGCTGAAGGGAAGTAGTAGAATTGATTTCAAGGATATAAGAAAAGGCAGGGTCCTCTCTGAGCTTACTGAGATCGATTTCACCTGTACTAATGTACACTGACCTTTCTGTCCCCTTTCAAATCAAGCCTGGAGCAGCAAAATGCACCCTTGGGCGTGTGGATGGAGGGAGAGAAAAATAAGCTGAGAAATAGTGCAAAATCTGACAAGAGCCTGCTGCGCTGCAGAGTTAACTTTGAGTTAATCTGAGGAGGATTGGAGTCACATGATTTCCAGACTGTTCTCTTAGGGTGACAAACCATCTCTGTTTGCTTGGGACATTCCAGGTTTTAGCAATGAGAGTCCTACATCTGAGAAAAATCTCTCAGTCAGTCTAAGCTGGACTGCTGGTCACCCTAGCTGTACTGGTATTTTGTTAAATAATACAAATGGGAAAGGCTATGATAATGAGTATTGCGACCAATGAGCTGTGAGTGGTGAGGGTGTATGAGGGCAAAGAATGAATAAAGAGGGTGGGGTTAAAGATGAAGTCATAAGAAAAATAAATTTGCTTTCTGCCTGTGCCAGTTTACTCAGTAAACCACTTCCACTTGTCTTGCATATCTGTTTGCCAAAACTCACTCAGTTACCAACCATTATGGAAAGAATATAAAGAAACTTTAAAACAAGGGGAGATTTTTGTATCATCATTAAGCATATGCATATAAACAATTGTGACATTATTCTCTGTCCTTTAATTATTATTTTTTTCCCCGAAGAACAGGAGGATATGGTTAAAACATTGTAATATTTATTCTGCTTAATTTAGTGCCAGGGAAGCAAAATAAGGACTCTGCTTTAAAGTAAAATAAACTCAACATATTCTGGGAAAGAAACAATCTTTCAAAAGACAAGAGTTGATTAAAGATTCTACAATTAATATTCATATGAAAATTAGTGCTTATGTGCATCTATACCATCTCTCTGTGCTTTTACTGTCACTCAAAAACTAATACTAATTGGAAAATTATTTTATGTATAAATTCTGTTTCATATCCAAAACATACATGATAAAAGAAAATCCTGTTTTTCCCAAGAGTTTTGCACATAATGAAGTCAACATATAGGAGATGATGGTGTATCAGGTATCAATAAAAATATTCATGGTGCAAAGATACATATAGCCCAACAGATTTTGAATATGAAAGAAATCATGTGCTCATGTTTTCCAAATCACATTATTTTAAAATGTCAACCATTTGAAATGAGTAGTAACTGACTTTTATTCCTTTCAGAAGTATGTATTAGCAGATAAAAATAACAAAATAAAGATACTCAGGCATAATTGTCTAGATTTTCTAGAAAGGTACTAACGTATCTGGAAAGAGTGTTACAATATAATACCTTATTTTTTAAATTAAAGACTACTTTTATGATCAGTACTCTATTTCAGTCTCATTTCTTTATTCCTTATGGCTAATGACTTGGATACATTGTCAGTAATCCTAATAATTTGTTAGTAGGGAATAGTATCTTTCACATCAACAGAGCAACAACAACAAAATACTAATAACACATTTTTTCTATTTTTCTTTTTGATAATCTAGAAAGCAGAGCTTCAAGGAAATAGTTGGCAGTGCCTTCCTGCTGTGCAATTTTGAGTCCCTTTTAATAGACTGTGAAATATCACTGAAGCAGCCTGTGCAGGAGATTGAAACCTATTAAGATAGGTAACGCTCCATTTTCCACAGGCCTCTTGTTGAGGAGAGGTCATTAAAAAAAAAAAAAAAAAGGAGAAGAAGCTGCACTTTCCATAATGTAGTTAACATTTGACATTTAGTGGAAAAATAGCCATTCTTTTCCTATTCAGAGCATAGTAATCCTCACAATAATGTAGCAAATACAAAATATCATGAAGAAAACATGTCTAAAGTTCTCTATCAATACTCTTTGAGTGGGTCAAAATTGAGGAGACAGAGTGTACCAAGCTTCCGGAAGCTCACCTTAACTTTACCTCTGTCCCCCAGGACCACAAGGCTTGTCTGGAAATGTCATGAAGTCTGGATCCCTTGTGAGAGTTTTCAGCACTTCAGCCTCCAGTCTCAGCTGGAAACCCTATAAGCAAGGTCTTTCATGTGGTATTTCAACATTTCTCACTCCAGTCTCTGAACGAAATGGAAACAAACCTTGTCTATGTTTACTAAAGCCCTAGAAGGGAAGGTTGAATTTCGAGACTGTTCTTCCAGAATGGTGAAATGTCAGTCTGAGAATAAAAAGAAATAAAACTTATTCTCGTCCCACTTCAGTTCTTCAAGATAAATTCCTCATTCCTAATGGAGATCCGTGGTGTTGGCAACATGACATTTGTGCAAGTGATGACCTTTCCATGATTACTTTCTTTACATTTATGCATGTGTCTCCATGCTGTGCAACAAGAAATTTCAGAGGACATAGGATACTGTTAACAGTAGCTCTTATTTATAAGTAAATCACATCCACCTGCAAATTACTGTATTCAAGTGTGTTTTCTAAATCACATTGTCATTTCAAGTACGTAAATGCAACTAAATGTTGTATTATGCACTGAAACATAACAAGAGCCAGCTCTCATTCTTATTTTCAAGTTAGAGTTTAACTTCTTCACTTGGCACATGCTTTCATCTGCATTATCTTGTATGATTCACACGTCACTCTAAGTAGTAGGGAGGGATTGTTACCACAATTTTATAAAGGAAGGCCATAAGTCATGTGATCATGTGACTTGTCTGAGCAAAACCAGCTTATTGAGAGTAAGAACCACGACTGGAAATAAGGTCATCTGCCTTTAGGCACATGGCCTATTCTTTCAAAGAAATACTTTCTGAGTATACTTACTTTCTGGCTATTACATAGAATGTATATTTATATAGAATTAAAAGTCCAGACACCCTCCCTCAAGATTACCACAGACCTGAAGTAATAGGACATATGCACAATTATGATAAAAAGCAACTCACGTCAATGGTAAATTAATGACCAAATGATAATCATGATTATTCTAAAAAGGAAGAAATCTCACTCCTAAGGAGGTGAGATAAGACATCACAGAGGATATTATTTTGATACATTTTTCCACCTCCTCCTTGCAATGTAAACCACCCTACACTTGCTTACGGGACATAAGGAGATGCTGAGAAAGTAATAATATAAACATTTTGACCCCTTACTACATGCTAAGGATTTTGTTATGCATTATATTATGTGAATTCTAAAAATATTTCTGTAACGCAAAACAATATTATCCTTGTTTTACAAAACCATACATGGTTTTGCTGCAAGAGAGCAACAGCATACCTAATATGCAGTTGAAAAGTACAGCTTTACAACTGGGATTGATCCCTGACTGACTCCATAGCCTGGACTTTTAGCTACAGTACATACCATTAGGTATGAGGGGAACCAAGTAGAGAGAATATAAATGTGCCTATTAAGCTTAGGTTAGTAAACTTCCAGTGAGTCTGTGGTACTCAATTAAAAATAGATCATCCTAGTGGCAGTAAGCATGCTTAAGCTGCAAAGCTACTAGAATGGAACAGACACTAATGGGGAAAAGTAGTCTTTTGATTATAAAGTCAAGACCCTAATGCTTGGGAAACAATTTAATCTGGATGCATTTAATTTGCTCTAATAACTGTTAATTATTGAACCTATCTTTACAGTTTATGTACAAATCTTACTGTTCTTAACAACTCTAGAATGGATCCAAGTGATTATCCTGAATCAATTGTCATTTTTATAGGTTTTGTGTGCCTGTCAGGGGAAAATAGAAATATTTTCCCCTAAATTCCTCTTCAAAATTCTGCAACTGATCCCAGAGAAATTACTGTTAAATAGGTTAGAAAAATTGGGGAACTAGGAGTTCTCTTGTCTGGTCCTGCTAATTTCTTCGGTTACCTTGGCTAAATTTCCTAAATAATTCCCCTCCTTTGTAGGATGGCAGTGACATTAGATGATGCTTCAGTAGCCATGAGATAAGGGAGAATGGATTTCTTTTTTTTTTTTTTTGGATTTCTTTATTCCTTCCTCAAAGCAATATTATAAATAAATCATAATATCCACATTTTTTTTCTGATTGAGATTCAATATGCCAAAATGGAATGAAAACTATACAAGACTTGTGATGGGAAAGCAGAGCAAAAATGGGAGCCTATGAGGTAGGCACTGATGCTGGAGCCAATCTTGTTATTGGCTGTTCCATTTCTGCCCACATTTCTAGAATAAGCATTGTATTCTGTATCTGCAGTGAAAGCAGCTTGGCACTATGAAGGAAATCTAATGTTTGACTGACAGAATTCTTTGCTTTTCAATTAGACGCAATTGTTTTGGAGGGGTGTAGACAAAACCATACTCTCGAACATCATTTGCCAAAGGAATTAAAATCACAATATATGTAGATATCAAAACTTGTTTAATTCTGAACTTTCTCTTGACACTTCCTTTAATGCTACTCCTCTCAAGTCTTTTCATTTTGGCACTGAACTCAGAACCATTTGATTTTTAAGTTGGAAAAAAAAGTAAGGAGTATGAAGCTCTTTTGAGAACTTCCCTTATGTTTAGACAGAAAGTTAAAAGTGCATGACAAGTAATTTTGAAGAAATTTTTCTGAGGACTGCCTTCAAGAGTGTGGTCAACCTCAGACTAACACTTGACCTCTGTAATTATATATTTTCTTAGGGGCTTTATGAATCAATTTACCCTTCTACCAATTGATAATTAAATAAAACAATAATGTAATTATTTTGTGAAAAATACTTACAGCTCTTTGATTCTCAAAATAAGGAGTTAAAGATATAAGAACTTACAAAGTACCATAGGCCTTTTAACTAATAAGAGGCAATCAATCAATCAACTATTTTTGTAAACAGTATTGTGCCTTTTCTCCTTGATTAAAAGACTTGAACTTGCAGAAAATATTTTTAAATCAGGGAGATATCAATGTCTTCCTTGTTTACTAAATTAATGGGGAGAAAGAAAAAAAAAAAAAACTAAGAAAGTCTTCCAGATGAACGTATTGCAAATAAACAGCCCATTGGATGATCATTGAATAACCTTTCCTGTCTCTTTCATGTGTTGCTCTGGGAACGTATTAATCTTTAAAGCCCTCTTATATTATAAATATTGCTTATGGCACAAATCATGCAAATTTAGCCCCCTTTCACTACTTCAGAGCTTCTCAGGTCAAGAGTTATCACTCAGACAACATCAACTACTTCCTTTAAATCATATTGTATATCTATGTCAGTTCATATTCAAATGCTTGATGTAGCACCATGATAAATCCTTCCTGGCCTTTGGCAAAAGTAGCCATGTGGGGCTCAGTTTTGAAGAGATAGATTTTATGCTTTAAGTGCATAGTTTCTAAGGAGTTAAGCAAATAATAAGCAACCCCTTTGACCAAAGAAGTTTCAAAGTAGCAGGAAACAATGCAAATGGCATTAGTACCAGAGTGTATTAAAGAAAACTGTCCTATGGATACCCATTGAAGAGGGTGGAAGAATTTTCCACTCAGCTGTCAAAATGTCCAGAGAGAAACAACATACTACCGCAAAATTTATGATAAAATGGAATGTAAATGCACTAGCTAGACCTGCTATTAAACAAATGTATGAAAGCTTTATGGCAAGAGTCAAATGTTTTCTTATGAGGATCTCTCCTCTTTGGCTTCCAAAGATGCACCTACCCTTATCACCTACCCAGGGCAGACACCCAACTCTTTCATTAAACATTCCAAATTTGTTTAAGTCATTTATAGATTGGTGACTCCAAGAGGGCAGGGAAGCCTCTCAAGCAATGAGTAGTTGTAACTAAAAGATAAAAAAAGTAACTTATTATCCAGTATACCTATAGGATAATTTTAATGCATATTTTTAAGATAATTTTCGAAGTCCATATTCTAGTTCCAATTGTAAAACTCATTTTAAGAATTATCCTTAAGAAATTCCTCTAAGTTATAAGATGATTTGAAAAATGAAATATATACTTTATTAGGCCTTAGTATTACTGAACCTACCAAGTATTACCTAACTTAACTTAGAATGATAGCAGCTAACAAGTATTTACTTTGATTAGGTACCAGTCAGTCTGTTAAAAGCTTTACACATTTTCCCCTCTTTTATCACTCCCTACAACTCCATAGGGCTGACTATTCTTAATGTTCTCATTTTGCAGGTGAGAAAATTGAAGTAGGGTGTGTCAAGGTCACACAGACAGTACATATAGCAATTGGGACTGGACCCCAGGAATTTGAAGCCAGGGCCCTAGCTCTGATCTCATCTCTGTATTGCCTCAAGGGATCCATGAAATACAAATTAAAGGTAAAAGTCACCCTCTTTGGAGGTATTAAAAATAATTTATGGAGGACAGCTACCAAAGCAGAGTTCCAGAGCAGGACAGGCTCATTGGAATAAATGCCTAGTTGCAACCAGTGGGGGAAAACAAACAAACAAAAAAAACATAAAATAAAATTCTTATTAGGAGATGTATAGCTTGGTATTTTTGAAAAGGAAAGAATTATATGATCTTATTATGTACCTTTCTTATAGTCTCTAGTCTCTAGGTCAGTCTCCCACACAAGTCAGTTTTAAGATTTTTTTTTTTTTAATGATGATGATATAATGATAATGCTAGTGAAAATAATGGAGAAAAATAGCTTCTCTTTGTACATTATGAACTAAACATAAACATACTTTGTTAGACGACATGAAACAAAAACATTGGCAGAGAATTAATCTTTGCATTCATGTTTGTGGATAAGGAAATGCTGCAAATTTAAAGAGCAAAGCTGAATTAAAAGTGGTCAAAAATACACAACATTTTAATAACTGGGGTGAACTGCTTTGCAAAAACATATCAGTACCAGTAATTTAATTTAATGTAAAGAAGATAAACAGAGTCGAGTTTGTCACTATACCCTTAGGAATAGGGCTGCTTGCCAACCAGAGGAACTATGCAGTTTTAAGCATGACTACATGACCTGGAAAGTGTTTATAGTTACTTCTGATGAACCTCAACAGAGCACAAAATAAAGCAAAAATAAAATGAGTAGAAGAATTTCTCTAATTAGTGAAGACACTTTATAGGGTGGCCTCATTTTCAATTTTTGTAATACACATGGGTCAAAAATACAAACGGGTGTAACATGGTATAAATCTGATTTATTGCAACTGATTAAAACATTGTAATTATTTTGAGATACACATTTAAGCCATTGCTAGATTCAATTAAGAGGTCTTCTTAGAACTCTACACAGTTTCAGTTCCAAGTTTGTATAATTTGAATATTCTCTAAATCCTTTCTGCAACAATTCCTCTCTAAATGACTTGCAGTACAGTACTGATGACTTCTCAAACTTACCTGACATAGTAGAGCTTGATAGACCTATCAACATTGTTTGCCATTAGTATCTTATGTAAAAACAGGCAGCCTCAAAGGGCCCCAGGCTTTAGTCTCTGCCCCCAGGGAATAAAGAGAGCTCACAGAGAGGGCACATCTGAAGGACAAATCAGGAAGTCTCGGGAGGTGGTGGCAGATGGAAGCCCTGCTGGGTCTCCACCCTGTGCACTGATCCTTGTTGAGCAAAGAGAACCAAGGACGTTGCCATTCCTTATCATCCACCAGAAACTACTCCTATTCTAATCCATATCTAAGACCCTCTTAAAGGCACGCCCCACCCTGGTTGTATGATTCAGCATCTGTTTGGACTTTAGAGGTAAAGTTAAAAGGCACTTAATAGGGATCTCTCATTTCAAAACATGAAACTGAAATGTAGAGTTCTAATATCAGTGAACTTCTTATTCTATATGTAATATATATACAATATATAATATATATACACACAAGGGCTTTATATTGAATACATACTTACTTTGTACTTAATACTACACAGATGTGTTCTTTCTCTTCTGTAATTTTTTTTTTTTAAACCAATGAGCCAGTAAAGCAGAATCTACTTTATACCTTTGAATGTTCAAACCAACTTCTCAAACTTGGATCCCTCAATGTTTATCCCCAGCCTTTTTTTCCTTCCAGCCCTCTACTAAACCACTTCTCCATTTAACATTATAATAAATAACAGCAATCCAAAATCTCTTGACTTATATTTAGTTTCAGTGAATGTTAATTCTGTAGGCACAGTGTCCTGGAAAGCAAGTGTTGGGTCACTCAGAAAAAATGCACTACATATTTCTGTTCCTTTTTACACAGTTATACAGCAGGAATATTTTACAATACAAATATCAGCTACATTAAATTCATGAAAATTAAATATAATGAAAGAAAGAAAAAAATAAGGAAGGAAGGAAGGAAGAACTTTTTAATCTGCTTCTTAAGTAACTAAATAATTGTTGAGATACAATTGACATTATATGCTCCATGAACATTTAGTAATTGGTACAAATCTTTGTTGAATTATCTCAAATAGTGAGGCTTGGGCTAGAAAAGGGTGAAGCCTAATTAGCAGTGTAGATAACACCCATGAGAAGCAAACTTTACTATGATTGCATTTCAAGTGCTAAGTCACAAATAAAATATAATATTAAGGAATAGAATGGGCAAGAATGAAAGAGGAATGACAATAACTTAATAAAAAATAAGTTTGGCAGAGGAAAGAGTAATGGAAGATGAATTATATCATATTTTCTTTTTACAAATTAATTGAAACCTATTTAAATGTAAGTTCTTGTATCAAAAAGGGAACTGTAAAAGATCATTAAAATCTTTTTAATTTAAAAGCAATTAAAAATACTTAGTTCTTGATAGTGTGTGCATGTAATTAAATGTGTAGATACGTACACATGCATATATAGAGAGCTACATGTCTGAATTATACTATTTGTAATTAAATATTTTATTATAAATAATATAAACTTTACGTATTTTATGTCTCACTGTTTGACTTCCCGACAGACTGAAGTGAAGCAAATCAGAAAATCTGACATGAAATTGTTCATCAGATTATTTAATGTAGGCATCATCAAGCTTTTTCCATAAAGGATCAAATAGTAACTATTTTAGGCTTTATAAGCCAGATAATCTCCATCTCTACAAGTCAACTCTGCTGTTGTAGCACAAAAGTAGTCATGGACAATACATACATACACACATACATAGCCATGACTATGTTCCAATAAAACTTTATTTGCAAAAACAGGCAGCAGTCTAAGTTTGCCCCAAGAGCATTAATTAGTTTACTTATCCCTGCTCTAGAACACAGCAAGATGGCCATCTGCAAAGCAGAATAGGGAGCATACCATAAGTATGCCATGTACCCTGATCTGAGATTTTCCACCTTGTAGAACTGTGAGAAATCAATTTCTGTTATTTAAGGCACCCATTCTATGGTAATTTGCTATAGCAAACCAAGCTGGCTAAGACACTCCAAATTTTCTTTTATTTTTATACGTGTGTGGCTTAGAGAGCTCATAGTCTGTACCAACCTGATTTTAAAGAATGCTACTCTAAAATCATAGCTAATTAATCATTATTCCTGAAATAAACCATATTTTCTTTAAATGTTGGTTTGTTTGCCTAAGTTATTTTTTTCCCTCTGGCAGGAATTCTCTTGCCCCACATCCCCTTTGAGCTTGGAAAACATCTACTCACCTTAACACTGGTGAAGCTTTTGAAGGAAATTAGATTTAGAATATCAAGGCTAGTTATTTCATAGGAAACCACAGTTAAAAAATGCTCAATAATCAAAAAAGGTGTGTCTTTTATGGCTATTATATTAAATAATTAATTGAGAACACTTTTTAAGCACTTTCAGTAGCAAAATTTTTTTCCAGTACAGATAGGTGTGTTGGTTAGTGAACTCGCTTACAAACCAAACAACATCAACATGTCTGTTCTATTACTCTTGAGACTGAATACATTAATTTGCATTTAATTTGTTTATCTTAATAACTTCTTAAGGCTTTCAGAGTTTTATTCCAAGACCATTGGAGTGAACTGAGATGAAGGGAACAGTAAGTTAGATTATTTTAAAGGAATTTTTTTAGTACTTTAATGAGCATACAATCATCAACTTACAAAACATTTATTTATTTCTATTATCAAAATAGTTTTAGTTGGCCAAGAAACTAAAACCTGAAAAATGTATTTAAATTAATGCTACTTGTATTTATAACTTTATATATATATATATATATTTTTTCTCACTCCTCCCTACTTTTCATTAGGCTATTTTCTGTTTCCAAAAGAGAAAACACTATACTGAATATAGATACAATATATGCTGTTAGTTATTGAAAACGATAATTGCAATAATTATGGGGAGGAGAAACCAGGTTTTAAAACAGTACCTTAGTAAAGCTGTTTTAATTCAGTTAATCCTCTGTGAAAACATTTTCCAAAAAATGTATTTAAAAGATTGTCCATCTTGAAATTATATAATTGATTGCTATTAAAGAGGTCTTACTGGTTACACATCAGGAGACCAATGTGACAGAAACCTCATAAATATTTGCCAAAGATTTTAGCAATATCATTCTTGTCCTTTCTTATCTGTGCATTAAAATGTGAAACATTTCAGCTTTTCCACTTGCTTTTATATTTTTATTTGTCCTAGCACTTCTGAATCTTGAGACATATGATAAAAATGTTTTCTTCCCCAGAAAAACTGTTTTAACCTTCTTCCAGGTGATTTTATAATCTCAGCAGATAGTTGCATTCAAAGAGAGACTGGATATTAGAATGCTCCCAGGTGTAACACGCCTATAGGTTGCAGCAGCCTTCTGAATCTCATTCCATTGCAGGAGATGTTGAGTTGGCAGTTCTTACTGGCTGTTTGCCACCCATTTTTCTCAGTGCTCAGGGCTTGCATGTGTGCTGGACCATGCTGTCCACTTTCTATTTTGCATTTTGAGCCTTTATCTCTCCTGCCTTCAGTGATTTTTATGGATGAACAAACCAGGTCAATGAAGATAAGCCACTGTCACTCTTCACTAAATCTTCCCACTTTTTAAGAACTAGCTTGGAATTGAACTTCTAAGATTTTCTCATTAGGACAGAAACACAGGACCCTACTTTTAGCACTGTTTCTTTGCAACAAGGAAATAAGTCAAGGTTCTCAGTTTCAGTCCCATTTACTACATCTTTGACCATGGAGAAATCATTAACTTCTCCAAATCTTAGTTTCTTGATTAACAAATGAGTCTGTCAATATCTGTCTTACCCACTTCTCAAGAACTTAGGGAGACTTAAATTAAGTTGTGTATGTGAACATACCTATAAACTGTGAAGTACGATAGAATAGAATGACTTTTTTCTTCTTTCTGATGAATCAGACATGATGTAATAAAGTTTTCTCTTTAAAACTTCAATACATTTTGTAGTTTCAAAGAGGTTTTTTTAACGTTTAAAAGAGTAAATGTTTAAACATATCTTGATATTCTGTTTAAGGGGAGGAAAACAAAACAAAACAAAACAGTGAGTCCTGGACAGTAAGAAAAAAATCCTTTCTTTGATTTCAGGGACAAAGAAATTATTGAATTTTTAGCATGATCTCCCTGACTTCATTCTGCATGTCTTACATTTCCATTTTTACTTCTAATAATATAATAGAATATTATTTATTCCATCTTATCACATTTTATTACATAGTTATTACAATGAAGCCCAGAACTTGTACTTATTATCAGAAAGACTCTTTAGTGTCATGCTATGGTTTAAGAGCTAACCACGGGACACGTTGTCGAAGAACATTGTTGTGATTATGGCTATATGAAAAACAAACAATTCACTTAGCATTGACGAGTTAACGCAATAGAAAGATGATGAAGATATACTAAAGTTACTTGGTTAACTGGTCCAATCAATGCACCTGACGATATCATGATGACTTCCATGGATATACATAATTTGGTTTACTCTTAACAGGTTTTTTTTTTTTTTTTTGCAGTACGCGGGCCCCTCACTGCCGTGGCCTCTCCCGTTGCGGAGCACAGGCTCCGGACGCGTAGGCTCAGCGGCCATGGCTCACGGGCCCAGCCGCTCCGCGGCATGTGGGATCCTCCCAGACCGGGGCACGAACCCCTGTCCCCTGCATCGGCAGGCGGACTCTCAACCACTGCACCACCAGGGAAGCCCATTAACAGTTTTTTTTAATGTATGATTGACATGTACTAAGATGCTCCTATTTAAAGTACAGTTTGGTAAAATGTGTCATTTGAATATGCCTCAATAAAGTTAATGTACATAGACCTTCTCTAGGCTACCTCATCTCTTTCTTTATTCTCTCCTTTAACAAACCCAAATGCCTGGAATACCAGCCATTACTTCTAGGAAAATGACCCACACATTTTAAACTCCAGCAGAAATTGTCTTCCAAGTTTTGAAACTTCTTTTGGGAAGCCTGCAAAATATTTCCATCTTAATTTTGAACAAACACCCCAAATTTCACATGCCCCCAGATATGTTCTCTCCCTAGTGCTTAATAAATACACGCATACCATGGAGATATATTGCAGGATTGGTTCTAGACCACTGCAATAAAGTGAATAGCGTAATAAAATGAGTCACATGAATTTTTTGGTTTCTTGGTGCATATGAGTTATGTTTACACTATACTGTAGTCTATTAAGTATGCAATAGCATTTTGTCTAAAAACAATGCACATACCTTAATTTAACAATACTTTACTACTAAAATATGCTAACCATCACCTGAGCCTTCAGGGACACATTATCTTTTTGTTAACAGTTAACATCAAAGATCACTGATCACAGATCATCCTAGTAAATATAATAATTATGAAAAACTTTGAAATGTTGTGAGAAATTCCAAAATGTGACACAGACAAGAAGTGAGCAAATGCTGTTGGAAAAACAGTGCCAATATATTTGCTGGACTCAGAGTTGCCACGGACCTTGAATTTGTAAAAAACACAATATCTATGAAACACAATAAAGCAAAACACAACAAAACGAATAATGCCTGTATTGATCAAAAATGTGACGGTTAATTTTGTGTGCTCAGATATTAGGTTAAACATTATTTCTCTGAGAGTATCTGTTACGGTATTTCTAAATGAGATTGGCATTTAAATCTACAGAATAAATAAAGCAGATTGCCCTCTTCAGTGTAGGTTGATCTCATTTAATCAGTTGAAGGCTTAAAAAGAATACAAGTCTGAGTAAAGAACAGTTCTTTCTCTCTGTCTTCAAACTGGGATATCTTCCTCTCCTGCCTTCAGACTCAGACTTATACTGAACTCACACCATCAGCCCTTCTGGTTCTCAAGCCAACAGACTCAGACTGGAACTATATCATCCAATCTCCTTGGTCCCCAGCTTGCCAACTGCACAGTCCTGATGGTCTCAACAATACCTTACTCTTTCAAAGCTGTGTTCTTGAAAATGTCTTCCACTGTGAGAAAGGTGAAAAGAACTTACACTCCAAGGACAGGGGAGTGAGTGAGGAGGCTTCCATTACTGGGGTCCAGTTTGTAGTCAACCAACGATCACATCCTCTCAATGACCTCTTCCAACAATCACCATGAATTAACCATCTCTTTCAGTCTCAACTACTAGACACAAATTCCCTTCCTCCCACCCACCAAAGATACATAGGGTTGAAACACGCACACACACACACACACACACACACACACACACACACACATCACAAATATTAACATGTATATCACGTGAAGTTCACTAACATCCATACTGTTGAAATGCTAACAAATTTGCAATTAAGTAACAGTTAAGTATACAAGAACCAGCCCTCTCAGGATTACTCTGCTAATTTCTAAACTAAAATATAAAGGTCACTTTAATAAGAGAAATCTTAGTGTTTTAAACTTTAGTGAAAATGACTTTGGAAAGGTGAAATAATGCCAGGCGATAAAAACTTTTGTGAAACTTTATCTCCAGCCAAATATGTGTCACTGGGGTAACTGAAATAAGACAAAGCTTTACATTTTCACTGTTCTCACACCTTCTTCATTCTGAGAGATCAGACTGAATGCTGTGGAGACATTAGAAGGCATGATCACTGTGGGATTTTCTCTTTTACAAGCTGGAAAAATAAACATGTTATAGTACTCCTAGCCTGGCATGAATTCCTTCTGATGGGGTCTTGGATAAGATCTAGCATGGATAGTGATAATGCCTTCTAGACACTGTTTAAAACCAAACCTCAAAATCTTGTGAATACAGTCTATTCATAGTTAGAAGGGACAGCCAAACATTCAGAGTCAACAGAGGAAAAGAAAACACTGTCACTTGTCTCCACTATTTTAATACAAAGAGACAAATAGCTACCATTACCCAAGGTTCTCACCACAGAGCGCCTACATACTTCGACAGATCCATTAAGTGAAAGACTGCACCTCCTTCCATGCAGAGTCTTATTTTTTAACCATCAGCAAAACACAGAAATTATAACTCAAACTACAAAGTACTGCTAAGTGTTCCAATCCTGCTCAAATTCTCTATTTTGGATTTGTTTTCAAACTGGGCTTTGTTTCTTCAAATCCATGTCATGTAACTAGGACTAGTTTACATCATTTGCAACATATGCAGCTGCTGAATAATAAAAAGTATTATACAATTAAGAGGCAGACAATTAGATATGGTTACTAATTATGTGAGATGTCTACTAGATTTGCTTCAGGGAGAACATTGACTCATATTATGTACATATTAGAGATGCTTTTTTGACTAATATTGCCATGAGGACAAGAGGAATTATGATTTTCTTGAACTGTCTAAATAATTCAAATTATAAGACATCTCATTTAAATATGCTTATGTAATTGGGTCATGCAAATATTACAAAACTGAATTTCTCATTCATGGTTATATCATAAATCAAATCAAGGACAATTAATTTATCTTGTGGCATCTTATTTTTTCCCCCTTCCTGCCTTCCCTCCCTCCCTTCCTTTTTTTCCTACCTTTTTTCCTTCCTTCCTTCCTTCCTTCCTTCCTTCCTTCCTTCCTTCCTTCCTTCCTCTTGCCTTCCTTCACTCTATACATTTTCAGTGTAACTCAAGGTCTGGACAGTTAAATATATAAGAATCCAGTGAAGTGACCTTAAAAGACTTCAATCTTAACTTTTAATTTTTTTTGTCTTTTTAAGTTAAAGTAAAATACATTCATTGTAAAATGTTCAAACAATACAAAAGTAACAATCCATTTTAAAAGCACTATTAAACTTTGGATGTACATCTTTTCTGAATTTTTTATGATTGTATCAAATCAAACAGTACTTATTAAACATCTGAATTACACTGGCAGTTGCCACTTGACTATGATAAATACAGAAAGAGAATGAGATTGTCCCTATTCTCAGAAAGACACACATGTTAACATAAGGAAATAAATCTATGCACTAATAATCAGTCTGTTAACTAAGAAAGTATACTGGACAGCAGTGAATTAAATGGGTTTATGTATCAGAAATATTCAGTGTAGAAAATAAGCATGAACTCTGAAAAGAGGGAAACTTGACCTTTTCCCTACAGTCTCCCTTCCCAATTCCTGTACAACCTTCAGTTCCCCTTCCAGCCAAGTAGGTGCTGGGAATGGTGGGCAGACAGGGCTTAGAAGTTGCAAACAAGAACATGGGACTTGTTAGTGTTCAGACTAGAGTTAATGCAAGACCATTCACCTCTGCACAGGAAGAGAGTTTGAGGACTTTTACCAGAGAATCTTGAAACAAAAATAAGAGGATGAACCCTAGAAAGAGCTTGACTTCTTGAGAGTCATTAACTCCTTTAGGAAAGCAATGACTACCTGTTGGATGGAGAAACCAATGATCTTCTTGCCCTCAGAAGCTGTGGGGAAACTTGTCAGGTGGAATGATGTTGAGAGCACTATTGCTTAGAGTTGAGAAAAAGATAATCCTTTCCTGATGCTTCAGGAGAGGCTTGGGAGCTCGAGGCTATCTGACGCTGGCCTAGGATCATCTTCCTTCTCTGAAGATATAGCAAGTATGGCTGAACCTTGAGGAGAGAGCAAAAGAACACTTAAATGTGATTAAGGCGATCCAGCAGCCAGAGAAATGACAATTCAGCAAAACTTAAGAAGAACCTGCTCCCGGTAGAAAAATAAACAAACTGTTGAATGGGACTGAGGACAACAGCAACAAAAATAACAAAATCAAAGTAATTTGAAGTGGTTCCATTACAGCTCAAAAAGTCTTTCTGAAGCTAAAACCACATTATTTTTAAACTATAGAATTAAATAGACAAATTGAACGGAAGGTGTTCACTTTGCATATACATCAGTGGGCTGGAATATCAAATGTAAGGAAAAGCTTAAAACAAACCAAAATTCAAAAAGAGATAGAAATCATGACATAAAAGGTAAATGTCTAAGAAGACAGATGCAGGGGAGCTACAATGAATTTGAACAAAATCAGAAACAGAAAAAAAGAAAAAAAGGATAGACTGAAATGAGGTTATAACTAAAGAAGTGTGAAAAAAATCTGAACTAAAAAAGAAATACAAGTATTAGAAGTTTTCCAGGTTTCAGCAGGGTCAAAGAGAAAAAAAAAAAAAACAAACAAAAAACTCTATGCAGATCCTTGTAACATTTATTTATTTATTTATTTATTTTGCGGTACGCGGGCCTCTCACTGCCGTGGCCTCTCCCGCTGCGGAGCACAGGCTCCGGACGCCCAGGCTCAGCGGCCATGGCTCGCGGGCCCAGCCGCTCCGCGGCATGTGGGATCTTCCCGGACCGGGGCACGAACCCGCGTCCCCTGCATCGGCAGGCGGACTCTCAACCGCTGCGCCACCAGGGAAGCCCCCCTTGTAACATTTTTAAATTTCAATAATTCAAAACAAAACACAACCTAGAGTAAGTCTGAGCAAAAAGAACTATTACCCAAGAATCTCTTGCCAAGCCAAGGAATGGTTCACCTGTTAGGGTGAAAAAAAAAAAAAATACAACACATTTAAAGATTCATGCAATGTATCACCCACATATCCAACCTGAAGAAAATATTTACAAATAGACTGTAATTACACAAAATATGAGTAGAAGCAAAGATCTCACTACAGGGAAGGATGAAGAGCAGAGGCACTAAAAAGGGAAACCTCATATGTGACCAAAACATAAATACACGTGGAACCACATGCAACTTCCTCTTCCTTTTTTTTTTTTTTTTTTTTTTTTGGCCATACCACATGATTTGTGGGATCTTATTTGGCCTGCCAGGGATTGAACCTAGGCCCTCAGCAGTGAAAATGCAGAGTCCTAACTGCTGGACTGCCAGGGAATTCCCCCTTTTTTTTTTCCATTTCCATTTTTTTAAAAAATACTCATATCAAGTATTTCATATGGTTCAAAATCACTTCAACACAGAGGGGCTGAGGAGTGTAAAAGTATTTTAAAGGTTTTCTTTTAATGAGTTGGGAAAGAACAGTAGAGGAAAAGTAGAGCATTTTCATTGAAGAGGAGACATGCCATGTTGTTTTCATACAATGGTAAAATGTGTGTTGAATTATCAGAAAAGGAAGTTAATGAATAAAAGAACACAAGATGAACAGTGACTTGAAAACATGAGCAAAATAAACAGCAGGGAAAAAGAAAAACAAAAAAGAACTAAATGGTAAACCTAGAGTAAGATGGAAAGATTAAAGCAAGTTTTATTGATACATCAAATGAAGTATGCCATTTTTTTTCCATTAGAGGACAGATTGTGTTAACTGACAAAATGCAATCCTTATGCTTTATGAGAAATGTACATAAAATTGTGCAAAATTGAAACACTAGTCCTCTAGCCTCATTTCATCTCTGATGCTCACTCTGGTCTGATTGTATATATGACAGGCCACCAACACCCAACAAAGGCATCATCCCTCACCCAGTTCTGAATCCAATCCCATGTTACTGTCTGGCTGAGGATCACAGATGGTTGGCAGAGATTAGGAATGGGAAAAGACTCAGGATAGAGGTGAGCTTATCTGTTGTGCAAATTAAAACATTTAAAAGACTAATCAGATAAACTCTATTTTATTTTTTTTTAGGTTACCTGAAACTGTCTACATGAAAATGGCTGCTGAAAATTGTTTCTTCAAAATGTCATGGGCACAATACTTTTAGTTATTATGTTCTTCACATTTATGTTATGGTCAATAACCTAACAAAGAGCATTATTTTGTTTGAAGGGTTTTACTAATCAGTGAGACCATGGGGACACTTACATTTGCTAGCTCAAACAATTACAGAGACAGAAATAAAGTAGTTTTTAAAACATGACACACAGTGATTCTAACAGGAAATGGATGAAGGCTATGGAGCTCACATGAGAGTGAGGAAGAAGCAGAGAAGATAGAAATGAAAGGGAGAGAAAAGCAAAATCTCATTTGTAGAACTTACATTAGAATCTCTCCAGTTCTAGAAGGCTTTGGTAAGCTACTAAGTAATAAGATAAAGGGCTGTTTTAGACTATATCCATTCCTTTCTCAATGCTCCTTCACCCTAAGTTTCAGTGCCCTTACGTCATCAAAATCTCAATTTACAATAGGTCTATATGAGTATTCCAGGGCTGCTGTAACAAATTAACACAAAATGGGTGCCTTAAAACAACAAAAATTTATTGTTTCACAGTTAGGGAGGCGAGAAGGCCTAAATCAAGGCGTCAGCAGGCTTTCACTCAAAGCTTTAGGGGAAAATCTGTTCCATGCTTTTATCTTAGCTTCCAGTATTGCCATAATGCTCAGTATTCCTTGGCTTGTAGATACATCACTCCAATCTCTGACTCTGTTGTCACATGACATTCTCCCTGAATGCCTCTGTGTCTCTTCTCTTCTTAAGACGACACCAGTTATACTGGATTAAGGGTCTACCCTATTGCACTATGATTTCATTTTACTTAACTAATTACATCTGCAATGACCCTATTTCCAAGTAAAGTCACATTCTGAGGCTCCAGGAAGGATATGATTTGGCTGGAGTTGGGGGAGTTGACACTATTCAACCCAGTGTAAGAACTAACTTAGCTCAATGGCCTTAGTTAACTCACAGGCATTTACTTTTAAATACTAATGTCTAACTATGCAACAAAATACTTTTTCCTACCTGTTAAATTGATTTGGAGTACCAACATTCAGAGAGTTATCTTAAGGAAGAAAGAAAAAGACAGAAGGGCTGTCCTAGGTCCTTAAAGTCACACCATTTATGCTCAAAAGCTCTCTACCTAATTGTTCATTGTTAAGAAGGGTATGTATATGGCCCCAAGCTACCCTTTTAATCAAATCACATAGAGAACAGCCAGATTAGGGAATTCACAATGGCCCACAAAATAATTGCTTGACACCACAGTTGGACAGTCTATAAGCAGACTTGCAAATTGGCAAGAAGAGCTTAAATGTCAAAAATGGATAGTGGTTTCATAGTAAATTATATCAGATCACAGAGTGTTGCTCCTTCATCAATTGTGACTTACAATGCTGCAAGGGCAGCAGGAAGTGGATATAAATATGACCCTTATATTTTGCACAAAAGTGTCAGTTGAGAAAAAAGACTTTTTTTCAGGGCACTATTACAATGGGTCTGCTTTTCAAAGACAGGGACAGAGATTGTTAAACCCATGGAGGATGAGTGATAGATGAAGGTCTACCTAGCTACTTAATAACAGAACCCAAAATATAACAAAAAAATTTTTTGGCTTCCAGTGCCTAGCTGTCAGTTTCCAGTCAGCACTCTCGCAACACCAGGGAAAAAAAACAAAAAACTACATAAAGCACACTATTGATAAAACAGTTCTTGTATTTTAAAACTAAATTAAGAAAAAATGTAAAAGAAAAAAAATTAAGAGAGGAGGAAGCATGGGAAGATTGGGGCAGGAGTTTGGAACAGAATGAGTTAGTTTTGGCAGAAAGATTGTTACAGGACTCCAGTGACAGTGACTGCAAACAAATGCTTTGAGCTTCTTGTTAAGCAAATTCTTGCTTGCTTGGTACATTTTAACATTGCAGTTGGAACTAAGAAATGCTCCAATTGGCTGGATGTTGAACAAGCCTCTCTTTGGGATTTTAGCATCTGTCAGGAGAATCAGAACAAAGGTTCCACTTATATTAAGCAGGAGAAAAATTATATCTAATGAACTGCTAATACCAAGCGTTTATTGAGTTTTCCAAAGCATGTTCAAATCAGATATAAGTTAAAAGGCTAATATGAGTTTTTGATGATCTGGGAAAACTATTCACAGAGAAAAGTTAGATTGAAATTTTTATGAGAAAAAACATTTCTTGTAGGCATATTATATGATGGATCTACTACTAAGTGCCTTGCCTTTATTGTTATTTAATCCTAATGACTATCCTAGCCAGAATGCTTTTTGTTCCATTTTACAGATGAGGAAACAAGCTGTGTTAAATTGAGTAATTTTCCCATAGTTACATGATAAGCATGTGGCAGAACTGGGATTAGAAATTGCCTAACTTAAAACTTTTGCAATTACTCTGTTCTAGTGCTTCCCCAGAAAATGATACAGCTAGAAAAAAAAATTGGAGGAAGTATTTTCTCATTTTCCTCCTGTTCTGCACAAGAGGACATTAAGAACTAGGTGTTCAAGTGATTGTACAAAAGTCACACAGCAATGCGAGACTGAATATTGGTATTCTGACTTCATTAGAGAAACCATATTTCTTTTTGTTATACTATTTAATATGGAGTGTACATAGAGATATAAGAGTTTTCATGAAGAACCAGAATTAGAATTGAACTATCACAGAGATAGCTGATTCCTGGAATATGCAGTCATGTCATTTTAATCCACACCAAGGTGGATGAACCATCCTTTCCCACATGTGACTTGATTACATAATATAGAAGGAAGCACGTGATGCTTGCTCTGTACAACATTATCCCTCACTTGCTTTCAAAACAAAATTTATTTTATCTCAGATATAAAGAGTTAGTCTAGGGCTTCCCTGGTGGTGCAGTGGTTAAGAATCCACCTGCCAATGTAGGGGACACGGGTTCAAGCCCTGGTCTGGGAAGGTTCCATTCCACACACTGCAGAGCAACTTAGTCTGTGCACCACAACTTACTGAGCCTGCACTCTAGAGCCTGTGAGCCACAACTACTGAGCCCGTGAGCTGTAACTACTGAGCCCACGAGCCACAAATACTGAAGCCCATGCACCTAGCACCCATGCTCCACAAGAGAAACCACCACAATGAGAAGCCTGCGCACTACAACGAAGAGTAGCCCCCGCTTGTGGCAAATAAAGAAAGCCCGCATGCAGCAATGAAGACCCAACACAGCCAAAGATAAATAAAATAAAATTAATTAATAAAAAAGAAAGAGTTAATCTAATCACACTGCTCAGTTCATTAACCTTGGTCATCTCCAGTCTTTATAAAGAAATTTAAAGTTTTTCCCTTATCATCCCCTCTCACCTCTATTGTTCCTTCCCAGAAATAAGCACCCACTTTGACTTGTTTCCCTTATGTTCTTTAATATTGTGCTATAATATGTAATGTTTTATGTGTGTATATATTGAATATACATAAGTAAAATTGTAGAACAAAAATTTATTCTCTTTCCTAAATGTTTTCTCACTAAAGTTTTAATTATAAAGAATTTCAAACATACAAAAAAGTTGTAAGTATTTTACCTTAAGCATCCATATACCTATTACTCAGAGTCAACCATTAAGCGTTTTTTTGTCCTTCTATCTATTCATTAATCTATCCTATGTTGAGATCATTTCAACGCACATTATAGATATCAGTACACTTCTGCCTAAATATATCAGTATGAATATTATGACCTAGTACTGAGGTGTGCAGAGAAGAACATTGCCTTACAGGAAAATAAGAAGCCCTCACAACCTGTGCTGTACATTTCACCTTGTTTTGGAGTATATTGCCCTGTTCTAGTCTTGATGGGTACTCCATTTTTCTACTTAAGTGTGTGCATCATATGACACCTGGACAAATTCAGTGACTAAAAATAGAAGGAAAAACATTGACCAAGTTTCTGTTATAGAGTAATGGAAATAAAAACAAAATAAACAAATGAGACCTAATGAAACTTAAATCTTTTGCAAAGCAAAGGAAACTACAAACAAGATGAAAAGACAACTCTCAGAATGGGAAAAAAAATGTGCAAATGAATCAACAAAAAAAGGATTAATCTCTAAAATAAATAAACAGCTCCTGCAGCTCAATATTACAAAAACAAACAACCCAATCCAAAAATGGGCAGAAGACCTAAATACATATTTCTCCAAAGAAGCCATACAAATGGCCAAGAAGCACATGAAAAACTGCTCAACATCATTAATTATTAGAGAAATGCAAATCAAAACTACAGTGAGGTATCACCTCACGCCAGTTAGAATGAGCATCATCAGAAAATCTACAAAAAACAAATGCAGGAGAGGGTGTGGAGAAAAGGGAGCCCTTTTTCACTGTTGCTGGAAATGTAAATTGATACAGCCACCATGGAGAACAGTATGGAGGTTCCTTAAAAAACTAAAAATAGAATTACTGTATGACCCAGCAATCCCACTCCTGGGCATATACCCAGAGAAAACCATAATTCAAAAAGACATATGCACCCCAATGTTCACTCCAGCACTATTTACAATAGCCAGGTCATGGAAGCAACCAAATGCTCATCGACAAATGAATGGATAAAGAAGATGTGGTACATATATACAATGCAATATTACTCAGCCATAAAAAGGAATGAAATTGGGTCATTTGTAGAGATGTGGGTGATCTAGAGACTGTCATACAGAGTGAAGTAAGTCAGAAAGAGAAAAACAAATATTGTATATTAATGCATATATGTAGAACCTAGAAAAATGGTACAGATGAACCGGTTTGCAGGGCAGAAATTGAGACACAGATATAGAGAACAAACATATGGACATCACGGGGTGGGGGGGAAGTGGCGGGGGGGTAGGAGGGTGGGATGAATTGGGAGATTGGGATTGACATGTATACACTGATGTGTATAAAATAGATAACTAATAAGAACCTGCTGTATAAAAAATAAATAAAATAAAATTCAAAAAAAATTTTTCTGTTAAAGCATAAAAATTACATTTTCTCTTTATCCCTCTCACTTTGTAATTGAAGAAGTATTCTTGTCTATATTTTAGAAAAATACTTTGTAATGCCTACTTAGAAATTGATATGATGATATAAATCATAATTCCCATCTGTAATTTATTAGTATCAAATTCATTTCTACACATACTTATTGAGTTCTTGCTATGTGTACATTTTGGACTGATTTGTGTCCCTCCAAGGTTTATATATTGAAACTCTAACACCTGACATGACTATATTTGTATATAGATCCTTTAAGGAGTAACTGAATGTTAAATGAGGTCCTAAGGGTGGGGCTCTCATTCAGTAGGACTTGTATCGTTATAAGAAGAGGAAGAGACACCAAAGGTGTCTCTGTTTCCAAGTGCACAGAGGAAAGGCCATATGGGACACAGTGAGGAGGTAGCCATCTGCAAGCCAGGAAGAGAGGCCTCACTGAAACCAACCCTGATGGCACCTTGACTTTGAATTTCCAGTCTCCAGAACTGGAGGAAATAAATTGTCCTGTAATTCACCCAGTCTGCAGTATTTTGTTATGGCAGCCTGAGCAGAAAAATACACTGTATATGCTGCGGATAATAGAACTAGATTTAAATAATTTCACTTGATTTAAGACTTCAAAGTTTATTAGGGAGTGTGGTATGCAAAGATATTTTTTACTCAGTGAAACCTAAAATAGTGTATTTTCCTCTATATATGTACTCATGTGTTCAGTTTACTCATGGTATCTGTTAAAGTGTGTATCTGCTTCTCTTTATCTTTTTTAATCAACTATTTCTAACCAAGTGGCTGCCAATTCTATTTATACCTGTAGCTTGTCATAAATGAAAAGGACATTCTTGAATATGAATAAGAAGGAGTAAAGTTAGTTTATTTTGATAAGTTAAAAAAAAAATATGTTCCCAGGACATTTGGGTAAAATATCTTTGAAAAAAAAAAATCCACAGCTGTAACATTTTGCTTACCTTAGGCATTTCTCTAATGTTCCTCTCTCTGTGATGAAAGATGTTTGACTCAAAAATCAGTTCTTTAAACCCTTATCTCTCACTTCTTCAATAATGTCTATTTTCTCATTTCCCACTGTGGTGTTATTGGATTCGTAACAGCAGTTCTGCATAGTATCATTTACCTGTGAGCTAAACGAGCAAATTCAGAGTTTCAAATTATAAAATCTGATTTGGTAGCTTTATGCTAAATGACAATCAGATGGAAAAGACGCTGAAATAAAAATATTCCAAGATGCACCAGTAGGCGTCATTATCCTTATTAGCAGAAATGCCTTTGCTGGAGTAAGAATGCATAAATTGTGATAGTGTCAATCACAGGCTCTAAGATTACAAGGGAATTGTTTAAATTCCATTTTGTGGAGAAGAATATTAAGATTTAGGGAGGCATGCTATAATACAAAGAGCACAAGTTATGAATTACAAATTATGAACTGGGTTTATGGACCAATTATATCAATTATGATGAAACGATCTTAGAAAATGCCCTTCACTTTCTGACCCTCAGTTTCTTCTGATTACTGAGATGACTTGTTAGAAAACAGAAGATACACTACAATATACTGGATAATGAATACTTAGATGGAAAATAAGAGATACTCTAGGCATTTTCATGAAGAAGGGATTTAATACAAAGAAGTAGAGGCCTATGAAACTATTGGGTGAGCTGGGGCAGTAAAGATAAGAAAAGTTGCTGCTAAGCTTTCTGGGAATCATGAAGTGCAGAAGTCACTGACAACTCCAAACAAGCCTCTCAGCATCAAGTAGGCTGATTCACGTCTTGACAGCTGAAATCTACTGGCAAAACCTTCCATCTGCCATCTTCCAAAGCCCTCACACCTCCCCACTGAAGCCAAAGCAACTCTCCATCTCTCTCGTCTTTATCAAACCTTTAGCAAGAGCTTTTCATTTGCAGGGCATAAACTGGAATCCTCTGGCAAGAGAGTCTGGAGAATGCAGTTTCCAGGCTTCCAGCTTTTGCAACAGAGGTGATAGCTGAGAACAGTGTGCTAGTGTGTTTGAAATTCCAACAGACAATTCGTAAGATATACTCATTCCCCACAGAAGACACTTAGAAATTTCAATCCACCCACAGGTTTTGTCTGCTTTGCCTACAGAATGGAATTCAAATCCATTTCAATTTGATCTCTGTACACTGCAACCACCTGTAATTTAAGGTAATACTGTTTCTCACGTGGACTATTACAACATTTATCTTTCTTTCCTCTTTCCACATTGCTCTCCATGTAAGCCGTAATCTGTTTGGTTATGCTGTGGTTACAAACAATCTCAGAACTGCAGTGGCTTAACCCAGCTGGTATTTAGTTCATGCTCTTACAGATTTGCAAGGTCCTCTGCCGCGCATAGTCATTTAGAGTTTCAGGCTGACTGAGCCTCATCCATCTTTCAGAAGCGGCATCTGGAATACTCAGCCTCCTCCATTGCTGTGGCATGAGATGTGAGGGACTGGAGAATTACTCAAGAGAGTTTTGCTAACTAAGTCCACCAGTGACATGGCCCCATTCAACTCCAAGAAATACGAAAAATGGAATATGTTTGAGCCTTGAACAACACGGGTGTTAGGGGCGTCAACCCCCAAGCAGTTGAAAATTCGCAAATAACTTTACAGTCTGCCCTTAGTATCCATGGATTCCACATCTGCGGATTCAACCAATCGTGGATCATGTAGCACTGTAGTGTATTTATTAAAAATATCCACGTGTAAATTGACCCTTGCATTTCAAATGCGTGTTTTTCAAGTGTCAGCTGTATTAGGTTGAAACTAAGCCATACTTCCTATAATCAGGACGTTTATGCCATACTTCCTGTAGTCAACTTTCTATATTTAAATATTCAGAGTAATATTTATAAAATGTAAATCAGATCATATTTTTCTGCTTAAAAACATTTGGGGGTGTCCATTGCACATAAAAGAGAACTAAAACCTTTCATTATAGCCTACCAGAACCTACAGGATCCGGAATGCCATTTTTTACCTTCTGTTCTTCCTCACTGAAGTCCAAGATGTTGATTTTCCTTATGTGCTTTAAACACGCCAAGATGGTTTCTGACCTAGGGCTTTGCACCTGCTGTTCCTTCTGACTGAGAACTGTTTTCAGTGAGCTTTTTGCATGACTAAAGTCATTCTCATTCTGCAAGTCTCTGCTTAAATGTCATCCCCAACACTTTAGTTTCTAGTATAACAGCTGTGTATCACTTTTCACAATCTGTAAGTTCTTTATAATTTTGTTGTTTGTCTCCAAAGCCTTTACAATAAACTTCATGAGGGCAAGGACCATTTCAATCTTATCTGAGCCTTGTTCCCAATACACAGAATAGTGTCTGGCCTATAGTAATCACTCAACTAATATAAGTTGAGTGAAAATACAAATCAATAAATTGTATCTATCGTTATTGATCAAAGTGATTAAAAAGAGATTAGTAAAAATGAGGGTGATATTTTAGTTATAGATTAAGCTGAGAATATCTCTTCATTTGTCTTTCTTTCAAGACAATTTAAAAGCCATATATATTTTCTCATTTATTAAAAAGTGCTATCTGATGGGGTTTTTTTGGTCTTTCTTAAATACACACACACACACACACACACACACACACACACACACACACGCACCTAGTTAAGAGAACAACAGGATAACCTACCCCAAATAGAAAAAAAGTCAGCTAAACCAAAAGCATGCATTTGCTAATCCAAACGCACTGTGCTTCAAACACAAATTGCCATATTTAGCCATCAGCTAATTTCTGTTGGTAAAGATGATATCACTTTTGTCTTTTTAAAACAACAGCTATTTTTTTTTCTTTCTTTATGTACATACCTATACTTGGCATAACATTTAGCCGCTGAGATCCTAACTGGTTTATTAAGGAATCATCTGGAAAGTCATGACAAGTAACATGTTGAATGTGTTAGTACCAAGCTCAGGCTTCCTTAACACTTTATTAATGAAATGAGGTTTTGTGGTAGAGAAGCATGAGCACGTACTTGGACTCAGACAAATCTGAGTTCCAAGCTGAGCTCTGCTTCTATTAGCTGTAGGATATTGGACAAGTTACTTTTGGGCCCCAGATTTACGTCTATATTATTTCAAAGTATTAGGAAGGGCTCTGGATTATTCTTGAGTAAAATCACTATCACTGCTCCTGTCTCAGCACATATTAGTTCTCTAATTGTTTCACCCAAACATGTACTAGAAAGAATTTATAACATAGTACACAACTAATTCTGACACAGTAAAGAAAAACGTATCAAAAACTTTAATTTCTCCAAGCGTTTCAAAATGGTGGTGTGTTTATTTTAAAACAAACTTCAGAAGCAAAAGAAGAGGTGGAAAACTCAAATTAGAATAAAGAACAGATGATCCCAGCATGGAGTGTATGAAGTCCAGGGCAACCTAGGGGAACACCTCAAGACATAAAACAAAGCAAGTATTACCAAGTTCATTGGATCCTGAGACTCCATGACTTTGGAAGAAAGTAAACTTTTAACATAAAACCAAGATATATCAATGACTACACTTCAAGAAAATACTTAAACTATTTTACAAAGGTATATATATGGCTAAAGGGAAGAAAAATTGATTAAGAAGACATGATTAAGAATTGGAATTAATTTACACATTGGAAAAGAAAGTTTAAGCTTAATTTGTCAAAAACTGTCCATTCCTAAAAATGTTAGACAAGATAAGTAGTAGAAGAGAATACTAATCCAAAAATGTGTTTTGAAGGTAGAAATTAAGAAGATACAGGGATATATTTTGTTTGCTTGTTTTTGTTTTTGTTTTGCGGTACGTGGGCCTCTCACTGTTTTGGCCTCTCCCGTTGCGGAGCACAGGCTCCGGACGCGCAGGCTCAGCAGCCATGGCTCACAGGCCCAGCCGCTCCGCGGCATGTGGGATCTTCCCGGACCGGGGCACGAACCCATGTCCCCTGCATCGGCAGGCGGACTCTCAATCACTGCCCCACCAGGGAAGCCCAGGGTTTATTTTTGAAAGTTATACTTAGGCTTTACTCTTAGGAGAGCTTTAAAGGTGAAATACATGTACACAGACTTTTCCCCAGATAGGATTGGTTTTCTAATAATTGATTAATAGGTAGTCCACATAAAGTAATACAAAAATGAGAGATGAGATTAAGCATATGAATAGCTTTTCAGCGTCATGTAAATTGATTACATGCCAACAAAATATCAGTGTGGATGAAGTATTAGCTGCTTACTCCTATCTGATTTTGTCTAGTGGTAATTTAAGAAGCACAATGCCTTCTTTAGGGAGAGTTCTATGTATTATGTTTTATGTGGTAGGGTTGAAGCCGCTTTTCCTAAACTATGAGTTAGAAGGTAAAGTTCTTAAGGAACCTCAACAGCAACAGGAAAGTGCTCCATGATCAAATGCACTTGGAGACGATGCTGTGTTGCAGAAAATTAAGCATGATTTTTGCTGGCCCTTTGGAAACCTTGATAAAAACTGACTAAAGGGAGGCAAGATGGGGGTGAGTCAGTGTCAGCTGCTTTACTTTATGGTATAAGGGCATCCAGAGGAGGGATTGACAGGCAAGTTCAGGCAAGATCTCTAGAAACATTTTGCTTTGTTATGGCAGCCAGCTAAATGGCCAAGCTCACGCAAAGCCCTCCCAGACTCTACAGAGCACCAAGCTCATTTACTCCCATGGATCTTTTAAGGATTCATCCTTATACAATTTTTTTCTTTCCCTTTAGTCTATCTACATCATACTCATCCTTCAGGAACTGGCTCACATTCTATCTCCGCCATCAAGCCTGCCCAAGAAGCCTTTCTTGACCACTCCAATCTCATCATTGAGACTGGGAAATGCTCATTTTTTACTATCACTTAAATTAATTGAATCCATTTTCTCTCTCACCAACTTATTTTTTCATTTCAAATAATGGGTTGCAACATGTGAGTACATATTTATTTGTGTGTTTATTTGTGTAATTTCTCTCCCTCCATTGAAATCTAAGCTCCACAAGAATAAGATTTTTTGCGTTGTTTACTACTCCACCCAGACACTGTCAGACATGAAGCTGGCACCCGGTAAATCTGATGAATAGATGAATATAGTTATGGTGCGACGGAACAATTCTGAGGTGGACTTAGAGACCTGGTTTCAAATTCTGGCTTTGGCATTTATCAGCTTTATCTCCTCTCTCAAGTTCCCTTTCCTCCTCTATAGAATAGTTACAATTAAAGAAAATAATGGGAAACTTCTCAGCATATTTTAGTTTATCAATAACTATTTATTTCTTTACCACTGATTTTCCTTTTTACAATTAATTATCTCATAATGTATATTGCCTCAATCACCTAAAGCACAATATAACTTTATGTCTGTATTAAAAAACAATTATATATATATATATAAAGGTCCTGTTCTAAACAATCCAAAATAACTAAAAATATGGAACATATTTTTATTTTCCATGGATTCATGTTCTTTGTTTTTTTTTCCAGCAGGCGGGCCTCTCAGTGCTGTGGCCTCCCCGTTGCGGAGCACAGGCTCCGGACGCGCAGGCTCAGCGGCCATGGCTCACGGGCTCAGCCGCTCTGCGGCATGTGGGATCTTCCCGGACCGGGGCACAAACCCGTGTCCCCTGCATCGGCAGGCGGACTCTCAACCACTGTGCCACCAGGGAAGCCCAGGATTCATGTTCTTAATGGTAATTTGGTTCTGGATGGCAAAATCTATGTTATAAAATATTTTCAGTTATCTTTAATTAATTAAATGTCGTAGCTCGCTCAGGCTCACTGAAAATCCCATACAATTCCTTCAAGGATCTCAAATGAGTCTCAGATCTTCTCCCCATACTCTCATTGCATCGGTTCAGGTAAGTTTAGTGAGGTGTGGGAAGAAAACAAACTAATTTTATTTTAATTACAATAAATGCTTTTGGAGCCTAGAGCTTGGGGAAGCAAATGCACACAAAATCATTCATTTGTTATTGACATGAGAAGAATAGTAACCTTCACTTTCCTCTCAGGTACCTTTATTTTAAAAGATTATGTTTTATTTGTAATTGATAAAATTGGATAGAATTGTAAATGACAGAACTGGACACCAAAACTCATGGCAGAGAAAAAAATTCAGGTATTTTGGGGAAGAAATCTTGAGACACATCAGCTTTGCCTAAGTAGCCACTCACATCATCTTGAGTCAGTAACTCCCTTAAACTCTTCCTGCTTTATTCAACTATTCCTTCTTTTAATAAATATTTATTGAGAATACATTAACTAATTCTGGGGATAAAATAGGGGAAGAAATACAGTCCCTAAGCTCAAATTGTTAACAGTTAAGGAAACAGAACTAAGCACAAAAGCCCTGGAAATAAAGATGTAAAGCTGAACCAGTTGGAGGGAACAAGGTCTCATAACTACTTTTCTAGTTCAAGTTCTCTTTCCCATGATACTTAGCATAATGTTATAAATATTAAAGACTTGTTAACAAGTCTAAGTATCAGGGTAAGTATCATAGCAAAGAGAACTCGAATTAGAAAAGTAGTTATGAGACCTTGTTCCCTCCAACTGGTTCAGCTTTACATCTTTATTTCCAGCTTAAATTGACTGAAAATTCAGCAAAATAAGTGATTAGTAACCTGTCAAGATTCACAATTCAAACAATAGTTTCTTTTCAAATGCATCCAACTTCACTTACATACCTATTTACCAATACCTATTTATATTCAGCTAACATTCATTGAACATTAACCATGGACCAGGACCTTTAATATAAATTTTCACAATTAATGTCATCATATAATGAGGAGGTGACATCCAATGCAATAGCATTACATAATGAGGAAGTAGTAACATCATCTAATGAGATGAAGAGACTAAAGGTAAAACATATGAGATAGTAAATAGTGAGATGAGAATTCAAATTTAATCCTTTTGTTCAATGATATTACCTCTATACTACACACCATTTTATACTAGATAGCAGATAAAAGAAGAAAGTCTGGGAAAGGAGACCACATTTTACCCTTTTAACAGAAGAGAAGGCATAATAAAGCAAGCAAAGGAAGGTGGCTCATTTTCAAGAATACTGGGGAGATTCGGTTGATCTTTTGATGTCTTTACATGTCCTCCCCCTTTTACCTGACAAAAAGAGAAAAAAAAAAAGTCTTTTTGTATCCCCAGGAACATTTTGTCCCATCCCAAGAGATATGCAGTCTGTGGCAGAAATTTATCTCATTCAATTGCCAGAAGTAGAGGGTGCACATAGGGAGAGTATTAGAAGAGGGTTAGCAGGTATACTTTCACCCGGATATAGAGTAATGAGCATATTCTTCTTAATAAAAATAAGAAAGGAAAGTGTGTGGGTGAAATATTAGGGTGGGGGACAAAAATAATAGGATGATAAAACCCTGAGGGGCATTTTCCAACATGAGGATGAGACTAAAGTCATATATGTACATTAGGGAAATATTTATTATTCTTCTCACTAGTATTTTTGAACCATTTATGATATATTTAAGTTTAATGTGCATTCACATACAATCACTACTTAAAACAAGAAAGAAGTAACTCTGGGTTGTTTTGTTTTAAAGCCCGCTTATTAGCATACTGGTGATTTTGATTTGTTTGGGTCCAAAATTTTTTAACATTTTGCAAGAATTATTTAATATATTTTTGGAATTTAAAAAATAGATTAATTCACTAAGAAAATAATTATTTGAAATCATCCCTTTGATATTTAAAATAATTTAATTGGATTAACATTATAATAGAATTAAAACATTAAAAATGATAACATGAATAAGATTAGGTGTATACTTCATCTTTTACTAATTACAAAGTCATCATTTTATGTACTTGCGTAGACTCTATCTGCACATTTGCAGGTGAACAGGACCACTGACCAAAAGATTCATTTCTCCATGTGGACCATACCATTTGGGTTAATGTAAATGTACAGAAGTTGAATTATCTTAACAAGTCTAACATTTTAGAATTTACAATGTTTGATGTAAACAGTTCTCATTATACCTGTGAGGTGAAAGATTCAAAAAAATATACCTACTGAAGGGATTACTTAAAATCCCTTTGTGGGATCTTATTCAATGCCCATTGTGGAGACTAAGAGGTCTTTGCAATAAATCTTCTAGTGCAGATAATATTCACCAGTAATACAAGTTTGGTTTTCCCAGATACAAGTTTGGTTTTGGGAAGTTTTGATAAGTTTGCCTGAGATCCCTACCTTATAGAGAGCTCAATTGCCTCAAAGCTCAGGAACTCCTAAAATAAAAGGCACCAGCTCCTGCTCTCCAGGATACAAAATTGCAGTAAAGCAGGGTAAACACAACCAAGACTCAGTGAGAGTATCCTGAAATAAAATATGTTGAGTAAAGTTGAAAACTAAGCTAGTAACCCAGGCTCAATACAATGGCTTAAGGGTCAGGGTGAAGAAGAGTAGAGCTGATGTCTGTCATTGCTGAGGCTGGGGAGGCCCCCTGAATCCAGACATCAGGTGAAGATGTTACAGTTTGAGGAAAAATGGGGATGAGAAATGAGCCAGAGAGAGCGAGAGAGAGAGCGACAGAGAGAGAGAGAGAGAGATTCAGAGCCTGTGAATTCGCCCACAGGGGGCGAATGGTATTATAGACCTGACATCGTCAAAGGGTGGACAAGGTCCATAAGACGAGGCACTATTAGTCTTCAACATTGACTCTCTGTGACAGTGAGAAATGATGGATATGTGTCCAACCTCTGTTTTCCTTTCTGCCTGGCCTCACAATTAACTCTGACAGAGAAGGGCTTGGAGTTCTTGAACAGTTCAAGAAACTGTAAAGCAGCTTCAGAAGGCAGTGTTAGATTTTCTGCTTATATGATATGAGGGAGTTTTGTCAATTACTTAGAAAAAACTTTGTTACTATTTATATTTTTAATTTATGGAGCAATTCATGAAAGTAAGCAAAAGTGTAATGAGTGGGAGGAGTTTGATCACATGATTTTTAATCACTTTCCAGAGGCCACAGAGAAATCATAAAAAATTTAAGAGATTTATTTAGGATCACAAGCCTAAAAAATGGTTCATAGTTTTTTCTTCTTTCCTAAAGAAATCTCAAAAATTACAATAAAAATTAGTCTAGGGTTTCCCTGGTGGCGCAGTGGTTGAGAGTCCACCTGCCAATGCAGGGGACACGAGTTCGTGCCCCGGTCCGGGAAGATCCCACATGCCGTGGAGCGCTAGGCCCGTGTGCCATGGCCGCTGAGCCTGCGTGTCCAGAGCCTGTGCTCCGCAACAGGAGTGGCCACAACAGTGAGAGGCCATGTACCGCAAAAAAAAAAAAAAAAAAAAAAAAAAAAAAAAAGGCTAAATCTTTTCCAGAGGGAAGAAATACATGGGTAAAAAGTAAACTTGATAAATGAATAACTTTCTCCCAAGTCTTATTTAGTACAAAGTATTATCTCTCACAAAGTACATTAAATATTTTTCTTAAAATCCAGCATTCATTCCCAAGCATAAATATGGATATATCATTAAAAGAAAATGTCTAGTCTATTTAGATTTTTATAATAGACATATTTACTTATTGAATAAATATTAACTGAAAATCTATGAATATTAGGTGTTGTTCAATTATTTAGTTAGCTTTACTAGTTAGCGTTATTAGATTTACAGGAGATTTTTTTTTTTTTGTCTTAGAAAAGTATTCACTGTAGGATCTCAGAAAAAATTAATCAGTGCCTTTTAATTATATTTGTTATATAATGATCCAATTTGTTCTCAGAATTTCATGATCATGACTGGTCTATTAAGCAAGGTAGTAATACTCACTTGAGCATTAATTTAAATCTGTCCAACAAGACAGGGGTCACTTCAAGTGCCGGCTATTGTTGCATAAGTTGTATTTCTTGAAACATTCTAGAATTTTCTCAAACTATTTCTAGGCATTATCCATCATAAATATGAACATATTTCTGAAACACATTTTGCATGAGTATTAATAAACTCAGAGCAATGTGATTCAAGTTATTGACCATTTAATCATTTACCAGAGGCCAATTACTCTAAATCAATAAATACAGTAATTGGGCAATTAGTTGAAAGGTTGCTTAGAATGTTACAATAGTTAAAGGGTGCCTTACCAATATTCAGCATTTCAGAGTAAATGACAGGATTACACATTTTCATTTTAACTTAGCTATTATAAATGGACTATTTAAAAACAAAACATACAAATAATTTGATGTATAATAAGTATTCCTTTTTACCATGAAATACGTTGTGTTTATAGAGTTACAATAACATGAAATAGTCAACAGTTTTTATTCCACTCCCAAACAGGGGTCAGGTTAAAATATTTATAAGGATATGTAGCTATGTGCTCCATTTACTTCAAGCTTGTGTTTCTAACAGTATTGCTGGCTCAGAAAGAATAGTCTAAAAAGAATGGAAATTGCTGTTAGTTTAAAAAAATTATACAGCTTTGACCTGTCTTGATGGACTGAAGGGATGGTGATGAAAACTGTAATCCTAATAAATCTCCCACAGCTAGAGGTTTAAAACTCATACTGTTTCAAATTAGTGAGGACAGCAATATTTATTTGCTGCTGAATTCCAGTCAGCATGGCATTTCAGCAGGAAACACTTTATAAGACTTAAACTTCTGAGTAGCAAAGTTGAAAACTCATGCCACTCAGTGATTCATTTTAAATCAGAAAGGAAACAAACCAACCTTTATCATTTCCTTTTCGTTGTCTTTCCTCACTACAATTGGCTTCAATTACATGTAACAGCAAAGAATCCTGACATTAATAGAGTACTCTAATGTTCAAAGAGCTTTGAAATGCATCATCTCATTGGACTAATGTAGGATTAGTTACAAAAAAAATAAATACTATCCTCAACTAATAGAAGAGGTAACAGAGGTAACATACCCAGATAAAGCTGTCAGATGATTGGCCCTCTGTCAACAGCTCATTTTGGTAGTGAACATGGAATCTGCCATAAGGTCAATTAACCATAGTACTTGTGTGGTGAGACGGAGGGATGCAGGCTGCATGGTTAAATAGAACCCAGTGAGAAAGGAAACCATCAAGTGGCCTCTCCTCACGCGTTTGCCTTCCACATTTATTCCTTCTACCAGGACAGAAAACCACATTTAGTTTTCCTCCAGTCTCAATGACTTCTTGCCTCTTTGTCTCGTCTCTTTTATTGAGTTACTTTTCTCCTCAGTTCGGGAGCACCCCAAAATCAATATTTTGGCTTTTTCTCCAACTGCATTTAGATCCTTTGTGACTTTATTCAATCCCATGGATTTTAACACCCTCATCTCTATACAGATGACTCTTACATTTATGCATCTCCATCTTTCTCCTGAACTCTAGATTTATATAGAACCGCAAATCTTTGATACACCTCAAGCTTAACATGGCAACACTGAACACTTAATTTTCAATCCGAACTTACGCTTTCCCTTCTAAATAAATAGCACTGCTATTTATCATGTTGCTCAGAAAACAAACTGTAGAACCACCTTTGATTTATCTTTCTCTCACACACCATAACTATACCATGAGCAAACTCTGTTAACCCTACCTTGAAAATATATCCAATGCTCACTATCTTTATGATTATACTACAAACCAAAGCATGATCATCTCTCATCTGGGAGACTACAGGGGCCTCCTGCCTGGGTTCCCTGCTTCTACCTTCGACTGTCTACAGTCTGTGGCTCCCACAGCAACCAGAGCAATCCTGTCAAAATGTAAATCAGATTAAGCCATTACCCTGTCAAATGTAGTCTTTTTTTTTTTTTTTTTGTATATTTAGAGTAAAATATAGGGACTCTATATGGTCCAACTGCTCGTTAATCTTCAAAGAGCATTTCCAACAACTTCACCACTTACTAAGCTGACATCCCTATGAACATGCCAAGCGTACTGCTGTCTCAGGGCTTTTGTACTTCGTGCCCCCTTTGCCTGGAAGCCTCTTCACTCAAAGAGCTTCAAGGATCCCTTGCTTGTTTGTTTATTTATTGCCAGCCTTCCATATCTGAATGCAAGTTCCATTCGAGTAGGATTACTTTCTGTCTTACTTTCTATCTTTAGGACTTAGAAGAGTACCTAGTTGGGAAACTGACTAAAGGCAAGAAGGCAGAGTAGGAAATAACAAAGGAAAGAATAAAGGAAGGAAGGAAGGCAGGGAGGGAGGAAGGAAAGGAGAAGGGAAAAGAGAGAGGGAAGGAAAAGTGGAGTAAATTAGTGAAAATTTGTCTTGCAAGGGACGGTAGGCAAATTTCTGTGCCAGGAAGATAACATTTAAGTCCCAAACATCTAAGGCACCATAACTGCAGAAGTGTGTGAAACCAGAGCACCTTTCCAACAAATTGAAGGTTGCTAGACTAATATTTTGTTTCTGTTACAAGAGAAGACAGTTCCACTAAGGTCATTTTTTATAAGTAGGAATAAATAAGAAAAGCGTCTTTGAGAAATTTTTCCTTGGCATTCTATTTAGAGGATTACTGGGGAATTCAGAAATCCTATCTCAAAATGAGACCATAATAAAAATGATAATAATAGTAATGACTGTTTATGGTGCCAAGTACTGAATTGAAGATGGTGGGGCTAATTAATCAATTCACTTGCAGTCTAAGAATTACTGAGTGTCTATCATGTGCGGGCTTTGTTCTAGGCTTGGTTTTTTGGGGGGTTTTATTGTTTTATTTTTTTTTTGCGGTACACGGGTCTTTCATTGTTGTGGCCTCTCCCGTTGCGGAGCACAGGCTCCAGACGCTCAGGCTCAGCGGCCACGGCTCACGGGCCCAGCCGCTCCACGGCATGTGGGATCTTCCCGGACCGGGGCACGAACCCGTGTCCCCTGCATCGGCAGGCGGACTCTCAACCACTGCGCCACCAGGGAAGCCCTAGGCTTGGTTTCTGATAAAAAAATATTAACATTAAGTATATTAAATCACTTAAGTAATGATTAAGCACTATGAAAAAGAAATCCTGTAACTGTTTAGGTGACACGTAATACTTCTTTGAGTAGGTGACGTTTAAGCTGGCATCTTAAAGATCAAGAAGGATCAGGCCATGTGAAAATGAAGCAGATGAAATGCAAAGCCTAGGAGATAGAGATCATGCTGGTGTGTTCCAGAGACAGAGAAAAGCCTCTGTGGTTGAAGGTGGTTTAAAAAGAAGGAAAAAAGGTAGATATGGAGTGAGTCATGTGGACACAAGCCTGATTTAAAGCCCTCTGTAGCCATAATCAGGAATTTGAATTTTGTACTAAATGAAATGAGAAAACTTTGGATATCATAAACACTACTGAATAATATCATAAACACTACTTTGGATATCATAAACACTACTGAATAAAAATGAAACTAATCTAAACCAATTAAATCTTCTCAAAAAGTCTTTTGAATAAGAATTATTGAATTTTACTGTACACAGAGGAAAATTGAGGTGGAGGTTACATAACTTGCCTAAGATCACAGAGTTGGCTAATGGTAGAGCCTGGAGGCAAGCCCTGACATGCTCAACACCAAAAGCAGCACTTTTCCCACTCTAGCACTTTTGAGACTATCTTCATTCCCCAAAGATACACTCAGTTAGAATATTGGTGGGGTTTTGAGGTAGATAAACATGGCCAGAAACAGGAGTGAGACCCAATTTACACTAACCAGAAATCTGAGGTTGAATTCTAAAGGGCTTCTCTCATTTTCCCACCTCAGCATCAGTTTTCTCTTCACTGTTCCATTTGTTATATCTTAGTATTATTTTCTTGGCAATTCTAGGTATTAGACTAAATTCTTCAAGTTCAAGACCTAAAAGATATAGGCTTGAGTGCTCAAGCAGAAAGACTAAATCAGCAATGAAACTAGAAATCTCTTTTGGGTCTAGGTATGATGTTGATCGTTAAAATCAAATGGACCAGAACAGACCTCTTGATTGTTGTTGACTTCAAAGATAACTGATCCTTAGACTTTCCCCATCTCATAGTCCAACAGCACCATTCTACTGCACTGGTGATACTGATACGTGATCCCAGATTTCTTTGTTCCTCACTCCTTGCATTCAACCCTTCATAATATTCTGTTGAATCTACCCCCAAAACAAATTCCAAATCTTTATACCTACTCTAACATTGCCCAAATCTAAGTCACCATCATCTTTCTGTACTACTGGAATTGAGGCAGGAGATAGACTGGCTCCAGTCTAGGCATGTACAGCTGGCCTCCTGTTTACATTTGTTGGGACAAGAAAAAGATAGGCTTCAGTCCAGACGCTTACAACTAGCCTCCTGTTTGCATTTTCTGAGACAGGAGATAGGTGGGCTCCTGGTTACACATTTACAGCCAGCCTCCTATTTGCGCTTTGAAATGGAAGTAACAACAGAAACAGGGTAAATACCCAGGCTTTGTCTCCTGAGGACACTTTAAGATAACAGTCATGGCAGGAACAGAGAGGGGCAAACCTCTATTTGAGTAAAAGAGCAAGAGGCCACATATTACCTATGCTTGGGGCAAAGGAGACACTGCATATGTGAAGAAAGGCTCCTCGGGGGGGTCAAAAAGGAGAGGGCATCACCCCCTAATATGTGATGCCAAGGGCCCTCCCACAGGCCTCTGGGCTGGAATCCATCTTGGAAAAAAGTTATGCACGCATGTTGGGGAGGGCCCTAGGGCAGGGCAGGTGTGGAAAAAGAAACCAGGTAATTGGCCAAAGGTAACCAGAGTCCTGGAAGAACTGTCCTATATGCATGACTTAACCGCCTCTTTACTGAGCTTCTTCTCATTAGGGAAGACACCCACACCCTTACTCTCCGGGTGTGCATCTCTGCCTTGCTTCTGTCTTGACTAAACAAACTGTTTCTCTGTGTGCTCTTGCACTTCTTGTTGTGCTGTGTTTCTAATAATAAACTTTGTACCTGTTTTTACAGTTTTTGCCTCCTTAAGAAATGCATTTTTCAGTGGGGGCAGAAGCTAGGGTCTGGTAGCTAGGATTCCTGGTGTTCATACAGGCTACCCAGGTTCAATTCCTGAGCAGGGAACGAGGATCTCACTTCAAGCCACAGATCACTGCTGCCTCTCCAAGATCAGAATAGCCTTAACAAGTCATCATGTCTTGTCTCTTGTCACATTACAATCTATTCTTCATTGAGTAGCCAGAGTGATTTAAACTTCTATAAAAGAGAATCATTCCTAAAAGCCAAAAGGAGAACTAGTCCCTGTGCATAAGAGTTGTTCAGGCCCAAAATCGGATTAGAAGGGCACAGTGAATATACAGTGAGTTATGGATACATGTACTGTAAGAATCTGTATCAAGCTTCACAGTTTATTATAAATTTAAAATATGATCAAATCTCTTTATTTTGATTTTTTTTTCTATATGACCTCACTACTGCTGCAACTTCCTCATTGTTTCATAATATTCTCACCCAGTCTGTAAGGGTACAATCATACCATTCTTTGAGTTCATCTAACATGTCCAGTTTGTTTACACTTTAGTGCCTTGGTTTAGCTCAAGGGTTAGCAAAATACAGTCTGAGAGCCAAATACAGTCAACCACCTAATTTTGTAAGCAAAGTTTTATTGGAACAAAGCAACACCCATTCATTTTTATATGTTTGATGTGGCTGATTTTGTGCTACTACAGCAGAGTTCAGTTGTCATGATGGAGACTATCTGGCCACAAAGCCTAAAATCTTTAGCCCTTAAGAGAAACGTTTGCTAAACCCTGTGCTCACTGGTCTCTCTGTCTGAATGCTCTTTTGTCTCACCTTTACATAGTTTGTCTTTATTTCATTCAGATTCCTTGCAAAATGTATTGCCTTGCAGAGCTTTCTCTGAATAGATAGTATAAGTTTCTTTCTATCCCAGCACCTAAATTTAAATCCCTTCACAGGATGTATAACTATCTGTTATGTTATTTTAAACATTTACAATTATTCATTCATTAATGCATTGCCACATCTTATTGGAATATAAGCAATATAAGCTTTACAACAGAAGAAACTTTGTTGGTCTTCATAACTTCTCATAACCATGCTTGACATATATCAGATTCTCAACAAATATTTATTGAATAAATAAATAAATAGAAAAAAATAAAACACCATCTCAGGAAATACCGTGCTTTAATCCAATTGGCTTCTCAGAGTATGTATTAAAGAAGCAAAATGGAAGGCAGAAAAAAATATTAGTTAAATAAGAAACCGAGAAGTAACAGGTCCCCAAATTCCAGAAATGTCCAGGAATTTGATGACATGATGAAAGTCAGATATGCTCTCAGATGAAGCCTAAAATGCTTGGTTAAAGCCCATTTCACCCAGTCAAAACATGGTAAGGTACCAAGAATTGAGTTCAGGTTCAGCGGTTCTTCAACTTAACTGAATGTGAAATCCTCTTGATGTACAGAATGAACCTGCAGCTCAACTGCTGACCCAGGTGCATTGGATTCACAGACATTGACAAAATGTCAAAGTGAAAGTAAAATCATCTTGGCTTTTTCATAGCCCTGAGCTGTCATGAATTTGAATCAGTTAATTGTTACATTGATAAACATCAGGATACAGTCATTGACTCAAAAGCTATAGACCAGTTCCTATGAAAACAATCTAGAAAAACGAGCCACTGTTTCTCTCCAAGAATACTTACAGGTTAAGTTTCATGATGAACAAATTGACCTCAGCAATCATTCGTTCATTCATTCATTCCTCCGTGTACTTGCTAAAGGTTGAGATCATAGATTTAAAAGATGCCTGTTTCCCTGAAGAGTTTATAGTTGAACCACAGATTGTCTACCCGTGGCATCATATCCTCTCTCTTCTGTATTTTTCTCTGCATCTTAAGGTAAGTAAATACATTAGATGGTTACTATGAAACATGTGAGACAGAGCTGGAATTGGAAGATGGGCTGAAACAAATTAAGGGTCTTGTCATTTTGTGAAGTTTCTAGGTATGTGGTGATGTAGGGAATGTTAAAATATATTTTTCAAAATGAAGGACAAGATGTTGAACTTTCCAAATTCTATAACTAAACAAGAGGCACAATGCTCCACGTTCTTGGAATATGTTTGGCGACCAAATCTCTACTACATTTTGGTGTGTCGAATAACCAATTGCACTACGAGAAGCAAGAGAAGACTGATTCAGGTTCAGGATTAGTGTAAATAAATTTTATTTTGGCTTTATAACCTAGCTGATTAATTGATGACCAAAGTATTCCAGCAGATATGGATCATTCTGTCAAGCCACAATAGAGAGCACAGGGCACACTCCTTCTTCTGAAGATAAGTATATGGAAATAACTTTTGATAATAGCAACTGGCTTACTACTGGGTTTTGGTTAAGACTGAATGTTTGTCTATGAGACGCCAAAAAATTTATGAGAACTGAGTTGCCCATCATGAATGAAAGGTTATCTAATCCACCAAACTATAAATTAGGCTATGGCAACAGAACTCCATCACCAAAGTGTAAATGGTATATATAATATTGGGTTCCATCAGAGACTGAGGTGCAAGTACTTTGCATTAGCAATTGCCTTAGATTTTTATGGTTCTTAAATGTGTAAAATTGTCATATCTCCTTCAATCCATGCTTAATGCAATGTTGAGGAGTTCCTTATGATAAATTAACTGATAACAGAAAAAAACTAATAAAAATACAGATGATATTCTTTTATCTCCCAAAAGTAGTCTAATCCAACTTCATGGCCATACACTGGAGAAGAGAAACCAGTGGGAGAAGTTTACGCAACATAACAAGCTATTCCCTGTCTTTGAAAGAAGAAATGGCCAGAGATAAGTTTCCACTTTGATCCATAACAGTGACCAATGTCTGTCTGAATGATCAGTGAAATGGCAAGAACAAGGTGGAATGTTAATAACAAGAAACTGGGGAAGATGTATGTGCATGGACACCTCGTAATGTGTATTAAGTATGGGGATCTTGTGTCTTATTTTAATTCCCCATAAAGGTCACCCCAAAAGACATCCACTGTATTAAATGGTATCCTCGGTAACTCACTCTACAGACGTCAGCTTCTTTTCATGCTACTACCTATCACCCCCACCCCTTGCTGTGTAACATGTTCATAAGTTATATTGAGAGCAGAGATGGAGATTATCTATGGGTTCAAAAACATGTACTTCTTCTCACTAAGTCTGGCCACTGCCATCACTTAGTGCTAACATACTGTGGTAGGATAAATAATGGCTCCCGAATATGTACACCTCCTAAACTTGGGACTTGTGAATGTTACTTTATAGAGCAAAGAGAATGTGCAGATGTGATTAAATTAAGAATATTGACAGAGGGAAATTATCCTAGTTTTTCTATGTGTTCCATTACCAGAACACAGAAGCCAAAGGTTTTTTCTACCTGTTCCTGCAACTTTGGATTTTCTCATGATAGAAGGCTTACTGCACAAAGGTGGAATACTTCCACAGGGAAGCAAAATAATGACTCCAGTGATTTCAAGATTGAACCTGCCACCCAACCACCTTAGGTTTTGAAGAACTTTGAGGGTGACTGCTCCTGATAAAAAGATGAAGGGCTATATCTAGATCTGAGGGAAATCTTTAGGATGCTTTTTTATTTAATACTTTGATCACAAATAGTAAATGTTAATGAAAGATGATGGTATGTAAACACTTGCAGAACCAGTAATGGCTCAGAATTTTTCAGAAGAAAATGTGGGTCAATGAATCAAGTAAATAATCACAAACAATAGAGGTGTTGGCTTATAGAAAAATGGACAGAGAATGGATAGTGGAAGAAGGAAGTAAGAAATACTAATTACAATCCTGTGGTAAGTTGTAGAAATGAGGAAGATATAGGTATGTATTATATTTTTTTCTTGTTATGTTATGTATATGTCACACATTAATCTATGTTCTCCTCTTTCTTTCTCATCTTTTAAGCAGGTTTTGTCCATTGTGTTTAAATTTATAATTAGAATTTACAATTTAATTATAATTACATTTATAACTGTAATAAATTGTTGCAAGTTATTGAAAGTGTGATTGAGTTAGGAAAAGAATGACCATCTCCAAAAACAAACACTCTTTTTGGGAAAAGAACAATCACTTCTGCAGAGGAATAAGTATAGTCACATCACATGAGGGAAAGAATGATACTGTTGTCATTATGGCTTTGCAAGTTTAATACGGTAGAAGGAAATGTTAACAAATGAGTGGACTATACGATATCATCTGTTATCGACTCCAAATCATATGTCTTCCCTTGCATTTATCTATTCATGCTAAGGGAGAAGCCAGCAATTTATTTTCCAGTACTCCTTTCCAGTATATTACTGTGAATATGCTAATGAGAGGTACTTGAACAACAGTTCAAGAAAAGTAGAAGAGAAGAGAGGTCATTATTCTCTGTGTACAGTTGAGGGAAGATGTGAGACTTGGAGGGATTCTCAGGTGGGCTCTTGTGAACCCCCTGACCCAGAGCTGTAAGAGGCTGAGACCTATGGGGCAGCTACATTGGAGTTCCTGAGCTTTACAGAGGCTTCCCTGCAAGTTCCTGTCATTTCTCTGGTTCTGTGCTGCAGGCAGCTGAGATCACACCCAGAGTCTTCCCTGAAACTCTGGCACTTCCTGTTTTTATGACTCTGTGACTCTAGTAGCAACTTCCTTGGTCTTTGCTGTCCCAGCACTTTTGTAGTCGTGTAAGCTTCTCCTGTATTGTATTTCTATTTTCTATTTGGAATAATGAGTAACTTCTGTTTTCCTGAAAGAACTGTGACTGATTCTACAGTGTAATTGGAGACAAATAAGTGAGCAGATAATTACAGTAATCTGTTATAAAATCTCTGTTAGAAATAGTCATAATCTAAATGATAACTGAGAGAAAACTATATTATGAAAAGTTTCCTCGGTGTAGCCAGAAATAATTGTGTGTGCCTAATAAATAGTGAATGAATGAATGGACAATGAATGAATTTTAAAAAATGAGTGAATCTGGGTGGATAACAAGGAGCGATCTGAAGAAGTAAGTAAGGATAGAAAATATGAGGTTATAATAAGGTATGTTTAACTGGCTCACTAACACTCATTTCAAAGGTGCCACATCTGGGAAGCAAAAATGATAGTATTCAGACTCCCTTGCAGCTCGGGTTCTGGAAGGGATTTAGATTCTGCCTATCAGATGCCCTTGTGCCACTTTGCCACTGAATTCTTTGGAGGACAGAAGCAGAACTTGAACCTCCATGTTTCTGGCCCAGATCAGATGAGAGGCAATATTCCTCTAGAGCCAGCAGCTGTGGCTGCTCCCTCCTATTCTGCAACTTTATTCATGGAGCAGTAGCAATGTCTCCCTTGGTGGCCAGATCTCCCTTGTAGTTTGAAAAATGGTTTTGAAAGATCAGTCTTGAATCTACTTCTTCAGCTTTTCCAATAATTCTGTGTAATCTGTATTTTTGTACATTTATTTTTGTTTAGTTAGAATAGATGCTGTTGTCTCCAATAATAACTTTTACCAATTCCCCAAACAGAAAAAGAACAGGGAAAAGGACACAGCAGAACCAAGAATATGGTGCACTTCTCTATAACTGAAGTGTTAAGTGGTAAATGAGGGAAAGGAAACACATAAGACTGGAAGTTCGGCTGCCCGATAATGAATCACAAGAATAATAGAGCACTGAAATCACAGGATCACTGGGCATTTATATCACGTTTTATATTTCTAACAAATATTTTCAAGTCTCTCTCTTCTCTCTCTATAGCCAAGTTTATAGTGTTAAATATACATGGACGATTCCTTTTGTATTTATTACGGAAAAAGAAAGACACAATATGAGTTCCTACCAAATACCAAGCACTGGCTAATTACTTTACAGAGGTCATGTTATTTTTTTTTTTTCAAAGATCCAAGTATTGGACCATATCTTTAGTTTAGATGAAAATCTTGGCTTTGGGATCAGTTTCAACATGACGGACTATGAGACATTCATTAATTTATTCAGCCGATATTGAATACCAACAGAAGGCCGGACCACCATGCTCCAAGTCTATTGATTGTAAAATCTCTGTAATTAAAAGAAACTGAAAATTCTTCCTAATTGCCATATCTTATCCTGTTTTACCACCTTAAGATTTAACATACTGTTTCGGTTGTAGTAGGTTCACAATTTTGGTTGCCAAGTGACTCAATAAGAAGACTTCCCCAACTATTTCTATTCAAAAAAATATATTCTTCCTTTGAAATTCTGGAAAAAATATTGTCAATGAGGCATATTTTATTTTATGTAGTATTGCTGTCCAATTTCGCACAGTCCCTAGGACCTAGAGCAGTACTTTGCATAAAGAAAATACTCAATGTATATGAATAATTTGGAAAATTGATTCAGATATCAAGTGTAATAGGTCAAGAGAATAGCGTATGGGATGATATAGTGGAGTGGCTTTACTGTAAATGGACAATGACCCTATGGGTTCCCAGAACTGTTAAGACATAACTACTCTCTTGTGAAAAAAAAAAATTGCATTCTTTCAGAAAATTAGGATGTTAGCTACATAAGATACATTATGTTGGCCTATGCCTCCTTATGATGGTAACTAAGAAACTCCGTATATTTTATAAAACACTATTCAGTATTTCATTAAAGAGTATCTTACTACGATGACTTGACTAACTTAATTATCCAGAACCTATCACCCTTGATTGAACTGATACAGTTAAGTTTCAGGAACTGCAATGATGAAGACCACCTTAATGCTATCCTGGAAAACTGAGTCATAGTTAGATTAAAACCTCTGGGGTGAAATCTTTTGAAATATGAAAATCTCATATGACTTTAGTTTTCCTTCTAAAACTCTGACGTTTTGAATAGTATAGGTACCAAAGAGTCTGCTCTAAGTGCCTAATTATTGGAATATTTTTCTTTACACTACTTAATTTTCTTTTATCTTCAGTAGTCAGAAACACTAAAGTGATACAATTCCTACAGAAAGTAAATTGAACCAAACTCTAAAAATTGAAGCACCTGTTTACAATTTATATTTATTAAGGACTTAAAAGAGAACATTATGATCAACCTATTTCATTTTCCCTGACCCTTCTTGTGAGTCAAACTCCTTATATTACAATGGGGTGCTGACATTACTGAAAATAATTCAAGAACAAGTATATGCAGAGTGTAGGTTTGGGGCCTAAGGAGTGATTCAATTCAAGGGAATCAGAAGCCACTGTCTCAGCCAATGAGCCACTTACCATTATGTACCATTATCAACTGAAGGGCAGCCACAATATTCATTACATTTTTCCATTATCAAAAATCACATAAAGAGGTTATATGACACTTTTCTAATCTCTGAATATAAAGGTTTTTTTTTCTAATTTTCCACACTTTAATATTTGGGACAATATGGTTAATTTCACCCAAAGAAATATTCCTCTGGTATTTTAGTAGTCTTTCAAAATATAACTTTGTTGTTATTACACGTAAGCTATATGTAATTGTCAATGAAGAAGTAAACCAAAGTAGGCAAAAGTCATCTTTTTTTGATCTCTGCTGTCCCAGGAAGTGATTGGTCTGTTGATGTTGCTTAGAAAGTGAAGGTACCAGGAAGTATAGGTTCCAAGAAATATAATAGAGAAAACTTCTTGTTTCTTGGGGCAATAATCTGCCAGGAATTCAGACTTTCCTCTAAACTGATTCATTCCCTCACAGAAAATAATTTTTTTTTACAAGCTGTGGAGAATCTTTTAAGAAGAATCCCACTGGAAATTCATAAACCAGGGAGTTAACAGTAATTCTCATTGAGTATTATTCTCATTTCTCTTCACTCATTTGTAAAAGTTTCTTCTGCATATATGCTTACGAGTGGAATTGCAGTAACAATTTCTTTTTTTCTTTTTCTTTTACTTTATTACAATTTCATTTGTACTCTCATCAAATTAAAAGGATAGAAGCTATCAAATTAGAACTCCTTTTATCTCTAACCATCAAAGTTACAAACCTGATTGTATCTGAACCCATGATATACCCTTTTATTACCTTTTTTTTTTTTTTTTTTTTTTTTTTTGTGGTACACAGGTCTCTCACTGTTGTGGCCTCTCCCGTTGCGGAGCACAGGCTCCGGACGCGCAGGCTCAGCAGCCATGGCTCACGGGCCCAGCCGCTCTGCGGCATGTGGGATCTTCCCGGACCGGGGCACAAACCCGTGTCCCCTGCATCGGTAGGCGGACTCTCAACCACTGTGCCACCAGGGAAGCCCCACCCTTCTATTACCTTTGAAGAATTGTCTCAATCCTTTCTTAAGAAAACCTCTCCATCCATTCTTGGATTCCAAGTTCCTTCTATCTATCTATCTAACTACCTATCCATCTATTATCATAATCTATCATCTATTTGTATATTTATTTTTAAGGAAAATACTCCTCTATCACTGAACTCTTCTTTTACATTTTCTCTTTGCATTTATACACGTTTTATAATTTTATTGCACAATTTCTTTGCTCTTCTTTATAGCCCGGCATCTTCTCTCAGTTATAATTAAATTCAGGTTTCTAGGATATAAAAAACAGAATAAGGCTGGTTTACCAGATAAACATTTACTTCTGTCTTTTAAAATGAAATCTGAAAGCTGATAGTTCAGGGATGATAGTGCAGGTCAATGCATTTGTTAAGGATCCAGGCCCTTCCAATTCACTGCAGTGACATCAGTAGGGTGTGGTCCTCATCAGCTTGGCCAAGAATAGCAGCTGAAGCTTCAGTCATTGTGTTTCATTCCAGGTGACAGGAAGGAAGACAGGAGAAAGGAGGGAGACATCAATGAGTGTTTGGCAGTGCTCTTTTAAGAAGACTTCCTCGTAACACATCCTCTTATAACTCAGGAACCAGACATTAGTTCCTAAGCTGAAAAAGGGAATGCATTCTGTATTCCAAGTAACCATGGAATTTGCCAAATTTAGGGGGTTCAGTTTCTAAGGAAGAAGATGACGTTTGATGGCAGTGACCAGCATTCTCACCCACACTTTCCTAAAACTATTTTTCATTTCTCGCTCCCAACTCTCCTCTTTCATTCTCTCTCATCTGGCATCCATCTCCTCTCCTCCATTAAACTCCTTGGGGTGGTGGTGTGATGAATTGGAAGATTGGGATTGACGTATATACACTAATATGTATAAAATGGATAACTAATAAGAACCTGCTGTATAAAAAAAATAAATAAAATTCTAAAATTAAAAAAAAAGAAAAACTCCTTGCAAAAGTCATCAGTGAACTCTCAACGACCATACCTGCCCTTTCTCTCCTCACCCAACTATTTTTCTCAGTAGATACAAGATAGTCAGTAATGAACCACTTCCTGGGAGAGCTTTATGAGTTGTAGAACGAGATACTCCTCACATATGCATACATATATTTTCTATCTGTCTTCTATAAAGGCTCTTCTTTCTCCATTCAAGCTTTGAATATTGGAATTCCTCAGGGCTAACCTCTAGGCTCTCTTCTCACTTGACTTCTCTCCAAGTCATCTCATTCAATTATATGGTAGTAAGTATCATCTTCAAAATCTTCTAAATTGTATCCAATTGCCTCCCATCACAACTGGACTTTCTCAGAGACATCCCAAACCAAAGACATTCTGAGAACATCCTTCCTCGACTGCACTAAACTCTATCTAATTAGATTTTGCCATTATAGTTTCCCATGGTCCTGGGTTTTTCCATCAAATACACATTTCTTTATGTGTTGATTCATTTAATATTTGTCCTTTTCCTCTTGGCACTAAAATCAAAAGGCAGGGACTGGTTCTTCCTTACCCTGTATCCACATCCTCAACACAAGGCCTGGCACACGGTATTATTCAATAAGTATATGTTACATGATAAGATGATTTAAACAGTGACATAGAGCAAATGTCGTGATGGGCATCCACAGAAAGTACACAGGGCACCTGTGTCAGAGAAACTATTTAAAGTCTCAGCACAGGAAATTATGCCATAAGGGAAGGAGTGAGAGATGCATACAGCAGGACAGGAAAACACCATCATAAAAGAAAAATAAACAACCTTCTCCAGAAAATGGATGGAAATATGTCCAGTAAAATAACACAGGAAACAGAGATTGTTTAAAAAAAAAGTGTAGGAGAGAAGTTTTAGAATGATTTGCAGGCTGAGCAGTAAAGTTCTCATAAGCAGACACTGTGTGAACACCCCACACAACTTGTGTGAGAAGTAAAGAGCTGGTAAATGGAAGCAGCTGGAAGGGCACCATGAGAGTCACCTACCCCCAGAGCATTCGCCCCGCCACCTCGGTAGTCACAGCTATAGAACACATTTGTGAGTTAATGCATGATGCGTTCATGAACTGAAGCTGTAATTTTTGCATCGTAAGATTTTTGGGCTCCTAAACCCCATGGAAACAGTTTCTAGTTTCAAATCCCAATCTAGTAATTACAGTGAACATTTGTGGAGCATTTGCTTTTTTCCAGGAGGTGCTCTAAGTGCCTTATTTGTATCAACTAATTTAATCTTTTGAATAACTTCATAAGGAAAGTAATATTATTCTCCCCATTTTCCAGATGAGGAACTGAGGCCCAGAAGAGTTAAGTAATCTGCCTTTGGTCACAGACAGTAAAAGAAGAAACTGTATTTAAATACCAGCATCCTGATTCCAGTAGCTGGCCTCTTCTTCATCATAGCATGCTGCCTTTAATTTAGAGAAGATATTTCAGAATTAGTAATATCTAAAAAATACTAGGGGCTTCCCTGGTGGCGCAGTGGTTGAGAGTCTGCCTTCCGATGCAGGGGACACGGGTTCGTGCCCCGTTCCGGGAAGATATCACATGCGGCGGAGCGGCTGGGCCCGTGAGCCATGGCCACTGAGCCTGCGCGTCCGGAGCCTGTGCCCCGCAACGGGAGAGGCCACAACAGTGAGAGGCCTGCGTACAGAAAAAAAAAAAAAAAATACTAACACCGGAGGACCCTGATAAACTTTCCAGACAAGTAACAAACTTGTCTAACCACATGTTACACAAGATGCACAGTGAAATATCATTGCTTTTTATCTTCTAACTCCTCAGCCTCTCTCTGTGTAATAGTAAATCTAGCAAATAATGTTTTCAAAAAGGCTAAATATTTGAACAGCATCCCAGCCAAACAACAATTAACATCAGCTTAATTAACAAGCCAGAACTTTAAAATCTGCTTAGGGAAATAAAACATATCCTCATGAAACAAGAAGCAAGCAAGAGAACATATCATAAATTGTTCGACTGTAGACTATGGATAATCATCATTAAAGAGATTACAGAGAGAAGACTCCAATTCAAAAGAAGTACTCAGAGGAAGTCTTCAAAGCTGAGTGAGAATCTGCATTGGTTTTAGGTAAGAGATAGATTTAGATATATACAGAGAAAGAAGAGAGTGGGGAAGAATATGTGAATGATAACTGTCACATATTCCATGAATTAAAATAATCCAGATTTCAAAAAAACCCAAGATGTATGGTTATGAAGTTGGATGTTATTTCAGCTACATTGGTTGCAAGGCAGTCCTGCCCAATAAGAAAATGTAATGTCTCTATTAGCTATTATATTTTGTACTTATATGATATCAAGTAACAGGTTTCTTTTATCTTTTATTTTTTTTTTTTGCAGGCTTATCAAAACTTTAATGAGTTTTACTATTTCTAGTGATAATTAGGCAGACTATATGCTGGGCTTATTAGTTCTTTTAGTTAAACTGCCTTAAGTGAAGGGAAATATCAGCATGATTCAAAGACATGGCCATTGCCGGGCAGAGGACATTGACCATTGTCTTACCATGCTGTGAAAATGGGTTTTTCTCTCCCCCCACCACTGCCCACCATTTTATAGTATCTGTTAAGGGAAGTTGTTGACTTAACACAGGGTTTATGATCATTTGGGGTTCAAATTCTCAAAAGTTAACATTACTTTTTCTAATCAGTTGTGAGATTTTCTTAATTGCTATGAATACCCTTGTGAAAGTATTACAAAAATTATGCAATTGGAAATTTAAATTGCATCTATCTCCCTGATAGGACAGTGGTCCATGATGACGTAAACCTGGTCACCACTGTAGCCCCAGCATGTACTCAAAATGTCAAAGGCTGTCAGTGAATATTTATTAAACTCGAAATGAACCCAATTAAGACAAAGCAAGAATGATCCTAAAACCCTCAACATTTTGCCCTTTTCAAAACTGAGGGCAAAATATTTTTTTTTTAAAAAAAGGAATTTCAAATAAAATAAGAGTAAATTTAGTAGCACGGATGTCAAGATGGCATAAAAGAATGTCAAAATATAAGGACATCTCTGAAACTGTGACTTAAACTTCTCATGTCACAGAGGAATCAGAAATCCAGATAGGAAAGTGACTTGCCCAGAAAATACACAAATGTATGTGCCACACACACCTACATCCTGTCTGTAGGTGTTAAAACTGTCATCACATGTATGCAGTACTTTGAGCTGCGCATAAAGTTGACTTTATTTGCAGCTATCGAGATAGAAGTCACTAATCCATCTGTTTTACCTGGGGATACTGTGTGAGAAGTTTATATTTTTCCTACTTGCCTCTGACTTTGAGCTCTACATATGTTGAAATATTTATATTTATAGATCATCTCGTCATCCTACATAACTGCCCTGTTCAAATCAAGTTTCCCCAGCTACAGAAATTATTTTCTTTGATTTCCTCAATCCTTTCTCTTCTCAACCCACTCTGTTCTTCTATCCTTAATTTCTATTTATTTATTATGGAGAAGAATTTATATATCTCGTTTTCTTTTACAGATGAAACCTGCTATCCCATATTCTCCATCTCCAAATATTTAGCTATTTTCCAAAATAGAAAGATCTATTTTTTCTCTAAAAAGCAATTGTTATTAAAAGTAGTAGAAAAATAGATTTCACCTTAGTTCCATTTCCCTTGCATTATTGACAAAAATAGAGTTATCACATACAGGTCATATAATTTTTTTTTTTTTTTTATGACTGTGTTGGGTCTTCATTGCTGCGTGTGGGCTTTCTCTAGTTGCGGCGTGCAGGCTTCTCATTGCGTGACTTCTCTGTGGAGCACGGGCTCTAGGCACATGGGCTTCAGTAGTTGTGGCATGTGGGCTCAGTAATTGTGGCGAATGGGCTTAATTGCTCCGAGGCATGTGGAATCTTCCCGGGCCAGGGCTGGAATCCATGTCCCCTGCATTGACAGGTGGATTCTTAACCACTGTGCCACCAGGGAAGTCCCCAGGTCATATAATTTTAAAAAGGTGTTTTTTCTCCCTTCATCAGGATAAGATTCAATTTTAAAAATAAAATTCCAAAAATGAAAACTTCTGTGGCTATTGAAAAGATCTCTCCTCATCAGAATTCTGATGGAGTTAGCAATCATATATGGGTCTTAAGAATTTCCCTTAAGGATGGAGGCTCTCTATTCTTTATCATATTCTACATTGTTTATGGATATACACAATGGAACTTAGTTTCTTTTAATTTTTAAAAATATGCTTTTGAGCCTAGCATTGGTCACTCAGCATATGCTTTTTTTAGATTCTTTCATGTTAAGCACTCATGCCATGAGTGCACCAATAGTAACTCCTTTAGATAACTAAAGAGAATTCCATTGTATGCATATTTCACAGTTTGTTTATCCATTCACCTGTTTATGGACATTACATTGTTTCTTTCTGGGGGCTATTGTAAATAAAATTTCTATGAATATTCATGTACAAGCCTTTGTGTGGACATATGTTTTCATTTCTTTTTGATAAATAACCAGGAGTGAAATTGAAGGAAGATATCATTTAACATTTCTGCCAGTAATACATGAAGACTCCTTTTGCTATGTATCTGTCCTAACCCTAATATTGCCTTTCTTTGAAATTTAAATTTGTGCCTATTTAATTGTTTCTACTGATAACTACTCTGGTTTTAATTTACATTTCCCAAATGACTAAAGATATAAGCATCTTTAAATTTGCGGGGGGGGCATTTCTATATCTTCTTTTATGAAGTGTCTATTCAAACCTTTTGCCCATTTTTTATAAATATTTGTCCTCTTATTGTTCAGTTATATATATTGTTGATCTGTATATTCTGGGAAAAGTCCTTTAACAGATATATGTTTTACGAGCATTTTCTCTCATTCTTTTGTTTGTCTTGTTTGTTTGTTTGTTTGTTTTTTAATTGTTATTTTATATTGGAGCATAGTTTATTAACAATGTTGTGTTATTTTCAGGTGTACAGCAAAGTTATTAATTGATACACATAACATTTATCTATTCTTTTTTAAATTATTTTCCCATTTAGGTTATTACAGAGTATTAAGTAAAGTTCCCTGTGCTATAAAGTAGGTCCTTGTTGGTTATCTATTTTAAATATAGTAGTGTGTACAAGTCAATCCCAAACTCCCAGTCTATCCCTCCCCACACCAGTAACCATAAGTTAATTCTCTAAGTCTGTGAGTATGTTTCTGTTTTGTAAATAAGTTCGTTTGTATCATTTTTTCTTTTTTAGATTCTGCATATAAGAGATATCATGTGATATTTGTCTTTCTCTCTCTGACTTACTTCACTTAGTATGATAATCTCCAGGTCCAAACATGTTTCTGCAAATGGCATTAGTTCGTTCTTTTTCATGGCCGAGTAATATTCCATTGTATATATGTACCACATCTTCTTTATCCATTCATCTGTCCAAGGACATTTAGGTTTTTAACACTATATTTTAAAGGGCAAAAACTTTAAATTTTAAGTGTAATTTGTTCATACTTTATATTTTATGGTTCATTCTTTGTGTCTTTTTGAACCTGCTTAAGATCACAGAGATATTTTCCTGTTTTCTTCTAAAATTTTTAAGTTTTTAATCTCTTATATATAGGTGTATGAATCAGTTAATTTTTGTGTATGGTGTGAAGTGATGGTTGAGGTTCATTTTTTCCCCATACAAATATATAATTGTTCTAATATAATTTTTTAAAGAGACATTTATTTTTTCATTTCATTGCCCTGAAACTTGTCAAAAATCAAGTAATCATAAGTGTGTGAGTATAGTACTAAGCTCACTATATTGTTCTAATAATTTATATTTCCATCCTTCCCCAAGATCACATTGTCTTGATTATTGTGGTTTTACAGTAAATCTTGATATCGGTAGTAAACATAAACCAACTTTGCTCTCCTTTAAAAAACAATGTGCTTTGACTACTCTATGCCCTTTGAATTGCTATCTGAATTTTAAAATAAGCTTTTCAATGTTTACAAAAAAAAAAAGAAAAACTACCACAATTTTAACTGGGATTGCAGTGAATCTATGGCCCAATTTAGAGAGAACTGATGTCTTAGCAATACTGAGCTGTCTAATCCAAGAACACATAAATTTCTACATTTATTTAGGTCTTTAATATCTGTCAGCAGAGTTTATAATTATCAGTGTAAAGTTCTTGCACACATATATTTTAATTTATCCCTAAGCATTTTATTTTTTTACACTATTTTATTTGGAATTGTATTTTTAAAATTTCTTTTCTAATTGTTTGCTATGAGTACATATAAATGTTGCTTATTTTTGAAAATTAATTGTATGTTTCTCGATCTTGCTAAATTCAGTTTCTGGTAGTATTTGTCGGCAGATTTCTTAGGCTACTTGATGTGATCATTCATGTCAATTATGAATAAAGAAGGTTTTACTTGTTCCTTTCAATCTGCCTTGCTCTTTTCTTACTGCAATGGCAGTACAATATTGAATAAAAGAGAAGAACAGATATCCTTGTCTTGTTCTCAATCTTAGCTGGAAAATCTCTGTCTTTCACTAAAAAGTATGTTACCTGTGGACTTTTAGACACCTTTTATCAGATTGAGGAAGTTCCCTTCAATTTTAGTTGGCTGAAAACTTTTGTCATGGATAAGTATTGTCAAATACTTTTTTGTTTCTATTGATATACTCCTTTTTCTTTCTGTTTTACTCTATTAATTTTGTTATGTGCATTGATTGATTTTCAAATATTAAACAAACTTGAATTCCTGGTATAAATCCCATTTGGGTATGATGTGTAATTCCATTTATGTAGTGTTGGTTATGGTTTGCTAAGATTTTGATAATTATTTACATGTCTATGTTTATGAGAGATTGTGGTAGATAGTATTATTTCCTTTTAATATCTGGATCTAGTCTTGGTCTCAAAAGAACACTGATCTTATAAAATGAGTTGGAAAGTGTTCCCTTATTCTGAGTGATTCTTTTGAGGGCTTGGTATTATTTCTCCCATAAATATTCAATAGATTTTACCCTTGGAAATATTTTGGTTTATAATTCTTTGCTTTAAAGTCTTGAACTTTTAATTTATATAATAAATAGACATCTATAATAGGCAGAATAATGGCTTCTCAAAAATGTCCACATCCTAATTCCTGGAACCTGTGACTATGTTACTTTACATGGCAAAGGAGAATTAAGATAGCAGTTATTACTCAGCTGACTTTAAAACAGGGAGATTATCATATTATCCACTTAGAATGAATCTAATCTTATGGGTCCTTGAACATAGAAGAGAAAGGCAGAAAGACCAGTATCAGAGTGATGCAATTTGGGAAAGATTCAACTGGCATTGCTGGCTTTTAGGATAGATGAAGGAGCACAAGCTGAGAAAATCAGGAGCCCTTTGGAAGATGGAAGAGATAAGGAAAAAGTTTCTTTCCTAGAGCCTCCAGAAGAAAGGCAGCCCTGTTGACACCTTGGTTTTAGTCCAGTGAGGCCACTTTGGGCTTCCAACCACCAGAACTATAAGATAATTTGTTGCTAAGTTATGTTTTAAGTGTATTTTAAGTCACTAAGTTTGTGGTAATTTGTTATATGGACCAGCAATAGGAAATGAGAGTTCTTGATATTTTCTATTTCTTCTTATGTGAGTTTTGGTAAGTGTGTCTTTCTAACAATTTTTCTTTCATTTAAGTTGTCAAATTCATTGACATACATCCATTTATAATAATTTATAATATTTATTTATTAATTTTAATGACTATAGTGTATGCAGTGGTATCCCTTTCTTCACTCTTAATACTAGTATTTTATGTTCTCCCTCTTTCTTGAAGTCTAGCTAAAATTTTATATACATATTTTTAAATTTTTAATGAAGCGCCTTTATTTTTATTGATTTGTTTCTGTTGTGTATTTTTTCTACTTCATTTATTTCCACTGTTTATTAATTACTTTTTTTTCTTTTCACTTGAGTTTAATCTGCTCTTTTTCATTTATCTTCCAAAGATGAAAATTCAGATCTTCAACTTTAGATTATTATTCTTTCTAAGATAATAATTTAAAGTCATACATTTTTCTCTAAAGCATCCCACTAATTTTAATGTATTGTGCTTTCATCATCATGCAGTTCAAAAATACTTGCTAATTGTCTGTACATTGTTTAGAAATGAGTTAATTAATGTCTACATATTTGGTTCTGTTCAAGAAATGTTATGTTTTTTAATATAATTTTATTGTGATCAGAAAATATACTATAACATTTAAATCTTTTGAAATGAAATCTGTTGAGACTTGTTTTGTAGCCATCTTATGGTCTCTCCTGGTAACTTTCTCTAGGAGCTTGAAAGAAATGTTTATTCTGCAGTTACAGGGTGTGGTATTCTGTAAACACAAATTAAGTTAAGGTAATAGGTAGTGTCATTCATATCCTTTTATCCTTAGTGATTCTTTGTCTAATTAACCTATTCATTAACAAATGAGGGGGGTTAATCAACTATTATTGTGAATTTGTATACATTTCCCTTCAGTTCTGATAGTTTGAGATTCATTATTTTTGAAACTTTTATTAGGCTCATATATATTTATAATTGTTATATGTTCAGGATATTTGGTTGATCCTTTTATCATTATGAAGTGGCCATTTTTTTTAATGTAGTGCTTCTTGTCTTGAGTTTGATTTTATCTGATATTAATATAGTTACTCTACTTTTTTTAACTTACTGTAGTTTGCCTTGTATATCTTTTTCCATCCTTTTATTTCTAATCCTTTTTGTGTCTATCCATCTAAAGTACATGTCTTATAAATAGTATAAAACTTATCCTTGTTTTCTTTTTTTTAATCCAATTTGACAACATCTTCCTGAAATAATTATGAATATGGTTTATTTAGGTCTTCCAACTTGTTAGTGGATTTCTATTTGTCTCATTTTTTGTTGTTACTTTATATGTCCAACATTTCTTGCCTTCTTTGGGTTAAATATATTTTGGTATTCCATTTTAATTATTCTACTAGATTTCTAGTTATGCTTTTATAATTTTTGTAGTGATTTCTCTAGAAATTACAATATGCATCTTTAACTTATACCAATTAACTTTAAGTCTTAAATTAGTCAAGGACTTTATGAATTTGTATTTGCATTGCACCTAATTTACCTTTGTGAAATTCTTGAAGTCTAAAATGAAGTTGATCTTAAAGAACAATAATCAAAAATATAAAACTAAATCCAATCCAAATTCATTTGTACGTAATATAATATTTATATAACAAATTTATGAATACATATAACAACTTTCAGAGTTTAAAGTAATTACAAAATTCAGAGAAACAATATATGGCACTGCTATTTTAGCAACTGAGAAATATGTTTAAAATGCAAATACTAGAATTGATACAAGGTATTGTGTACATATCCCAGCAGCCATGGCCAGAAGCTCTCCATTTGACAAAGAAACACTATTCATTACCAATGTAATGAACGACAAAGATAAAAATCAACATCTAATAAGACAATTATAGTCTACCGTTAAATAGAAATTTTAAAATAATGCACAACTGATGGTTCTGAATAAATATCTGATCATTCTTGAATTAAAAACACACTAACCATTGAGATATATTTCTTTTTTTAGATTAAAAAGAAAAAAACAATCTCAAGTGTTTTAATCAAAGCACTTGATTCTTTTTAAAAAAGCAAGAAATCTAAAATACTATGCTGCATTTTCATTCCAAATAAAATAAATGGGCTATCCCCTTTTCTATATGTATGGATTTAGTCTAGTTTTTATTTGTATTTTGTGAGGTAGGCAGGAAGTTTTTCTATTCTCACTTTGTAGATGAGGAAACTGAGAAATATACAGTCATACAATTAATCATCTTTAGAGTTCAGTTCAATTCCACATGCTTGACCCTGAATCTATTCCTTTTTTAACTGACCCATGCAGCTTCAACTAAAATAAAAATTCTCTTGATTTTGACTTTAACCTCACCCAATAAATTGAAGAATTGCCTTTAGAATCTAAAGGTAGCAACAAACTCATTAACTAACTCTGCAAGATAGAAAAGCTCCTGAGTTGTTCTCATGCTGATCAGAAACACTCAACCCAAAATAAAAAAACTTCAAAAACCAGTGGAGGAAAGACAGAAATGGGTAAGAATAGAAAAAAATCTGGAAGAAAAAGGACACTAACTAGGGAGGGTTTTGAAGATCAAACTCTCCACAGGAGAGGTGTTAGTGGTATACAGGAATGACAGAATTTGTGTTGCCCAGACACCGTCTCTGCTGCTAAGTTTAAAATAAAAAAACATACTTGGTAGTGAGAGGAGTTCTGATTTTAACTGACACATTTGATATATGTTGACTTTTTACCCAATTTAAGTATATGTCTACTGGCTTTGGTTGGAGTGGGAGAAGATGAAGGAGAGAATTAGTGGATATATTTTTAAAGTCTAATTTTTTCCCCAAATTCCCAGGATGGAGTCAGCCAGAAGGTCACACTGCTCAAGGCCTTTGGGTACTCTGTAATTTAATTAAGACCAAATTACAAATTCTAATTACTTGGCACCAAAGAAGCCAATATGTGAATGCTTGTCTAGTATTCAATTCACAATTCAAGGATTTCTGTTCTCAGATTTTGCTAGCCTCCCATCAGAAGCAGACATATGAAGACTTCATGTTAATCAATTTTCCCCATTCTTGTTTGATGACATTACAATATAAATGGTGCAAGTCTATAAATTATATAGTGGAAGGCAGTTAAAACTTCACTTTTATAATAAAATTGCATTTTTAATTATAAATTAGATTTCTAATTTTATATTTAGGAAAGAAAAAATGAGAGTTAACATAGACTATTATATTATCAAACATTTGCCTAGAAACTTCAGAGATGTATTCTTTCATTTAAATGACATGACAAATGTAAGCAGTAGAGATGAGAAAACAGTATCAGAGTTGATAAGTAAATAAGAATCTTTGAGCCAAGATTCAACACCAAAGACAGCTGTTCTTAAAGACCATGCTTCTTTTAACCCATCACCAACCACCTTGTTTTCCTTTCCCTTCTTCCACCATCCTCTAAAAGATAATTATAGTGATTACGACTCTGTATGTCTTTCCTTAATAAAATAAAATTCCATTAACGGTCCATTGATAACTGAATCAGATCATAGTGGGTTGAGATAAGAAAGGAAAGCAGAGAAACCTTAAAACATAAAGCATTGTCTTCTCAATAGCAATTCTACAACCAAAAGTATCCTCTTGTTTGGCATTTAATCAAGTCTCTTTTAAAAAGAGACAGGATTACTCTATTGGGGTCAAATGATTGTTTCAAATAAAAGAATCAGAAAAATATAGATCACCATATCTTTGATTTTTAGGAGGCTTAGACCATAAACCCAGAGGCTCTAGGATAGTTATTTCAAGTTTTATTCTCCATTTCAACACTAACATAAAGGCTATTGTTCTACTCTGAGTTTATGGGTTTTATTTGTTACATTTTTGAAAGGTAAATGGTCAGGTGACCCCACAAATCAATGGGGCTTAGCAGTTGAGATTGTCAAAAATGGCTCAGCCTGAAGAAAAAGAAAACTGGATCCTTATCAATATTAAATTCAATGGTGAAATCTTGATAGATCTTGTAGATTAAAGATCCACAAGGGAAAGGTCAAATGCTAAATTTAATTGAAAAGAATGTAGAATAACACCTTTGTGAAACAGAGTGTGGAAAGACTTTCTAAGCAAAATCTACAAAATACCGAACTATAGGGAATTCAACTGAAATTCCAAATAAAGGAATTCTCTTAAACAAAGTCCATCATAAATAGAGGTGGGAAACATGATAAGAGCTAATATCTATAGAGGATGACTTACTGTGTGCCCGGAACCTTTTGTGTTATTATGCCCATTTCACTGATAAATCATAAAAACAACAAAACCAAAGAGGTTTGAGTAACTTCTCCAAGATCATCTGGATAGTTTGACAAAGAGTCCATGTTCATTACTCCAAAGGCAAACAGTCTCACCTTGGCTGACTGGGAGAAATATTTGCAACACCAAAAAATTAAGAGCTGACTAAATATGGTATACAAAGAATTCCTGCAAATCATCATCAACAACAGGAAAGACTAATACTCCAAAGGAAAAAAAAAAAAAAAAAGAAAAAGGGTTATATCAAAGCAGTTTACAACACTGAAACCATCAAAACAATGGGTTCTAAATCATATTATTAAATAAAGAAATGTAGATTAAAACAAGAAGATACTGCTTTAAACTTCTCAAGCTGGCAAATTTTAGAAAGCTGGATAAGTCAAGTTGATGGAGGTGATGGACTATAAAAACACTCCTGCATTACAGGGAGGTGCAGTCATTCCAGATGGTCATGGAACGGTGTTAGGTCAATTTAAGTATCTGTTTACACTTGAGCATATATTCCAAAGAAATGCCTACATATGTTCTTCAAGGTGTCTGTGTAGATATTAACCGCCATGTCATTTGTGGAGCATGGAGTGTTAGAAGCAATATAATTTTCTATTACTGGGGAAGTATATTAGTAAATTGTGGTAGACGGATACTATAGATGATAACTCAACAAAGGACTAGGTAGGTTTTGTATAGTGACCCAGATAGATCTAAAGAAGGAAATATGGCAGGAAAAAAAAAAAAGTTAAGGAAGAGATGAAATCTATGATGCAATACCATACGTGTAAACTAAAATCGTATGTACCTCCAAACAACAACAGACTTTTTATGAAAGCATATACAAACAAAATAATACATATAAAATATTTTTGAAAAGTAAATGTTGAATGAGAGTAGGAGATAATGCACTTAAAAGGGACTAAAACATTCAATCCATCAATGATGATAATTTTCCATGAAATGAGAAGTGCAATTATTTCAAACAATCGAATCCAATGTCCAAAGAGAAAGAAAAATAGGTAATAATTTTTGTTTATCTTTAAAATGAAATGAATAATGTTTATTAATCATGTACTTAATTTTCAGTAACTGAACTGTTCAGTTTTCATATATTATATCCTGTATGCTTCCCCTCAAAAATACGTATAATAGAAACATTAAGTGCTATCACAGAGAAGACAGGCATGGGTCTAAGATATGAAGTGATCTTCTAGGAATTGGCAAAACTGGAAGGCAATCCCATTTCTATCATCATTTCACTTTATTTTCTAATATGTTCAAAAGTATTTTACCAGGGACTTATATTCAGATTTCAAGAAATACAGGAAAAACAAAGTTTGTTACTACAGGGCATCCTCCAACCTATAATTCCCCAGTATAGACAGTTTACAGTATTTTTTGAAGGAAAAACAGCACCAAAAACTTTCTTTCAAACCCCATTTAGACAACCTGTTAAAAGAAAGCAAACACATTTCTTTCTCCTCTGTCTTATTCAAACCTTCTTGAAACTAGTTTTTCTCCTGCCCTTAGGTGAACTATTCTTTGGGTCTCGTACTGTATGTCTTCTTAGGAAATAAAAAAAGACATCTGGTCAGCTATATTCACAAAAACAGTCTCAGTTTAGTTTACTAATTAATCCAATCCAATGTAATAATCAATATTATCCAATATTTCTTAAATTGAAGCTCTGTCCTGCCCCATTGTGGTCCTGCTTTGGGCTGGCTGTGGACTGGCTGCCTAAACTGGGACTCAATAACTGGATTTTTCATTCTTTATCCAGATTTGTGTTTTTGCCCAACTTCATTGGCTTAGGAGGAGGGAATAGGAAGGACAGTTATAAGAAGAGGGAATATTTATAATAATCCAGGTGAAAGGTGAGAGTGGTTACCACCCTGGATGAGATATCATAATTATCTCCTGAACTATTTATTACACTAGTCTTCCCCCTCCACCACGTTTTCCTATTTTCTATCCTCAACACAGAAGGAAGAGTGATCCATTTCACACATAAGCTGGATCGTGCAACCCATCTGCCCCAAATCCTCCAGTGCTCAGTGTAAAGTCAACTCTTTGTGAATCCTTACATGATCTGGATAGAGCCGCCTGTCTCTCACCTCATTTTACATGAACCCAGCCTCTATGCCTTCACTCTGGTAAGCGTTATAACCCTGAACGATCTTTCTCAAACACGCCATTTCAGGTACAATCCAGACAGGATGTTGGGCACGTTATCAATAAGTTACCTTTCAAACCACAGTCCTCTCCCCACTACCACAGCCAGCTTTCAGCCAGCCTCTCACTCTTTAGACTTTTTGGTTCATTTTCCCCATGCTCCACAGGACACAAATTAAACTTTGTGGACTGGACATATTTGTAATTCCTCTCACTATGATTAAAACAAATGGATACAATCCTTACTCATCCCCTATGTTGGGGTGGGGAACAATTCAGGAAGCACAGGATTGCTCCTAATATTTTCTCTAAGTTTAGAAGTATTAGGTAATTAAGGATTTCTTAAATATGCCTTATGGATTTAAAAGACCATGACATAGAAAATATAACATAGGCTTGCAAATTATACTTTATGCATTGATATTCAATCAGATTTATTATTTATTCATTTAATAAATATTTGTAGAGCTGATGATTTGCTATGGAAAAAGATCCTGAGGAAGCCCACATTTTAGTTGGAGGTAGGCAGAGAACAAGCGAGTCAACCAGTAAATGAAGAAGAGAAACCTTTCAGAGGGTAACCAGCGCCTTGAAAGAAATCAGATGAGGTGAGTTGATAAAGAATGACAGAGCATGCTTGTAATAGAATGTTTATGGAACTTCTCTCCAAGAATGTGCCATTTCAGCCAAAAATGGAAATCAAGATATTTTATAACACTTTTAAAAATTTAATTACCTACTATGTTTAAATTATTACTATGACATTATATATGCATATATACATATAAAGACACCTATACATACACACATATGCATTCATATATAAATTTATATTGATATATAAAAGTGCATCGTATGAACAATGTATATAAATATATGTATATAATATAGAGACTATAAAATTTTATAAATAATACGTATCAAAAATGTGTTTCCTATGGCTTCACAGGTGAATTCTATCAAACATTTAGAGAAGAGCTAACACCTATCCTTCTCAAACTCTTCCAAAATATAGCAGAGGGAGGAACACTCCAAAATTCCTTCTACGAGGCCACCATCACCTTGATATCAAAACCAGACAAGAATGTCACAAAGAAAGAAAACTACAGGCCAATATCACTCATGAACATAGATGCAAAAATCCTCAACAAAATACTAGCAAACAGAATCCAACAGCACATTAAAAGGATCATACACCATGATCAAGTGGGGTTTATTCCAGGAATGCAAGGATTCTTCAATATACACAAATCTATCAATGTGATAAACCATATTAACAAATTGAAGGAGAAAAACCATATAATCATCTCAATAGATGCAGAGAAAGCTTTTGACAAAATTTAACACCCATTTATGATAAAAACCCTGCAGAAAGTAGGCATAGAGGGAACTTTCCTCAACATAATAAAGGCCATATATGACAAGCCCACAGAAAACATCATCCTCAATGGTGAAAAACTGAAAGCATCTCCACTAAGATCAGGAACAAGACAAGGTTGCCCACTCTCACCACTCTTATTCAACATAGTTTTGGAAGTTTTAGCCACAGCAATCAGAGAAGAAAAAGAAATAAAAGGAATCCAAATCAGAAAAGAAGAAGTAAAGCTGTCACTGTTTGCAGATGACATGATACTATACATGGAGAATCCTAAAGATGCTACCAGAAAACTACTAGAGCTAATCAATGAATTTGGTAAAGTAGCAGGATACAAAATTAATGCACAGAAATCTCTGGCATTCCTATATACTAATGATGAAAAATCTGAAAGTGAAATCAAGAAAACACTCCCATTTACCATTGCAACAAAAAGAATAAAATATCTATGAATAAACCTACCTAAGGAGACAAAAGACCTGTATGCAGAAAATTATAAGACACTGATGAAAGAAATTAAAGATGATACAAACAGATGGAGAGATATACCATGTTCTTGGGTTGGAAGAATCAACATTGTGAAAATGACTCTACTACCCAAAGCAATCTATAGATTCAATGCAATCCCTATCAAACTACCACTGGCATTTTTCACAGAACTAGAACAAAAAATTTCGCAATTTGTATGGAAACACAAAAGACCCCGAATAGCCAAAGCAATCTTGAGAACAAAAAAAGGAACTGGAGGAATCAGGCTCCCTGACTTCAGACTATACTACAAAGCTACAGTAATCAAGACAGTATGGTACTGGCACAAAAACAGAAAGATAGATCAATGGAACAGGATAGAAAGCCCAGAGATAAACCCACGCACATATGGTCACCTTATCTTTGATAAAGGTGGCAGGAATGTACAGTGGAGAAAGGACAGCCTCTTCAATAAGTGGTGCGGGGAAAACTGGACAGATACATATAAAAGTATGAGATTAGATCACTCCCTAACACCATACACAAAAATAAGCTCAAAATGGATTAAAGACCTAAATGTAAGGCCAGAAACTATCAAACTCTTAGAGGAAAACATAGGTAGAACACTCTATAACATAAATCACAGCAAGATCCTTTCTGACCCACCTCCTAGAGTAATGGAAATAAAAACAAAAATAAACAAATGGGACCTAATGAAACTTCAAAGTTTTTGCACAGCAAAGGAAACCATAAACAAGACCAAAAGACAACCCTCAGAATGGGAGAAAATATTTGCAAATGAAGCAACTGACAAAGGATTAATCTCCAAAATTTACAAGCAGCTCATGCAGCTCAATAACAATAAAGCAAACAACGCAATCCAAAAATGGGCAGAAGACCTAAATAGACATTTCTCCAAAGAAGATATACAGACTGCCAACAAACACATGAAAGAATGCTCAACATCATTAATCATTAGAGAAATGCAAATCAAAACTACAATGAGATATCATCTCACACCAGTCAGAATGGCCATCATCAAAAAAATCTAGAAACAATAAATGCTGGAGAGGGTGTGGAGAAAAGGGAACACTCTTGCACTGCTGGTGGGAATGTGAATTGGTTCAGCCACTATGGAGAACAGTATGGAGTTTCCTTAAAAAACTACAAATAGAACTACCATATGACCCAGCAATCCCACTACTGGGCATATACCCTGAGAAAACCAAAATTCAAAAAGAGTCATGTACCAAAATGTTCATTGCTGCTCAATTAACAATAGCCCAGAGATGGAAACAACCTAAGTGCCCATCATTGGATGAATGGATAAAGAAGATGTGGCACATATATACAATGGAATATTACTCAGCCATAAAAAGAAACGAAATTGAGCTATTTGTAATGAGGTGGGTAGACCTAGAGTCTGTCATACAGAGTGAAGTAAGTCAGAAAGAAAAAGACAAATACCGTATGCTAACACATATATATGGAATTTAAGAAAAAAAAATGTCATGAAGAACCTAGGGGTAAGACAAGAATAAAGACGCAGACCTACTGGAGAACAGACTTGAGGATATGGGGAGGGGGAAAGGTGAGCTGTGACAGGGCGAGAGAGTCATGGACATATACACACTAACAAATGTAGTAAGGTAGATAGCTAGTGGGAAGCAGCCGCATGGCACAGGGATATTGGCTCGGTGCTTTGTGACAGCCTGGAGGGGTGGGATAGGGAGGGTGGGAGGGAGGGAGACGCAAGAGGGAAGACATATGGGAACATATGTATATGTATAACTGATTCACTTTGTTATAAAGCAGAAACTAACACACCATTGTAAAGCAATTATACTCCAATAAAGATGTTTAGAAAAAAGATATATACTCGGGTTTGAGATGTAGTATAATTAAGTTTTACTGTTTCATTAAAGACATTCTTAAGTAAAAAAAAAAAAAAAAGTTTCCTATTATGTATATTTTCCAGGATTTATCCTGTTACATTGATCTTTTTTTCTACTGTTCTGAACTGATGAGTTTTTAATGAATCTGCACTTCTACAGATTAATGTATGAGAGTACTTAAAATGCATATGTTATATTTTAATAATTCATTTTTATATCTCATTATATTTTTAAGCAATTAAATTACTGACTCAAATTTCCTGTCTCCTTATTTATGACATTATAAGACATAAATGTTTCTTGCTACACAGATACATACTTAAGGATCAAGAGGAACGTCTGGCTTATAGTGTAAATTATTTAAATTAGAATATAGGTTCTCTATTTTAACAGTGGGTAAACTGATATTCTGATTCTAATATTTTTTTGGTTTTTTTCCAATTCATTTCCAATGCCTTCTTAGTAATTTTTTTTTTTCTCAGCTTATGTCTTTTTTTATGTATCCTCACCCCCAACCTCTCCACCTCCACCAAGACAAAAACCTTCCAGGTTGGAAATTATTTTATCACTATCTTCCTTAGTTTAAACTTTCCATGAATATATATTTTTTCTATTTTTCCATATATAATAAGCACCATTTAATGATACCATACTTTCACTTTCTAGTACTCACAAATGATTTGAGTTGGTATTTATGCTTTTTGTCCTTCAGTAAGTTTTAGAAAGAAAAAGAATGTAATGTACAGATATCATTCTTCCACATAATAAATTATGAATTCACACATCCTTGAAAAAATGTTCAGCTTCCCAGCAAAAACAAATGTGTACATTCACACATGTCATAGAGAGTGACACACAGCTATGGCTCTTATGAAAGGATCTTTATGTACTCTACAGAATTTATGAAGAGAGGTCCTTTAAAACACCACTGAATGCTTTAAAACACCACTGAATGATACCATCTGTGGTTGAAAATATAACAGGTATTCAGAACAGCATCACAGAGAAAAGGGCAATATGAGTTACAGTTCAGAAGTGACGTATCCCTCGCAAGTTAGAATAACTCTGTATAAACTTTTTAAAACCGAGTAATACATATTCATTCTAAAATACAAATAAAAATACCAGAAAAATATTCATAATATCATTACAGGAAGGTAACTATTATTATTGTATCTTTTCTATGTGAAATTCATAGCATTGTACTTGGCATATTATAACCATTCATTAAAAGGCAGTTATAGCTATTAATAATATTAATGATACTTCCAGTAGATTATTATAGATCAAGTAAACTATTTCTTACCTAACTAAGAAAACTGTTCTTCTTCCTGCCTTATGATGAGTAATATAAATCAACCATCTTACATTTTTGTGGACATCTAGTATTTATTTTAATCTTTCTATATTTATTAATAACCTAAATAAAAATGACTAATAGTTATTGAGCATTTAAGAGCTATAATAAACACCATATACTTAAGGTAGCATGTACTATACATAATAAGTCTTTCAGGTAGGTATTGTTGTAACAACTAAGACACAGAGAGGTTAAGAAACTAACTCAAGATCACACAGTAAGTAAGGAAGGAGTCAGAATCCAAACCCAAACAACTATTTCAGAACCTATTGTTTCTTATACTATAAGGGACTATATGTTCTTATTGATGACACTAGATATTGCCAGCTGTACATCTGAGGAAATACATCACCACAGTACATTAGAGACACTGGCTGGTGATCCCTTCCTAGTCTGTTTAGGGCCCATGATTCTGAGTGAGCCCTCATGGGACAGACTTGAAAGCCTGAAAGAGGTCTTCACTGATCAATACTTTTAAGGAGTTATAGACATAGGAAGGTGAGGAAATGAGTGGGGATTAAGAATAGTGTTCCAGTGTGTAGATGTCCTTTATCGAAAGACAGTCTTGTGAAGGACACCCGTTTGCTTACAAATCGCTTATCCCAAACTATTGGTGTAAAACTTTAGGTCAACAAAATTCAGTATTCTATAATCCAGACCCATCTCTGTCTTCACTAGTTTACTCCAGGGGACCAAGGTGGCTCTAATTACAGGAGGAAGAGGTTTTGCCGTAGACGCCATAGCCGATTCTGGCACAAACTGGCAGTTGGAACCTGGGCAATGCAACTGCCCTCTACGAGTCCGAAATTCCTCTCTGGCAAAATGAGGATAATTCCTGACGTATAATAACTATAATATGTTAGGAAAGATATGTTGATGCTCAATTATTGTTAGAAAACTTTAAATTCTATATTTTACTTAAAATACCGTTTCTGATACTTATCAAAGTAATGCATTCTTCAAGACTTATCTCAAACCCTTTCTCCTTCATATATAGCTTTTTCAGTTAATTCCAAGCCTCATAAATTTCTCCCTATCTGACATTGAAACAACACTGGGTAACGTTTATTCAACTATTAATTGTGACTTTCCTTCTCCCAATACTTGTGTTGCATTGAATTTTAATTTACCTCATTCCTTGCAAATGTTTTTTTTTATTTTATTAGTTTTTCAATAAATATTTTATTCTGTAGTAATTTTAGATTTACAGAAAAGTTACAGAGAATACAGAGTTCCCTTATACTCTTCACCCATTTTCTCCTAATACATAACTGTGGTACATTTATCAAACTAAGACAGTAACATTGGCACATTACTATGTTTTTCTTTTTGAATTTTATTTATTTTTTTTATACAACAGGTCTTTATTAGTCATGCATTTTACACACATCAGTGTATACATGTCAATCCCAATCTCCCAATTCATGCCACCACACCCCCACCCCACCCCCACTTTCCCCCCTTGGTGTCCATATGTTTGTTCTCTACATCTGTGTCTCAATTTCTGCCCTGCAAACTGGTTCATCTGCACCATTTTTCTAGATTCCACATATATGCGTTAATATATGATATTTGTTTTTCTCTTTCTGACTTACTTCACTCTGTATGACAGTCTCTAGGTCCATCCACGTCTCAACAAATGACCCAATATCATTCCGTTTTATGGCTGGGTAATATTGCATTGTGTATATGTACCACATCTTCTTTATCCATTCATCTGTCAATGGGCATTTAGGTTGCTTCCATGACCTGGCTATTGTAAAGAGTGCTGCAATGAACATTGGGGTGCATGTGTATTTTTGAATTATGGTTTTCTCTGGGTATATGCCCAATAGTGAGATTGCTGGGTCGTGTGGTAATTCTATTTTTATTTTTTTAAGGAACCTCCATACTGTTCTCCTTAGTGCTGTATCAACATACATTCCCACCAACAGTGCAAGAGGGTTCCCTTTTCTCCACACCCTCTCCAGTGTTTGTTTGTAGATTTTCTGATGTTACCCATTCTAACTGGTGTGAGGTGATACATCATTGTAGTTTTGATTTGCATTTCTCTAATAATTAGTGATGTAGAGCAGCTTTTCATGTGCTTCTTGGCCATCTGTATGTTTTCTTTGGAGACATGTCTATTTAGGTCTCCTGCCCATTTTGGATTGGGTTGTTTGTTTTTTTAATATTGAACTGCATGAGCTGTTTATATATTTTGGAGATTAACCCTTTATCCATTGATTTGTTTGCAAATATTTTCTCTCATTCTGAGGGTTGTCTTTTCATCTTGTTTATGGTTTCCTTTGCTATGCAAAAGCTTTGAAGTTTCATTAGGTCCCATTTGTTTATTTTTGTTTTTATTTCCATTACTCTAGGAGGTGGATCAAAAAAGATCTTACTGTGATTTATGTCAAAGAGTGTTTTTCCTATGTTTTCCTCTAAGAGTTTATAGTGTCCGGTCTTACATTTAGGTCTCTAATCCATTTTGAGTTTATTTTTGTGTATGGTGTTAGGGAGTGTTCTAATTTCATTCTTTTACATGTAGCTGTCCAGTTTTCCCAGCACCACTTATTGAAGAGACTGTATTTTCTCCATTGTATGTCCTTGCCTCCTTTGTCATAGATTAGTTGACCATAGGTGTGTGGGCTTATCTCTGGCTTTCTACCTTGTTCCATTGATCTATATTTCTGTTTTTGTGCCAATACCATATTGTCTTGATTACTGTAGCTTTCTGGTATAGTCTGAAGTCACGGAATCTGATTCCTCCAGCTCCTTTTTTTTCCATCAAGATTGCTTTTGCTATTCGGGGTCTTTTGTGTCTCCACACAAATTTTAAGATTTTTTGTTCTAGTTCTGTAAGAAATGCCATTGGTAATTTGATAGGGATTGCACTGAATCTGTAGATTGCTTTGGGTAGTAAAGTCATTTTCACAATATTGATTATTCCAATCCAAGAACATGATATATCTCTCCATTTGTTGGTATCATCTTCAATTTGTTTCATCATTGTCTTATACTTTCCTGCGTACAGGTCTTTTGTCTCCCTATGTAGGTTTATTCTTAGGTATTTTATTCTTTTGTTGGAATGGTAAGTGGGAGTGTTTCCTAAATTCCTCTTCCAGATTTTTCATCATTAGAGTATAGCATTGCCAGAGATTTTGTGCATTAATTTTGTATCCTGCAACTTTGCCAGATTCACTGATTAGCTCTAGTAGTTTTCTGGTAGCATCTTTATGATTCTCTATGTATAGTATCATGTCATGTGCAAACAGTGACAGTTTTACTTCTTCTTTTCCAATTTGTATTCCTTTTATTTCTTTTTCTTCTCTGATTGCCGTGGCTAGGACTTCCAAAATTATGTTGAATAATAGTGGTGAGAGTGGACATCCTTGTCATGTTCCAGATCATAGAAGAAATGCTTTCAGCTTTTCACCATTTAAGATGATGTTTGCTCTGGTTTTGTCATATATGGCCTTTACTATGTTGAGGTAGGTTCCCTCTATGCCCACTTTCTAGAGAGTTTTTTTATCATAAATGGGTGTTGAATTTTACAAATGTTTTTTCTGCATCTATTGAGATGATCATATGGTTTTTATTCTTCAGTTTGTTAATATGGTGTATCACATTGATTGATTTGCATATATTGAAGAATACTTGCATCCTGAGATAAGTCCCACTCGATCGTGGTGTATGACCCTTTTAATGTGTTTTGGGATTCTGTTTGCTAGTATTTTGTTGAGGATTTTTTCATCTATATTCATCAGTGATATTGGTCTCTAATTTTCTTTTTTTGTAGTATCTTTGTCTGGTTGTGGTATCAGGGTGATGGTGGCCTCCTAGAATGAGTTTTGGAGTGTTCCTTCCTTTGCAATTTTTTGGAAGAGTTTGAGAAGGATGGATGTTAGCTCTTCTCTAAATGTTTGATAGAATTCACCTGTGAAGCCATCTGGTCCTGGACTTTTGTTTGCTGGAAGATTTTTAATCACAGTCTCAATTTCATTACTTGTGATTGGTCTGTTCATATTTTCTATTTCCTCCTGGTTCAGTCTTAGAAGGTTATACCTTTCTGAGAATTTGTCCATTTCTTCCAGGTTGTCCATTTTCTTGGCATAGAGTTGCTTGTAGTAGTCTCTTAGGATGCTTTGTATGTCTGCAGTGTCTGTTTTAACTTCTTTTTCATTTATAATTTTATAGATTTGAGTCCTCTCCCTCCTTTTCTTGATGAGTCTGGCTAATGGTTTATCAATTTTGTTTATCTTCTCAAAGAATTAGCTTTTAGTTTTATTGACCTTTGTTATTGTTTTCCTTGTTTCAATTTCTTTTTTTTTTTTTTTTTTTGCTCTGATCTTTATAATTTCTTTCCTTCTGCTGACTGGGTTTTGTTTGTTCTTCTTTCTCTAGTTCCTTTAAGTGTAAGGTTAGATTCTTTATTCGAGATTTTTCTTGTTTCTTGAGGTAGGCTTGTATAGCTATAATGTTCCCTCTTAGAACTGCTTTTGCCACATCCCAAAGGTTTTGGATTGTCATGTTTTCATTGTCATTTGTCTGTAGGTATTTTTTTGATTTCCTCTTTGATTTCTTCAGTTATCTCTTGCTTATTTAGTAACTTATTGTTCAGCCTCCATGTGTTTGTGTTTTTTTACATTTTTTTCCCTGTAATTGATTTCTAATCTCAAAGCATTGTGGTCAGAAAAGATGCTTGATATGATTTCAATTTTCTTAAATTTACTGAGGCTTGATTTGTGACCCCAGATGTGATCTATCCAGAGAATGTTCCATGTGCACTTGAGAAGAAAGTATAATCTGTTGTTTTGGGATGGAATGTCCTATAAATATCAATTAAATCTATCTGGTGTATTGTGTCATTTAAAGCTTGTGTTTCCTTATTAATTTTCTGTTTGGATGATCTGTTCATTAGTGTAAGTGAGGTGTTAAAGTCCCCCACTATTATTTTGTTACTGTCGATTTCCTCTTTTAGAGCTTTTAGCAGTTGCCTTATGTATTGAGGTGCTCCTATATTGGGTGCATATATATTTATAATTGTTATATCATCTTCTTGGATTGATATCTTGATCATTATGTAGTGTCCTTCCTCGTCTCTTGTAACATTCTTTATTTTAAAGTCTATTTTATCTGATATGAGTATTGCTACTCCAGCTTTCTTTTGATTTCCATTTGCATGGAATATCTTTTTCCATCCCCTCACTTTCAGTCTGTATGTGTCCCTAGGTCTGAGGTGGGTCTCTTGTAGACAGCATATGTATGGGTCTTGTTTTTGTATCCATTCAGCAAGCCTGTGTCTTTTGGTTGGAGCACTTAATCCATTCACTTTGAAGGTAATTATATGTATGTTCCTATTACCATTTTCTTAATTGTTTCAGGTTTGTTTCTGTAGGTCCTTTTCTTCTCTTGTGTTTCCCACTTAGAGAAGAGGTTCCTTTAGCATTTTTTGTAGGGCTGGTTTGGTGGTGCTGAATTTTCTTAGCTTTTGCTTCTCTGTAAAGCTTTGAATTTCTCTGTTGAATCTGAATTAAATCCTTGCCGGGTGGAGTAATCTTGTCTGTAGGTTCTTCCCTTTCATCACTTTAGTTTTATCATGCCACTCCCTTCTGTCTTGTAGAATTTCTGCTGAGAAATCAGCTGTTAGCCTTATGGGAGTTCCCTTGTATGTTATTTTTCCCTTGCTGCTTTCAATAATTTTTCTTTGTCTTTAATTTTTGCCAATTTGATTACTATGTGTCTCAGTGTGTTTCTCCTTGGGTTTATCATGTATGGGACTCTCTGCGCTTCCTGGACTTCGGTGGGTATTTATTTTCCTATGTTAGGGAAGTTTTCAACTATAATCTCTTCAAATATTTTCTCAGGTCCTTTCCCTCTCTCTTTTCCTTCTGGGACCCCTATAATGCATATGTTGTTACGTTTAATGTTGTCCCAGAGGTCTCTTAGGCTGTCTTCATTTCTTTTCATTCTTTTTTCTTTATTCTGTTCCACAGAAGTGAACTCCACCATTCTGTCTTCCAGGTCACTTTTATCCGTTCTTCTGCCCCAGTTATTGTGTTATGATTCCTTCTAGTGTATTTTTCATTGCAGTTATTATGTTGTTCATCTCTGTTTGTTTGTTCTTTAATTCTTCTAGATCTTTGTTAAACATTTCTTGCATCTTCTCGATCTTTGCCTCCATTGTTTTTCCAAGGTCCTGGATCATCTTCACTATCATTATTCTGAATTCTTTTTCTGGAAGGTTGCCTTTCTCCACTTCATTTAGTTGTTTTTCTGGGATTTTATCTTGTTCCTTCATCTGGTATGTATCCCTCTGCATTTTCATCTTGTCTATCTCTCTGTGAATGTGGTTTTTGTTCCACAGGCTACAGGATTGTAGTTCTTCTTGCTTCTGCTCCATTCATTGCAATTTAACTGGTTAGAATTTCATTTTGCCTCCCCAAATCAGATATATGTATGTCAATAACAAAAATTGTGTGCTCTATATGGTTTTGCACCAACATTATCTCTCCCAGGTTAGGAATTCAATAAATAAAAAAGGAATGAATAAATTAACACCATAAATTGATGGAAATGTAACTCATTCCTTTACATTAAAATGAAATATTTTTATAGTTGTTTATTTCATAAGATCTTTGTGAGGAGGCATTTTTATATTTGTATATATCACTAGTAGTAATTTGATGAGATGTAACAGTTATTTTAGTGAATAAGTTAATATTTCATAATTGTAAAATAATTTGACTTTGAAAATAGTTTTATAAGAAGAAAGTCACTTTTATTAAAGCAAGTGCTTTTCCCCCCAATTTTATTATACTTCAATTTGATATCAATTGATTATGGAAAAAGTCATGAAAAAGTGACAACAAATTCTATTTCCAAATATGCCTTGCAAGCTTTACTGTAAAATGGAAGATGGTAGAAGGAAGTTTCTCCTCTGGATTAAGTGGATATAATTATACCCAAGGTGACCTGGATTTTGCTGCCAAATTTTTTTATTCGTAAAATTAAAAAGACACTTTTTGTCTTCAAGAACAATTTACAGTTTAGCAGAGGTTAAGTTAAAAAAAAAAAGACTAACAAGGAAAAATCTAAAAGTGGAAAATCTAAACAGAGCAAAACACAGGTGGAGACTGATAAAATCTGGTGGGGTAGATAGGCAGGCTGATTCTTTACCACTCAGTTATCAATAGGTTGATGCAGAGATATCAAGCTTTCTTACTCCTACAATTATAATCTTTTCGTAACTTCAAAGTCTCCTTAGATTTTTGCTTGTCCTGACATGGAATGAAACTAATCATCTTAATACTTGAACATACTGTACCTCAAGGATGAAGCAAGCACCTTATAGGTTGACTCAGTTTCTTATGACCACTTGGGATGCTGAAGAAAGCAGCTTGGCATAATGACCAGTGTACCATAGTAGAAACTGATACACAAGCAATCTTTAAACTCAGATCCTCAGTTTCCACCATGCCACTCCAGGAGTGCACTGAGATTCAGCAATGATGATAGAGCCCTTGATGATATTGGTCATGATAGGGACATTTTCAGGTAAGATATGAAGGCATGGATCTATCTCAAGGACTATTATGTTATCGCTTTATCAAGAACCACAGTAGTTCAATGTTATGGCATAAAGAGTTGAATCAACTGGTTCAACTTTCACACACGATTAAAAAAAAAGGGGTATATTTGTATAACTAAAGGTTGTATCATTATCAATAGACTGCCCTTGATCCACTTATACAAAATTCATTCTTGTTTCTAGTGTCTCTGGTTTTCCTGACTCTGTGTCTGTTCTTTTTCTTCTTCAATTTTTAATTGATTTAATTTTAGTTCTTTTAGTTAAAATTATATGTAAAAACCACAAAAGGACACAAGGCAAATTTCTTGGGGATGGAAATATTCTAAACCTTGATTTTGGTGCAGGTTAAATGACATTAATATTTGTGAAAACACATTAAACTGTACAACTTAAAAGGTGAATTTTACTGTATTTTACTCATGCCTTAGAAAACCTGATTGGAAATAAATACAATAGCAAAAACTACATTTCAAACACTTTTGTGTATGTGCCCACATCAATGTGAAACACCAATTTCGTGAAAAATTCTATGTATTTTCCAATATTTGCAATATAACATTTCAATACTTTTTATTATATTTGTGATTATCAGCAGATTTTTACAATATCCATAGAGCATCACCAGTGAGAGACATACCAATCATTACTGGTCAGACGATCAACAGGGATAAATGTTTGTCAGGTTTGAAATTTAGAGTTATAAACTCTGATGTCAAGAAATATGATTGTCCTAATTTTCTATTAAGTGAATTTAATTAATATAGTGGTAGAAAACTCAAAATCAAAATCAAGCTACTTCAAGGGACCCAATGATTCTAAGTTTATTACACAGTCATTTTTTGTAAACATATCAATTAAATTTAAAATATGTCTTCTCTATTTCCCTTACCTGCTCCCTAAGAGTGATTAATTACACTGAGATTGGTGAGAGGAGTTCTCAGAAGGGAGAAGGAAGCAGAGTCGGGAAAATGTATTTTTCTGATATCCGTTTTCTGATATTCTAAGTTCTTTCCAGTCTCTGTTCCATTGCACCTCATTCCATTGGAGCACCCTCTGTTGGCCTCAGTTGAAGAGTGGTTCATCCAGTCCAGCTCTTGAGCATCTTGCACTGTCATCAGCTACTGATGTCCATGGTCCCTGCTGTGCCCCCTTCCCCAGCAGTGGGTTAGATCCATGTCTTCTGTGTCTTCTTAGGCCCAACCTCTTCTGGACCATGCTCTCTCCCAGCACTTTCAAGGGCCCCACATTTTCAGGAAATTCTTGATTAAAGTTTTTGCATACAAGGTTCAGGTATGCATGAATTCTTTGAGACTATTCACCTAGACACCCTAGATGTTAATTTACCACCAAAATGTCATGTTGTTTGGTGGCCTTGGTGAATATCAAGATTTCTGAGATGCATACAGTCTTCTTAAGACCATGAATGGAAAGCATTAACACTCCCTTCCCCAATTTTACCCTGGAAGGGGAAGGATAGAAAGTCCCTACTTAGGTGCCCAACTGACTGAAATTATTAATTTATATTTTTTTCTTTATAAAATAATTCTCTTATAAATATTTCTTCATCATGGGTGATGATTAAAAAGGTCAAAACCAGAATTTTCTTAATAATTTAAAATACTTTATTTTAAATATTTTTTAAATTTAGGATGATTAATTTTTTTCTTTTAATGACTTATTTTGACATTTCTATCATTAAACTATATAGACCACTTACAGTCCTCTAGTTTTCTAGTGGACATATTTTATACAATTTTGTATGTAGATAATGAATCAGTGCATTCATTTTTGTGATTTTTGCATTTAAAATACAAACTATAAGACATAGGTTGTTTGGAAATCACAAGTTGAGGAGAGCAGAATGTTTTTTACATTTAATTTTATTTTCTTGAAAATTTACTTAACTCTAGTATCTTAAGTATATAATGTAACAAAAATATTACAAACATACGTTTTGAAAACCATGTTTATTCTGATAAAACTTGTTTTCTTTGTAATCATGTAACTCTGGGATGCTAGATTAACGAATACAACAATCAAATTAATTACAGATATCTGGAATTTGTTTTCTTTAAAAAAATTCTGTCAAGAATATAAAGAGCGACAGAAGTGTTTGTCTCTTCTGTTTTATATTTTATTCAAATTCAAAGGTCTCCTTGTTTTTCTTAAGGCTTCTCTGAAATATATTTTGAAGCAACACTTTGCAGTACTTTAAAATTTTTGACAATCCATTTATCCATATAAAATGACTCATTATTATCCCTTTCAGTAGTTTTTACTTAGAATTTCATTTTATCTGACATTGATATTGAATTGTAACTAATAGTGGTATTATGTTTTCATTTTCCTGATATCTCTTTTCTTTTCCTTTCAACACTTTTTTCAGTGATTTTGTTTTATTTCTATGTGTCATGCCATTGTTTTTATGCACCCTTAAATGTTTTATTATAAGAAGTTTGAATCCATTGATATTTATTATTTTACTTGATATATTTGATCTTTTAACATCTCAGTTTTTCTCCTCAAGCATTTGTTATAAGAGCTTCAGATTTTATAACAAACACTTGGTGAGTCAATGCCCAACCCTGCCTCACCTTCCCCACCATCTCTCACAGGCATCTATTAGATGTGAACTCTCCTTATAGCATCTTGTAGCAGTGTCTTCAGCTTTCTTTAGCCTGCTGCCAACATGAAGTATAAGCTGAGAGTGAGTGTAACAGCTGGGCTTTGTATAGTGACACCCCTGTACTTCCCAGGAAATGCAAATATATTTGATGTTTGCTTCCTAGACCAATGGCTTATAACCATCTCTATACAACTTGAATCATCTGGAAAGTCTGTACAAAAAGCAATGTACAGACTTCCTTCAATCACCAAACTTATGATTTAATTGCTCTGGGATGTGATCTGAACATGATTAGTTTTGAAAACTTCCTCAGGTGAACTAATGTGCAGCCAAGGCTGAGAATCCCTTTCCTCTGTCTCTGTAGTTCCAACCTTGTCTTCCCCACTCACTCCAAGATCTGGAATCAATTTCTTCTCATGTTGTGACTCATGTGTTTGTTGACTTTTCTGCAATGATACCCCCTGAACTGTATCTTCCCAAATTCCTTCAGGCTTTCAGACATAGATATGTAGTCTTCTCTGGTTTCCAGCTCTGCTATTAATTTTTCTTTGTATAAAGTCGTTTTGGTATTTCAGTAGGAACTCTGAAAAAAAGTGAGTGAGCAGATTTAAATACCTAGGTTTAGTTTTCTTTCGGAACCAAGTCTTAATGCAGAATTTTTATCAAGCAATTAATGTTTGCTGATACATTTAGTGTTCTTATAGTAGAAGATATTCCCATGTGTTATTTGTGCCAAGCAACCAAAGATTAAATTAATATATTAGAAAATTGAAATGTTCATTATTTGTAAGATAATTCATATCTATATAAAAGAAAAATCATAAAATCTATGCAGTTTACAATAAAATTTTTGTAGAAATTATGTCTATCTTTTCTCTAGTGGGATTCAGTTGGATTTTTGGTAACAACACAGAAAACAGTAGTTTATGATATTTATTGGTTTAAATTCAATAAAAATAGTTGTCTTTGTATTCTCAAAATAATAATATTTAAAACCTACTGCATAATTATTATAAATTAGGCCCAGGTCTAAATCCATTAACCTTTTAATTCTTAATATAGTACAATTATGTATTTTTGTTAAATAATAAACAAACAAAAACAGAGTTTAAATCACTTGTCTGAGGTCACGGTGTTGGACCCAGGCAGACAAGCTCTTGAACCCGCGTTCTTAACCACTGTGATACCCTATGTTGCATGAATTAACTTTATTTCTTCATTATATATTTGGTTTTATTGTCAACACTTTGCTATAATAAATGGGTATTACTATTAACCAAAATAAAATGTTAGTAATAGTTAAGAACTATTTCTAGCCCAAAACAGACAATTACTTCAAACATTATGTAAGCTTGAAGCAATGTTAAAACATTGGTCAAATCGTTTGAAATTCTTTATGTGAAAATGTCACATATGAATTTATCTAAGACAAAAGGAAAAATCATTTTGATTACTGTTCCAAGTGGTGTTTATTTCTTTCTGCTTTTTAAAGATTCCCTAGATTCTATAGGATAATGCATCTGTACTCAACCCTTGATGATAGGTTAGTCCCAGGTTAGAAATGACAGATTTCTGTCGACTGCTGGTATTCTTAGATAGAAAATTCCCCAGATATTTCTAAAAATGTAAGTACATAAACATGTATGTCTCATATAACAGCACACATGGTGGCTTCTTCAAGGGCAGCTTAGTCAATTCCATCCAATTTCACAGGGTTATTGCATGACTTAGTTAATATCCTTCTCCAACTTTTCTTTCTGACAAGAAAGCATTCACAACACAACCAGAATCCTCAATTTTAGTTTTATGGAAAATTAACTAAACTCACCAAATATTAGTAATCAATTCATTTTCAAGAATAGAGACAATTATTTTCATGAATATTTCCCAGAAGACCAAATTCCAGGGTGACAACAACCTGTGATTTGGACCACTTGATGTAAATACTTAACATGTTGGCAAGCAAATGAAGGATCAGTCCTTTATTAAGAAAGATACTTAATTTTATCATAAATGTGTGTTTTTGAAGCTTTGAGGGGAAGAAAAGGAGTTGCAGATTGAAAATCAAGATAGACCTAAGTAGTCTTTGTGGTCAGTGTATAGGCTAGCAGTGTCCTGGTGAGTAACAAAATGCATACATGATACATGAAGGAGAGTTTGATGTCAACTCTCGTACCTGTCCATTTATTTAAATATGCGTCTATGGAACACCTGCTAGGTGTTAAGCTCCGTGCTTGGTATTACTGAGCAAAGATACTGTGATACTGTCTCTTTCTCTAAGAATTCATGTGTAGTAGGGACAAAAGACCCATTAATTGACAAATTATAATTCAACATGTTTCATATGATACCGGGATGTTGAGACAGCATGGTGAGGAAGCACAGGGACAGAGCGGCTAACTCTGCCTGCCAAAAGTAAGAAATGCTGTGAATGTTAAAAGAGGATTTGAACACTATCACTATTAGCATTTCTCCTCTGCCCAGAGCTAGAGGAGAGATGCAGGCCTATATATCATAAGTGTAAATATTTGAAAGTTATTCAAAGTAATAAGCTGTTAAATAACATACCTCTTACCATGTATGTATAACATCATAATAGCAAATGTGTGTACAGCTATGGCTACATATGACAAAGCTAGTCAAACATCAGTGATGACTAATTATTATTGTCTTTGTCTTTGTGGTCAGTGTATAGGCCAGCAGTGTCCTGGTGAGTAATAAAGTGCATACATGATACTTGAAGGAGTATATATTTTCTACACTAGCCTTCTATTATTGCAAATGAATCAGCAGAAACTTTGCATAAAACAACCCACTTTTATTATCCCACATATTCTGTGGATCAGGAGTTTGGTCACTGGTTAGTTGAGTAGTCTGCAGTATCACCAGGCTAAAATTTTGGTGTCAGCCAGGACATTGATTTCATCTGAGGTTCACAGGCTCCTTCCAACCTCGTATGGTTGGCAGAATTCAGTCCCTCATGCTTGCAGGACTAGGGTTCCTGTTTTCTTGCTTGCTCTTAACCTGAGGCCATTCTGAGCTCTTAAAGTCCTCCTGCCATTCCTGTTCACTTATACAAAGTGCATACATCAGGAGAGCAAGAATACAACACAATGCTTTAAAATAAATGACTGTTACCTTAACAGTTAAGAAACACATACTTCACTGGATCTCTTATGTAAAATAAGAATGTTGATAAAACTAAAAAATTGAGGAAGGGAAGTCTTTACTTAGAGCCTCTCCAAGATGCCTCCATAAGAAAATTTGATTGAAACTGAGGTATCAAAATATAAATTCAAAGAAAGGAAATGAATCTATGTATTTTACTCTGATCTTAAGAAATGAACCCTCCCTTTGAGCAAATTCCCAGCTTCTCTGTCCTTCACTTCTTTCTTGTGCTAAACCTGCTTAAATAAACTTTTATTTTTCATACCTACATTTTGTATTTTTTGGTAAATTATTGTCCACATGATCATTCTAAAACAAATGTTTCACTTTTATATGAAAGTAAAATAGATCTGTATTTTCTCAGCAAACAAGATAAGCCAAAAAAAACAACCTGAATTATCAAGTCTAGTAAATATTCAACCATTCTCATGTCAAATGCTTTAAAAGTAATTTAATAACCACTCAGGATTAATGAAAGAAAAATATTCAACATATCATTTTTTTTGCTTTCTTCATTAGTATTTTTGCCACATCAAGGAGCTGTGTAGATTTCTCAGTTAAAACAAGGGGAAACACAAATGAGAGTGATGTGTTCACACAGGTACAACATATTAACTGGTTGATTGACAATGGATATTTCCTACTTGATGGGTTATACTTTGATATTTGTGATCTTTAATTCAGCCTGAATAGGTGCAGCTCATCCAGAATAGGCCATGCTATTGTAGACACTAAAGCTGTCAGAATTTGATGAAAAGAAAATGTAGCCTGTGCAGCTGGCTTATTAATGGCTCCACTATATACTTGATGTCTTACACTTCTCTCTGCTATTTCATTTAATAATGCACAAGATGAGTGCAATAATACATGCAATTCTTTCTGGAGTTCTGTGCAGGAGATACCTAAAGAAGGGCTATTTATAAATACCTTTGGTCTTCCCAGGCAAAGGTTGGAGCCAGTCGATAATGAAATGTTACTGACATCTCTCAGGATGTAAGCTGGAGGTCAGCAACAGAGAACACAGTGGCCATGACAACTAAAAGATCTAATAAACATCTACATGAATGTTTGAAAAGATTATAGAGCAACCTTCTTCTCACCTGGACTGGATGGTTGAAAATGTTGAGCCGGGGTCATCAGACTCTCGTTACAAAACTCACCAAGTAGGAAGGCCTAATATCTAAAGTCATTAGGTCATCTTTGCTCTATTAATAGTCCTTCTGATTTTAGGAATGAAGAAGCTTATTTTGTTAAAACTGAATAAATGTTATATTGTATCTTAATTCAATTTTCAAAAATTGTTCAATTTTGGAATTTAAAGAGTAACATATATAGATATAGAAATAGATATAGATTTTTTTCCATTGCAAACTTGTATGGCATTTTTATTAAGTTATATTTACACAATTTTCCCCTGTAGTCAACAATAAACAATGTCTTAGAAATGTAATATTTAGATATGACACACAAGTGTTTTTGCCTGAGATTTTGAAGATACTATTTATATCAAAGTCACTATTTCATTTCAGTTTATGAAGTATAAGCTAAGCCATTTAGTGAGGTTATTTCTTAAAACCTGCAATTCATCCAGCCTGACCAATAGCTTAACAGCTCCCTGAAAACCAATTAGAAGTTCAGAAAGAATAAAATGGTTTTCAATAGCTATTATTTTTCCTTTCCAACCTTCTAACATGAAGTGATAACTGAATGTCAAGGAAAAGAAAAAAATATGTGCACAATATGGTGCAGACACATCTCCATGGAACTGAGAATGGAGTGTTTTCAAGCTGATTTTCAGTTTTATATGATTGCCTCTCACACCTACTAATCAGAAATTTAGATTCAGTAGTACAAAAGAATACCATGGGATACCTTCTTTCCAATTTAATTTTAATTTTTCATTCTACTTCCCCTTAAAAGTTTAAACAATATTCATTAAAAATAATATTGCCAAATGCTGCCAAGATAAGTGGATCCAAGATGTCATTAAGCTGGGTTGAGCTGTTCACACTCTGATCCTTTGGGGAATTTGCTTTGTGTGATAAATGCTGAATCAGTCCATCCTTGTGTTCATTTATTACAAGTAGGTTAAGTGTATCGTTAGCTTCTATAGCTGTGTAACAAACTAATGTGTAGAGTTCCCTCATATTCTGATGCTTTTTTTACATATCACCTTTTTACATGAGTTTTTCATGACCCCAGGATTTATTGGTTTCCCCTCCTTGATCCATCTTATTGTTTACTTTCTGTTATGGAAATTGTCTCTCTTTTTTTTTTTTTTTTCTTTGTCTATGAAAGTCCAAATGCTAGCCAAGAGCTGGGCCTCCAACAAGAGAAGCTAAAACATCCCACAAAAGCTGACCCTTGACATTTAGTAGGATCAGGCAAGAGGCCAAAACAGATGAACTGGACATGGATACTGAAATTGCAGCTGATGGCCAAATAAGCTTTGGTGGAACCATTAAGAATTTTGACAGCGGGGTGATTTCAAGAGAGAACTGCCACAGTGGAATCAGTGACAGTTTGTAAAATCCAGTGACAGCAACAGTGGCAACATAACTAAGCTGTTCCTGTGGCATGGTCTGAGCTCTTATTGAAGCCTTTCAGCTAGGGTAACACCCATCACAGTTTGCCCAGGATGAAGGGACTTCCCAGCCATGGGACTTTCAGTGTGAAAACTGGGAAAGTCCCAGGCAAACCAGTATGAACTGGTCACTCTACTTCCAGCTCCTCTAGTTTCTTTTTCAATTTCTGAGGTTTGTTCTTCCAAGGAATCCTGTGACCTACCTCGGTTATTTCCTAAAGAGCCCTTTTCCTGCTGAAATTAGTAGAGATCTGTTTCTCATTTCTGCTTTACAGAACCCTGACTGGTATAGAAATTGGCAGGGGCGTGGGTTGCAGGCAAGAAACCTTCAGGGAAATTAGATAATCTGGTATTGGTTATCTGGCTAAGTGAAAATTCATTTAATATTCAGGGAAGGCATATTAGATGGAACAGAAAGTTAAGTTCTCACTGGTGATAGCCTGAAATTAAGTGCTCATTGAGGACTGGCTTTGAGGAAAGTGAGTGGCCCCTGCTATAGGAAAGCAAGAAGGATGTGAAACTTTGAGGACTGTATGTGGAGTGGTCTCTGTGAATAGTTCTGCAGAGCTGAAAGGAAAGAACAACATGCTATAATCCCTGAATATTTGGTAAAATAATAATAACTAAAACCTGGGAATTTTCCAGGACTATGATAAAGAAACTCTAATGTGTAGCAGCTGCAAAACTAAAATAATGAAACTCTAAATCCAAACTCCAAGCCTAAGCGTTGTTGTATTCTAAAATGAGTGAAATTCACAGTCCCACCTAATATCTTCTGTGAAAGTTAAGATATTAAACAGAAAAGAGTGGGATCCTGAAACTGAGACCAAGCTTTGGGACGTGATGCCCTAGATTTGGAATACTGCAGTGCCAAATCACCACCAAACTGCCTTGGCCCTCAAAAGAGCTTCTGTCTTTCTTGAAGATGTGTATAGCTTCCTCAGTTGTGGGAATGACCCTATGTCAGGAACTGAATCTTCTTTATGAGTTCTCCTCCCCACTCCCACTTCTTTTTGTCTCCATTTCTATAACTAGAATCATCTCCCAGTTTATCCTGGAAATGAAGCTTTATGTAACAAAAGGTTAGAGAACTTTGTTGATTTAATATACAAAATTCTGGTGAGTACCTGGTAAAAGGGAAAAGGCTCTAATTTTTAGATTAAGCTGACTTTAGCAATATCTGCACACTTACTCCAAATTCTAGATCCCATGTGTTGGATTCACAGCTAAAACCTGGACTTCATTGTGCCTCATGACATCACTGAGAATGATAAAAACCATTTGGTAGATTATAGCGGAAGGAATCAAAGGCTATGGGGTATTCAAATAATTGAGTGAAAATTTCTTGTTCCTTTATTCACTCAATCAAATTAAAACCCCACAAAGGACCTAGAAGTTACCCTCCACACCAAGGCCCTTTGAAACACATTGGTGAGGGGAGTGAAGGCATTTCCAAAAACTATTTTAGTAACTGGTGGAAAGGCAGCAGTTGTAGTGGTCTCACTGACAGAGTGGGAATGAGACGATAACAGTTGTAGAGGCCACAGAGCAGTGTAAACTTCAGAGGGAAGTTGAGTGTGGGACCATGGGAGAGAGCAGGCCACTGTAGTAATCCGAGTGGTGAGACAGGCAGAGGTTTGTGACAGTGCTTGACTGATTACAGAGTCTGTAGGGCAAAAATGGGTGGGCATCCCCTTTGTAAGGACTTGGACATCCCATCCAATTCCTATTCTTAAATTATTTCATGGACTTACAGACTCTTAAATGAAGAAGAAGCCTGATAACCTTGAGGATGCAACTCTTATAATTGCAAATAGTGCTGGTTCTGTAAATCTTCTTCTGTAAGGAAGGAGACAGGGAAATACTCAGAAAAGTGTGGATTTTTTTCTGCCTGTGACTACTAGCTTCTATGAACTCCTGGGTATGTAGAAGGCCACCATGATCCAGAGACACAGATTATAAGGTGGAGTAATAAACAGCATTGTATTATTTGCCTATATCATGATAGACGCTATGGGACTCCAAAAATATCACATGCTTCCTTTCCCAGTTCTTGAATGTATAGTTGAAATATGTCCATAGAAACTGCCAGGCTCCTACTTTAGTCCCCTAGACCACAGGTTGTTTTGATAGAAAAGGTCATATGGAAGTCTCTAGCACTTCCTGTACATGACAACATAAATAAGAATAATTACGTTCCTTGTGGAATCACAGACATTACCACCATTATCAACGACGTGAAACTGGCAAAGGCAGTGATCCCTTCTAGCTCTTCAGCTCAGCTGGTGCAGAAGGAGTTAGGTTTTGGAAACTAGCAGAGAACTATCAATGAACATAATCAGATAAAGACTTCAATTGCAGCTACCGCTGCAAATGAGTAAAACCTTGATACCTGGCATACACTTATTGATCTGAAGTGTGCTCTTTTCTCTACATCTACTTTGCTGTCATTTCGAAGGAACATACACTTTCATTGTCTTTCCTGGGGATTATCTCAGCCCTCTTGCTCTGAGACACAATTTAGTGGGAGAGAAACTGACTGTTTCACAGTCCATAGAACTGCCTACAGGTCCACACCATTGAAAGTAACATGTTAATTGGATTTGGAGAGAAAGAAGAAGCGGATGTCTTAGACGCATTAAAGAGGGTGGGAGATAAAATCCGTGAAAATAAAGGAGTTGACTGTCTTTGAATTTTCTGGGAATATCAGGACATCACCCGAAAGGTAAAGAACTTATTGCTGCCTCTTGTATCTCTTATTGTCATATCATGGCCTCATGATTTTGAGCCAACAAGTGTCACATTTGGGGGAGTGGCTTTGTTACATTTACCAGGTGACCAAAATGCTGTCAACCGTGGGAGTGTCCCAGGGCCAGAAAAGTACCTGCAGCTGGTTTTGGCCAAAGTACAAGCAGTCTTTCTTGACCTTATGAACCAGCCATTTTTATAACAAATCAACATGCTAAATAAAAGTTATGTAAAGTTTTTAAGATTATGTGGCAAAGCTCTGCTCTCCTGGGCAAACACATTACCTTTTGAAACAAATTTCTGGCTCTGGTTGAGGCTGCATATATTACACAAAGCTGGGACAGCCTGCTATGAACTGGGTGCTCTAGCACCAACCTGGTAAAAGTCCAAGTGCCCAGAAACAAAGGAAATAATACATCCAACTCCAGAAAGAGAAGATCCTGACAACACTAGTTAATCACATATATCTATAACCTCACATGGCATTCAAAATCAACTGCTTAATGGTAGAGAGAAAACAATTCCATCATTTGCGGAATGACTACAGCTGTTTCACATACTATGATTTTGATTGTCATTTGGGCTGTTTTTTTGTCTCTTTTGTTGTTGTTTTTGTTTTGTTTTGTCTTTTACTTTGCTCTTCTAAATTCAGAGAACAGATGCATACGGAAGGTATACTTTTTACAATCCCTTTAAACCACTGTGAGGTAATTTTCTCTGAATTCTTCACAATGAGGCAAATAGGATTGCTAGAAATTGAAAACTACAAAAGCCCTCACCTCCAGAACTGAAAATGGTGTTGGTAATGAAATACAACAGCTTGGGTTTTTTGTGCCTTTCATAGAAGTCCATAACCCACTCCCCAAACTGTCATGCCTAATTTGATACAAATGGGTGATCTGCCTTTTTGGTTTAAACACAGAACAGAACTGGCAGGGGAAAAAAAAAGTCACCTGTAAGTTATTGCAAAGGCAGTCAGGATAAGGGTAATTAGCTGGGAAGTCCACACTCTAATTTGCCTGAAGAGAAACAAATGAAAAAAATTATATGTGATATATACGTATGTGTGTGTGTGTATATATCTGTATGTGTGTTTACGTTTTCAGCATGACTGTTGCATTGATTTGCCAGGATTCAGTTTTCTCTCCCCGACTTTGAATAAAACCCAGGTGCCCCTGCCAGTATTGTAATACTTATTTAATAGGCAGCAGTGGGTGGCAGCCTTTTTTTTAACCTGCTGAATTTCTGTTATTCCTTGCCAGGCATGGCTCTCACCCTTTACATCTCTGAACTTTGCAGAACAAGTCAGCTGTAAGATGACTTTGCATTCCTCTTATTTTTCAGCTCCCAGTAATTGCTCAACAAATATCAGAAAGCCCAGTTATTGCTGCTAGCACCAAAGCAGTTTCCACCACTTGGAAATATAGGATGCATCACTGCGATCTCAAATCTTGAGTATGCTATTATTTTTCAACACTTTCATCTTTTTCTTTCCCAACTACAGTTACAATGTATTCTCATATTTCACTTTTTCCTTCACATTTATTTTTCACCATCGTGTTAAGAGTAATGCATTTTTTATTTCTTCTTTCATTCAAAAAGTGTTGACAAATTTGTTTCTGTCTCTTAAAAATGAGTTTGTGGCAGAAAAAAATGTATAAATGCATGTCTGTGGAAATTTTACAAAGTAATAGGAGTGACAGATTACATTTTAATCAAATTTAGAAATCCATCTGATGGGCTTGTGTACCTACTTGTCAAAGACTATTTGAGAGACAGGCATAAAATCTAGTAGAGTAGACCCTTGGCATCTATGTAAACTCTTAAATCCATGAATGCCAACCTTATACTCCATTTTTCAATGAATTATATGCTAAAATATAACTTCAAATGCACACAAGAAACATATGAGATACTGATGTCTTCTCCCTGGTACCATTGTCAGATCTTCCTCTTGCTTGACCCCTCTCCCCTGAAGACTGTACTTTGCAGGTACCCCTTCCCTCCCTCACCAGTCCAATATAGCTACCAACACCTGCTACTTTCACCCCAAACAAGCAAACCACCTGTACCTTGCCTGATGGTCCCAGCTCCCTCCTTTCATTTGTCACTCCTCCAATATGAGGGTGACACTTAATAGAATGCCTTTCTCCCAGCTTTAGGGGAAAGGATATGCCAGATACACACACCCACACCCACACTATTTCTGCCTGTTTCACTGCAGTGAAATATAAAGTGGGAGATGTTCTTCTTCTTAGGGCCCTTTCTCTTCTTTGCTAAATCTCCTTTTTGCTAATGAACACCACTCACATCAAACCTCTGCTCATATTCACTAGGAAAGTGAATCCAAGAAAGAAACTTGTTTGTGACTTTTTGTGTCTCCCATACTATCTTGGGCATATGGCAGGTGCTTAATACTTAATAATTTAAAAGGAAGCAAAACAACATGAGTTTGAGGAAAGAATTCATTGGGTCTTTAAAATTATAGCTTGATTACCATATATTCTAGAAAAATGGGTGGAGGGATAGCTTGTAAAAGGAGAGAGAATATTCAAAGTAAAAATCACTGCCAAGTTTATATTTATCTCTAATGAATTTGTATGTTTTTAATATATGCTTACATTAGTTTATCAGCTCTATTTTTGATTTTTCAAAAAGTTTTAAGAAGAAAAGTTAAAAGAAGTGGCTCTTGTCCTTTTAGGAAGTGGAAATGATTAATTTGTTTCAGTTCTTCAGAGGGTAAGAAACTGAGGGACAAAGTTTAAAATCTCTGGTAGTACTTGGTGTGTATTTCAGCTATATATAAGGATAATGAAAATAGAGCTAGTTAATCAGAGAATTTAAAATGGATAGTTCTATAAATGCTGACCGAAAAGAACATCTATTAATTTCCACTGAGCAACAGTTGAAGGGAATGAGGGTATCCTGATTTTTTTAGAAGTTTGTTTAGATTGTTGTTTGTACAGGAACAAAGAGACTGACTTTGGCTATATATTGTTCAAATAAATTAGTAAGTGTTTTTAATAAGTGAATTTTGGTGGGTATATCTGATATTCTGTTATTTAAATCTGAGCTGAAAATTCTCAACAGTGCACTGGAGTGACTCACTTGAGAGGGTATCACCCCCATCCCAGAACTCAGGCACAGAGACTAAGATCTATATACAAATGTATTGCAAAGAAAATAGAAAATCTCCTTTCCTAAACAAATGGAGTTATGATCAATATTTTTTAAGCAGAGGGAGAAAAAACTCATTCATAAAAATTAGTCAATTCAATTTCATAGTTTATATACATCAAAATATAGCTGGTTGACCAGATGTTTTACTTATTTTTCTGGTTATATTATTGCACTGTGCTTGAGTCTCTTCTCCAATGCTATTATAGTTCAGTTACTCTTTAAAATAAGCTCATCTGATGCAAACTATAAATGTGTATGTCAGTTTTTTAGTAAGGATAATAATTTAGGATTTGCTAGGTAATAATTTTTGGAGGAAAAACATGAAATTTATTGACAGTTCTCTAGAAATGCCACTAGAAAGTGTGCAATACTATTTATTTATTAAAATATTTGACGATTACATAGTTCTGAAACTCAATGAACCCAACAGTAAATATATACAATCATCTCACAAATTTTAAAGAGCACAGAAACCAGATACCTGGGGCACCCTTGCCTTTGCCTTCATGTTTTTCAAGCAGAGGGACCCTTCCCTTTCTGTCTTATCACCTCTCCTTTTCTCCTTTTAACCAAACAGGAAGGGGCCCCCCAATGTGATTTATTCCAGGCCTTAAACCTACCTTAGATTTGGCCCTGAATGGTGCCTTTGAAGGCTAAAGGAGGTCCAGATGAAAGAGGGGCTGACTCAAAAAGTCCACAGAGAAATGCATTACAGAGATTAACATGCCACAACCTCTTAATCAAAAACCCTGAACAAAAGTCAACAGGCAACAGAGGCTGCATCCTGAAGTTGCTGAAGTGAAAATGTGGAGAGAAAGAACATCTGGACAGGAAGGAGAGGTTGAAATAATCCCGACAGCTCCAGGCTGACTAAGGGAAAGTTAGGAAATGCAAAATCTTGGAAAGGTAAAAATATTAATAGAGTATATTAAGTTAATAGGTATTTTTTTATAGATATATGCATGGTGCTGTATTTTGTTAATAAACTTTTTTCTTACACCTACCATGTTCTAGGCACTATTATACATTACATAACTATCTTATTTCACCTTTTTTATTAGTCTATTGAAATAGGTGACATTGCTCCAGATTATGGATGAGAAAACTACTCTTAGAGGAAAAAGGATTTGATCAATCTTGTGTGAATGGTTACAGCTGAGGATTATGGCTAAAAAGAATGAAACCTGAATTTAAAATTCTGGTTCCAAAGCCCAGGGTTTTTTCTATTAAACTGCACTGCCTCCTAAACCTCATTGTTTTAAACTGGGAATACAAATCGAAAGGGAAGAGGCCATAAAATCTATTTTTATGTAAATGTAACATTAAAATCATGGATTCAGATATTTACTGTGCAGCAGAATTACCTTGCAATAAATGCAGGTCCACTGGTTCACTTTCAAAAATCCTGCTCAGTGGATCTAAGGTGGTCTTTGGGTACATTGAGCACTCTTTTAGAAACCCCGGAGTTTCAGTTACAGTTTTTGATTGCAAATAACTGAAGCTAGCTTTGGCTGATATAATCAAAAAGTAGACTTGTTTGGCAAGCAGATTGATGCCCCCCCCGCCCCCAGAGATGTCCAAATCTTAATCCCTAGAACCAGGGAATATGATACTTCACGTGGCTAAAGGGACTTTGTGGATGTACATTAAGGATATTGAGATAGGAATGAGGAGATTATTTTGGAGTGTACAGGTGTACCAGATATAATCACCAGGGTCCCTATAGTTGAAAGAAGAAAGCAGAAGTGTCAAATTCAGAGGAGATGTGACAAAGGAAGCAGAGGGAAAGGAGGTGTCAGGGCGGAAGCACAGTCTGGAGATATGCACTTGCTGACTTTGCTAATGGAGGAAAGGGCCATGAGCCAAAGAAACAGGCAGCTTCTAGCAGCTGGAAAAGGAAAAGAGACAAACAGATTCCCCCCTAGACCCACCAGAAGGAATGCTACTCTGCCAACATCGTGATCTTAGCCCCATGTGAGCCATTTTGCACTTCTGACTTCCAGAATTGTAAGATAATTATGTGTTGCTTAAGCCACGTTGTTTGAAGTGATTTTTTACAGCAATAATAGGAAGTTAATACAAAAGCATGTTGAGGTGCTCATCTTTATATGAAATTCAAAAATACATAAATTTCTGCTTCTGGATGTAGCAAACAATGTCTGTCCTCTGAGCAGATTATCAGTATAGAGTGCCCATGTACTAGCCTCTCATCTCCTTTTTTCTAATGGCTTTAGTACCTTCTTTTTCCAGAAGATTTCCCTTGGGCTATTGAGCAGTTAATGTTGAAAATTTGCATATCCCAAGCTCCTCCTAAACCCCAAGAAACATACTACAACCTTCAGTAGTGACCTCCTTAGCTTCTTCTTCTCCATGCAAATTTGCTCAGTTGTCTGTTAATCCTGATAACTACCTGATGGCATTATCACTCATATTCAGTTAATGTGTTTCAAAGGAACGCATCAAGGAATGGAAAATCTGAATGAAAATTTCCTGACAGTACTAGTCTTACTTAGTTTTGACTGATGTAACACAATCATCCCAATAAATATATATTATTCTAAACAGAGTCCTCTAAGATATATAAGGCAATTTATCTAAATGGTTTGTGTTTTCTTTTTGCTCCTAATGGTGTGTGATAAGTGGGGATGTATTTTGGATCTCTCTCTGGCATACTTACACACATGAATAACATTCACTGAAGTTTCTTCTCAGCCAAGAGTTACCCAAAGAGAAATTTTATCGCTGATGAAATGACAATAGTTGTCTGGCTCCACAGTTACTTTGTAGATCTTTCACAAAAGACCCATAAATAGTTCAGTATACTTAGTTTGAAATATGGCAATTGAGTAAACCATGTCTGCTTGCACAGAAAATTCCAGAAAGTCAACAGATTGACTTTCAAATTACTCAGGATAACTCAGGATATATCCATGATTTCCTTGGCTTGCTAGAAATGATTCCGCTTAATGACAAAAGAAAGCTATACTGATTTTAGTTTACCCACGTCTATTCCACCATCTCTAATTTCACCGTTTTGGATGAAATAATGGCACTTCTCTCAAAATGGATGATTTGTTTGAAGATACAGGCTTATAGGACGTTTTACAAGCTAGTTTTTTCCTTCTTATTTTAATTTAAGAAAAAATAGGGAAAATGGATAATTGTTTTTGACAGAAACTATATTTTATTTAAGTCAATTATAAATTAGGTATCTCTACAAAATTATGGTATTTATCATTTTGGGGTACAGTAATAGCAAAATCAACAAATAAAACAGAATGGAGTAAAACAATCGACTTGTTTAAAGAAAGTTACTTAAGATAGAATTTCAAATTTGAGAAATTATTGCTTAATCAATAATTATTGGAAAATTGTCTATAATGAAGGAAAACAATTGAGTTAGAACCACATCCCATGTTATACAAAACAATAAACACCTAATAGTTTAAAGAACTAAAATCAAACAACTATTAAAGAAAAATATTAAATAAAAGTTTAGGTAATATTGGATTGTGGAAATTCTTCCTAAAAAGAAAAAAAACCAAAAGCCATGAAGGAATTAACCAACAGATTTGATTATATCAATGTTTAAATTTTCATTATAATAGATTTTAAAAATATTAAAATATAAATTACAGTTTGAAAAAATAATTTGTACCATATTTAATAAAAATAATTATTATGCAGAATATATAGCATTCTAATATATAACTAGGAAAATTACATATACTACAATAAAGTATTAATATAACATTTAATCAGTCAAAACACATTTAATAAATACAAGTGACAATAAAACCACAAAACATATCTTTATTTATTCAGAATCAGGAAAAAAAATAATCCATAATGATACATCGTATTAGGTAGACAATAATTTTAAAGAGCTGAAAAATGATGTGGGGAAATAAGAACACTCCTCTACTGTTGATGGAATGTATATTAGCAAATGTTAATGAATGATCTGACTTGGTAATATATACCAAAACTTTAAATGAGTCCCTCCTTAAATTCAGAAACTTCATGTAATCCTTGATAAATATTTTCACATGTGGACAATAGTATAAATATGAGGTTTATTGTGATATTGTCTCATAATTTTGAAATACTGGAAACAAACTAAATGTCCATTAAAAGGGGGAATTGTGTAGTATATATTTTAAAATCTTTATAATATTGAACGTGATGCAACCATTAAAAATAATGAAGTCTTTGTGAATTGTCATTGAAATGTCTCTAGAATATATTGTTGAACATAAAACCAAGTTTCAGAACACATGTATCATGACACTATTTGTTTAAAAAAAGGAGTTTTTGTGTCAAATGCACACATATAAATGCATATTGATCAGTCCTTTAAGAGGGGATGTCTCTTCAGAGAGGATTTTATGAGGAACAGAAAATGGGGGATGTTCCATTTTTACATTTTTCAATACAGTCTGAATGTCTTATAATATGAAATATATGTATTTTACTATTAAAAAGACAAAAATAATCTCCTTTAAAGAGCATTTTCACATTTTGAAGTTAAAACCAAAAATATTCCTTGAAGTGAGAATATTCATATTTTTACCAACAAATTACCCTTTAAGTCATGCTATTTTTCTTACCAGAGAACACCGGCAGAGCTCTGATCATTACACAAATTATGTAAATTAAATATATGATACAAAATACACAACAAATGCAAGCTTCTTAAGATGATGACTACTAATATATTGCAGTGTAACTTGTGACACACAGCCTTCCCCTCAGAACATTCTGAGGTTCCAAAATTATATTAATTTATTTATAATTTATACATTCTGAAATTGAGAAGAGTAATCCTTTCTGTAGTCCCATTTCTCCTCTGTATTAGGTTTTAAATTTTTGGTCAACTGTGTCTGATTTCTTTTGGGCATTGTTCTCTTTTTTCTTAACAATGCAATCTAGTAATGAGACTCTTAATTTAGGAGCTCTTCCTCGCTTTCTTCCTAACCTTCCTCTGCTTAGTTTTATGTCAGTGGACCCATAATATATGATCCTCTAAATAATGTCTTGCTTTGCTTTAAGAGGTATTTGACTCTCCTCCATTTGGCCATTCCTTCTAGGCTAAAATTCAATGTATATCTAAGATGATATTCAACCTTGAAAAGTAAAACACCTATAAAGACATCTCAGGATTACAGAAAAACATTGTGGGGTTGACTTTGGTGTATGATATTTCCATTACAGAAACAGAAGGAAGAATTTCTTCAAGACTCCGTGTGACCAACAACAAAATAAAATAATTGTGGTGAACCTCAGCCCAGTGGCGACATCCCAGGAAACTGACAGACCTGAGGCAGCTCCTAGGACATCAATGCAAAGGTTGACAGAGCCTGCCAAGGAGCCAGATGCTGCTGTCAGAGATAGGAAAAATTGACCGCAGTTTGGTGTCTGTTTCCTATGATTAGCATCAGCAGCATCCGTCACTCCCTTTTCCAGATTAATTAGTAAAATCTGGTGTGAAGAATTTCAGTAAAATGTTTGTGCAAAAGGGGGAAAAGAAACATCTGTTTCAGAGTTGTTTTCCCCCTTAGTCAAAGTCTGTCAAATGTTTGTGTGGGTGTTTTGTTGTTTTTTATATTTTGTTTCTGTGCGTACATTTGTTGGGCATTAAAACAATGCTCAGGCGCAATTAAAGGCAATATTGTTTTCTCCTTATTTTATGATGCTTTTTCCAGTATTAGTCTCGTAGATCAAGATTCAGTGTTTTACACTTTTTCTTTTCCTCTTTCTTTCTTTCCTTCCTATCTCTCTTCCTTCTTTATTCTTTCTTTTCCTTTTTCTTTGTTTTAACTAGAAAAGCTGGACTTGATGCCATAGATCAGTTTCATTTAAGAAGTAAAACTATGTACTAAGACTGCTAACTGCACCAACTGTACTAAGACCTTCCACTGCACCAAGCTCAAATGGAACCATGCTATACTGTAAAATGCCAAAGAGGCTATGACTTGAAACAATGATTTCTTACCTCTTAAATACAAGGGCCATGTGAAAAAAAAAAAATACAAGTTTCTTTTTTCTTCAACCTCTCATATGACAGTTACTGGTTGGTTAGGGAAAGAAAAACACATAATGACCAAAGGAAGTACTAAGTGTAATCAAGTTTACAGCTTGTTAATTAAAAATCCATTACATAATTGAAATTTTTCCTCCCTTCCATAAAAGAAGTACATGTACCTGTCATGTATATTACCTTATTTTGCCTTTACAGCAATGAGAGATGAAGAAACTGAATATCATAGACTTGCCCAAAGGCAGACCGCTGAGAACTGCTAAAACAGGGATTCAAATACTGGATGTCCTTCTCCAATTCCAGGACTCTTTTCATTTCAGTACAGAAGCTTCAAAATATACCATCTATTAGAGAAAAATACATATAAAATATGAGTAAAAATATTGTTGCAAATGTTCAGAAGGCTGGATCAAATACTGTTCTTTCTTAAGAAAGAATGGTTAGATGAGTAGATAAATACATTATTATGACAGCCAGGAGGTCCATTATCTTATTTTTCCCCATTTGTTTTAGAAGAGGTGTCAGACCAGATTAGGGTTATTTAAACAAGGATGTGCCATTTGAGTCACTAGTATTAGATTACTTTTGCATCCATCATATCATAGCCTTTATAGTCCTATTATAAAAAGCAAGGTAAACAACTTGCTGGCACACAAATGAGGCATTCTTCATCTGAGTCCATTCTCTGACTATCTCTCTCTCTACCATACTCAACTCTCTCTATCTCTATTCATCTACTTATAAAGTGTTACATTATGTCCCGCATCTACCAAAATAGAATTGACTTCAATAGCCTTTTTTGGGAAAATTACACACAGGTATTCCCACCACCTCTATGGGGGTTCAACACCTCCATGCAACTCCTCCATGGCACAAACCTAGCCGGATGACCTTCCAGGAATCCTTACCTGTAAACTTTAAGTTGCCTGTGCCTTATAAGTCAACAGCTAAAGACACTAAAAATCTAATTAGTTATGAAGTTGGATATCAATATTTTTAATGTTAGTGTATGCACAGATTACAGTTTATCTTAAAAGAGATGTTACTGTATACTGTTCTGAGAGAGAAGTACCCCAGAGAGAAAATATTTAGAAGCATGATTTCTGGGTGAGAGTATTATTTATGGTTTAAAGGTCTGCCTTGTGGTTATTTTGAAATCAGTTTATCAATCTTTCAAAGGCAGCTGAAATCTGCTTCTCATATGATTCAGAAGAACAAATGAGGAAATATTGGTATCTATTTTTTCTAACTCCAAATCATACCCGTTTTTTAGGTGGATAAGGGTCTAGAGATGCAGAAGCCCTACAATAAGTGAGTTATTTCACCTTTAAAAATCAGAGAAGGCTAGATGATTCCTTTCATGGCTAGTGAAGATAAGGCTAATCAGACATATCCAGAGCCTGAGAAAGGAGAGCAGCCACCATTATGGTCATAGTGCTTATACTTGAAAATTTTTGTGTAGAGGATAAATGTGCGGAGAGCTGGGATAACATTTTTTCCCTAATAGTTAATTTACATCAATCACTTTGGTAATCCATTTATAATTAAATTAATAAATGAGTGAAATATATTTAGTTTGTATTTTATTTTAATGATATTATAATAAATATAAAGATATCTTGAATTTACCTCCTATAAATAAGATATAATATAGGATGCATCAAACGATGATAAATTTATAGTTACATTTACAATTGGTAACACCATGTCAGACACTTTGAAATATACTGTTTATATATGCTATGTATACTGCATATGTGAAACCCAAGTAATTAAACTTTAAAATGAAACTTCAGTCAACTGCAAATCAAATTCTGTGCAGTTCGGTCTTCTGACAACTAGCTCAGTGTCTCTGCACCAAATTTAGTTTCAATAATTAGATTTGAGATTTAACTGGAGGATTTCATTTATTTTTTATTTAATAGTGGTCTCTCTGATTATTTAATTTTTATCTTAAGTTTCTGTTATTACATGATATAGGAGATTTTAAGCATCCAAGCTGCTTTGTCATTAAAGTGAATTGTCACATGCTTGGAAAAGAGCCAGTGATATTTATATGCTGAAATTTTAAGTTGTGGCACAACATATCATAGAATAATGTTTTTTCAAAAAGATGTATTTAATCAACTCTATCTTTCACTGAACTACATTTTTAAAATCATTTCACAGACATAAACACACAATTGTGATATTAGTTACATTTGTACTTGAAATGAATTTAAGAAAAGTTAATATACATGCCGGTAAATATGAGTAACTTTAAAAATGAACCCCTGGGCTTCCCTGGTGGCGCAGTGGTTGAGAGTCCGCCTGCCGATGCAGGGGACACGGGTTCGTGCCCCAGTCTGGGAAGATCCCACATGCCGCGGAGCTGCTGGGCCCGTGAGCCTTGGCCGCTGAGCCTGCGCGTCCGGAGCCTGTGCTCCGCGACGGGAGAGGCCACAACACTGAGAGGCCCACGTACCGCAAAAAAAAAAAAAAAATGAACCCCTTTCCTAAAGAACTACATGCATATGAAAAACCCCCTACAAACCTCTGTCCTATTTGAATGAATACAGTAACTAATGGAGAAATTTTCATGAGCATTTCAAAATTCTAGAAATGGAAAAATTTCTCAAAATAACCAAATATTTGGAGTTTGAAATAAAGTATGATGTAAAATGTTTGAAGTCAAAACAAAAAAAAAATCTTAAAATGTAAGTTGTAAAATTTCAATGCATCTGTATTTGAAGAAATAGATGTTGTCACCAAGTACAATATTGAAAACAAAGAATAAATACATTTTGAAGAAAATTTGGAATGTATTGATGTGGCGAAACACATTTGATGCAAATTCAAATAGTGAATGGGTCATCAACTTGCATAATACACTTATTAACAATCCATTTTGAAAGATATTTTTTTCTTTATTTTGCCTTTCTGGCTAAAAGGCAGAAACTGAAAACAGATAAAGATTTCCATCAGTATATAAGATCTGGCTATCAATATAAAATAAGACATTCATGCTTCAATTTTTAAAAAATATTAATACTGAACTTTTACAGTAATATTTTATGATAATTATAAAAATATTGTATTAAAACCATTAAATATTATTAAACATGTGGAATTAATTTATTAATATTTCCAATTGCAGTGTACAAATGTACATAATTATTCACATTTTTTAAAATATTTTGAAATCAGTGAAGTGTCTTTAGCATTCCTACCCGTCATAAGGCTAGAAAGTTGACTAACACAAGCAACAGTGACATCCTGGATATTAAAGGAGTGAACTGGTAATGTGGTCTTGTCAGTGATATGTATGTTTCTTTCAGATAATTTTGACAATTAACATAATGTTGGAAACAACATAAGTATAAAACAATGGGGTTTAGACTTTCCTAGGACTATCTATCCTTATCATTCAATTATACTTCTGAAGAATTTAATGATATGAAATCAAACACAATAAGCAATGTTATGTCTTTAAATGTAAGTACACAAGATGTGTTTGTATTTTGTGATTTCATATGTGTGCCTCTGTGAGTGTGTAACAGTTAAGAACAACTGTATTTTTAATTTAGTATATAGATTCATATACTGGAAGAAAGTGCAATAAGGTAAACATAATACTCATCTAATCTTAATTTCCTTCTCTCTCTGCTTCCTCTCTCTGTCTCTCTGTCTCTCTCTCTGTCTCTGTCTCTGTCTCTCTCTCTCTCTCTCTCTCTCTCTCTCTCTCTATATATATATATATATACAAATTTTCAACAAAGAGAATCTCTTTTATAGTGAGAATGCATTATTTTTATTCACATTATAAGCCTCTATCATAACCAGGCTGATATAATTGTAAATCCTTGATATCTTGGTGACTTAAAAAAACACAGGTTTACTTCTCATATAAATTTACTGCAGATCATACACTTTTCCTCAATCTTGCAATAACAAAGAAATAGAGAATATACACCAGCTCTTAATGATTTCAGGCTAGATGTGACAAACATAGAATCCACTAACAAGTACTAGTGGACACTGCCTGGCAAATTTGCAATTACACAGAGCAAATAGATATTTGTCAAATATTAACTCTTCCTGTTACTAACATCTATTCATTCTCCCCACACATTACAGTCTTAGGGTGACAAGTTTACAGTGGTGTTTAGTTTCCTTGGTTACTCCCACTTACAATGTTAAATCTGATCCTTATTCTTTTATGTGTCAGTTTGGCCATCCTATTTTGCCCAATTATTTGATTAAAACCAGTCTAGATGTTTCCGTGAAGGTGCTTTCTAGATGTTAATAACATTTAAATCAGTAGGCTTCAAGTAAAGCAGATTACTCTCCATGATATGGGTGGACCTTGTCCAATCAGTTGAAAGGCTTAAGAGAAAAGACTGAGGTCCCCTGGAAAGGTTCAACCTAGGACGTCAAATCAAATCAACTCTTGCCAGAGCCAACACCATAAAATCTTTGTCTCTGTCTCTTTCTGTCTCTGTCCCTCTTTGTCTCTCTGTCTCTGTCTCTCTGTCTCTCTGTCTCTCTGTCTCTCTCTCTGTCTCTCTCTCTCTCTATATATATATATATATACACACATTTATTTTTTCTATATGTTATATATATCTATAATACATACTATAGATAGATCTATATTATATATAGATATATATCATCTCAGAGACTAGCAAATGTTGAATTTTCTATGTACTAAACCTCAAACTGACACAGAAGAGAATATTTGAAATTAGAAACTCTCAGAAAATCCAAGATAAATAGCAACCCACTCACTTGCCACTAGAGCCAAAGAAAGAAATGTTTCTACAGACATGATCAGTGAAGGACGTCCTCCTTTTATCCCATCCCACCTCCAATTATGCTTCTATCAATAGTTTATTTCCTTACAAAAGTAAGAAAGGCAAAGAAATAAAAATTGGAAGGTTTTTATTTTATTTTATTTTCTAATCCTTAGTTTGTAGTTTTCCGTTACAGGTATGATTACCTGTCTGTGAAAGAAATGGGTCCATATCAGTAAAATGTCTTGTGAGGTTTGGCGACTTTATGTTTTATCTTTCCCTATTTTGTTTATCTTTCCCATTTCCTATAATATATGTTATATTTTTTCTGGCTATGCCCTTAACAGGCTTCCCAGGTTTAATTTGTGTCCAGTGGGAGCACTATGTTTGCTTGGTTTGGGGGTTGACATTTCTCTTTGGAAACTTACCATATGTTTTTACAATATATATTATACCAAGTTCCTGTTTTCTCAGCACATATTTTTATATGTAGGGGTTAACTAGAGCAAAATGAACAGATTAAATTATATTTCAGTCACAGGCTGGCTTAATTTTCACTTGAATTCATTTCAAACTGAATGTTTCATCCTCATTCATCTTTATTCATTCAACTGTATCCCATGGATGTTTGCCATTTAAACACCTGGTAGTCTTCCCCTCTTGGCAGATTCTTGGACTTGTCCTAGCTTTTCTAGTGCTTTGGTAGAATTAAGGACATTATTTTTCTCAAAGGTGAGGAGAGTTTGGGGAGAAATTTAATGTAACTTATTTCCTTGACAAAGATATGCTTGGGGTTTAAGAGGTAAATTTCATAGCTGCAAGCCTCCCTCCAGGATTCTGTACTTGTTATGAATGTAAATCTTCACAGTGCATTTGTGAGGACTTAGATGGTGGAGGCAGTAAGGAGTCATTGCCATAAAGCAGCAATAAGTAGCACGGCTTTCAATGTCTGTATCACTACGAACCAAGAAGATTAGAAGACTAGAAAATAGAACCCATGTAAGACAGCATCAACATTGCGTGTAACATTTATTGTGCACTGGCTGGAGCAGTGGTTTAACAACTAAAGATTATGAGTTTTAACCATTTTTCATTTCCACAAAATGTGAGAGTATCATGTTATCTTTGCCCTTACAATCAATGCCCATTTTTATTTGTCCATGCTATACTTTAGCAAAATTGTTTTGTATGGTTTTGTCAATTCTACCAATAAATCCTACTGCAGTTTAAATGATGGATTAAGATCAACAATAATGGAACAAACCTACCAGCTCTCTCTCTGTATCTCCTGCAGCTGGCATGTCCTATGTTGTAACAGAGCAGAATTCCCTATCAGAGGTAGATTTGACCTCAATTTAGATTAGTCCTTTCTGAGTAAAGGTTTCACGCCAAAAAGACAAAGACCAGAACAAATTACAACAGGTTTTTTCAAATATCTCCTGCAACCACAAATGTAATATGTTCAGTGTAGGAAGCATTGTTAATTATGCATACATTTTCCCAATCACATTCACACATTGATCAAAAGATTGTTGGTATCATTATCTTTAAAAATAAAGATCACACACACATACATACATGCACGCACACGTGCACACGTGTGTGTGTGTGTGTGTATGTATGTTGGGTATTAAATTCTAAATTTAAATAAATATTAAACATGGAAGAAAATGTTCCCAATTAAAGAAATAGGCACTTGGGGAAGTCAAGCTTACACTCTGGGGTCTGTCTTTTCTAAATAAAGCGACCCAGCCTGATAAAGGTAATGCAACTTTGCAAAGCACTAAAATAGAGTCAAAATAGTTTTCACAGTCCTATGAAATCAAGTTAATTCAGTGAGATAAAGAAAGATCTACCAAACTTTGGTTTGGTACATGCATATAATAAATATTCTGTGTCAGTTTAATCTAAAGAAAAAAACATCTATTTGAATCATGTTGCCTCATCCCATTTCCATTTTTATTGTTTTTAAGGCAACTTTTTTCTCTCTGGGAGCATACATCTTGGAGTACATTTCTCTAATAGAAAATAAGTAGTCAGGGGTGTCATATATATGTTATGTATATATTTTTTATGTTCAGGGTTAACAAATATGTTATATATAAATGTCTTATATGTATCTCATATATATGTATGAATAGCTCAGTGAGTTTTTTCAAAGTATGTTCTCCTAGTTCCAATGAATAGACTTCATGATTCCACTAAGATTTGATTCAAATTTAATTTTAAACATACCTAAATATGTGTAATTTAAACATAGCACAATTAAAAATTATACACCAAGCAATATATATATATATATATATATATATATATATATATATATAAATTACATGTGTCTGTGTATGTATGCACCAAATAGTTAACTTGTGTTGCAAAACTGTCCATTAAAAAAAGTAGAATAGAAATTCTTTGTTCATAAAATAACTGTTGAGAGTTATAATTATAAAATTTTATTTGTAAATGGGACTTTACTTTTAAAATAAGTTTGAAAAATTTTTCTCCTCTTGTTTTCCACTGTGCTTAGTGTTTGGCAGGAGAACATATATTTCCCACATAATTCTAAAAAGTAATATTGAATCATTTTTCTATATGAAGGAGAGAGTGATGCCAATAGAGTCTATTAGATGGGGCTGCTTTTATCTTTTCAGTTGGCGGGTTTTATTGCCTTTAGTTTGGTGAAGATCGGCTGCTGAGCTGGAGATAAGCAAAAAGAAAAGTCACATCAAATATCAAACGAGATACATAATAGAGCTCAATGCCCTGCCTGTAAACTCAGATGTAAACTTTAAATTCAACACTTCTTTAAATATACCAAAAAATATGTTTAGACACCCACAAGATCTGACCTAACAAAGTTCAGTAAGTAGGAAAAGAAACACCCTTATCATTAAAAATCTGCTATCACAATAGGGACCTGGGACTCTAAGATGGAACTGAACTTTCTCAGTCTTATTCCCATCAATAGACCCATTTTTGTTTGTACAGATATTTAATTCTGTAAACATCCTGTAATTCTGTAAAAACACCTGAAAATAGTCCAATTATTTTTTCTCTGCCTTTTTAATAATATTATTATATAACTTTAAATAATAGACTGTGATAGTCCAGGTCCTCTGAGAAAGACTTCAAGGTCAGTTTCAACAGGCAATGATTTTGTGAGGGGAAAATCCTTGAGAAAGAAAACGGAGAAGAGCTGTGGAACATGGGGACAGCTGTCACACCATGAGGCAGGTCCAACCCCAGGTGAAGAATAGAGGGAAGGAGTGATGGTATAAATGTTCTGGACAGCTGGCAAACCAAGGAAGGCTCATCAAGGTCATCAGTGAGTTCTTGAGCCAAAGTCAGCCATCTGAGGTGTCAGATGTCTCCCAGGAAAAAGTATGCCTTCATATGCCTGCCAGATTCAGTCATTAGCTTGGAGAAGCCCATGGGATACATAGGCAGTGAGTTTCTGTACCATGCAGCAAACAACTGGAACACTTGTTCCGTGACATTCCCTCTAGTTGGAAGCCTGCAAGGTATATTCTCATGGTTGCCGTAAGTACAACTTGTTCTAGAAAATATCTTTCAGATTTGCTCTCATATGGAGCTGTCTTTCAGAGGAAGAAGAAAGGTCAACAGGATGGAAGAAATTCCACAGCATGGTGGATTACGTGAACCAGTGTCACAACGTTAATGGTAATATTGCATTTCCCATGGGGACCTACTTTCTCTCACTCACACTCTTCCCCTTTCCAATGTGGGTGAGCCAGAAGGGCCTCCAAAATTACCAAGAAGCACAAGGAAATTGACAGAAAGTTTGCTTCATTTTGAAGCATGGGGTCACTACGTGGTTGATTTAATCAAATATCAGAGGTACTCTTTAGGAAGAAGAAGAAGAAAATGATGCTGACTAGATTTGATTCGATTTTACTGATCATATATGAATATCATCTCCATTCAGAGGTGGAAAATACGTTTTGAAATCCAGTCCCTTCCACTTCCAAACTGATTTTTTTTTAATAAATAAGTGTCTTTTGGCATCTTTTGCTGTTGTTAAGAGCAGCAAACTTCATAGTGGGTGCAATGTGTATCACTAAAATAAAGATAAGCTAACTCAATTAAACTCTATTACAAAAGTGCTTAATACAGATGAATAATACAGAGCCCTGGAAAAACATTCTTTGATATTTCCTTATAATGTTTGCCTTCACTGTTTTAAAGAAACAATAGTGTGAAGCTACCAACCCATGAGAAATTGATCTTCAGTACTTTAATGTAATTAGTTCCTAATTCCCTCTCTAGTTTCTCTGGATCTGGTTAAGTTTTGAAACCAATTCAAAGCAATGTTTTAATTATTACAACATGTAACTTAATGGGAGTTCTTTAGCATCTCAGTGCAAACACCTAACAAATCCCTTTCACCCCCATCTTTCCGATGTCTGCATTTAATTTTCAGCTTTCCACAAACCGGGCATGCATTTGTCACAGAGCAATGAAGTAAGATAGTCACTGTTACACATTAACACACATCCTGGACCTGTCATTTTGCATCTTGGGAGAAAGAAATCAAATCTTCCTTCATAGACCTTCGAAATGGCAGCCACTAGCTATCCACTGAGAATATTTGATCTATTTCTCTGGCACATTCCCCTGCTTTCATTTTACATGGTATTTTATTTTATTTGGTCATAATGAAAAAATTCAGCACTAAAGAGACCAAGTGTTTTACAAACAGAGAACCAGATCCTGTGATTCTGTCTGATGAATAAACTGTCTTTTCTGTCTAGTTAAGATACTTTTCAAGGAGTCATGATTCCTTTGGTTGTTTAATATACAGAAAATGAACTCACAACCTAAACTTTACAATGTCAGGATGCTGTGATATACAAATACAGAATATCTCATTATATCATATTATAATAAACAAAATAATATGTCCATAAAATCTTTCAAACTATGCATTTTCAAATAACTTATCTTTGAATCCTATCAGGTACTGGAGTAGTAAAATGAAATTTCTGGTACTAGATCATGAACTGATGCCAGAAACCACTCTTAAACACCTACCCCACACCTCTATCTATTATACTTTCTTGTCATTTGTATTTATTTTCTTCTAATTCCTTCTCTATTTTTCTACTCTTTTCCAATTACTCTTTCTTTCTCTGCTTCTTTGATAATACTTTACCAGACGCATACACAGATACTGATTAATTTCATTTTTGTCCTCTTTCACGTAGATTAGAAACAAACTTGGGATTCTAGAAAACCTGGAAATGTTTGTATACATTTGGGGAGGTGAGGTACTAGTTCCAACCTTCCTTTAGATTCTCAAAGAGACTCTGGACAAGAAAGCGTTATGAACCTCTGTGTAGAAACATTTATTCATCCAACATCATACAGAGTTGAATTATTGTTTCTTGCATTTTAACTCTAACATGACCTATGGAAGTCCAGTAGGAATCTAAGGCCAGACTTCATGACATATTTTTAAATTATTTGCATGTTGAAAAAAATGCTTCAATGGGTTAGCTGCTATGGTAGACAAAGATCTAAGGTAGCATCCCAAGATTTTCATTCTCAATCAAACACCACTCTAGGCACTGCTGTCAAGAAATCTTGCAAATGTAATTAAAGTCCCAAATAAATTGAATCTAAAATATGGAGATTATTTGGGTGGGGCTGATCTACTCACAGGAGCCCTTTAAAAGTAGTTTTCTCTGCCTGGTGGTAGCAAAAGGAAATCAGAGAGATTTGAAGTATAAGGAGGATCTGACATGGGGGAAATGATCTGTTGCTGAGAGAGAGACAGGAGGCTATCTGGCAGTCTGCAAGTAGCTGAAAGTGGCTCTAGCTGATAACCAGCAAAGCAGTGGGGACCTTAGTCTCCGACTACAAGGAAGTGAATTCAGCCAACAACCCAAGGAAACATCTTTCCCCAGTCAGAACTCCAGATGAGTACTCACCTGGCTGACACCTTGGTTTCAGCTTTTTGAGACCCTGAGTAGAGGACCCAATTAAAATCTGCTGGAATTCTGACCCAAGGAATCTATGATATAATAAAATTTTGTCATTTTAAGCCATAAAACTTTTAGTAACTTGTGATGAAACAATAGAAAACTAATACAGTTGCTAACTAATAAACCTCAGGTCTTTAATTTTTTCTTATGGAATTGGGATATTTATTTATTTAAATTTAACAAGTTCAGAACTGTTGACATCTTAGTGATTTCTCACTCTGGTAGGAGCATTCTCTGAGATAAAAATAAAATAAGAAAATAAAAGAAAGAATGGTGAATTATTAAGTTATTTGTTGGTTGTTTCCTATTTAAAATGTACAATAATTTGAAAAAAAAGAAAAAAGTGCATCCATTAGCTTACTGTAAAGGATGGACAATGATACTTAAAGTCATCCAAAAGAGACAATAACTACAATTTCACCATTTGCTTGTTTAATAACTTCTAGTATTTTTTAAATGCTTAAACTGAGCTTTACGTGATCTCATTCTCTTTATGCCAATTTTTTTCTGAATTGAATCAACTTAATAGACCTAAGGTTTAGATAACCATAAAAATAATTTTGGTTGTGTCTTGTAAATATAGATTTCCAAGCACTTGCAAAAGAAAATTATTATTCAATTCTCTGCGGTAAATTTAAGTAATCTGTATTTTTCACACCATTCTAGGAGGTTCTTATGGTCACAAATGTTTGGCAAAATCTAATAGCATAATTCACCCTTTTAAATCACCTCAATTCAGACAAAATTTGCAGAATTAGTTGTACATATAGAGAAAATCTCATGTCGTAGGAATGAATTTTAAAGAGATTTTCTTTCACATCTACAAATAATTTCACAGAAAAGCATTTATATAAACCCTGCCAAGCTCAATGTCATTTTATTAATAAGCTCTAGTACTTGATTTGGCTATATTTAGAGCTCCTGTGCATTCAATCAACCAACTAACAAGCATGTATTGTCCATTTCTAAAGAACTAACCTATGTCACTAGTCTTGGATAATACAGAAGTGTATAATTTATTTCTATCAAGAGAAATATCCAGTTGTTTCCTTTGTGTTTATTTCAGCCCAAGGCACAATCTATAATGCATTTTGATCTTAGAATTCCTTAGATTTGTCTCCATCATTCTTGATGTTCAACAATAAAAATGCGTACATGTTTATGCATTTTAAAGATGTCTGTTGTTAAGCACAGATGCCACAGGACTCCAGGAAAAACTTGGATAAAAATTTTGGAAGACGCTTTACCATTTCAACTGTGTCATATTGGTCATATTGTGTCATATTGGTGTGTATTTTTACGCTCATTTTACAGATGAAGAAAATTAGGTTCTGAAAGGGTAAGTAATTTGCTTCGGATCAGCATGCCACAGGACTCCAGGAAAAACTTGGATAAAAATTTTGGAAGACGCTTTACCATTTCAACTGTGTCATATTGGTCATATTGTGTCATATTGGTGTGTATTTTTACCCTCATTTTACAGATGAAGTTGATTAGGTTCTGAAAGGGTAAGTAATTTGCTTTGGATCAGCATGCCAATAACTGGGACAATTAGAGTTCAAATAAAGTTAGTCTTATGTAGAAATCCATGTTTTTTTCTATAGTACAATCACCCCAGTTAGGAGTCAAAACCCTATCCATAAGTGCAGAAATACATAGGACAAACCAAAATAAAAAATGTTTGCCCAACAAATGTAAGTGATGAATAGCTCATATTACTTTATACACATAACCCCCCCACACACATAAATATAAAAATGCATATGTAAAATTTTAAATACACAGATGTTTCAGGCAATGGTAGCTGACGGCATCCTAAGGTATGTGTAGCTACATAATGTTCTTTTGACAATATTCAATCAGAAATGCCAAGCTACCTGCATTGTGCAAATGCATTCCAACACAGTAAACTTAATAAGAGTGAACACTTTTAACCTTGCTTATCAGTAGAATTAAATTTTATTTTGAACAATGCCCACCAGGGGGGGCTCGCACATTGACACTGGAAAGTGGAAAACATTGGCTGTCCTGTCAGGGCAAATAAAATACTAGCAATTAACCCTCTTTGCAAGAATCTATTTCTGTAGGTAGTTTTTTTAGAGAATAGAAGTTATTTACACGTATTATCTCAGAATGACAGTCCTAGAAAATTTTTTTAGAATAAGCCAACTGAAGTTTTGCACTTTAATATTTTTTTTTTTTTTTAAAAAAGCAGAGGTCTTCTTAGAAGCCCATACGATTTAAATTTATTTATTTATTTATTTATTTATTTATGGCTGTGTTGGGTCTTCGTTTCTGTGCGAGAGCTTTCTCTAGTTGTGGCAAGTGGTGGCCACTCTTCATCGCGGTGCACGGGCCTCTCACTATCGTGGCCTCTCTTATTGCAGAGCACAGGCTCCAGATGTGCAGGCTCAGTAATTGAGGCTCATGGGCCCAGTTGTTCCGCGGCATGTGGGATCCTCCCAGACCAGGGCTCAAACCCGTGTCCCCTGCGTTGGCAGGCAGATTCTCAACCACTGCGTCACCAGGAAAGCTCCATTTTAATAATATTTTTTATAAAAATACTTGGACTCCAACAGTAGATTTGGATGAAACAATTTTGACATAAAATGCTTTTATCAAGAGTGATAATTAATATAGGCATGGCTTATAACTATTCAACTATTCTTAAGTTTCATAGTAAACACCACAAAACAAGACAGTCATGTGTGCTAAATTATCTATGCACAATGTATACATAAATCACTACTGAAGTTATTTGGAACCTGAGTTCTATTATTCTTTAATGATTTAGGATGTAAAAATATAGACTTTATTTTTAATCAGATAAAATATTAAGCAAAAGTATGAAATACTGTTTAATGTTCTTGACTGAAAATAACTATTTAATATATAACTGAATCTTTTTTATTAAAGAAAACCATCAACTCAGTAAAATACTATGACCAACAAGTTAGGTATTTTTAGTACAAAACAATCTCAAAATGAACTGAATTTTAAGGGGGGATGGCGTGAATTTTGATAGTATAAGTTGTATGCAAATTTAGGATCTTCAATAGAAACAATCTCCTTCCTCTCTTAATCAAAGATGCTTTTACCCATGGAATTCAAACCATCAACCATAAGGAAAATCTATGTTCTTCCATTTGTGGGCAAAAGCTATTTGGCTGCAGCATCCCTTAATCATTTCCAAGTTTGGTTAAGGTGATTTGCGATGCCAAGTACACTCCAAAGCTGTGCCCTTGATTGTAAAGACAATCTTCCCAAACAGAGGAGAAACATTCTTTGTTACAAAGTCCTTGAGCAGTTGTGTTATTCTAAATAGTTGTCCTCCATTGAAAATGTGTGAGAAATGACAGAACATTTGTCAATTCAGGTCACAATTAAGTTCACAAGGGGGGAAATGAAGAGGAGTTTATAGGAGGGCATTGTTTTACAGTAAGTCTCCTACATATGAACCTTCAAGCTGCTAACTTTCAAAGATGTAAACGTGTGTTCGCATGTCCAATCACTTACATTAGTTCACGTGTCTGCCGTACGTTGTCGCATGCTTGCATCCTCTACAACTGGTTGTGCTTTTGTGTACTTTACTGTACATTACAGTATCTTTACCGGAGATACTGGAAGAGGATGACAGCTACTACCCAGACATCACTGGATCCTTTTCTCAAGAGGGTAAATAGAATTGAACCCAGCGAGGAACCAGAACCTGTGCCATCAGCGTCAGGTGTGAGAGAAGTTGCAGCCTGCCCTCCGTCTCCTGTTGTTGACGATCCTTCAGCTCTACCGTCTCCCACCTCCTCTCCCTCCTCCAGTCAGTAACTCTTCTTGCCTTTTCACTTGATGCCAGTCCCCATATGTCAGCTGTTGTACTGTACTACTGTAGTTTTCAAGATTAAAAATGTTTTCTTTATTTTTTGTGTTTGTTTTTTAGGTATTATTTGTGTGAAAAGTATAATAAACCTATTACAGTACAGTACTATATAGCTGATTGTGTTAGTTGGGTACCTAAGCTAACTTTGTTGAATTTATGAACAGATTGGACTTATGAACACGCTCTTGGAATGGAACTCACTCGTATGTAGGGGACTTAGTGTAGTCCAAGTGTAGTCCATATGTCAACCTCAGATGGGTATAGCATTGTTCCCAAATGTTTATGGAATTAAATTATATTAAATTTCCACTCTAGATTTATCATTTATCAACTTTTCTCAACTCTTCTCAAGCCTACCTATATGTCCAGCCCACTCTGCCACTTTAGATCCAAAAGTATATTAACTGTTTATCATTAGTCTTATTACCTTAATTTATTCACAAGTGTGTCTTTCAAGTTTAAAGAGGTCCTCAAAGTACTAATAATCAAGCATTTAATGAGGACATTTGCATTCATTCAATTCAGATCCTTCAAAATCTCATAGACTTTAATCATATATTTTATCCTTTCTTCCAGATGAGTCATATGAAATATTCACCCCTATTGCCATATGCAGATTCTTTGGTTCTATTGATGTGGCAATGAATCAACAAATATTTATCTGGTGCTTGCTTTGCCAGTGACACTATGTCAGGAGTTTGGGGACATAGAAAAATGGCTGTATCTCATAGTCTTCCCCTGTCCCAGCCCATCCCAATCTCTAAGGTTTTAGCTTCAAGATCCATCTAACCACTGAGCTAATCATAACCAAGACTGGCAGTGGATTGTATAATCCTATCTTCACCAGCAGGTGAGATTTTAGAATCAATCTTGTGGTCTCATAGTCAGGATACAGCATGCCAGGGATGCGTTCCAACTCTGCCCTAGTTTTAGTTGATATGTCAACAGCTTTGACAGTGTCCTCATTCTATCTCATAAAATACAAATTATTTTTCTCATGGTTTCCAAAGCTCCATACTTTGTGTTTTTTCTCTTACCTCATAAGCTACTCCTTCTCAGTCTTCTTTGTTTTACCATTTTCCTCTGCTTTACCTCTAAATATCAGAAAGCCCCAAAGATTGAGACTAGATCCTTTATCTTCACTATGCATCAATCCATGAATCAACTGAAAAAGAGATCTTTAGAAACAGGAAGGTTGCATTTACCTGACAATAAGAATCACTATTGCCTAAAGACTTCTGCCACCATGTCCCTGATGTGGCCCCATTAATTCTGGAGCACAGAATATATTGTACCTTGTCTTTGGGACTATTTATTCATTGTCTTTTTCAAGAAAGTGACCTCTAAAGTTGTACTTGTCCTCTAGTTCAGTTAACCCCCCACTTATTTCGCTCTTTTCTGGTTCTTAGCTTGGCATTATGGTCTCTGAGTAATTTGCAGCCAAGTCCACATTTTTTTTAATGTTTTCATATATAACTGAAGTGCAGTAAACTTTACGTGTTTAATCTGTACAGCTTGATCAATTTTGACATAGGTATACAGCCATGAAACTGTCACTCCTATCAAATAATTAACATGTTCATTACCCCCCAAAGTTTCATTTTGATACTACCCTTACAGAGATTGCAATCTAGTAAAAAATGAATCTGTCTCATAATATGAGAGAAAGCATTGTGTGGAGCTCAGTAATGAATGGTAAATATGGTATGGATAAGAGGCATAGAAATTCAAAGAAAGGAGATAATATTGTGAGCAGGTTAATTGGAAATGGCTTCATCATTACCTATTGCATGCATTTTCTTACAGTATTTTTCTCTCTACATTTTATTTAATAATTGGCATTAATCATTATCCTGTGTTTTTATCCAGGTATTTATATTACATATACTCCTTTTGACTTTATATAAGGATAAAATCTCTTCTTCTTGGGCTGCTTAATCCTTCCTTAGGACAAATAACCTTGATCTTTGCATTCTGGATGCAGTCACCATATAAATAATTTTAGAGTTAGACAAGATATCAGATACTACTTTTGCAAACTCCAAGATGTCATGTAATTCCACCTTCTTTTATTCTTTATTCCCACAAACACACTAGTATAAGCTTTTATGACTTCTATTTATATTAGTTGCTCAAACAGGTTTTAAGCAGAAAGATTCTTTTCATTTATTTTTTGGAACAGCCTCTTAGGCAAGACTCCTTTTGCTGTCAGTGACAGAAATGATTTCTTGACTCATATAACTTAAAGGTCCAAGGTTCAGTTGATTTTTGATTATGTTACATCTATAATCTCAGACGATAATGTCTCTCTCCAATGCTTGCTTCTGTTTTTATTGCATTTAGAGTTGTCAGATAAAATAAAGTCCAATCAAATGTGAATTTCAGATAAACAACACATAATTTTTTAGCATTTATGTTGTCCAAATATTGCATGGGACATACTAGGTTTATTTTTGCTTTTATTTATTTTTTGTTTCTTTGTTTCTCTCAATCTGGCATACTAACACTCACACTGAATTGCTCTCAGGTAGGTTTTCTTCACTGCCCTACCTTCACCACAGTCTCTCAGCTTATATCCTCCAGATTAGCCACCCAAGAGGAAAAAAAGCTTCTTTTTCTGTGAAATCTCTGACTGAGTCTTACTGGACCAAAATGAGTTATAACCATCAAACAATGTCCATGGCCCAGGGGATAGAATACATTCATTGGGTCTGCATCATAGGTCACCCTCCACACACAAGGGAGGAGGCATGACTCCGTCAGTTTCACCAAACCATAGTTACTGGGAATCATTGAGGGGCTATTCCCAAAAGGAAGACCAAAGTCCAGAGGGGACATGTATATTAGACAAGGAAAAGAAAAATATGACTACTAGAGATCTTTTTAAATGTGGCTTTACTTTTGATACACTTGATTTATAATGATAAAAACTACCATAAATTTAGTTATATTTTAAAGGATGTGTATTTCATCAACCACAACTAATTCACTCTTTATATTATGTTGGACATGAAAAAACAGCATGTATCAAGGTGTGGGACAGTTTGGTTTAACAGGCACCATGCAGCTACTGGATGGCAGAGGGAGCAGATGAGAGTTTCTGTTAAGGAAACAGCATTTGGGTTACACAAGTTTAGATTCTAGTCTTATCTTTATCTCTCATGCCTCTGAGCAAATAAATTCAACTCAATTCAACTCTTAGATCTTGATCTCTAATCATGATCTAAGAATCTTGGATTAAGTTTGGAATTTTAATAACCTACTTCATTGGATAATGCAAATGATTAAATAAAATAATGCATGAAATGACCATAACACAGTAGCTGGAATATTGCAATCTTCCAAAAGTATTCATTGTATTATTATCCATAGCAATCTTACAATAATCTTCCAACTAGTATTCCTGAATTTTTCATTTTCTTTCTTCAAAACTATTTTTATATGTTCACTTTGTTATTATGTGTTGTGTTTAGGACTATCACTTCCAGTAGGTTTTTAATGCTTTGAGATCATTATTCTTTGGTATTTTTCTCAAATTTTTCATATGAAGTTATTTTATGTCTGTTAAGTCCATCTTGTGCTTACGTAAGTGATTTTTTAATCACAATGCAGGTTTTTTTTTTTTAAATCCTTCTTGAATTACAAAACTATATTTCTTTCTATATCTTGGGCTGCCTTTACCTGATCATTAGTTATAGATGCTCACTGGGGAAATACCTTGATGGTATTTTCTATGATCTCACTTAAATTTCATTTCTTTATAACATTTCTTCCACTACACTGTTACTATGATTTTTATTCTATTTACTTTCCTTTAACAAAACATAACTGCCACTTAGCTCATGTGGCTGAGATCCTGGGATATCCTCCAATACATATCTTTATCAAACCTTAGTATATTTTTGCCCAAAAAAATAGTTTCATTTGGAAGCTTAGAAATTTCAATGTGCATCTTCTTTTTCAGAGAAAATAACAAAATATTACACATGATCAAGTTAAGCATTAATTCTTGGGGAAATAACCATATGCTACAGAAGATAATGTATAAGTGTTTCTTCAAACATAATGACAGAGGAAATATGGATATATTTACATTTTTATCTCATGTCAAACCAATAGAGTGAAATTGATGGTAGATAATATAGATAGCTAAGTGAATAAGAATAGATAGATGATACATAGAAAGATAGATAGATAGATAGCATATCTATTGTCACTTAATGTACATGAGAATACACATAACAAAATATCTTAAACAATAGAAATCTTAAAAGGAGATCTGAGTGTTATATTGGGTAGACATTCAAACTGATTAATGCTGCCAAATTCCCATTACTGAGACTCACCACAAATATCCCTACTGGCAAGAAGTATACCTCACTCAGAACTTCAAGGTTTAGAAATTGAAAAATAGTTTCTCCTCATAAAGAATGTGTTGAGGAATGTCTGGGAGAAGTCTAAAGTGCAATGCTATGGAAAATGCAAGTGATAACAGAATCTGAAATCCTGTATTTGAAACTTCATTCTAATGCTTACTGCTTAACCTTGAGCAAATTATTTGCTTGTTCAGGTGAAAAGTTATCAATAAGGTGGATTCAAATTCAGCTTCATCACTTACTTGTTACGTGACTTGGATAAGTTATTTTTCTTCTCTGAATCTTTTCTCCTGGATGACTATGTACTAATACAGAAGCAAATTCAGAACGATTATGAAAATGGAATAAAATTTTATAAAGCTTTGTACATAATGTCTCTCACATAATGTGATATTTATGTACATATATATAAATATGCCTTATATATTAATTTCTTCCGTTTCTTAATCAACATCATTGAGATCTTAGCAGAAGCAGCTTATCATTAAATCCTCAGAGGTTTGCTGATGAGATAAGGTATTTTAAAGATTTTGCCAAATTCAAGTGCTAGTTTTACCAGTAAAATACTGACAATCACTACTATCAGTATTAACAACTACTCTTATAATAGAAATAGGGATAGGATTGAAAAAATGTGTAAGCAGAAATAAAAAATTGAGTTCTAGGCATGCTTAGCTGTTCACTTATTATATATGTTGGGGTGTAGCATTATATGAAATGTTCTATTCATCTTCTTTGGCACTTGGTTTCTTCATTATTACATTATATATAATAATAATCCATATTTATATCATTATAGCCCATAAAGTTCTCTTTTAATTCTAACATACTGTAATTATGAGTAAGGCATTTGATATGACTGACATCTGACAACTATCAATGGTCAAAAGTCACTGAGACACCTTCTAAAACATGACAACAGTGCAAGAAGGAGGGTGCATCCAGTCTCTGCTGAATCGCTGCAGCTGTCTTCCTTTCGTGCTAATTAACTTTCAAAACCAGAAAGCAGCAGGCCCAAGCTAATGGCTGCTAGAAAGACCAGTTGATTTTTTTCTTTCTGAATCCCAGTTTAGAATTCGTTCTCCTTGATTTTTCTGCTTCTGAAAGGTAAATGAGATGTCATGCTTTATTGTGTACAGGGGAAAAAAACTCAGTGATTCTACATCTTGCTGAACTAGTAATCTTTCATAATTTGCTACATGCTAACTTCCTATTGTTTCTCACGTTTGAAACATTTTTGGATATTGGATTGTAAGAAATACCATGTAATTATGATGCAGAGAAAATACCGTGCCTTTACAGTTACCAGTAATGCAAATAAATACCATCTTGTGAGATGCTCTTGGATAGTCTCTGTCAGCACTTTCGTTAAAAGTCCCAATTTTTAGTCATTTATAATACTAGCAAGCAGGACTTCAGAGGAAGTAATACCATCTGTTGTTATTAGGAGTGACATTGCCCAAGGTTAGGCCAGACATGTAAAACCCTTTCATCTTCAGTATTTCTTTGCTTCTCTCTGTTTACTAGGAACTTGTCTAGTTGAGTTGATGAAAATTATGCAAAGATCAATTTGGATTAAATCCAAACCCTAGTGAAAAATCTGTGAATCAACTGAGGGAAGTACTGATTTGTCTACTTTTGCTCTCTTTGGTCTGTGGTGTGATAACATCATGTATATACATAAGAATTTATCATTATAATTCCAAACCTTGTAAGTCTTATCTGTCCTCAGAAAAACTTAGTTGGAGTCTCTTTATTCATGTTCTGAAATATGTAACCTCTAAGAAGACAGTCAGCAATTCAGAATCTAGGACAAAATTTCAAAGAAACTGAAATCTGAAGGTAGAAAAAACACACATGCTACGGGAGTAGAATGATATATCAGCAACCACAGCGTAGGATCAATGCATTAAGAAAAAAAATAAAATAAGGCACAGATATCATGCTAGCTTGAAATATCACTTTATAATCTTGGAAGACAGGGCTATAGGAAAAAAGTAGCTAAAACTACTAATTAGCATAAAAATGTATACTATGGTATTTATAAACATAAAAACATCAGTATTATTTGTTTTTACTAATTTTTATTGGAGTATGATTGCTTTACAATGTTGTGTTAGCCTCCACTGCACAACAGAATGAATCAGCCATACACATACAGACATTCCCTCCCTTTTGGACTTCCCTCCCATTTAGGTTACCACAGTGCCTCAGGTAGAGTTCCCTGTGCTATACAGTATGTTCCCATCAGTTGTCTATCTTATACATAGTATCGATAATGTGTTCCATCTAAGAACAAGTTTTAAAGTTCATTAATTTTCACATTTCTCTTCCAAATTGGGGAAAGTTACTAACTATGATGATTTTTGTAACTATGATAAACAAATATTTAAATGACTTTTAAAAATAATTTCCTCAGTTGGAAATTTACAGGGGTAAACTATGTCTGAAACAGTGACAGTGTAGATTCTTTTCACCATATGCCTTCTTTCCTTCTCCCTTGACTTTTCATTTTTACTTCCTCTTTTATGGCCCTACCTTCAACCCTCATTAATCCTCCCACACATTTTGTCATCTTTTTATGTGACTTTTTATGTCATCTCTTTATTCTTCAAGCATGTCAGCAGCATCTAGAGAAAACAACTAACATCCAGTCTAAAGGTGTTACTAATTCCTGTACTGATAAACAAAAGGTGACTTCTTTTTAGAAAGTCCAGAATTGTTTTTAGAATCATAGCATACAATTTAGCAAATGAGCTGTGTTATAATAATATCATAGACATCTTGTACCTTAAAATTTACAAAGTACTCTTTTACACATAAAAATCATCTGATTTTTGTCACATCCCACTAAAAAAGGTTGAAATAAAAATTACTTGCTGAAGTCATACAATTAGGACATTGGGGAAGTTTTAAGTAAAAACTCAAATTTAAAAATTGGTATTTAAATCCAGTATAATTTTGACCAAAGGATACTAAACTCATTATGTTGCAAACATTACCTTGTCTATCCTGTGAAAATTTTCCTTAACCGTAAAAAGTAGTTCATTTAGTACTAGCAAGGATTTCTCAGGCTTGGGGAAGAAGTAAAGACTCATTCTAAACTAATAAAAAATGTACCCCAAATTAAAATGCAAGATATTTATTTAATAGGATATCAGTAAGGCTATTTTATGATACTACATTTTTCCCTTAAGATCAAAAACTCGACCTTAACTATGATTCTATGGTGTGTTCCACTGGAAAATCCTATATATTAAAAAAAAATTGCTTTTCCCAAATATATCATCCTGCTTTGTTATATTGTTAATATTGGTGATTTCATCATTAATTCATTATGTTTTCTTTTGACAATGATAAGATATAGATTGTACTTAAATACATAACTGTTTCAATCCTTTTGATGATGGAATCAGTAAAACTACAAAAACAAGTCAAATAATTTTACTTCTTTTAAATAGACATACACTTACATTGTTCTATATATATATGTATATATATATATATATATATATTTAAGTTTCCATCTTCCCTCATTAATTCTTCCCTTAGGTGACCACCACTCTTATTCCTTCTTTATATCCTGCAGAGTTTATTTACATCTATATATGAAAATATGACTATATACTCTTAACATGATAAAATTCTTATTTTGTATTCTCCTTTGTCACTTATCAATCAAGATACCTCTACTCATTTCATATTAGTATAGAGAGAGCTACTTATTCTTTACATCTGTGTAATATTCCATTACATAAATGTATCAAAATCTGTTTTGCAATTAATGGATATTTTTTTCAAAACTGTTTTGCTCTTACAAACAAGATTACGATGAATACCTCTGTAAAAACATTTCCCATCTGGGTGAATAAATCTTATGACAAATTCTCAGAAGTGGAGTTGGCTGGGTCAATAAAGTATATGCATTTGTAAATGTGATAGATATTGATAATTTGCACTATATGCAATCTGAAGAAATTTACTTTCCCCACACCAATGCGAAAGAATGGTTATTTCTCTATAATTTCACTAACAAAATTGATTGCTAAACTCTTAGATTTTTATCAATCTGATGTGGAAGTGTTCTCAGTATTGTTTTAATTTACATTTCTCTTTTTTTAGGGAAAGAGTCTGATGACATTTAAATATGGTTAAAAGTCATTTGTGTTCACTGTTTTGTGAACTCTACTTTTTTCCAGTTTTTCTATTAAATAGTCATTTTCTTATCAATTTCTAAATACCTTTTATATATTAAAGAGTTTTAAAGTAAATTGCAAATATTATTAACCTTTTTGTTGTTTTCTGACAATATACAGGTTGGTTTTAATTATCATGTATATGATTTTTAATTTTATGTAGAAAAATTACTATTCATATCTTTTATACAACTGAGTTCTGAGAACTAGAAAAACTTTCCATACATAAAAGTTATAAATTAATTTACATATATTTTTGCTACCTGTAAGGTTTCATTTATACATTCAAATACTTTATCCATTTGGAAATTTATACTGTACAAGAGATATAAATGAGATATGAATCTATTTTTATTTTTTTCACATGACTACTAGGTAGTTACAGCATTAAATATAACTGAGTGCGTCCTTTCACCAATGATTTTAGAGTACTCCTTTTCAATATTCTATATTGCTGAATATAACCTAATTTAGACTTTCTTATTTCAATTGTTTTGTCTATTAATATGAAAATTTAAAAAACTGTTTAAATAATAGGAATTTTTTCATAGATTTTAATATCATACAGAACATAGACCATCATCAAATTTCCTGGCAATGCTTTCTTTCTTTTTTAATTGGGTAATTATTTTTTATTTTATAAAAGTTTTAGATTTTTGAAGTTATCCAGAAGAGAGTAGAGAAAGTTCCAGTATGAACTATAACCAGTTTCCAGTATTATTAGCATCTTTATTACTATGAAACATTTGACAGGTTTGAAGGCAGTAACTAAGAAGACATGATCAGTGAGGTGCCACCTACCAGTCTGAAATGGCTGCCCCTCTTCTGTCTCTCCTTGGCTTCTGGAGGCCAGTTTCAGATTTCACCCAGGAAGCTCTGGAGATTGTGACCCAACAGCACCATTAATACATCAGTATTGTCCCGTTATTACCACTAAAGTCCATACTTTATTCAGATTTTTTTTTTAATATCCTCTTTTCATTTCCAGTATCCCATCTAGGATACAACATTGTATTTATTTGTCATGTCTCAAGTTCCTCTTGGTGGTGTGTGTTTCTTACACTTTCCTTGTTTTTTATGATCTTGACAGTTTTGAGGATTACTGTCAAAGATATTTTAGAATGTCCCTCAATTGGCATTAGTCTAGTGCTTTTCTGACGATTAGACTGAGAGGATATATTAGACTGAGCCACTATCTCACAAAGTGGCTATACCGTAATGAAGTCATACCAGGAAAGAATGACAGTTCCTGTGCTACACCTCCTTGCCAACAATTGGTATTGTTACTTTTTTTGTAGTTTAGTTATTCTAATAGGTATGTAATTGTATCTTGTTTTAATTTGCAATTCCTTAATACCAGTAAATGTGGAGCATTTTTTTCATTCTTACTTGCCATTAGTATATCTGCTTTGATGAAGTATCTGATAGAGTTTTGACCCTTTTTTTTTTAATAGGCTTTCCTGCAGACTTCTGCTGCCAACAGCACTGTGGTGAGGGTGTGGAGGGGTGCACCTGTCCTCTGGCTCTACTGCGGCTAGGGCTGTGGTCTGGGGAAGGGCAACACTGATTGCCCTGGACCTGCGCCCGCCCTGACAGGAGAACTGCCAATTTGCCTCTTCGACCCCATTTTAACAGGTGATTTATTTTCTTATTGTTCTGTTTTTAGGATTCTTTGTATATTTTAGGTAGAATTTCTTTATGAGACATATTATCTCACAGTCAAGGCCTTTTTTTTTTTTTTTACTCTCTGAATGACTTATAACGCAGATATTTTCAATTTTAATTAAGTCTAACTTAGTTTTTTCTGTCATGGATAGTCCCACGGGTGCATTTAAAAATCCACCAAACACAAGGTCATGTAGAATTTTTCCTATTTTTTTTTCTAGAAATTCTGTAGTTTCCTTTTTACAGCTAAGTCTGCGATACATTTTGTAATTTTTGTGGTAATTTTGTGAAAGGTATAAAGAATGGTTCTAGAATTTTTTTCTTGCATATGGACATCCAATTGTTCCAACAATATTTGACTATCCCTTCTTCATTGAATTGCCATTGCTCCTTTGTCAAATATCAATGGACAATATTTGTGTGTGTCTAGTTCTGGACTCACCATTCTTCTATATTTATCTATATATCTTTATTTCATCAATTATATATATCAATTACTGTAGCCTTATGGTAAGATTTAAAATCTGGTGAGATAGGTATTTAATCCTTATTCTTCCTCTTTAGCATTAGGTTGGATATTTTGATTTTTGATGTCCAAATATACTTTGGAATAAGTTTGTCCCAAAAACTGTTTGCTGAATTTTGATTGAGAGAGTGTGCAATCTATATATGAAGTAGACTTGAGAAGAACTAACATCTTAACAGTATTGAGTATTCTAATCCATGGAAACAATATGTCTCTGTTTAGATTATTTTTAAATATTTTTCATCAGTGTTTTGTAGGCTTCCATGTATATGTTGTATGCTATATATGCATATGTATATTTAGGTGTCAGACTGACACCTAAATATTTAACTCTTTAGGTGTTAATATAAATGATATTTTAAAAATCCCAGTTGTTAGGCTTCCCTGGTGGCGCAGTGGTTAAGAATCCGCCTGCCAATGCAGGAGACACGGGTTCAAGCCCTGGTCCAGGAAGATCCCACATGCCGCGGAGCAACTGGGCCCGCGTGCCACAACTACTGAGCCTGCGCTCTAGGGCCCGAGAGCCACAACTGCTGAAGCCCATGCTCCTAGAGCCCATGCTCCGCAACAAGAGAGGCCACCGCAATGAGAAGCCTGCGCACCGCAATGAAGAGTAGCCCCTGCTCACCCCAACTAGAGAAAGACCGCGCAGCAACAAAGACCCAACGCAGCCAAAAATAAAATAAATTAAAAAGAAAAAAATCCCAATTGTTCACTGTTCATATGTAATCTTGCTCTAGTCACATAGTTTCAGGATTTTTTAATTGATTCTTTGTCATTTTTTAACATAGATAGTAGTGTCACCTTGAAAAAAGAGATTTCATTCTTTCTTTTCAATATGCAGACATTTTTTTTTCTTGTTCTTTTTTTATTATCTAGACTTCCAATACAGTGTTGAATACGAGTGGTGAGAGAGGATATCCTTATATTATTTCCAATCTTAGGCAAAAAATGGCCAGTCTCTAACCATTAAGTATAATGTTAGTTGTAGGTTTTTAATAGACATTTATTATTAAGTTGAGGAAGTTACCCTCTGTTCCTAATTTGTTGAGAGTTTTTATCATTAGATTTGAATTTTGTCAAATGCTTTTTGGCAATGATTGATATGATCATGTGAATTTTCCAGATGAACTACATTAATTTATTTTCAGACACTGAACCAGTCTTGCATATCTGGAATAAATCTCACTTGGCCATAGTGTGTTCTGTTCCACATTGTTAAATTAAATCTGCTACTATTTTGTTGAGGAATTTTGCATCGATATTCATAAGGAATATTGTTCAGTCATTTTCTTATCTGGTTTTTAGCTGAACAGATTGTGTCAGGTAATAGAAATTGAGATAAATATTCTCTAATGTTAGGATTTATGTAAATCTTGCCAAGAGTTGGGCTTTGTTTCCTGTTTGTTGTAGTTATAGATGTCAGAGGCTTTAAATTCCTCCAGTGTCCTTGTTTCCTTCTCCCCTGTTGACTTTGGGCTTCTCTACTGCTATGGACTAAACTGTGCTTCTCAAAATTCATATGTTGAAGTCTAGCCCAATGTGATTTTATTTGGAGTAAGGAAGTAATTAAGGTTAAATGAGGTGATAAGGATTGGGCCTTAATCTAATAGGATTAGTGTCCTTATAAGAAGAGGAAACAGTGAGCTCATGTTCTTTCTTTCTGTCATGTGAGGACACAACAAGGAGGCAGCTATCTGCAAGCCAGGAAGAGAGTCCTCACGAGAAACCAAATCATCTGGCCCCTTAACCTTGAACTACCCAGACTCCAGAACTGTGAGAAAATAAATTTCTTTTGTATAAGCCACCCAGTCCATGATATTTTGTTATGGCTGTGCTAGCTGACTAATATACCTATGTGTTCCTCCTCAGGAGCTGTATCTTATAGTATTTCAAGGGTAATCCACTATCATTATACTAGAGGCTATATGGTATAGTGATGAGATAAGCTGGAGGGAAAGCATTCTATGATCTCATTATTTAACCCCAGTCTTTAAATAGACTAGGGTCTCTGACTTGTAACCACCACAGGTGGTTTTTTTTTTATATAGCTTCTCCTCCTTTCCTTTAGAAGACTGGATGATATGAGGGAATGGAGGAGAGGAATGTCCTTTCCCCATGGCTCTTGGGCAAAGCTCTGAGAAGTTACTTTCCCCTGTGAAGTATGCTTTTGTTTTGGAAAAGATTTTGTACGTATTTCAAAAAATCTCACTCTTCCCTTTTCCCTGCCAGTGCCACATGAAGGGATGTTTTTCAGATTATCCCTGTGAGAACCTGTGGTATGTGAGGAAGAAAAGCCCATGAAAGTTTGGGGGTCCTCCTAAGACTGTAACTATAAAGAATTTTTCTCACTATTTCACACATAATCTCCAACAGCTCATCAAAACTACCGGTTGACTCTTTCTACCACATTATATTTCCAGAGGTTTCTTCTCCAGGTAAGCATATCACATCATACTTAAAAATTACATTGACATTTTTGTATTATTTTTTGAGTCTTTTGAAATAAGGATGTGGTATGTGTTTTTATTTATTCAAGTTTTCTTTTGTTCTTGTTATTTTGCCTTCAGTAGAGTTTTTTGAAGACAGTTCTTGTATTTTAAGTGTATGTCTAGATATTTTCTCATTCTTAAATTACTTATTGCCATTATAAATAAATTATTCCTTATATTTTCCAGCTAGTTTGTTTTATAAATATATTTTTGGATTTTGTATATTAATTTTACATACTGCTATATACATTATTTTATCATATCTTCTGTAAATATAGTTTTACCTTTTTATTTTCAGTTTTCACAAATATTTCTTATTCTTGTCTAATATTACTGTCATCAATGTTTAACACTAGTGGCCAGTCTGGCCATCCATTTCTTGTTCCTGATTTTAGTGGGATTTCAGCAAGTTTTTTCTACATGAAGCATGTTCTTGGTTTTGTTTTTAAGATAGTTCTATTATTGCCATGTTAACAAATATCTATTCACTCCTATTTATGGACTGATTATTTTATTTTTTATCTTTTTAACATCTTTATTGTAGTATAACTGCTTTACAATGGTGTAAAGCAGAAACAATTAGTTTCTGCTTTATAAAAAAGTGAATCAGCTATACATATACATATATCCCCATATCTCCTCCCTCTTGTGTCTCCCTCCCACCCTCCCGATACCACTGTTCTAGGTGGTCACAAAGCACCGAGCTGATCTCCCTGTGCTATGAGGCTGCTTCCCACTAGTTATCTATTTTACATTTGGTAGTGTATATGAGTCCATGCCACTCCCTCACTTCAATCCATCTAACTCTTCCCCCTCCCCATGTCCTCAAGTCCATTATCTACGTCTGTGCCTTTATTCCTGTCCTGCCCCTAGGTTCTTCAGAATCTTTTTTTTTTTTTTTTTTTTAGATTCCATATATTATGTGTTAGCATACAGTATTTGTTTTTCTCTTTCTGACTTACTTCACTCTGTATGACAGACTCTAGGTCCATTCACCTCACTACAAATAACTCAATTTTGTTTCCCTTTATGGCCAAGTTACATTGTATATATGTGCCACATCTTCTTTATCCATTCATCGGTCAGTGGACATTTAGGTAGCTTCCATGTCCTGGCTATTGTAAATAGAACTGCAATGAATATTGTGGTACATGACTCTTTTTGAATTACTGTTTTCTCAGGGTATATGCCTAGTAGTGGGAGTGCTGGGTCATATGGTAATTCTATTTTTAGTTTCTTAAAGAACCTCCATACAGTTCTCCATAGTGGCTGCATCAATTTACATTCCCACCAACAGTGCAGCAGGGTTCCCTTTTCTCCAAACCCTCTCCAGCATTCATTGTTTCTAGATTTTGTGATGATGACCATTCTGACTGATGGGAGGTAAAATCTCATTGTAGTTTTGATTTGCATTTCTCTAATAATTAGTGATGTTGAGCATTCTTTCATGTGTTTGTTGGCAATCTGTATATCTTCTTTGGAGAAATGTCTATTTAGGTCTTCTGCCCATTTTTGGATTGTGTTGTTTGTTGTTTTGATATTGAGTGGCATGAGCTGCTTGTAAATTTTGGAAATTACTCTTTTGTCAGTTGCTTCATTTGCAAGTATTTTCTCCAATTCTGAGGATTTTCTTTTCATCTTGTTTATGGTTTCCATTGCTATGAAAAGCTGTTTAAGTTTCATTAGGTCTCATATGTTTATTTTTGTTTTTATTTCCATTTCTCTAGGAGGTGGGTCAAAAAGTATCTTGCTGTGATTTATGTCACAGAGTGTTCTGCCTAGGTTTTCCTTTATGAGTTTTAAAGTGTCTGGCCTTACATTTAGGTCTCTAATCGATTTTGAGTTTATTTTTCTGTGTGGTGTTAGGGAGTGTTCTGATTTCATTCTTTTACATGTAGCTGTCCAGTTTTCGCAGCACCACTTACTGAAGAAACTGTCTTTTCTCCATTGTATATTCTTGCCTCCTTTATCAAAAATAAGGTGACCATATGTGTGTGGGTTTATCTCTGGGCTTTCTATCCTGTTCCATTGACCTAATTTTCTGTTTTTGTGCCAGTACAATACTGTCTTGATTACTGTAGTTTTGTAATATATTGTGCAGTCAGCAAGCCTGATTCCTCCAGCTCCTTTTTCTTTCTCAAGATTGCTTTGGCTATTTGGGGTGTTTTGTGTTTCCATACAAATTGTGAAATTTTTTGTTCTAGTTCCGTGAAAAATGCTATTGGTAGTTTGATTGGGATTGCATTGAATCTGTAGATTGCTTTAGGTAGTATAGTCATTTTGACAATGTTGATTCTTCCAATTCAAGAACATGGTATATCTCTCCATCTGTTTGTATCATCTTTAATTTCTTTCATCAGTGTCTTATAGTTTTCTGCATACAGGTCTTTTGTCTCCTTAGGTAGGTTTATTCCTAGGTATTTTATTATTTTTGTTGCAGTGGTAAATGGGAATGTTTCCTTAACTTCTCTTTCAGATTTTTCATCATTAGTGCATAGGAATGCAAGAGATTTCTGCGCATTAATTTTGTACCCTGCTAATTCACCAAATTCATTGATTACCTCTAGTAATTTTCGGTTAGCCTCTTTAGGGTTCTCTATGTATAGTATCATGTCATCTGCAAACAGTTACAGCTTTGCTTCTTTTCCAATTTAGCTTCCTTTTATTTCTTTTTCTTCTCTGATTGCTGTGGCTAAAACTTCCAAAACTATATTCAATAATAGTGGTGAGAGTGGACAACCTTGTCTTCTTCCTGATCTTAGTGGAAATAGTTTCAGTTTTTCACCATTGAGAATGATGTTGGCTGTGGGTTTTTCATATATGGCCTTTATTATATTGAGGTAAGTTCCCTCTATGGCTACTTTCTGGAGAGTTTTTATCATAAATGGGAATTGAATGCTGTCAAAAGCTTTTTCTGCATCTGTTGAGATGATCATAAGTTTTTATCCTTCAATTTGTTAATATGGTATAGCCCATTGACTGATTTGTATATATTGAAGAAGCTTTGCATTCCTGGGGTAAACCCTACTTGATCATGGTGTATGATCTTTTTAATGTGCTGTTGGATTCTGTTTGCTAGGATTTTGTTGAGGATTTTTGCACCTATGTTCATCAGTGATATTGGCCTGTAGTTGTCTTTCTTTGTGACATCTTTATCTGGGTTTGGTATCAGGGTGATGCTGGCCTCATAGAATGAGTGTGGGAGTGTTCCTCCCTCTGCTATATTTTGGAAGTGTTTGATAAGAATAGGTTTTAGCTCTTCTCTAAATGTTTGATAGAATTCCCCTGTGAAGCCATCTGATCCTGGGTTTTTGTTTTTTGGAATATTTTTAATCACAGTCTCATTTTCTGTGCTTGTGTTTGGTCTGTTTATATATTCTAGTTATTCCTGGTTCAGTCTAGGAAAGTTGTGCTTTTCTAAGAATTTGTCCATTTCTTCCAGGTTGTCTATTTTATTGGCATAGAGTTGCTTGTAGTAATCTCTCATGGTCCTTTGTATTTCTGCAGAGTCAGTTGTTACTTCTTCTTTTCCATTTCTAATTCTATTGATTTGAGTCTTCTCCCTTTTTTTCTTGATGGGTCTGGGTAATGGTTTATGAATTTTGTTTATCATCTCAAATAACCAGCCTTTAATTTTATTGATCTTTGCTTTTCTTTCCTTCATTTCTTTTTCATTTATTTCTGACCTGATCTTTATGATTTCTTTCCTTCTGCTGATGGTGCGGATTTTGTTCTTCTTTCTCTAATTGCTTTAGGTGTAAGGTTAGGTTCTTTATTTGAGATGGTTCTTGTTTCTTAGGTAGAATTGTATTGCTGTAATCTTTCCTTTTAGAACTGCTTTTGCTGCAACCCATAGATTATGGGTCAACATGTTTTCATTGTCATTTGTCTGTAGGTATTTTTTGATTTCCTCTTTGATTTCTTCAGTGATCTCTTGGCTATTAAAAATGTATTGTTTAGCCTCCATGTGTTTGTATTTTTTACATATTTTTTCCTGTAATTGGTATCTAGTCTCATAGCATTGTGGTCAGAAAAGATATTTGATATGATTTCAATTTTCTTAAATTTACCAAGGCTTGATTTGTGACCCAAGATATGATATATCCTGGAGAATGTTCCACGAGCACTTGAGAAGAAAGTGTATTCTGTTGTTTTTGGATGGAATGTCCTATAAATATCAATTAAGTCCATCTTGTTTAATGTATCATTTAAAGCTTGTGTTTTCTTATTTATTTTCATTTTGGATGATCTATCCATTTGTGAAAGTGGGGTGTTAACCCTACTATGGTTGTGTTACTGTCGATTTCCCCTTTATGGCTGTTAGCATTTTCCTTATGTATTGAGGTGCTCCTATGTTGGGTGCATAAATATTTATAAGTGTTATCTCTTCTTCTTGGATTGACCCCTTGATCATTATGTAGTGTCCTTATTTGTCTCTTGTAGTAGTCTTCATTTTAAAGTCTATTTTGTCTGATATGAGAATTGCTCCTCCAGCTTTCTTTCAATTTCCATTTGCATGGAATATCTTTTTCCATTCCCTCACTTTCAGTCTGTATGTGTCCCTATGTCTGAAGTGGGTCTCCTGTAGACAGCATATATACAGGTCTTGTTTTTGCATCCATTCAGTTGGTCTATTTCTTTTGGTTGGAGCATTTAATCCATTTACATTTAAGGTAGTTATCCATATGTATGTTACTATTACCATTTTCTTAATTGTTTGGGGTTTGTTATTGTAGTTCTTTTCCTTCTCTGTTTCCTGCCTAGAGAAGTTCCTTTAGCATTTGTTGTACAGTTGGTTTGGTGGTGCTGAATTCTCTTAGCTTTTGCTTATCTGTATAGGTTTTAATTTCTCCATTGAATCTGAATGAGATCCTTGCTGGATAGAGTAATCTTGGTTGTAGGTTTTTCCCTTTCATCACTTTAGATATGTCCTTCCACTTCCTTCTGGCTTGCAGAGTTTCTGCGGAAAGATCAGCTCTTAACCTTATGGGGATTCCCTTGTATGTTATTTGTTGTTTTTCCATTCTTGCCTTTAATATTTTTTCTTTTTATTTAATTTTTGATAGTTTGATTAATATGTGTCTTGGTGTGTTTCTCCTTGGATTTATCCTGTATGGGACTCTCTGTGCTTCCTGGACTTGATTAACTATTTCCTTTCCCATATTAGGGAAGTTTTCAACTATAATCTCTTCAAATATTTTCTCAATCCCTTTCTTTTTCTCTTCTTCTTCTGCGACACCTGTAATTCGAATGTTGGTGCATTTAATGTTGTCCCAGAGGTCTCTGAGACTGTTCTCAATTATTTTCATTCTTTTTTCTTTATTCTGCTCTCCAGTAGTTATTTCCACTATTTTTTCTTCCTGGTCAGCTATATGTTCTTCTGCCTCAGTTATTCTTCTATTGATTCCTTCTAGAAAAATTTTATTTCATTTATTGTGTTGTTCAACATTGTTTGCCCTTTAGTTATTTTAGGTACTTGTTAAACCTTTCTTGTATTTTCTCCATTCTATTTCCAAGATTTGGATGAACTTTACTATCATTACTCTGAATTATTTTTCAGGTAGACTGCCTATTTCCTCTTCATTTGTTTGGTCTGGTGGGTTTTTACCTTGCTCCTTCATCTGCTGTATGTTTCTCTGTCTTCTCATTTTGCTTAAGTTACTGTGTTTGGGGTCTCCTTTTTGCAGGCTGCAAGTTCGCATTTCCCATTGTTTTTGGTGTCTGCCCCCAGTGGGTGAGGTTGGCTCAGTGGGTTGTGTAGGCTTCCTGGTGGAGGGGACTGGGGCCTGTGTTCTGGTGGATGATGCTGGATCTTGTCTTTCTGGTGGGCAGGACTTCGTCCTGTGGTGTGTTTTGAGGTGTCTCTTAACTTATTATGATTTTAGACAGCCTCTCTTCTAATGGGTGGGGCTGTGTTCCTGTCTTGCTATTTCTTTGGCATAGGGTGTCCAGCACTGTAGCTTGCTGGTCATTGAGTGGAGGTGGGTCTTAGCGTTGAGATGGAGAGCTTTTGCCATTTGGTATCATGTGGAGCCAGGAGGTCTCTGGTGGACAAATGCCCTGAACTCTGCTCTCCCCCCTCAGAGGCACAGGCCTGACACCCAGCCAGAGTATCAAGACCCTGTCAGCCATACGGCTCAAAGGAAATGGGAGAAAAATAGAAAGAAATAAAAAAATAAAGTTATTAATATGAAAATTTTAAAAAATTATTAAAAATAATTAAAAAGTAATTAAGAAAAAAAGAAAGAAGAGAGCATCCAAAGCAAAAAAACAAACCCACCAATGATAACAAGCATTAAGAGTTATACTAAAAAAATAAATAAATAAACAACAACAACAAAAAATGGACAGACAGAACCCTAGGACAAATGGTAAAAGCAAAGCTATACAACAAAATCACACAAAGAAACATACAAATACACACTCACAAAAAGTGAAAAAGGAAGAAAAAAATAATATATATATATATATATATATACACATATCATTGCTCCCAAAGTCCACCTCCTCAATTTGGGATGATTCGTTGTCTATTCAGGTATTCCACAGATGCAGGGTACATCAAGGTGATTGTGGAGATTTAATCCACTGCTACTGATGCTGCTGGGAGGGATTTCCCTTTTTATCTTTGTTTGCACAGCTCCTGGGGTTCAGGTTTGGATTTGGCCCTGCCTCTGCGTGTTGGTCACCTGAGGACGTCTGTTCTTCACTCATACAGGACAGGGTTAAATAGCAGCTGATTCGGGGGCTCTGGCTCACTCAGGCCGGGAGGAGGGAGGGGTGTGGAATGCGGGGTGAGCCTGCAGCGGCAGAGGCCAGCATGACGTTGCACCAACCTGATGCACACCGTGTGTTCTCCCAGGGAAGTTGTCCCTGGGTCACGGAACCCTGGCAGTGGCGGGCTGCACAGGGTCCTGGGAGGGGAGGTGTGGACAGTGACCTATGCTTGCACACAGGTTTCTTGGTGGCTTCAGCAGCAGCCTGAGCATCTCATGCCCATCTCTGGGGTCCTCACTGATAGCCGCAGCTCGCGCCCCATCTCTGGAGCTCGTTTAGGCGGTGTTCTGAATCCTCTCTCCTCGCACACCCTGAAACAATGATCTCTTGCCTCTTTGGCAGCTGCAGACTTTTTCCTGGACTCCCTCCCAGCTAGCCGTGGTGCACTAGCCCCCTTCAGGCTGTGTTCATGCAGCCAACCCCAGTCTTCTCCCTGGGATCTGACCTCCGAAGCCCAAGCCTCAGCTCCTAGCCCCCACACGCCCCAGCAGGTGAGCAGACAGGCCTCTCAGGCTGGTGAGCGCTGGTCGGCACTGATCCTCTGTGCGGGAATCTTTCCGCTTTGCCCTCCGCACCCCTGTGGCTGTGATCTCCTCCGCGGCTCCAAAGCTTCCCCCCTCTGCCACCTGCAGTCTCAGCCCGCGAAGGGGCTTCCTAGTGTGTGGAAAGCTTTCCTCCTTCACTGCTCCCTCCCCGAGGTGCAGGTCCCGTCCCTATTCTTTTGTCTCTGTTTTTCCTTTTTTCTTTTGCCCTACCCCGGTACGTGGGGAGTTTCTTGCCTTTTGGGAGGTCTGAGGTCTTCTGCCAGCATTCAGTAGGTGTTTTGTAGGAGTTGTTCCACGTACAGATGTATTTCTGGTGTATCTGCAGGAAGGAAGGTGATCTCCGTGTCTTATTCTTCCACCATCTTGAAGGTCTCTCTGATTTTTTTTAAAATTAACAGTGATGGTTTCACTTTGTCCCTTACCATTTCATTGTTTTATTAATAGATTTCCTAATACACACTGGTATTCCTGGAATAAACTCTACTTAGTTATATATTTTTATTCTCATGTTCTATAGGATTTTGCTAGAATTTTGTTTATGATTTTTATTCATAATGATAAGTGAAAATTATTTTAATTTTTGAATGTTACATATTGGAATCAGTGTTATACTTGCTTCATACATGGAGTTTGGAAGTTTTCCTTTCTCTTTCTATATCCTAAAGTAGTTTAAATTGAATAGGAATCATCTTCTCTTTAAATGGCTTGGTAAATTTCCCTTTTAAAAGATTTGGCTGCAGTGGTCTTTTGCTGAGATTAGTTCTTTTATAACCCCTGTTGAAATAAATTTCTAAGCCCAAGATGGAGCCATTCCTCCCCATGGTGCCACGTCAACAACACAAAATTTAGATCACTTTCCTATCCCTGTAAATGCTCCCCTGGAAAGTACATCCAGGCAGCCAATTCCCAAACACGAATACAAAGTCGGGCCTTCTCACATCAAAGAAGGCTGCTTACGTGGCCCAGCCAATCAGATATTTTCTCTTTTTCTCTTCCTCGTGCTTTATTTTCTCCTGTAAAAACTTCCTTCCTCCTGCCCCATTTTGCAGCTCTCCGAAAGGACTTTCCACTTCATGAAGTGGTAAAGTTTATTTGTGCCACCTAAATTGTTTTAATTATTTTTTAACACACCCTCTATATCCACTATGGAACTTGATCTTTTAATCTCTTATATGGTAAATTTTGGTAATATACATTTTCCTAAAAACGTACCCATTTTACAGAGTTTTTCAAGTTCATTTGTTGTTGTGCAATGTAGGCTTCTGATTCTTTTAATTAACTCGGGTTTTTTCATCCTCGTTTTTTATTATGCTGCAATTTTTTTTAATTTATTGAAGTAATAGTTGATATACATAGTTGTGTTAATTTCTGCTGTACAGCAAAGTGACTCAGCTATAGATATATATATTCTTTTTCATATTTTTTTCATTATGGTTCATCACTGGATATTGAATATAGTTCCCTGTGCTATAGAGCAAGACCTTGTTTATTCATCCTCTATGTAATAGTTTGCATCTGCTAACCCCAATCTCCCAACCCATCCTTCCTCCACCCCACCACCCCTTGGCAACCACAAGTCTGTTCTCTATGTCTGTGCAATTTTTTGATTTTATATTTTTTCTCATATAGGTTAGAATTGATGTTTCTGTGATGTTTTTATTTTAAGAGCAAGTGTTTGTATCTATTTATAATTCTATTCATTCTTTTAAACTGATTTCTCTTATATTTATTAATTCTTTCTTCATAAACTCTTTAGGTTTTTAGTTATTTTTATTTTAACTTTTTTGTATGGAAATTTTCATTAATTTGTATATTTTAATTAATGTAATTATTTGGGATTATACATTTTCCTTAGAGCACTAATTTTGCTGGGTCCCCTTGGTTCTGAATAATTGTATTTTTATACATTATTTTGGTGTTCCTGAAATTTTGCTCTTTATATATATATTTCTTCTTTTATTCAAAAGTAGTTAAAACAGAGTATATTAGTATATTAATTTCTTTGTGGGAGGATCATTGTTTTTCTGGTTTTGTTATTAATTTATGGAATTTCATTTGACATTATGATTAGTTTGTTGCAAACTGATATATGGTTAATGTTTGTGAGTGTTCCATGGACATCTGAAAGGAAATTATATTTTCTATTTTTATGATTTTTAGAATTAATCATATATCAACCAGTTCTCCTATTTTATTTTTATATTTTGTTCTCTTACATATGTAATCTCTCATGGACTGAGAGAGAATTAAAATATCCTGTTACTAGTGGGTTTCTTTGTTAAAAAATAAAAGTTTACCTTTAATATTTGCTTCATGACTGTTGATATTATGTTATCCAGTATATAGTTATGCAAAGGTCTGGAATAACACTGTAACTTGCACACTTCCTTTTTTTTTTATTTGTTTAAAATATCTCTGCTTCTCCTTTTATTTTCAAACTTCCTAAATCACTGTCTTACCTGTGTCTCTTCACTATAACTTAGATTTATAACCTCAATTTGGAGTTTACTTTGTGTCCCACTTCATATATCTTTCCTTTTAATGTGCGTCATTAAGCAGTTTATATTTATTGTATGGAAGATGTGTTTCATTTTAGTTCTGTCAGACAATTTTAGGTTATAATTTCTGTTTTTATAATTTTAACATACAAATATTGCTATGTGGCTTTCATTACTGTGTCAGTATCTGTGTGTGTATATATGTATGTAGGCCCTCTAATATATAGTATTGTATGTATTTATCTATACTTTAAAAGTTACAGTTTATACAATAATATTTTCTATAAACCTAGCTATCTATTTCTTTAGCTGTATTATTTACCTAATCCAAGCTTTGATAAATTAACATTATTCCACCTTCTCCCTCAACGCTCTGTCCTCCTCTATGCAATTTCCTCAATATTAATCTTTCTAAGTACTTTTAAATGTTTATGAATCTATCACTTGACTCGTCAGCCATTAGAGAAGAGGCCAACACTGAACTTACTCTATATTTTAACTTCTTTATTCCTTTCCCTCCTAAGTTTTGTTGTGTTATTTTCACATTGTCATGGCATCTACATGTACATTGTGTTTTGCAACCTAATCTCACATTTGTTTTAGTAATAGTTTTACACTTAAACATTTTTCAGTCATCCAATACCAGTCCTGTATGTAGCTTCCCCAGACATCCTTTGATTGGCTATAATTTATCTTCAAGTGGAGTTCTCAAGAAGAGACCATGGAGAAATATTCCTTGATTTTTATCCAGTACAGAACTCTCTATAGGTTTGGTACTTGTAGGAAAGCTTGATTCACTATGCACTCCATGGCTGACATAATTTTCCCCTGAACATCTGATTGCTGTTGCTTCGTTCTCTTATGACATTAAATGTTACCAGGAGAAATTTGATCTGCCTGATATTGTTCCTCTGTAAATGATACACATACAACGCTTCACATATTTGCATTCTTTGCCTGCCCTGGGGCCATGATATATTTGCCTATATCATTCAAATTTTAACATGTATCAACAGAAACAAGCACTCTGTCTTTGAGTATTAGAATGGGCAAATTAGTTGAACTCCTAAATAAATATTTTGAGGATTTCAATTCAGTTACATGAAATAAGGCTTTTCAAATAAGAAACAAACACCCCAATTTCCTGAACAATGATTTAGGATACTTGTTTTCTGATTGGTATGTAAATTGAAGTCTCTTAAAATGCTTTTATTTGAAGCAGGCTAGTATAAACTGGGATATCTATTTCCAAACTTACCAAATTCACAGACATTTATTGAGATTTATAAAATTCCAAATGGTCTCACCTATACTGTCTTCTTTTCCCACTTAATAATGAAAGTTCTTTGGATATAGTATTAGCATTTTCCAAAGTATTCCTCATCATCTACTGAAAGTTTGCTGGAACAATCATCACTAATCTGTTTCTGACAATTATTCTGTTTTATATTAAACATAATGTATCTATGTTTTATTTTAATAGAACACTGAGACAGCTTTTCTTCCTTCTCAGTCTGTACTGTAATTCATAGATTATTTTGTCAGAATTTTATAGATCTAATAAGCTATAAGTTACAAGATTTTGATAGATAATTTATTTTCTTTCAGCAGTTATTCATTGAGCACATGCTGTCTTCTGGGCACTGTTCTAAGCTTTGGGGATATAGGAAGAAAGAATACACATAAAACCAAAGCCCCTTGTGGTGAAAACTGGTGCCATGTCAGGTATGACCTGAAGCTGTACTTCAGTTTTGAGGAACATCAGACGCTACTGGCTCATAGCTGCACCCATCCTTGAGAATTGCTCTTGGCCATAGGAACTTCTTGACCCAAGGTTACCATTCCTTCTCCTCATTCCCAGTCCACCCACTAGGTGCGACCACTCTGGTAGGTAATGGCAGCTCCAGAGATTCTTATAGGACAACTAACTCTCAATTGCAACTACTTTCCTGTCCAGCTTTCCCTGTGTTCAATCTTGTCTTCCTAACTTCTTTAGTGGTAAATCTCTCAAAATCACTGCCAAATAAACCTACAAGTCACCCTTCATCTCAGAATCTCTTTCTAAGAAACCCATTCTAAGACCCTACCCATGACATTTGTATTCCACTTGAGGAAAAAGATAATAAATGAAAAGGAAAATCGTGCTGGTGGGGATGTAAATTGGTACAGCCACTATGGAGAACAGTATGGAGGTTCCTTAATAAACTAAAAATAGAGCTACCATATGATCCAGCAATCCCATTCCTGGGCATATTTCTGGAGAAAACCATACTTTGAAAATATACGTGCACCCCGATGTTCATTGCAGTGTTATTTACAATAGCGAAGATGTGGAAGCAACCTAAATGTCCACTGACAGGTGAATGGATAAAGAAGACGTGGTACATATATATGATGGTATATTACTCAGCCATTAAAAATGAATAAAATAATGCCATTTGCAGCAACACGGATGGACCTAGATTAGCATAATAAGTGAAGTAAATTAGACACAGAAAGACAAATATCACATGATATCACTCATATGTGGGATCTAAAAAAAAAGATTAAAATGAACTTATTTACAAAAGAGAAACAGACTCGCAGACTTAAAAAGCAAACTTATGGTTACCAAAGTGGAAAGGTGGGGGGAAGGGATAAATTAGGAGTTTGGGACTGATATATACATACTACTATATATAGAATAGATAGTCAGCAAGGACCTACTGTATAGCGCAGGGAACTCTACTCAAAAATCTCTAATAACCTATATGGGAAAAGAAGCTGAGAAAGAATATATATATGTGTGTGTGTGTGTGTGTGTGTGTGTGTGTGTGTGTGTGTATGAAACACTTTGCTGTATACCTGAAACTAGCACAATATGGTAAATCAACTACACTCAAGTATAATATAAAAAATAAAGAAAAAAGAATAATTGTTAAGCGTTTTCATGGACTAGACGTAAAGGCATGCTTGTGTGCATTTGTATTTATATGTCTGTGTGTTCTGAATGTGTATATTTTAGATTTTGAAACATATGTAAATAAAAATCCTGAGGCTCCTATTACCAGCAAAATCTTAATAGCTTCTTTGAAGATCTGAGCTAAGCAGATGTTATGCATGCAAATAAAATTAGAAGACCCAAATGAGAAAAATGGAGATCACAGATTTCTGGTTTGGAAGTGCTTAACTAGTGATAGCAATGAATTTTGAATAATAAAATATCCTGTCAATATGGTAGGCCCCATAGCAGTACTCTAATAAAGTAGTGCTAATATAATTTATGTTTTCACAAAACTAAGAAGATTTATGGGATTGTGAGGGCTATGGCACTATGAGGATCAGTATTCCCTAGATCTCTTTAAACATTGATAGTAGTTATTGGCAACAAGCACATACTGGATAGCCTCTGCATCTCAGCTCATTCTACATAAGTTCACACACAGGACTCCCACTTAGCAGAGCCGCCTTATATTACACCTAAGGAGAGAACTGACCTGAAATCTATCTATACATATAGAGAGCCTTGTCTATCTCCTTGATTTTAGTTTTGTTTGGAGCAGTTGCACCCATCACACAAGTTGGGGATCGGTGAACACATAATAAACAGTAATTATGAGGCCTTAAAAACCAGATGGTTCCTACAGAAATGCATCCAGTCATTCCTTTACTGACATTTCAAGAGGTGCTTTTCCAGCAATTCTATATGCCAGTACTATCTCAAAGGTTGATTAAACGTGTTAATAGTCTGTATTCACTCTCCAATCATTACTGCTCTAAGAAATTGTTGGATAAGTTTGATGTTGATAAAGTTGAATTTGTACTGTTTTTAAGTACTTTTTTTCTTGAGACAAAATGCATACCTCAGGGCTCCACTAATTGAAATCTAATGCCTGTGAACACTGGCTTGCTTAGAATTTATTAGTTTTCTTTTTATATGAGAAAAATATTAGCAAGAAAATTAGTAGTTTAAGGATATTTTTAGTTGATATGTTTAATGTGCTTAAGGAAAATGTCAGTGTTAAACACACTAAGAGGCATAATTAAAGATGTGATACTTACAAGTTGCTCATTTTTATTAAAGTAACTCTCCAAAATATTTGCTTTATAATGCCAATTTTGAGTTACTGCTCATGTTATAATGTAATAAAAAAAGTTTTTAACTTATTCATTACAGAATCTTTGTATGTAGCTAAATCACACTGGTCTACTCCCCCAGTTCATTAAAATCTGTTGGACATTACTTCCTATGTCTTCAATAACAGTGGTGCAGCTGTGTGTTAACTAAGCTCTGAAATAACTATGCTAAAAACACATGTGTTCATCAGTTTTCATTCATCTTTTCAGAGAATGTTGAAATTTTTCCTGGTTCAGTCTTATTTAATTGAGGCGTATGAGCCTACCATTTAACTGGCCCATAACTCTATATACTCTTCTGACACCTCTCCAGCCTGTAATAGAAATCTTCAGGGTGCCATCCTTTAAGAAAATATAATAGTAAATAATATAAAACTATATTATTTTAAACTAAGACATAAAACCAGTGATTTTTTTTATACATCATAAAATCTCCCATAATTGGTACTCAATACAAAACCAGCAACTTCCTATATCTCTACTATTTTAATATCTCTAAGCCGAGAGGCACAAACCCCTGTTGAATTTCTCCAAGTCTCCACACTATTAGAGCCTTGGTAGAAACAGAAAAGTTCCTTTGAGGACACACTCAGTAGAAGCTTGAGAAACGTTTCCTAGAGGAGTACAATCCTGTATCTTTCCCCGTGGGCCTCCTGTGGAGATTCATTAAGTGTGCAATTAACAAAAGTGCATTAACAAAAAGAAGCGTCTTCTACTCAGATAGAAAAATTCAATGACCTTCTGCCAGGGGATAGTTTAAAAGCAAGGCATAGATTAGTGCATTTTTTTAAATATTCAGAAAATTGCTTTATCAATTATTTTTTTTTTAATTTTGCAAATTTCCTAGACACAACAGAAACCCAGCTACTGTTGTAAACACAGAACTATAGTATTTGATGCCTATTTTTAAAAAAAAATGCAATAAATATTTTTTATATTCTTCAGGGTTATCATTATGAATGTCAAAATTATTCTGGGCTATGGTGGAGATATCTTCCAGAGATCATATTTGCTGTTAACTGGATGGCTTCATTTTATTTCTTATATTTCCTTTTGATATATTTTTCTCTCTTCTGGCACTGTCAGATTCACTGTTACTTTCCACTGCCTCTGGTGTACCTGCTTCTACTTACCTTCTATTTCCAATTTTTTGCTTGAAATATGCTATATCTTGTAGTGATCTGCATTCATCTACTCATCTATCTAATCCATCAATTTTATGTGTATATATACACACATGTATACATGCATATGTATCTATTTTGTATAACATCAAAATATTGATGTTTTATTTTATATTTACTTAGTGTTTTTGTCTTTATATTTATAGAATATAAAATGTTTTATATTTATAATTCATAAAACAAATTCATGAAACAAATTTCATGAGACAAAAATTAATGTATTTCTAATATAAAATGTATAAATATCTCAAAACTACAATAAAATACCAATTTACTATTTCATAAATGTTAAACAAGCATAATCATTTCAATAGAAAGTATTAGCCATAGTGGCTTTCCTACTTTGTTCCACTTCTATTTCTACCAGTTCCACTTGCTTTGCTCTCAGTATTCACTGCTTCAATGCCCCTAGTCCAATGGGCTCCAGTAGGGTTGCCTTTTCCTGATTCAGTCATTCAGAACCACTACTCTGGGAAGTTCCTCTGTGCAGCACTTTTAACTTCCCTTCCCAGCAAGTTGGGAGAAAGGATCCTAAATATGCCTTTTTTCTACAACTCCTTCAGAGGGTCCTCCCACAAAGCTCATCGTTTTATTTGGCACGAAGCAAATTGAGATAGAAGGATGGGAGGAATTTGTTGTTGGAGCCAAGTGAGAGTGTAAAAGTGTTGTGTTCTCAGGGACAAGGAAGAAGGACAGAAGTTACAGAAGAACCAAACTCTTTCACATCAAATAGAGTGACTGAGGCCTTTAATTATTATCTGAGATAACATCATTACATAAACAAAAATACTGGTATTCTGTAACATCAGAATCCCCAATCTTGGTGTTGAAATGTTATAGAAAGCAAATAATTGAAAGTATTAAGAGTCAAAGGACATGAGTTAGGTACTGAGGTAATTTCCTGTGAGCAAATTAATGAATTTTATCGCTGTCATTTCTTTTGCTTGTTTAAGACCTTTTGTTATTCATTTTTTGGTTCTCAACTATACTTCACTGTGTGAATATGTCAGAAAATTCATGAATCGATAAGTAAAATATGACTATTACATAACATGAACTGAAAATACTCATGTAAGAGTGAGGCTGTATATATTTCCTATTTTTCTGAGTAGGTTTATGTTCAAATAAAGGCAGCGCCAACAGCTATGAAGTACAGTTTTTGGTTAAAATATATAAATAATTATGATTTATTACCTCCTATTCTATCCTCACACCAGGAGGTAAGAAAGAATATAGCTTCAATTTGATTACAGAACATCTTAATGGCAATGCAATTTTCTTTACCTACTGTTTACTTCCACCTCTTTTTCCATCTAGATGTTCTCAGTCTCCTTGAACTGATTGTATAACCAGTCCTAAAATGGCTGAATATCTTATTTAAAATGTTGGCAAAACCATTTGACTGTAGGGAAAACCTCCCTAAGGCTGAATCTCTATAGCCAAACTACTGTAATACTTCAGAACATTGGTTCAATTCCAATCCTCTAGTTATCCACAAATTCTCTAAGAAACTCAACTAGATAATTTTTCATCTTCTAATTGGTCACTTGGGATCAGCAGTACCTGATCCCACTGCCCTTCAAGTGTATGGAGAACAATTCTGATCACTCTTCATAGCATGTATTCTTTGCTCCAGGAAAAAATATTTTTCATTTTATTTTATTTTTGAAGTATAGCCTATAGAGAGAAAGGTACCCAAATCTTAGTACTGCTTGATAATTATTGAAAAGTAAACACTTCTGTGTAACTACAACCAGATTGAGAAATAGAACACTACCAGCTTTCCAGAAGACTGCCTCAGGCCCATACCAAGTGTTACTCTCCTGAAAGATAAAGATTATTCTGACTTTTATAGCCATCAATTAGTTCTCTTCCATTTTCATTTTTACATGACAGAAATCAGAGAGCACATACTCCCTCAGGCTTATTTTTTCACTCAAATTTATGTTTAATTTGATATTATTCATATATATAATGACTATACCACAAATTATATCTTCCACTCTACTCTTGATGGGCATTTGCATTATTTCCCATTTGGGCTATAAAAATCAAGCTGCTCTATACATACCCATGCAGTATATATTTATGCACTTATGTCGAATTTATACATATGCATGTACTTGTTGGTGTGCGTATATTGAAATCTAGAAAATGAAACAAAAACAATTTATCAAAATGGTTGTACCAGTTGAAATTCCCACTAACATTTTATGAGAGTTCCAGTTGCACCACATCCTCACCAATACATGGCATTTTTAAATATTTTATTTTATTTTGTTATTTTAGCTATTTTATTATTTAAGTGAGTATATGTGATAATATTTCATTGTGCTTTTCATTTGCATTTGCCAAATAATGAATGAGGCTGATCACATTCAAATATTTATTTGCCATTTGAACATACTTGTTTGTGGAGCAACTTTTCAATCCATTATTCAGTTTTTTTAAGTGTTTTTTGTTCTTAATGACTTTAATGAGATTTTTATAAGTGTACATTCTTTGATACATACATGTATTGCAAATATCTTCTCCCACTCTGTGGCTTGCCTTCTGAGATTCTTAATGTTGTTCTTCGATAAACAAAAGTTCTTACTTTTAGTATAGTCATATTTTCCAATCTTATTCTTTACATGTCCAGTTTAAGAAAGTCATGAATACATTTTCCTATGTTATCTTCCAGAATTTGAAAGTTATTTTTGTTTTTTACCATTGTTGTTTTATGTTTCACATTTAAATTAAAGATCCAATTGACTTTTGTGAACAGTAGAAGGTAGGAATCAAGTGGGGTTTTATTATTTTTATGGGATATCCAGATGTCCCAGCACCATTTATTAAATAGATCATCCTTTCTTCATTGCAATGCAGTGACACCTCTGTCACATATCAACTTACTCTATGTATGTGCTCATTTCTCTAAACTCTATATTCTGATCCATTGGTCTAGTGCTATCCTTATGTCTTACCATATCATTTTAATTTCTGTTACTTTATAAGTCTTGATACCTGGTATTGTAAATTTTTCAACTTTTCTTTGCTAGAGTGGCTCTTTAAATTTCTGTATAATTCTTGGAATCTGTTTGTCATGGGAAATTATTGGAATGTTGATTGTAATTGCATGCATTATTTAAGAATTGACATGTTTACAGTACTGAACCTTCCCATCTAGCTTAGCAAATCTTGTCCTTTTATTTGGATATTTTTAATTAGTCTCAAGAATGTTTTGTAGTTCTCTGTGTACCAGATTCACACAACTTTCTTTCTTTTTTTGTTTTGCGACACACTGGCCTCTCACTGTTGCGGCCTCTCCCATTGCGGAGCACAGGCTCGGGACGCGCAGGCTCAGCGGCCATGGCTCACGGGCCCAGCCCCTCCGCGGCATGTGAGATCTTCCCGGACCGGGGCACAAACCCGCGTCCCCTGCATCAGCAGGCAGACTCTCAACCACTGCGCCACCAGGGAAGCCCTCACACAACTTTCATTAGATTTATTATTGAGTATTTTGTTTTGAGTCTATTGTAAATGGCATGGTTTTTCAAACATTTTCTATTTCTTTACTAATTTATAGAACTAGGATTTATTTTTGTCATGATCTTGTACTCAACAACCTTGCTCAATTCACAAATTACTTCTAAGAACCTCTTTTATAATCTTATTAACTTTTCTACAAAAACTACCATGTGTATGTAGAAAAATACATATACAATAATGATAATTTTATTACTTTCTCTCCACTCTTTATGTCTGCCATTAATAAAATAGCTGGGGTCTCTAGTACCATGCTGTATAGAAGGTGACTGTTCTGTTTTTAATCTCAAAGGAGAGTTTTCAATATTTACCATTTAAGATAAAGCTAACTGCATGTTCTTGGAGGCACAAGTATTTTTGAAAAGGTAGATTTTTTTCCTGAAACCGCCCAGGGTTATTGAATTTAACAAATAAATGCCTTTATTTCATGTACTGAGATAATCATTATCATGATTTTTCTCCTTTTGCTCTTAACCTAGTGAATTACATTGGTTTCATTTGAAGTGTTAGAGTAACATAACATGTCTGGAATAAACAAAAACAATCACACTGTTTATGATAAAGCCAATCATCCTTTATGTAAACTGCTGGACTTTCTTTATTATTGTTTTGTTAGGAGTTTTGCATCTGTGTTTGTGGGAAAGATTGGCTTTGACATCTTTTTCTTTTTACTAGGTGTTTGTTATGAAGATTTTCTTGACCTTACAAAACACTTTGGGAAGTATATTCCACATTTTTTATGCTCTGAAATATTTTCTGTAATACTGACTTTGTTCTTTCTTACATGTTTAGAAGAATTCACTGATGAACTCTGCAGGCTCCGGAGTTTCTTTGTGAAAAGTATTTTACTTAAGGAGCTGATTTTTTTAGAAGACACGGTATTTCATGGAATTTGTTAATTTTAGGTGGATTTCCAAACATACAGTATTCAAATGTTCATATCTTAATATTTTAATGTATAAAGTTTGATGGAATGCCCATTTAAAATTTTTGAATATTGTTACTTTGTACATTCACATTTTACTGATCACTTATTCCAGCAAATTTATTATAATTTTCAGAGAAACAAACTTTGGCTTAGTTTATGATCTCTATTGTACATTGCTATATGTCTTGTTTCCTTCTTCCTATATTCATTGAGTTTTCTTTGCTAATCTTGTCCTAATTTCTTTTTGAATAAAGCTTTACCTATATCCCACAAGTTTTGATATTTTCTATTCTCTTTTGGTTCTTTCTTGGACTGTGACTTATTTAGAAATTTATTATCTTATTTCCAAATATTTGCATGCATTATAATTATTTTCATGTTAATGGTTTCCTGTTTGAAAGGTTAGGTAACAGTTGATCTGTATTCCTTCCTCTAGCCTTAGAAACACCTGAGAGTGATGCTTAGAATCCTTTTACAATAGCAAGTCAAGAAATTCATAGGAGCAAACTGGATCCATAATGAATGCTATGTTTTTTTTTTTTTTTTTTTTTTTTTTTTTTTAACATCTTTATTGGAGTATAATTGCTTTACAGTGGTATGTTAGTTTCAGCTTCACAACAAAATGAATCAGTTATATATATACATATATTCCCATATCTCTTCCCGCTTGCGTCTCCCTCCCTCCCACCCTCCCTATCCCACCCCTCCAGGCGGTCACAAAGCACCGAGCTGATCTCCCTGTGCTATGCGGCTGCTTCCCACTAGCTATCTACCTTACGTTTGGTAGTGTATATATGTCCATGCCTCTTTATCGCTTTGTCACCGTTTACACTTCCCCCTCCCCATAGCCTCAAGTCCATTCTCTAGTAAGTCTGTGTCTTTATTCCTGTTTCACCCCTAGGTTTTTCATGACATTTTTTTTTTAAATTCCATATATATGTGTTAGCATACGGTATTTGTCTCTCTCTTTCTGACTTACTTCACTCTGTATGACAGACTCTAGGTCTATCCACCTCATTACAAATAGCTCAATTTCGTCTCTTTTTATGGCTGAGTAATATTCCATTGTATATATGTGCCACATCTTCTTTATCCATTCATCCGATGATGGACACTTAGGTTGTTTCCATCTCTGGGCTATTGTAAGTAGAGCTGCAATGAACATTTTGGTACATGACTCTTTTTGAATTATGGTTTTCTCAGGGTATATGCCCAGTAGTGGGATTGCTGGGTCATATGGTAGTTCTATTTGTAGCTTTTTAAGGACCCTCCATGCTATGTTTTGACTGATCACCTGTACTTTTATCCTTGAGATTGTTTTTTGAGTAACCTGCAATTGATGAGATTGAGCTACTCTGAACAATGGGAGTGAGGCACATATTCAAGAAGGGGATATGTGACCAATATATTAATAAAAGCTAAAACAGCCCCAAGGAGGCTAGATTCTCTGGGCTGAAGTGGTTTCACACACACTCAGCCATCTTTCATTACCAGGCATATCCCAAGATCATATTGGAGATACGGGGCACTGTGTCTGAGATTCCTACTGTGTTCTTGCTATTCATGCTGTATTGTGTGTCTTATGTCTTTTCTTAAAGCTAAAAAAGCTTGGTGGTGGATAAAGCCTACTATGCCTTGTAATTTTGATTTACGTTCAAACCCAAACCTTGTCAAAAGGAATGGACAATTTTTTAAAGCTTCTTGAGACTTGCTTTACAGCCCAGTGTATTGTTAATTTTGTAAGTGTTCCATGTACACTGGAAAAAAAAATGAATGGTGCAGTTTGGTGATTCAGCGTCCTATACATGTCAATTAAGTCAACCTGGTTTATTATGTATATCCCTGCAGAATAATTGTCTGCTTGATCTATTATTATTTAAGTAAGGTTTTTAAAATCTCTCATTGTATTTGCAAATATATCTATTTCCCCATTAATTTCAGTAATTTGGGGTTTTCTTTCATTTTTTGAGACTATGTTATTAGACGTCTAAAATTTTTTGAGTTACTTATTCCAGTAGACTGACCATTTTATCTTTATAAAATTTATCTTTTATAATATATGTTATATCTCAGAGCTACTTAATCTGGTGTTAATGTAGCCATACAAAGGTTCTTTTTGATGGGGCTTACATGGCATTTCTTTATCTTCCTATAAATTTCAACATGTGTCATTGTAGAAAGTGTATAATTTGGGGGGTTTTATTTGTTGTTTGTTTTAATCTGGTCAAGTAATTAAGGTTAAAGACTTAACTTGACTTTCTTTATTTCTATTGAAAAGCCAGACATCAGTCTTATTATTGCTCATTTGAAGGCACTGTGTCTTGCTTTTAACATTTTATCATCATTGGCTTTCAGCAATTTTGGTATGGTATACCTCAGCGTGGTTTTATTGTAAATATTCTCCTTTGGTTTAATAGGTCTTTGACAATCTGTCGCTTGATATCTTTCAACAATTTTGAAAAAATCTTCCCAAATAACTTTCAAATATTGTTGTCTCGTTCTATTTCCCCTCTCCTATACTTTAAACTCATGAATATTAAAACTTTTCACTCTGTCTCATATGACCATCCAAGATCTTTTCCATGTTTATAATTTTTTTCCCCTTTGTCAATTTGGATATTTCTTTACTTAGGTTCACAAATCCTTGCTTCTGTTTTCTCTAATTTGTTATTAGCTCATAAAATAATATATTTTAGTTATTACAGTTTTTATTCTTTTAATTTCATGTCTTTACATAGATTTCAGTACTCTGGAGAAACTATTCATATTGTGTTCTATTTTCTGATCATTTTTTTCACAGTTATTTAAAAGTTTGTAAGTAACTCCAACATGTAGAAGATGCCATTTTCTATTGTCTGAATTATTTTTAACTGTTTCTTCCTGTCTTCAGGCATGTTTGTAATTTTTTTTAAAACTCTAGACTGAGTGTATGAAATATTATGGAGTCTCTAGATATTGTTTTTCTTTTTCCAAAGGAGGATATAATTTTCTTCTAGAAGATCACCTTAATTCAATATCTAGTAATATGATTTTAGTCTGAATGAGGCTTGGTCCACTTCTGGTGCTTTTGCTCTAGGAAGAAGCCTTTCAGGAATCGGAACTGAAACCCAGGGATGTTTTTCAGCATTCCTTTTCATCAAGGGGCACTATGTTTCTAATTTTTTCTCCCTGAAAATGTAGCACTATTAAAATATTTGCTTAGATTTTTAACCCATCACTTGCTGTTTCTTATGCTTTAAGAAGAAAAGCATTGGGGAATATCAGATTCCTCACAATTCATCTCTCACCTCTGTGGTACCTTGTTTCTTCAAGTCCTGGCTCCTTATGCACTGGTGCCTTCAGAAAGCTACGTTATACATATTTATTATCCCTGATTGGATAATGATAATGAAAATACATAGCTTGATGATTAGATAATCCATACCTATTATCCTGTAATGGCCAGATGAATGGCTTAATGATTGGCTAACCCATAGCTATGCTCTAGTTATCATAGCCAGATGCAGGTTCCAAAAAATTCTTTCTAATTGTGTAGTTCATGTTAAGAATTTTTAAAACATTTTACTTTTGTACCTCACTGTGCTGAACTTATATCTGAAAAGGAGAGGAAGAAAGAAGGAAATATGTAAGACAGCCAATACTTGAAGGGCATCTATTTGAAGGACATCTATTGTATAACAAGTATTTCAAGCACATTAAAGTACTTAAATTCAAGGGATTCTAGGAATTATAGGTTTCCCTTCTATAAAGCTATTATGTTGAGTATGCTGAGTGATTTTTCAGAAAAGTGGGATGATATTTCAAAGAAAAAAATATTACTGAATTACAGAGGAGAAAATAGACCTCTAGAGATCATTTAATTCTCATATTAATGAAGAGTAATCCCACACCCAGAGCAGAAAATACCTAGCTGGGTAATCTCAACGGTCAGCTAGAAACCATGCCTATGGACTCTTTGTCCTGCTGTCTTCTCATGGTTACCCTGTCCCTTCTGATAGCCACAATGATCAGGAGATAAAGAAACCCTTAACAATAAATGCATTTTTTACAATTTAAACATTGAAGGAAAAAAAGAAAGTCCTAGCATTAGATTTTGGATAATTATTTCTTACATGGCAAAAGGTTTATTTAGCCTTTAGTCACGTGATTCTCAAGTTGATTATGCCCTTGTGCGTTCTAGTGCTCCAAGTGAGGCCTTTAGGAACTACTATACATTAGAAAAACTGAAGAGAGTATAGAATAAACAGATCCAAACACTGGCTACATATCAATATTACAAGAAAGTATGTCTGTCTGAGCAGCAAAACAGAAGTCAACCCACTGCGTAAAGCAGAGAAGAGCACCCAGTCAAGTGTTAACTGAGCTGTATTTCCTTGCAGGCCCCTATAGATCATCTGTCAATGGTCACTGTCACATGAAGACGTGTGTGTTTATCTGATTGCTGAGACAGCACTGAGACTTGGCACACTGCCTCTTGCAGGTCTCAAAAGAGTTAGCCTCACTGAAACCTCTGGGTGACTTTTCTATTGCAGATTTCATTTTCTTTGCTAGCTCTGACATTTCCAAATATCACTCACCAATGTGTGGCTGAATACTAGCCATCATGACATACCTCAGAGATGCCTGGCTAAGGAAGGAATCATGTGGTATCTATATTCACATTTTACAAAGTCTTCAGGGGTGACTTTACATATACAAGTGAATTAATGCCATTATAGAAACTAACACAGTTTATTATACAGACTTGATATCCAAAATAGTAAATGCAATTTTCAGATGAGTATTGGCTTATGAAGCAATAAAGCATGTGCTTCTTTAGAAACATAAGCCTTAACGTTGCAGTTGTATGTCTGAAATAGCTACCTTTCTACTTTAGGATAAAATTATTACAGAAATTTAAGTAAACTTCATTAACTCAACAATCAAATGCTTATTTAGAATGTGCTCAGTGAGAGGCCCTATACAAACTTTTGGGATACAATAAGGCAGATATGGTTTCAGCAACAGTAATTCAGAGTTTACAAAAGTAGTAAAAATACCCCTAGATTAGCTGTTATGTGACCTGGATCCTTCTCATGGATATTACACTAGTGCTCAGCATGGCACGGGTCATTTCTCCTACCTTCGTTAGGAGAAAATACCCTACATGGGGGTAATAAGTGGGCCTCATTTCTTAGCAGAAAAACTGATGAGAATGAGATCTTATTTTAAACCTTAGTTTTTCTTCTTACTAGCTGTGTAATCTTGGGCATATTATCTTGCCCTAAATGCATCATTGGGAAAATGAAAATGATAATGATTAAAGTATTTATTTGGTAAGATTATTGTGGAGATTAGTTGGAGTTTTATATATAAAGCACCTAGACCAGTGCTTGGCACTTGGCACATGATAAGTGTTTAGTAAATGTTAGTTATTATAGTTCTATAGTTAGAGCACTTGTTACATCTTCAACAATTTAATTCAGCAAACATTTATTGAGACCTGACAATGTTTCTGGTATATGTAAAATAAGACACACTTCTTTCTCTCCCTGGAATGCTTACTATCCCTGGTGAAGGGCAAAACTCTTAGCCCCCAAAATAATGCATTATATTGTGATAAAAAGAAATTGAGATATATGCATTTTTATATATGTGCAAAGATATGTAAGGAACGAAGTTTAACTGTTAGACTGTACTAAATATATTATGAAGGGTGTAAATTTGAGCTGGTTTTCTTAGATGGATGAATCACTATAGTTCTAACAGATGGGATCATCCATGAGAAAATAATCCAAAGACATATTCCAATTCATTTCCCAAATTCACTTTCTCTCTCACGCACACACACATATAGTCATACTATGAACGTTGGATAACATATGGAATTTACATCTAAACTCCATCCCATTTTTCACATATCAGGGAATGTAGATTAAAAGAAAACATATGGCTATAATTACACTTGATTTTGACTTCTGGCTACTATTATATAATCTCCTATTCCCTTAGTTCTAATTAATCTATATTATCTGCTATATGTTCATTTGCTCAATAACTATAAGTAATTGGAGCAAAATACTCTTACAAATTCCAGTACATTTATAAGACTAGATCAAATGAAGATGATTTTCCAGGAGCATCATTCAGCAGTTCCAAATATCAGACTTGTCTCATGTATCTCCTATACATTTGGAAAAATATAAAACCTATTTGACTTTCTGTTCCCAAATAGTAAAATTAGGGTAAAATTAAATAATATCTTTATCACTACATTGTTTGGAGAACTTGAGATTTATTCAACAACAATATTTAGTAAATATTCACTGAGTGCCTACAGGCACTATTCTAGGTTGTGAGATGACAGCAGTGAACAGGACCTTCACTGTTTTGAGCTGACATTCCAATGGTAATGTATGTAAAATGCAATGGCAAACTGGTCAGGCTGAAATAGTGTAAGCTTGTATCACTTTCAGGATCATTGTCACCATTATTTCCAGAGAACTTCTGATGTTCTCTGTAACATGATTTCACCTTTATAAAAATGTTGAGTAAATTGGTGTTGAAAATACAAAATGTGTTTTGTGTGCAAAATACAGAAGGAAAGGGAAAAAAGATATAGAAGAGAACTGTGAAAAAAGAGAATAAAAGCAAGGCAAAGTTAATTCAGTTAATTGATTTGCAGTTGGCAATGCATTTTCTCCTGGTAAAAACAAGATTACTGAAAAGATTATTTACAAATTATATTCTTTTGTGAAGTTGTTTTTTTCCTTGAAACAAGACTGGAGAATGTAAGACAATGAATATAAAAAGCTACTACCCTTAAAACTAGTCCTAAAATGATTTTTAGGTTCCAAATTAGTAGAAGGAAGTAAATAACAAAGATTAGAGCAGAAATAAATGAAATCGAATTAAAAAGCCAAATAAAAGAACAATAAAACTAAGAGCCGGTTCTTTGAAAAGATAAATAAAAATGACAAAACTTTACCTAGACTCACTAAGAATAAAGGAAAGAGGACTCAAATGAATAAAATCAGAAATGAAAGAGGAGGTATTACAATTGATACCACAGAAATACAAAGGATCATCAGAGATTACACTCAACAATTATAGGCTAAAAATTGAAAAATCTAGAAGAGATGAATAAATGCCTAGAAACATACAACCTATCCAGACTGAATCATGATGAAATAGAAAATCTGAAGGAACCAATTACTAGTCAGGAGATTGAATCAGTAATAAAAAAAATCCTCCCAACAAGTCCAGGACCAGATGGCTTCACTAGTGAATCCTACCAAACATTCAAAGATGGATTAATTCCAATCCTTCTCAAACATTTCAAAAAAATAGAAGAAAAAGAAACTCTTTCAAACTCATTTTGAGAAGCCAGAATTACCCCAATACTGAAATCAAACAAGGATGCCACAAGAAATGAAAATTACGGGCCAATATCTCTGACGAGCACAGATGCAAAAATCTTTAACAAAATATTAGCAAACCAAATTCAACAAAACATTAAAAGGATCATAAGCCATGATCTGGTAGAATTTATTCCAGGGATGCTAGTATGGTTCAATATCCACAAATCAGTCAATGTGATACACCACACCTACAAAATATAGGATAAAAACCATATGATCATATGATTCAATAGATGCAGAAAAAAAGCATTTGACAAAATTCAACATTCATTTATTAAAAAAAAAAACTCTCGAGAAAGCAGATATAGAGGGAACATATCTCAACATAATTAAGGACATATATGATAAGCCCACAGCTAATATCATACTCAAGGGTGAAAAGTTGAAAGCTATTCCTCTAAGATCAGGAAAAAGACAAGGATGACCACTCTCACCACTTTTATTCAACATAGTATTTTTTTGTAAGTATTTTTTTAACATTTTTGTGGGAGTATAATTGCTTTACAATACTGTGTTAGTTTCGGTTGTACAACAAAGTGAATCAGCTATATGTATACATATATCCCCATACCTCCTCCCTCTTGCATCTCCCTCCCACCCTCCCTATCCCACCCCTCCAGGTGGTCACAAAGCACTGAGCTGATTAGAAGTCCTGGCTGGAGCAATTAAGAAAAAAAAACAAGAAATAAAAGGCATCCAAATTGGAAAGGAAGAAGTAAAACTGTCTCTATTTGCAAATGACATAAAATTATATGTAGAAACACCCCTAAATAATCCATCAAAAAACTGTTGACTGAATTGTGGGTGATATCTTTTTCAAAATTTCTCTATTTCTAATTTCCAATGATTAAGCATAAAATCTTCTCATCAAGATAAGTATTTAAAAGATTAGTAAATACAGCAATCAAGAAGTTATCCTTTACAAATATAATAGATATCGATGTGGTATGTATGTGGTATGTGAGTGTGTGTGTGTGTATTCATGGAAATAATCATGAAGAATTGTTATTTGCCATATTCTATTCTTGATCCTGGAGATTCTGTTTACCTGGTTGGAAGCATGCATCCTACAGTCCTCATGTTAATACTCCAGTGCATGCTGGGTTTATTTTAAACTTTTTAACTCTGTCACTTTTCATGTTTTTGAATTTCCATGTTTCTCCTCAAGTACTTAGGAAAGTGACTAGTTAGCAAATTTGCCTTGCAACTAAACGTTTGAGTAAAGAAACAATTTCTAGTCAAACTTTTAACCCTACAAGGGTGTCTATACATACACATTCTGGGCTTAAAGAAACTTATTCACTTGAAGACAATTTGACGATGACATTTATAGAACCATATAGCTCCAAAGCCATTCAAGTAGAAGTGTAGGGAAAGGGACTTGGTGGGAAGATTTTTGTCAGTCTAGCACTCCCTTGTAAAAATATAAAAGAATATTCAAGTTATTTCCCTAAAGGATCTTGATTCTTAGAAGGAAAAAATGCTCTTTTAATCAAATTTTTATAACATTTATTCTCTCATACCTCATAAGATGTTTCAGACTCAAATGAGGGAAACAATAAAATTTTTTCTAAGTGAAAAATATTATTGTTATCAAGGTTTTCTTTCTGTTGTTGTTGCTTTTTGTTTTTTTTTCCCCAAACAACTCACAGTTTGTACTGGTTCTCCAAATTAACTAGTTTAATTGTAGAATAAGTTCTGTTCATACAATTTACTGATTCATGTTAATCATGTGATTTATAAATTATAAAATATAACCATAGTACTAACATTAGGAAAAATAATTTATAAAGTGCTGTTAGAACTTCTAATCCTTAAATAGTACCCCTGAGAAACAGATTAGAAGATAAATGAATTGTCCGATGCCATATGACAATGACTGCTTGGACCAAGTATTCAAACCCAGGACATCCTTTTGGAAGTCCTGTGTTCTTGATGTCTATCCTATGATGTCTTAGTAAACCTCAACTTTAGTCATATTGCTCATATTAATAAACAAAATATTTGGCCATCAACATGTTACCATTCAGAAGAACAGCTGTGGCATTTGACTGAATATTTTACTGTTACTTGGGAATAGTTTATGGCTTCTCACTCAAAGCAGGTGATAAGTTCAGCTGTCTTTGCAAAAAGAATCAGAGAATCATTAGGGGATTAGTGTTTCTTCTAGGCCTTCTTACCACTAACCCAAGCATAACTATGAATAAACACGAGCATAAAAAATGATGAGGAAAGAACTCTTTTGGCATGTCATTCCCCTTAATTATTCTGCCAGCAAATATAAATGCCTGTTCTCCAAGCCTGAGTAGCAGTTAACCCACAGAAGCACAAAGTCCTAATGCAAGATTTTGACCTTGCCCACACTGCTCACATTCTAAAAGGTGATGACAATGTGCTGAGTCTTTTGATGACATAGATTGTTTACTTACAGTTTTTCTACCAACAGCTTAACAACGTTATACAGAGTTGCATAAAGTAGTTTGCAGCCCTGTTGTCAAAAAAAATAAAATACACTGTCCACAGTGTCCTGGAAAACTGTTAACACATTGTTAGTAGTTTCCAAGCAAGGACATTGTTAAACATATTTCATATTAATGTAGTCTAGCTCAGTGGCAATTTTCTCCTAGTAGAGAAATATGGGGTTCCTGAAAGGTTTAATCAAATAACACAGAGGTCACTTGAAACATTCACAAGTCATGCATTGAACTTTTTCTCCTTGTATCTTAATAACCAAATAATACAGTCTATGCCTAATTACAGAGTACATTTTTAATCTTGGCTTCTAATGGGTTCTAATTTTTTAGAAGTATTATAGTAAGAAACCCATAATGTAGAGAGATACAGCTATTTTATGTACATATGACTGGAAGTTTTTAAGCAAAGTTAATATGTGGAATGTGATTACTTGTTCACTCTACAGTGAGTTATTAATCAGAAGAGGTTAATGAGATTCAACTAAAGATTAGATGCTTATGAGAAATCTAATAGTGTGTTCTTAGGGAAAATAAGAGTTTCTTTGTAACTGTAGTAAAGAGATTAATAGTTATCGGGACTCAGGCACCATGAAATAAACTAACCAGCTACCAGAGTTAAGAAGAAATTTCTTTGGCAATGCAATATTTCTCAATTAGGTGCGTCACGGTGAGTTTATGGCATTCTTCTAAACCATCCATCATTAGACGCGGTAGGAAGCAGGATGCTCCACCGGATGGACCATTGGCCAATTGTGGTGTGTAAATTACTGTTTGGAATTTACAGAACCCTTCAGGTTCTAAAATTCAACAGGATTTCCTCTGGGCTCTGGAGACTAAATCCTCCCTTTAACCAGAGCAGATAGATTTATGCTGAAGGAATGTATGCTCTGGAGCAGAGGAGAGAAAAGCTGTATATATGGCCTGGAGAGTGTGGTCTCACTTTATCTATCAGTGATTTTTAACCCACTATATTATTTTTTCCCAGAATTTTTTTGTTTATATTGCTGTTAGTTTGTTTCATATCACATTTATTTTAAGACAGATTTGGACTTGGAGGGTCAAATATATAAAACTGAGTATTTAGCTCAACTCCTGAAACTTCAGAAAGAATATATCCTTTCCAATATAACTATAAAATAAGCCACACCACTGATTTATTGTCTACTAAACATCAGAGAATGTGTAGTATTTGTTAGGGAAACCAGGCAATGAGGGAAAACTGAAATGTTGACATTAGGATGTTCATATTAAAATCTAGCCTTCTCTATCAAACAGCCATGCATTTTCTGGTGATTAACATTGAAAATTAGAAGTAGGAACTTGCATCGTGATTCACTACAGATATTACATAAGTGATATAGCCTCAAGGGCGTTATTAGAAGTAAAAAAATAAAAAGTGCACAATAGTGATGACAAGTACATGAGAAAATTGGGTATTTAAGAAGACAGGCAGTAAATATTGTTCCAAAGGATTGTCTTCCTATGAAATAGGAATAAAATGTAAGTGTTCAGGGGATCTGAACAACTACCAATACCAAAATCCTCATCTGGATTTTGAATTATCTGCAACATTCATTCATGTAATAGCCATTCTGACTTATCCTGATGTGTTTTCTGGAATTGCTAGCTATTGCTCAGTAGCAGTTTTCTGGAATGAATTACCTACATGCACAAGTATCTCATTTCTTGTTGAGATGTTTCTATTGTAATAAAATTATTATTTATATTAAGGCAACTTTTATTTCCCTATGGCTCCAAAACATACATGCTTGTCCCCTTCAGGCCCAGTGGAACAGCTCTAATCCCTCTACGACCTACATCCATTTTGGGTGTTCATTGTGTGCAAGCATTGTTCTAGTTGCTGTGATTAAAAATAAATAACCTAAAAGGCACCAGAACGAGTAAAACAAGTCTTTTCCTCTGCAATAGTTTTGCAGTGTCCCTCTAGCACCTACTATTGGCAAAAACTAACATTGTGACTGTAGTTAAAGGAGAGATGTTTATAGGGTCCAGGTATCTCATCACAAAGCTGGGTAAACAAGTGTGGATTTGGAGTGGAAGGGCAATAAATTGACAACTGGCACAGATGCAAAACAAGAGTAAGAAAAGTCAATCTGGAAACCATTGCAATAACAGACAAAAAAATCAGTTCAGGCAAAGGCAAGGACAGAAAAAGTATATGAATGGGGTGATTGGATGATAAAATATATAAGGCTGGATTTGTTTTAAGTCAGTGAGTTTGACGTATATAATGAAAAGAATACATTGATCTTTGGGACCCACGAAGTAAAATTGAACTTGCATTTGAATCTCGGCTCCATCACTTATTGTCTGTATAAATGTTTCTCCCAACATCAGATTCTTCCCTACAAAACGTGGTAAATAATATTGTATGTCCCAATGTTGAGGTGCCTAGCACAAAACCTAATACATAATAGCTACTAAATAGATGGTATACATCATTGTTAAGTATTTTGCTTTGCTTTTTAGACTTTATTTGTAGTAAGAACATCTAAATCTTGTGTATTCCTTATCCTTCTCTATTACCCCGATAAAAACCCATCTTTTCTATCCCCTCCTGCTATCCTATACATATATACTATAGCCATAAAGGATCAAAATTATAAGACAAATCATTAAAAATTAAATATTAATTACTACAGAGTATTGATTGGTACAGTTTTATTGTATTACAACCCCAAACATAGAAAGAATGTGCAATAATTTTCCACTTAATATGAAAGCTAATTATAAAATTATGTTTCCTAGATAAATATTTTATTACCTACCACAGATATATGTGAAGTCTAACTGTATTATTATTCCATGTTCAGTACTTCAGAGAATAACATTAATTCCATACAGTAAACAGGACATTTTCTGTAGAGAAATGGTTGATACTTACATTTCAAGACTCCTCTTGGATTTCCATTCCTTCCTTGGTCAGTGGCATTCTGTGAGCACCACACTTTCTGAATGACCATATCTTTATGGTTGGAGCTGAGTGGGAGGATGAGAAATACCCTAACTATGGATCACTTGTTCAGGGAAATCCTTGAGAGTTCCATCAAAATAATTTAGTCTCCAAAAATGTCTCAGTACAAATCCCATGAGAGGATTAATGGTTCCTTTCTGCCTTTTGCCACAATTCACATTTACTCATCCAGGGAATTTTTGGGGCTTCAGACACAAATTTATTTCAAAGTGGATTAGTTATTATACTATAAAATTACCCATTTTTAGCCCTGGTTTTCATCCTTCATCCAGGCAATTCAGACCCTACCTTAATGTATTCCTTCATTCAAGAGAACTAATTTCTTCCTTCTTTTGTCTTCTTTGGAAGTAGTTGATACCTATCTTATGTCACATTATATTTTGCCTTTCACTGCAGTTAGGGAACATTTATCTCCCAATATCAGATTATAAACTTTTAATGCTTGTGCCTTGGTTTTCTCAAACAGTTTAGCATCATATCTTGTAAGTGCAGGGGCAGAACAAATGTGTGGTGAATTTAACTGACCTGAGACAAATCACTTTCCATATCAATGTGCATGGATCTTCAATGGAGACATGATCCAGGAGAAAGCTAATTTAAACCAACCATTTTAAGAGGACTTAACACTGACCATAGCTATCCCTCCCCCTGTCATTTTTAATTTTGTATTTCAACTTGACTGGGTCATGGGGTGCACAAATATTTGGTTAAACATATACTGGCTGTGTCTGTTTGGGTGTTTATAGATTAGATTAATATTTGAATTGATAGGATAAATAAATCATATTTTCCTCCCCAAGGTGGGTGGGCATCATCCATCCATTTGCTATAGACAATGTTTGTGCCCTCCCCAACTGATATGTTGAAACTTAGGTGATGATACTTAGAGGTGGGTCTTTAATAGGTGAGTAGATCGTGAGAGCTGAGCCCAAATGAATGGAAATAGTGCCTATATAAAGACCCCCAAGAGCTCCCTTGCCCTTCTGCCATTTGAGGACACAACTGAAAGGCAGCCATTTATGAGCTAGGAAAGCTCTCTTCAGACACCAAATCCACTGGCACTTTGCAACCTCAAAACAGAAATAAATGTCTTTGCTTACAAGCCACCCAGACTATAGTATTTTATTATAGCAGCCCGACTGGACTAAGACACCACTGAAGACCTGAGTAGAACAAAGGCAGAGGAAGTGGGAATTAGCATGTCCCACTGAGGAGGGACAGGGGAACCACTAGCTCTATTTGAAAGGTGACCAGTATTTTAAAGGGAGCGGGATTTTGCCTTAGCACCTATAATACCAACCTGTAGACTGGAAGCTGTACCTTGACCCCACAGTTCAGAAAAGTACAAGCCATGCCAGTATAATATGATGAAATAGAATCCAAGGAAACAGATGCAGATTGACCAGTGTTTGCTGTGTATGATTCAAACACTCTCTAGAATGACACTAGCTCAACATAGAAATCACATATATCCATGTAACTAAGGAAAACCAGACTCTTTGTGAAGCATTAAAAGACCATCAATAGGTCTTTATTGTTTCTCACCAAAACCACACGGTTTGTGTAAGGATCAGTTGAAAGAATAGAGTGCAAAGTGTTGTGAAAAGATTGGAATTATTATAATCATGAATTATTCCTCTGATTTTTGTTACTCTGGCTGTGGTTTTCTCTACATGACACCATAATGAAGCAGAATGTCATTACTGACAAGTTTCCTGATCAATAAAGAATAATAAACTAAGGTAATTCACATCTTGTCATAAAATGGAGCTCATCCAGGCCCACAACGTTGCACATTTCAGTGTGAAAGCAGATTTGCTGGGCTTTTTACAATGTCAGGATAACCAGTTAATTCCCCAAACTCATTTTTCATTGGAAACTTTCGAACACCGTGAGTCAATATTCAGTCTCTTGACCTATGTCCAACAAGGAGAACACAGAACTCCTCTCCTCTCAATGCAAATTTGACTTGCTTAATAAAATAATCACAGATATCAAGCTATGTTATAAATTGCTTTTTATAATTCAATGTTCTTTAATTTGGTTTTTCTTCTAAACAAATTCCAACCCCACACAGAGGCCTTGATATAATCCACAAATTCATCCAGTGGTATATGATGAAGCATAGGTTTGCTTACAGTATGCACTGACAAACACGAACGATGAGAGTGAAAATTATTTTTTTCAAATTTAAGATAAAAAGGGATTTCTTTTAAAGTTGCTTATCCTACTCCTCTTTTCTTTGGAGTCATTTCCAGTCATTGCTGGGTGGGACAATTAGAAGAATTGATTATTTAAATAGGACTTTATCTTTAGAGGTTGCACTTAGGGCAAGATAAATGTTGGCTATCTTGGTAATGGAAGCTCTCCCCAGGGGTATTGGAGTTTTCTTTCAAAGTGAGTTAAGTGCCAGGATAAATACTCTGAATTCATACCGTCCACTATGTTTTCAAAAGATGTGAACAACTTGACATAGAAAGACAATAATATGCATTTGCCACAAATTAATGCATTTTCAACCCTTTTCCAAGGCCCAGGTGCATCAAATCCTGCTTGAAGATGGTCTCAGTGATCCAAATTGTCCCTTTCTTCTTTTCCTTCCTGCACAGATTGTTATCCGGGATAGAATCACATACATTTACAAAGAGAATAACTTATCAGAAATGGGAAACTGCTCAGAGAATCCAACCTCAACTGTTCCCATATGTGCTCAGCTTCTGAGTCATTCTGGTTCTCAGGCAAAATGGGCAAATATCTTTTTCACAGCAATTTTCAGAGCCATTTGGGCATGTCTGAGAGGCAAAAAGCTGTTATGAACATGCATGGGGAAGTCACCTTGCAGAGAAGTAGAAATGGTAGCTTTGAATCAAACTAAAGAACGATTTAAAGAAGGAACTGGTTTGTGCTGTGTATATCATTTATCCCCTTCCTTAGGTTGGCAGATAATTTTCTTTCAAGTATGGAGAAATAATATATTTCAATATTGTCAAGCATATTTATCAACATATTTATATGAAATCTGAGTCATTCACAACGATTTCCCTTTTTCCAGGCACGGGCAAATCAATGGTACCCAGTGACTACAAATAGTTTTCTCAAAAGACTGTCTCCCTTTTCAACAGACAGATTGTCAAACTACCAACAGGATTGTTCAATGTTCTAGAAGTAATGCTTACTTGACTATTGCAGATTAACACTTTTTAGGCATCAGTGATATTAGAAAGTTACAAGGGCTGTAGTATTTTTTTTTTCCTTAAAGAGAAAGCAATACAACAGTCCAGGGCCCATCAGAGCTGCCACCTGAATGCATAAAAGCACTTAGCAACTACTTTTTCTTTCTTCAGGCAAACCCAGGATTCTCAGGGTTAAGCAGATGTCTTGGGGATAAAGGGAGTAATTTGAAATAATATTAAGTCTCTTTAAAACAAAACAGAAGGAATTTTGAGCAATAAGAATATATACATATATGATAACATAATTCAAAGGTGATTGGAAGAGTGATGATTTATAAAAGTATAAAAGAAGTATTGAGAATACAGTAATTTACAAATAATGAAGGCAATATAGGGACCCTGGCTAGAGTACAGAACATTTAAAAGCTTCTGCTTTCTTTCTCAGATTGAGTAATTTCTCTTCTCAGAAATCATTATGTGGTTCTGATATTTTTTCCCCATATCATGATACACCTACCACTCCATTATAGAGACCTAGGTTGTATGATTTGAGATGCCTTTGTCTCCCAGAGTCTAAAACTTCTAGGGATGATTGATCAGTTCCAACACTTCTAATACTTTTCAAAAACATCTGCCCATGATTAGTTTGATCCAAAACTTACAAAAGATGTTCTTTTGAAAGAAGGATGGAGCCTGAAAGATGGAGAAAGCTTAATTTTCAACCTATGGGAACATTTTATAGTTCAAGGTGAAGTAAAACCTGAGGAGAAATGTAAATTATCAGAGATTTTATTTTTATGTTACAGAATTCCTTAGTGCTGAAGAGCATGAGTGTTGTGATCAGAAAGTCTGGGCTTTAGGTCATGGCTCTGCCGTTTACCAGCTATGTGACCTCAGGCAAGTTTTTCGCTCTTAAATTCCTTTCCTATAAAACTGGGATAACAATTCAAAAAGGGTTTGGTGAAAATTATGTAAAGTGATTAGGACAGTCATATATAAAGTGAAGAACAATGATAATTATTACAATAATAATTACTTTTATGATATTATTAATAATTATGATAATTCTCAGGGACTTTAGGTATTATGTGGGAATGTTCTACACATATGACTGGCTCAGTATGAAGCCTGAGGCAGTAATTAGAAGATCGTTTGAGCTAGAAATTACATGATCTCCTGCTTCTGATAAAATACTTCTTACCATCTCACTCTACAGACCTGACTCTGCCCTGAGTAGGTGCTTGCTGATTTCTGAGGATGCTGTTTCTCAAGTAATCCCAAAGGCTGATAATGAACTGTACTTTATTTACCCAGTTTTCTTCTGAATTTATTTTCCTCCCAGACTCATGGCCCTGATTTCCCTATGACGCATGTTTAAAAACATCTCCATCCCCTGCTGGGCAGCATGATCACAATCCAATAGATAGGAAATGAATTCAATCAATCAAGTTGTATTTATTCAGTTCCTGTTGGGTCTCAGATACTATTGTAAGTGGTGATGATGCATCAAAGACAAAAGATAAGCATCCCTCCCCTTATGCACCTTACAGAGAATGATTGCGATTTCCATAGGGAACTTCTTTATCTTTGTCAACTAAGATCAATCCTGCTCTGAATAGGAAATTTTCTGATTTCTGATTCATTTCTCATTATTTCTTCCCTGGTACAACATGTGTTCACCTTCAGTATCTCTCTGAGGATAACCTTTGCCCACGCTTCTCCAAGGATGAAGTTAACAGATAGAACTAAGTGCCTAGACCAATGTACAAATAAGTAAAGACAAAAAAAAAAAAAAAAGAGAGAGAGAGAGAGAAAGAATAGAAAAGAAAACTATACAGAATAATAAGTCATAACCATTATAATTTTCACCTAATCCAAAACCCAACTGAAAAGGTGTACTTCCTATCATGTGAAAGACTCAGTTTTGCACAGGATTAAATGCTGAGGAGTAAGAGTGAAGATAAAGAATCAGAAAATATAAATTCTTGTCTCAAGAAACTTGGAGGAAGTATTTCAGAATCAATGATGAAAAAAACCCCACATCAACACATTCAAAAGTATATAAAGAGGTTATGTGAAATAATAAAAGGAAGAGGATCTGTGTCAAGTATGTGTCTGTTTATGTTGTACCTGTTTGATAAATTTCTCTCCATTGAGAAATTTAATATCTTTAAAGGCAGGCCCTCCAACTATCCTAACTTACTTAACATTACTTTAGTTTGATCAAAGAATTAAGTCAAAAGAAGTTGGGAGAATTAGCAACTGGAGAAGAAGATTTTTAAATTGACCACAAAATAGCAAATGCTGGCTTTGCAGAATGGCATGTTGACAGATTGTGGTGACGGGTAGCCATGGATTGAGTCACAGCAGAATTTGGGCATCCAGAGGGCAGTGTGACACTATTGGACACCAAAATGATTAGATAAAGGAGGCAGAAAATAAGAAAGTGGTCCAGAAAGGAAAGTAAAAGATGACAGAGGAAATATTGCATTTTTTGAGAACATGTTAGCATTGTGTTTGCAACAAAAATCATCACCCATGGAGTAAGTTTTAGTACAGTTAGGCTGCTAAGGTTGAAATTAAGTTATCAGGATTAGTTAATTCAAACTTTAAAAAAAATTACTTTCACTTTTGCCTGGTATCACTAGTCAAGTAGAAAATTGGGAAAAGGAGAGAAATTTTTAAAAAGAGAAATATATGTCCTACATCATTTTCATCTACCCTCTTTTCTTAATTAAAATAAAATCCCAGTCACAGGATCTCTTAGAAGTAAATGAATTTAAGTACTGTAGCTATATTCTCTTGAAGGGAAAATCTAAAATGATATATTGCATTGGGTTATTATCATCTATAAACAACAATAGAAAGTGTTAAACTGATACTGAGAACCTTCAGCTGTGCCTTAGATCCAAGGGCAAATATTCTTTAATGATGTTTATATTGTTTACTCTGTTCATTGTTCAGTTGTGTGTCCAATGTTCTGAAATGAAAGATTTCACAGAAGACCTGGGGAAGACACGAGGTTTCAACAAGTTTTGTACTAAGTATTTGATCTAATCTGTATTATTTGATGCAAACTGACTCTGCCTGGTCTGTGCTTTTTTTTTTTTGGTTTGGTTTTTGGGGTTTTTTTTTTAGCTCTCTAAGCCTTAGTTTCCTCATTAGTAAAATGACAATAGCATAGTACTGACATTACAGAGATGTTTTAAAAATTAGTGAATGAAAAGAACTTAGCAAGAAAGCTCAGCTGATGTTAACTTTGGTGAATCAATTTGATCCCAGTAAAAATCTAACACACCTGTGGGTGTGTGTTGTATATAAACTAACAAGGTGATATAAAGAAATTCAAAAGACCTAGAATAGCCAAAATTATTTTGCAAGGAAAAATTGCAAATTTTGGACAGGGAAAAAGAAGTCTTAAAAGTGTTATTCTATAAGAAAAAATAAATTTGTTTATTTATTGATTCCCAGATGTGTTTTATCATTTTGTGACAAATTGCACAAGTGCAAAGGTGACACTTGCAAGTTTTGTTATGACTATAATTCTTGTGACATTCACTGTTTTATCTTGCAAGTTATTTTACTAAGCACCAGGTATTAAAAAAATCGAGGGTGGAGGTGGAAGTTTTCAGTGAATTTCCCCTAACACCATTAAAATAAATGAAAATAGGGTAAGAGAAAAATATAGCAACAATACAGGTAGATTGAGTTTGAAATTTTCTAAATAAGATACTTTAGGACATGTAAATGAAGAAAACAGTGATTTTTTTAAAAATCAGGCGAGAAAAACAAACAAAAATAACAAATGTTAGCTAATTATAGAAGAGAAAATCAGTCTGGTGTTTGCAACTGTTAAATGGGAAAAAAATCAGCTATTTTTTGGCTTTTAATTATTATAAAGTTATTATTTTTATTAGGTTTTATTTGTCTCAGTGGAAATTGGAAAGCGGCTGACTGTTGGCAGGAAAAAAACTGTAATACCCCAGAACTATTAGGAAAAAAAGATATAAAGATATGAATTGCTGCATTTGACTCTACTTTTGTGTGTGAAGATGTACTATTATTCTCACTAAGTAGCTCTGACCATAACTGTGAGGGAAACTCGGAGTACTAAAAGACAGATGAATCATAAACTAAGGTTCAGAGAATAAAATTAAAAGATATCAAAGAACAGCAAATTTAAACCAAAGGTTTTATTGGGTAATGTGGGAGCAGGAAATGGAAATGAAAGGAGTCCTTTATTAGGAGATAAAATATTGAATTATTTAGAATAGTGCAAATGGATATGACTAGGACCAATCAAACTAGAATCAAACCAGGAAAATGAAAATTGTGTCTATCAGAGAAATGTTGCTAACTTTGGGGATATAATGAAACTGTCTCCTAGATCTTCTTCCTCTAACATAGAATTTTTCAGTCTTAAAAGCCAAAATCTCATCTAACCCTGTAGCATCCTAGCTTCCCTTACCCATGCATCACCATGGCAGAATGAATTATGCTTTCAAGCCATAGAGACATTTATGTTCAATGAGTTATTTTGCCTGTCACAAATTAATCATTCCAATAACCCACTTAATAACAATACCCAATAGCCATCACCACCAACAAAAAAAAAAACAGTCCTACCAAAATTATTACCAACATTATCAGAAGACCTTCTGACCTACCATGTGAGCATGTGGGAAACCTCTTCTAAGTTAATTACAACACTGCAAATTCTCTTGTAGAAAAAATAATTTCAGTCTTTCAAAATGTATGCCTCTCTACCCACAAAATGGGTCATGAAAATGTCATCTTCATACCTACAGACAGACAAACAAACATAAACAAAATCACACTGTGCTGAATACCTTTGTGACATTTACAAAGCTCCTCTAGGAAAGAAGAGAGGAGACATAGGTCTACAGTTTCTCCATGAAAATCCTTGAGGCCAGATTTGTTTAGGAATTCAGAATTTTGGAGAGTTTGGGAAGGTAATACAGTGCATCCACCTTAAACCTTTCCAACAGACCAGTCATCAAATCATTAACATTTCTGCCGTGAAACTTCTGACTGTTCACACTAAGTGGCAGTGACCTCAGATGTTACAACCAGACTGATTCACATGAGATCAGATTTTGTCATCAAGGAGTTTATGGAAAAAAATTCTAGTTTTCCTAGTTTTGGAATTTGAGAACTGCAGGTATGAGCTTGTGAGCCCACACCAGGTATGTTTAGTACTTAAAGAAATCTGAATACCAAGTGAAAATAAATGTTAAAATGCCTCTAGACATAATGATTGTAATTGCATTTGCATACATAACTTACTAAAATATCTTCCATTTTGCACTTGGGCCAAAAGTAATCATATTTTAACAAAGAAAAACAAATGATGAATAAGTGAATAAATCACCATGATTCAGAATCTTACAATATTTAAATGTACCCAATAAAAACTAAAACTGATATATATATATATATTTTTAAGTTGAGGTCCATTGAATAGGTCACATATCTAATTTGAAAAGTTTGTGTTTAATTTTCAATTTTCTCAGCTACTTTTGTTTTCCTAATTATATGTAATCAATTAATAAGATTTATTTTATTTTGTTTATAAAGATCTGGAGATGGCTGTCTGACTTTACAGGATATTCAGAAATGAGCTTGAGGTAAAGATAACAACTTATTCACAAAAGTAAGTTGAAGCAAATATTGTGGTTGCACAAAAAATATTTGCTAACGACCTTTTCACAGGACCTAATCACAAAAACAAAACTCCAAGCAGAACCATTCAAAGGGAATATGTCCATCTTTATTGTGCAAAGACACTGATCAACCCATTAAGGAAATAATTGCATTAAAACTCAGTTAACACATTTAAACTGTAAAATAAAGAGAATCTTATTTTAGACAAAAGATGAACACTCCCATATTACAAAGGAAATACTTTGAAAAAATTTTTTTCTAGAAATGTCTAAATTTATTTCTCATTCTCCCCATGTTACCGATTTGAGTTAAAATATAATCATTAGATTCTTAGGATGCAAAGCTGAATAATCTCGACAAGGGTTAGTGACCAGATATGCAATTAATTTTTTGCACTCCTGCTTATTGATGCAGAGCTTAAGAAGTTTTTTGTTTTAAATTTTCTTTAAAATAATAAAGACATTCTCTTGCTACTCGTATTGTCATGAAGGAGCAGGGATATTGTATTTTTTACTGCCACCAAGTTTGATTAACAGATATTTTTAGAAATGATTTTACTAGAATAAGTAAGTAAATCCAAAAAAGAAATATAAGCGTTAGGAGTTTTAAGGTTTTAAGAAGGTGTGAGGTCTGGTCAATGGAAGCAGATATTAAGTAGGTAAGTGTGTTGAAAATTTTCTAGATTTAATATGCAAGATTTGTTTTCTTTGCACATGATTTTACAGCAAATTTATATACTGTGTGCTATTAGAGAATCAATCTGAGAAATTATTAATGTTATTTACTTGTATAGCCCATATTGAATGCATTTGCATATTTTCTTCAGCAAATGTGCCTTTACAAGTAACTTCCACACCTTCCTTAAAACCAGTGTGTGCTGGGGTCCTGGCCAATCATATTCCTGGTGCATACAGTGGGGGTAAAATTTGAAGGGAAGAAAACAAAAGAATGGTTCTAATATCTCCTGAGCAAAATCTCTGTATTGTCACACCACCATTATGAGATAACTTATTTTCCCACTATATATGTGAGAATGCTACTTCCGTAGTTTATAGATTCAAAGGTAAAGTTGCAAGCCCCAAGTCACATAGAGAGTAAACAGCATAATCATACATTCTCCAGGTCTGTGTTGCCCATAGAAAATTCCTGTGACACAAAAACAAGCTAAGCAACCTATTGATATATATTAGAAGATAAATCTGTTACCATTCTATTAAAAATGACATTTTATTTGTTGTTTTAAATTTTCTGCACCACTTTTCCCTTCACTTACATACATGATTGAAATCTAACGCTGTAATCATTCTTAAAAACAAGCAAACAAGTCTTCTCCGGTGGCGCAGTGGTTGAGAGTCCTCCTGCCGTTGCAGGGGACACGGGTTCGTGCTCCGGTCCGGGAAGATCCTACATGCCACGGAGTAGCTGGGCCCGTGAGCCATGGCCGCTGAGCCTACGCGTCCGGAGCCTGTGCTCCACAATGGGAGAGGCCACAGCAGTGAGAGGCCCGCGTACCGCAAAAAAAAAAAAAAAAAAAAAACAAGCAAACAAAAAAGCACTTCTTTATTTCCTTTGCATGGATCATGCAGAGATTAAAGTTATAGTCACAAAATAGGCACTCTCTTGTATCTGAGATTTCAAAATCACTGTACAGAAAAGATTAATTCTGACACTCGTCCAATTAATTGTATAGTATGCAGCTATATTTCTTTGGGATTTTGCTTATAATTAGCACTATATTTGGACTCCTTTACCACGTATTTGAGTTTTCAAAGATCCCCATGGTTCATGGATTAGGGTTTTTTTTTTCCTTAGCATTGGACATATTACTTGCATACCTGTTATGGGTTGAACTGTGTCCTCAGAAAATTCATATGTTGAAGTTTTAACCCCTTCAGCACCTCAAAATGTAAGTTTATTTAGAAATAGTGTTTATGCAGATATAATTAGTTAAGTTGAGGTCACACTGCAGTAGGGTGGGCTCTTAAGCCAATGTGTCCTTAAAAAAAGGGGAAATTTGGACACAGATACACACACAGGGAAAACAGTATGTGAATATAAAGACAGAGATCTTGCTGACTCATTTATAAGCCAAAGAATGACAAAGATGCCAAAAGTGTCAGCACACCACCAGAAGCTAGAAGAGAAGCTTGGAACAGATTCTCAGTCACAGCCCTCAGAAGGAACCAACCCTGCCACCACTTTGACCTTGGACTTTTAGCCTTAAGAACTATGAGACAATAACTTTCTATTGTTTAAGCCACCCAGTTTCTAGTATTTTGTTATGGCATCCCTGAAAAACTAACATGATATCCAAATAATTATTTTTCTTAGGAATTCACATTCTAAAAAAATGCATTAATCTCTTCAAATTATAAAGGCACACCCAGAAATATCCTCTAAATAAAATGTCCTCAGTTTGACACTATTTTAAAATTTGGTAATAAGTATAAGAGTTTACACAGAGGAAATAGAGTCACTCTTATTAAGCTCAGTTTTCTCCTCCCCACCGTCCTGACCAAGAAATAAACACCAACTGTAGATATAGAATGATCGCCATGAAAATGTCTCATGAACCTTCCTCATACCTTAAACTGAAGTGCCTTCCCGAAGTCTATTGAGAACCTCACTACCTGACTTTTTCCCTCTGCATGGGCAGGGGTGGGTAAAAATGATTCTTGTCCTGTGTTCAAAATAATGGTCCTAATATTCAGAGGTTATCATGACAATAACCCTGTCTTAGATAAATTCACTTAGAACTTATTCTGAATTTTATCTCAGGAAAAGAAAGGACTCTATAATATTTAGAGCTACCTAATAATGGATCTTTCTTCCTGGAAAAGCACAGGAACTGTTTCAGGAACTGTACAGGAACTGTTTCAGGAACTGTACAGGAAATCAAACCCACTGGGGGACTTTGGATTAGCTGACAACTAACTTTCCACCAGGTCTAAGTTTTATAGTTTCATGAAGCAAATTTAAGTAGTACTGTGTTTTTTAGGGGGAGGGGTTTATCATGTTTCTAAAGGACAGAAGTTTCCTGTGAAATTATGCCAGTTTTCAATATCCTACTTAATTTACTGCAAAAAGGGCATTTAATCAGTGTTTACTACCACTAACAGTAATAACATTAACAGCATAAACAACAACACAAGCCTCAGTTGCTACCTAGCCTGTCTCTCACTGAAAATAACAAAAATTTCATCCATGACTAAAGAGCTATGGAAGAAAGGATGTTTGGGTCATAAACCTGAGGAAAGTCTAGGAAACCACAGAGGTATAATGAAACTGCACTACAGGAGATGAGCTATCAAGGTAATTGTCATTAAACTGTAAGTTCCTATATAGCAAACACAACGAATTAGATGGCCAAAGTCAATTGTAAATAGAAAACCAGTGCTTATTTTATTTTAAAGTGTAGACTACAACTTCTAGAAATTACGATATTCAGTTTGGGAGGAAAAGAACCTCATACATAGATGGTGAAATGATCTTTAACAATTAATCTCTCAGTATATTTTGTTTTTTTGTGGTTGTGGTTATAAAAAAAAAAAACAACACATAACATGAGATTTACCCTCTGATCAAAATTTTTAGTGTGCAGACCAGTATTGTTAACTATAAGCACAATATTGTACATCAGATCTCTAGACCTTTTTATCTTGCATACGTGAGATTTCATACCCATTGATAGCAACTACTTATTTCCCCTCCCACCCCTGGCCCCAGGCAACCACAATACTACTTTCTGCTTCTATGAGCATGACTACTTTAGAGACCTCATAAGAGGAGTCGGACAGTATTGTCCTTCTGTGACAAGCTTACTTCACTTTGCATAATTTCCTCATGCTTCACCCATGTTGTTGTATATGATAGGATTTCATTATTTTTTAAGGCTGAAAAATATTCTATTGTATGTACCTACCACATTTCCTTTATCTCTTCATCCACTGATGGACATGTAGATTGTTTCCACATCTTGGCTATTGTGAATAATGCAGCAATGCATATGACAGTAAAAATATCTTTTTGAGATTTTGATTTCAATTTGTTTAGATAGAAACCCAGAGGAAGGATTGCTGGATTACGTGATAGCTCTATTTTTTTTTTTTTTGAGGAAGCTCCATACTATTTTCCATAATAGCTGCATTATTTTATTTTCCCACCAACATTGCACAAGGGCTTCAATTTTTCCACATGCTTGTCAACACTTGTTATTTTTTGTTTGTTTGTTTGTTTTGATAATGACCATCCTACCAGGTGTGAGATGATATCACATTGTGGTTTTGATTTGAATTTCCCTGATGTTGAGCAAACTTTCAAAAACCTGTGAGCCATTCATATGTTTTCTATGGAAAAAAATGTCTATTCAGTTCCTTTCTCCATATTTTAATCAGGTTATTATTATTATTATTATTGCTATCGACTTGTAGAAGTTCCTTATATATTTTAGGTATTAAGCCTTTATCAGATACATGGTTTGCAACTATTTTCTCCCCATTCTGTAGGTTGCTTTTTCACTTTGTTGATTGTTTATATGGATGTAGTCCCACTTGTTTATTATTGCTTTTGAGTCTGTTTTATACAGCATATGTTTTTCTTTTTAATTCATTCAGCTTTGGCTTTTGAATGAGAATTTAATCCATTTACATTTAAAGTAATTATTGATAGAGAAAGATTATGGTCACCTTGCTATTATTCTCTGTCTTGTGGCATTTATGCTTCTTTTGCTCTCGTCCTTTGTAGTGAAAATGATTTGATTTCTTCCTCATTTTTTTGTGTATATTCTACAAGTATTTTCTTTATGGTTACCATGAGGCTTACATAAAACACCTTATAGTTGTAAAAATTTATTTTCAGCTGGTAACACCTGAATTTCAATCACATAAAAAATTTGACACCTCTCTTTGACACACACGTTACTGATATCACAAATTGTATCTTTTTATATTGTATACCCTTTGCCATATTTTTATAGTTATAATTATTCATATACTTTTGCCTTTTAACTTCTAGACCAAAATTGACAGTGATTTACATGCTACTGGTACAACATTACAGTATTCTGTATTTTCTATGCTTACCTTTATCAACATTTATACTTTCATATGCATTCATGTTGCTGATGCTTTCATTCAGCATCCTTTTATTTCATTTCATTTCAACTTGAAGGACTCCCTTTAGAATTTCTTATAAGTCTAGCCTAGTGGTGATGGATTACCTTAGCTCTTTCTTAGAAAGTTTTAATTTCTCTTTCATTTCTGAAGGATAGTTTTGTCAGATATATTATTCTTGATTGGCAGATTCTTTTCAGCACTTTGAATACATCCTCTCATTCCCTTCTGGCCTGAAAAGTTTCTTCTGAGAAATCCACTGATAGTCCTATGATGATTCTGTCATCTATAGCAAGACAGTTTTTATTTCCTGCATTCAAAATTCTCTCTGTTTTTTATTTTGACACTTTGATTACAATGGATGTTCACGTGGACATCTTCAGTTTTCTCTTATTTGGAAATGTTGGGCCTCTTGAAACTGGATAGCTATTTCCTTCCCCAGATTTAAGAAATTTCAACCATTATTTTAAAACATAACCTTTTTGCCTTCTAGAATTACCATAATGCATGTATTGCTCTGTTTGATGGTTTCCCATAAGTCCTTTAAATTCAATCTTTTATTTATTTATTTCTGTTTTGCTAGTCTGACTGGTAATTTCAAATAATCCATCTTTGAATTCAAAAGTTCTTTTCTGCTTAATCAAGGCTATTTTTGAACCTCTCTAGTGAATTTTTCAGTTCAGTTATTTTATTCTTCAGCCCAAATTTTCTGTTTATTTTTAATATATTTTCTCTCTTTGTCAAAATGCTGATTTTGTTCCTTCTTCATTTTCTGAACCACGTTTAAGATGGTTATTTTGAATTCTTTGTCAAGTAGTTCATATCTGTATTTCTTTAGCATTGATTTCTGGAGGTTTATTTTGTTCCTTGTTTGGACCATGCTTTCCTATTTCTTTTTGTTCCTTGAATCTTTATGTGGGTGTCTGTGCATTTGATAAAAGAACCACCTTTTCTTGTCTTTACAGACTGGCTTCATACAGAGAAGGACCTTCACCAATCACCCTGGCGAGAGATTCTGGGGGCCCCTCCAGCATTTTCTGTGGATGTGTCTTCTCTGGACTTGTGCATGTAAATTCCCAGAGGGATGGCCCAGTTTTGCTTTTCAGACATTTGTAATCTCTTGCGCCCTCTGGTGCCTGTCTCCTGTCAGTGCTTCAAGGTAGGCAATACAGAGACCAGTCCCTCAGGAAACCCCTCAAAAAGCTAGAAAATTGGATGGGTGTTCCATTTCTTTCTTTCCTCAGGGAGAAACTTGAATTTGGTAGTTTTCACCTGTTTATTTTGCACTGAGCTTGGGGCAGAGGCTACAGCCATTAGTAAATACTAGTTACTATTATCAACTTTTTTCTTAGCAGGAGGTTCCTCTAAAAATTGAAAGTAGAGCTACCATACAATCCAGCAATCCCACTTCTGGGTATATCCAAAGGAAATGAAAACAGGATATCAAAGGGATATCTGCGTCTCCATGTTCTTTGCAGCATTATTTGCAAAAACCAAGGTAAAGAAATAATCTAAGTGTCCATCCAAAGATGAACGAGTAAGGAAATTGTAATGTGTATATATAATATATGAGATATAATATATCATGTACATTATATTACATATATGGAATACTATTCAGCCTTTACAAAAGAAGGAAATCCTGCCATTTGTGACAGCATGGGTGGACCTTGAGGGCATTAGACTAAGTGAGATAAACCAGACAAAGAAAAACAAATTCTGAATGGAACTACTTATAATGGTATCTTGAAAAAAAAAGTCAAACTCAAAAACAGAGAATAAAAGAGTGGTTTCCAGGAGTTGGGGGTGAGGGAAACTTTCACCTATAAAATTAATAAGATCTGAGAATCTAATATAAAATGGTGACTATAGTTGATAACACTGTATTGTGTATTGAAATTTGCTGAGAGAGTAGAACTTAAATGTTCTCAACAAAAATATTAAAAATAAATTAATAAACATATGCGAGGTTATGGCTTCTGTACTAAAAATAACTATATGGGGGAATCATTTCATAATGTACACATATATTAAATCACCCCAATATACAGTTTAAATACCTTTCAATTGTACATATCAATTATACCACAGTGAAGCTGAATTATTTTTAAAAGTCAAAGATCATAGAATCAGATAAAACTTTTTTAAAAGAAAGATCCAGGCCTTCCCTGGTGGTACAGTGGTTGGGGGTCCGCCTGTCGATGCAGGGGAAGCAGGTTCGTGCCCCGGTCTGGGAGGATCCTGCGTGCCGCGGAGCAGCTGGGCCCGTGGGCCGTGGCCGCTGAGCCTGCGCGTCCGGGGCCTGTGCTCCGCGGCGGGACAGGCCACAGCGGTGAGAGGAAAGATCCAACTATATGCTGTCTACCAGATACCCATATTGTATATAACGACAAAGACAGGTTAAAGCCAAAAGAATGGAAAATTATATACCATGCAAACACTTACCAAAAGAAAGTTTGAGTGTCTATATTTTTATCAGAAAATATAGGCATTAGAAAAAGAGCTATTAACAGTGATAAAGAGGCTTGTTACATGGTGATTAAGGGAATCAGTTATCAAGATAAAATAGTAATCCTAAATATTTGTGTACCTTCCAAATAAATGAAACAACAACAAATAGAACTGAGAGGTGAAACAGACAAACGGAACAATTATATTCGGAGGCTTCAAAGCTCTTCTATCACTAATTGATAGAGCACTAAATCAGTAAGGACACAGATGACCTGAAAGTACTATCAATCAGCTGAACCCATTGATATTTACAGAATATTTCATTCACGTGCAACAGAATACATTCTTTTCAAATATCCATAAGGTGGACACACAGACCATATTCTGCTTAACGAAGCATACATTGTAGGTCTAAAAGTTTAAAATAATTGAAATTATTCAAATGCATTTTCTACCATACTGGAATTATTCAAATGCATTTTCTACCATACTGGAATTAAATGAGAAATATGTGACACAGAGAAAGAGAGAGAGACTGCTATGACCTACTGATAAATAATATGATAGAGACAATAAGTGGATTGGAGTTCACAGAAACATGTGAATAATGGGGTTGAAGCTGTTGAAAAAGGATTTTGAGGAAATAAGATTTAATCTGATCTTGTTAAATTTGCATATTTTGCATGAAATGCAAAGGGGGTGATTACCAAGAAAGGTGATGGAACACTTTAAGAGTTGGGCAAGAGAATGGTGCTCAATTGGCCTATTACTTTCAAGCTAAGAGCAACAAATTTAACCCAGTATGAATATCTTACAGTACATCTCCTCAACACTTATATTTTAACCTTCAAGTTGTAAACTGATAACCCAAAGAAGACCTAATGCCTAAATGGTCTTAACCTTCAGCTGTCAGAGACAAAAAATTAAATAAAAATGATTTAAAGAAAATTAAATAAAACTTTAATAAATTAAATAAAATGTAATTAGTTGCCAATATTTTAAACCTGGACTATTTTACATTAAAAATCCATATCTTTTCAGTTTTTCTATTAAAATTTAAAAAATCTGTTTTTGCCAACCCATCATTCTAACATGGCAACAATTATATGGAGTTGAACATCAGAAGCTACTTTCTCAGACTGATTACACAAGTCCTTTACATATATTCTTTATGAATAGTCCTTTTCTATATTCCAACATCTAGCTGGTTTGCCTTTAGAAATTTCCTTAGCCATAAGGATATTTGAGATTTTAACCTCTATTCTCAACAGGTCAGAACATTCTGTTCTGAATACAAACATTGATGACTTATCCCTTTGCTCATGCAATTTGGTTCTTGGAGTTTCTTTCCCTTATCTCTCTCGGGTGAACTTATTCTAGTCATCAAAGACCCAGTTAAAAGGCTTTGTCTTCTGTGACTAACTTTAATGCTCATGCAAAATAAAATATCTCTTTCTTTGTGTTTTATAACACTTTCTACATTTTTTCATTAGAGCCATGACCACAATAACTGTTCACACACCCCTTTCCCATGCTGTGTAATATAAAATCTATCAGATTAGGATTTACTTGTATGATCCTTCTATTCCAAAATCAACACCCTGCTAGGTACATGGTAGGCACTTTGAATCTCAGTCTATGCCAAGAGAGACCATGTGTGATCCTGGATTTTAGGGGTTAAAAAGTCAGGGGATGAGAATTCTCATTTCTGGGGCCAACCCAGGGTATAATTTGGTATGTACTGATAATGGCTGTGGCTTGTGCAGAGTTGGAGAACGGCACCAACACGTGTAGCCTAATGGGATTTGATACTACAGCAAGGTTATCAGCATCCTGTCTCAGATATCAGGAAGTGTCTCGACTAGAAGCTACAGAGACTACAGGGCCAGCAAATCAACTGTTATGACTGACTCACTACTGAAGTCAGGGCCCTGTTTCTGGTAACATCTTCCCCTAGGACAAATAAGAGAAGAAAAAAGTGGTAGATGCTACACAAAAGGAGAGAGAACGTTTTCCTATGCACACATGGGGACAAACCCTGGGGATAGCCATAAATAAAGGCTTATCCATAATATGGATAAAGGATATCCATAAATAAACAGCTGCTTCTACACAGCAGGTGAGAGGGGAACCACATAAAGACTATATGCATTGTTACTGTGCCATAAATACATGTGTAGATATATACAAACAATAGGCAAATATTCACATGTATATTTATATATATGCATATGTACACAAAAATGTATGTATGTGTGTATGTGTATAGTTATTTTGTTAGTTAGTTAAAATTTTTCCAGTGTGGAAAGAAAATATATACAACATGAGCAGGACACTTCTGCAGGAAAAGTACAGAAGTTTGAGTGTTATTTCCTACTGTGGAAGACAAGATGCCATCATGAATAGAAGAGACAGTTTCACATATATTCACTAGAGAAAGGATTGTTGTTTTAACAGTAGTTTTTCAGTCATATATAACACATCTTAATTTATATCGAGATGTCATATAAACAGAAGAATCTGTCTCTAGAAGTTTGTAAAGAAACTTCTCATCTGTAAACAATTGTGATTTCTTCAAAGTACAGAAAAAAGTTTCTCAGGTTAAAAAAGAAACTTTCAGGCATTTTAATTTAGTTAATATTCAGTAAGCTAAATAACAGCAGGTGAGAGGAGAGCCACATAATTTTATATTTAAATATAAATATAAATTTTATATTTATATTAGGAGAAATCAAAGTAAAAAATCCATGAAATTAAAAAGCAAAATTAAAGTGGAACAATTTTATATATATATATATATATATATATATATATAATTTATATGTATATGTATATGTTTGTATAGATATATATGCATTATATTTATGAAGATGCAGATGAAAGCATCTGATTGTGAGGGTATTGTTAAATATATAAAAGATAATGGGGAACTCTATAAGAAAAGATTTCTGAGGATGTATCAGGGAATGGCCTCCAATACATATGCTTCAGCAGAGGAAGGCAGGACAAAATAGAGGCAGGTGTAGGTAGTTTTTTATGCATGGAAGTGGGAAATTGAGGAAGATCATCATGTTTTCTCTGTGAAGTAAGAGATAAAATGGTTTGTCTGTGGAAGTCTGGGAAGCATTGCTGAGTTCCAGTTTTGAAAAATGTGGGAAAGAACCAACACTTTCAATACAGTAAAGAAATCATCAGGAAGAAACTTGGACTAAGATTTACTGCATTTTTTTATGACTGGAAAGGGATGCTGATAACAGAACTGAGATGCCTAAAGGATCATATGAATTTAGAAAGGCGATGAATTGCAACTTTCACTGAGGCCCAGAAATAACCATGGCTAGGAAAGCAGGTTGTAATCCAAAAGAGTGATACCTGAATTTGTGATTACATAGTAGAAATAATCTACATTTAAATAAAATTCAGAATGTGAGAAAGAGGGGGCTAAGGAAAAAGTCTTAGAGATGAGGACATTAAGGATAGAGAGTCCATGGTTACACTGGTATTACCAAGGATGATAAAGGTAGGATTTGGGTGGAGAAAGGTTAATGAGACAGTCACCAAAAGCTTTGGTAAACAACAGGGAGTGTACTAGATGTTTCTGTTGATGATGGCAATAACAAAGTGGTGAGAAATATATAGTGAAGTGTCATGGATCTCAAATGAGTTGAAGGGTGTGGGTGTGCGTGTGTGCGCTAGTTTTACAAGAGAGTAGAGGACTTATTACTAGCATTACTACAGGAGAGTATAGAGTACAGTAATACTACTTCACCATCCAGGGGTACAGGTGTGGGAAAATAAGCAGCTAGCGTTTAAGGGGGCAGGTTAAAGTGGTATCTTCTGCTGAGAGTCAAGTTTCACTTATGGCAAAGAAATGAAGACGCTAATGATAGGACGTTTTTGGTGATTCCAGATTGATAGTTTTAGAGATTATGGTGGGAAAGTTTTGGAGGTAAAGGTGTGGTAGAGAGCTGAGTCCAGGAAACACTGGGAGAACAATGTACAGTACAGGATAAAAAAACACTAAACCTTGCACATGAGGCATTGACCAATTTAAACAGAAAAGAGACCAATGTTGAATGGAGAACCCCTTTGAGCATGGTGTTATTAAGTGTAGGTACCTGATAGTTTGACTTTTTCAACAGGAATGACTATAGTCCCAATAGGTTCCAACTCTGTCTATATGACATACATTTGGGATGAAGCTGGTTAGAGAAACCACCACCATAATAAATTAATACATTGCCATTTTATTTATATATTAGCCCTCCCTAAGTCTTTTTAGTGTGAATCATTGTAAGAGCATAATAAGTTTTATTATATTAATACCATTGATTTTCTGCATCTGCAAATCTAATGTCCGGTCTTTAAATCAGTATCTTTTCATCAAGGTCATTACATTTATAGGAGGTAGAGACTTGCAGCCAGAGAGTCTACTTTGGGAAAAAATTACATTATCATACCTTTTCAAGCACAACACATATGAACACAAATTTTTATCATATATGAAGAAAAAAATCAACCCATTAATCAGTATCACAATGAGACAGGCTATCCCCACTCTTGACCAAGAGCTTATATCTTAATTTTCTGAACTGTTAAAAAACATTCATACAATTGCCTATCTTTCACACAACTATATATCCTGCCAACTATCATTAATCTTTCTAAAGTAGAACTCAATTATAAGAGACCTTTGGAAAATGGGGGAAAAAAGTGACTACTTGATTTCTTTGACTGCTTTTGTTCACTATGCCAACATGCATTTTTCTAGACCGCTTTCTATATACTAGAAATCGTGTTAGGTCAAACCTCTGACCTTGAAGAGTTCATGAGTTTATGGTGTTCAATTCCCTCAACCTTCTGGCGATCCTACAGTTGACACACTTCAGTTTCTGATTTCATGTTGAATATTGATTTTCCAACATTTTCAACAAAGAAAGGTCATCCTAGCAAAAGATCCTTTACTTTAGTAACAATTTAAAATTTTTTTTCAAACACAAATGCTAAAACCCATGGCCTTCATTCAAATAAGCTTTCATTTAAACAGATTTTCTTCTTTTCTCAGACTTGAATTTAGCTTGTGACTTGACAGTTGAACAGCTGTTGACTTAAATTTCCATAAGACTGTATGTTTTGAAAAAGAAGATTAAAATACCTCACTTTTCTATTCAGGTCCAACAAAAACAAGGGCAGTTAAACCTAAACTATTTGGCTAAGAGAAAGGAGATAGAATTCTTTTCTTTTTCATTGTATCCTTTCATATCACTCCCCCATATCCCCTCAACCAGGATACACACACACACACACAAAGATACCTCCTGTTCTTAAAAGGAGCCCAAACTTGATTTTTCATGGAGGTTTGTAGAAACACATGTAATGAAAATAGTACTGTTTATTTGACATCAAAGACCTTCTATTTCTGTCTATCTTTGTCAGCAGCTTTTAAAGCAATCTTGATAGCTGGCTTTATTGGATAAAATAGTAAAACCTCCACAAAAGAAAGAAAAAAAAAATAGAAATACTCAGGCACTTTAATTAAAACTTTGGAATAGAGATCCAGGATATTTTAAGGTTAAATTCAGACACTCTAGCAGAACTTGTATGTACACATTCTTATTTGAACCACTCATTCGGTGCTCTTTCCTTTGTTTAAGCCTGGTGTTAATTCAAGTGGAAGAGTCGGAAGACTTTGCCTTCAGTATTTTTAAATAAAATAACCCTCTTGAAATGTATGTAACATTATAAAATCAGTGAATGCTACTTTTTTGGTAATCTGTTGAAAGGGAAATAATAAAAGTGGGTAAGACCCTTTTCTCTGATTTCACTGTATATGTAACCACGGTCCCCCCCATTCTGTTTTCATGTAGATGCAAAACAAAAAACAAGTGTACAGTTATCTTGGATCTTAAACTAGAGAAGAATTCATGTAGTTATTTAAGGATAATGAGCTACATCAACAGTATCAGTCTGGCCAACTATGTAGCAGGCTTAATCAAGCAAAGCTGAGTCAGGTGCAATATTGAGTTCGGTAGGGCACACATGAAGGTTCAGGTAAGTTAACTGAACCATAGGGAGCTGCCATTTAAAAACTAGATCTTCAGGGCTTCCCTGGTGGCGCAGTTGTTGCGAGTCCGCCTGCCGATGCAGGGGACACAGGTTCTGTGCCCTGGTCCGGGAAGAACCCACATGCTGCGGAGCGGCTGGGCCCGTGAGCCATGGCCGCTGAGCTTGCGCGTCTAGAGCCTGTGCTCTGCAACGGGAGAGGCCACAGCAGTGAGAGGCCCGCGTACCGCAAAAATAAATAAATAAATAAAATAAAATAATAGAACTTCAAAGTTCTACACATATTTTATTAGATTTCACATTGTAAAAACATCCCATATGTAAAATAGTGTTACATGTTCTCCAGAAAAAAAGCATTTAATGAATGTGAATTTTTATTAAACCATTTGGAATACAATTCTGATCATCAATATGACTGAAATTCTATGAGAATCCATCCACTCACTCAGCCAGTGTTTATTGAGCACTTGCTGGCTTCATTCAGCAAATATTCTTTGAGCACCTTCTCTGTGACAAAGATATTTGTAGATATTGTGGACACAAGAATGAAATGTCATGTCTCAGGTCTCAACAATATAGAGATGAATGACAGATTGCTTCTTCCTTTAAAGAGGTGTTGACAACTCCGAGAGAAGCAGGCATAACTAATTCTATGTCACAATAACATATAAAATAGGAATTAATAAAAGGGTTGTTAGTGCTAAGATAGAAATCAATTAATTGAGTAGGGGAAGGATCAGGGAAGATTTCCCAGCAGATTGATAATGGTCCACTAAGGACGAGGAGACATTCCCTAGGTATTGCAAAAGAAGGAGGAGTTCTCAAATCTATGAACGCTAAGGAAGATTTTATTTAGTTTCGACATATTTTTATTTGATCTGTTTTTTCACTTATTGTATACATACATTTCTATATAAGCTTATTGCCCTAAACCTCATCATTTCAATAGCCATATTGCATTTTAATGCATGAATAAAGCACAGATTAATAAACTGTTCACTTACTATTAGGTATCTGGTTGTTTCTAGTGTTTCATTAAATTGCCAGATATTTCAGAAAAAAATAAATTTTGAGAAATGGAAGTACATTCACAGGATTGACCCTATAGTTTTACAGATGTTAAGAGTTTCAAGATTTATCTCTGAGGAAACTGCAACAATTTATTTTAAATACTACCAGTTATATTTAAGTACACTTGATTTCCCAGAGTTTAAACAATTTTTTCTAGATCAACCATTAAATTTCAGCTTTACCAGGGCAAAGATTATTTCACTCATTAATATAGACCTAGGACTTAGCATAGTGCCTGATATAAACACTCAGTAGTGAGCTGCTAAATGGATGAATAAATGAATGAATGAGTGGACACCACCATCTTAACTTACCTCTGTTGATTTAATAGGTGTGTTTCAGCATCATAGAGTTTGCTTATATTCACATGTTAATTTATTATTTTATCATCATATACTATCCACCAAGTATTACATTAATGTTATAGGTTTATGCTGCACACAGTCTGGTTCTTAACCAGTAGACATACTACCTATTCTTCCCAGCTAAAGCATGCCAGTCTGTTATTTGCACAACTCCAGGGATTGGTAATGACTATCTAAGCCTACTTTCTTCTTTGCCAGATATCCGCTTTTTCGTCCAGCAGTGGCCATATCACCCATTTCTTACTATTGAGACTAAGATAAAGTTTTCTGAAAAAAGCTTCTTGGAATTATTTTTCTTCTTTTGTTGGAAAAAAAAGAAAGAAAACCACCTGAGGAAAAACCCATTTTTATCAGCATCTCCCATGATAATTTACTTTGAATACAGCCATGATGTCTGGAGGTGTTGCAGCCATCTGGAAACCACATTTCAATATGCCTACAGTCAAAAAAAGTAACCAGCTTCAGACAACAGAGTAGAAGAATGTCCTTGGTAAAATTATTGAGTTGTATCAACTCTAGATTGCCCATCTCCGGACTTCCTTTTATTTAAGATAATTAAACACCGCTATTGCTTAAGTCACTCTGGGTGGGGTTTTCTATTATTTGTATCTGAAAATATTCCTGGCACAATTTTACTATGGAACTTTATGAAGGATATACTTAATAACGTTCTCATTTTTCTCATCACTGATCAAACTTCTTTTGATTTGGAATAAATATTACATTGTGTTTTTCTTTAATTTGACAAGTTGATTCTAGGTATATCCCTTGCAGTTTATTTCAGCTTGTGGAATGAAGGAAGAGATTAATTAATTAATATTTAAACTCAGATTTAAAGCCCATGAAAACATACTGACTCATATTTCTATACTCCTTTTTGATCATTGTTGGAATTTATGTAGTCAATTTTTAGCTTTCTTTCCGCTGGACATTTTTATTCTTTTTAATATTATGTCAAAAAATTGTGGTGATTGTAGAGCGCTGCTGAGCGTGCGCGCACGGCCGAGGTAGCTGACGAAGGAGCAGGGGGCCGCCGCAGGAACCTGCCACCGACCTCCCTGGCTTCACGGGCCTTGGGTTCACGGCCACTTTGACTGCCAACTGCACGGCCGAGGCCCCGCAGATTGAGTTCGGTCTCATTAACTGCAGCAACAAGCACCTGACGGCCGAGACGTTCGGGTCCAAGGTGAACCAGTGGGCCAGCAGCCTGAAGAAGATGCAGATGCAGATGCTGGTGCAGCCGCCCGATGAGTTGGGCAGCGGGCAGCTACCTGGCGGCCTAGAAGGATGGCAACGTAACCTGCGAACACGAGGTGCCCAGCACTTTTCCATCGTGGCGCATGACGATGACAGCTGCAGGTCTCTTTAGTCCGAAGGACACCGGCTCTACTTTGGCGGCACTGAGGACCACCTGTCGCGCTTCGCTCGGACCGCTTCGCCGGCTGAGAAGTGGAGCGTGCACATCGCCACGTACCCACAGGTCAACATCTGCAGTGTGGCCCGCAAGAGCTACGCGCACCTGAGCGCGGCCGGCGGACAAGATCGCAGTGGACCACGACGTGCCCTGGGGCGTCAACTAGCTCATCACGCTGGCCTTCCGGGACCAGCGCTACAACTGGGACCCCGAGCCCGCCACCAGCTACACGCTCGAGTTCTGCTCTGGCAAGGTGGCTTTCTGCCACTGCAAGGCACCATCGGGGCAAGGGCACCAAAGTGGGGAAGGACGAGCTCTTCACCCTGGAGCAGAGCTGCGCCCAGGTCATGCTACAGGGGGCCGACTAGAGGAACATGTCCACGAGCCAGGCTATGGACCTGCCGGCCAATCAGGACAAAGAGACCAACCAACAGATTTTCCAGCTGGAGATCGACCGCTATACCAAAAAGCGCGCCATCCGCACCCACTCGGGCAAGTACTGGTTGCTGACAGCCACCGGGGGTGTGCAGTCCACCTCCTCCACCAAGGACACCGGCTGCTACTTTGACATCGAGTGGCATGATCAGAGGATTATACTGCGTGCCTCCAATGGCAAGTTTGTGACAGCCAAGAAGAATGGCCACCTGGCTTCCTTGGTGGAGACAGCAGGGGACTCGGAGCTCTTCTTCATGAAACTGATCAACAGCCTCATGATCGTGTTCCGCGGGGACCACGGCTTCATTGGCTGCCGCAAGGTCACGGGTATCCTGGATGCCAACTGCTCCAGCTAAGACGTCTTCCCGCTGGAGTTTGGAGACGGCGCCTACAACATCAAAGACTCCACGGGCAAGTACTTGATGGTGGGCAACGCCTCCTGGGTCACCAGGAGCAGCAACACCCCTGTGGACTTCCTCTTCGAGTTCTGCGACAACAAGTTGGTCATCAAGGTGGGCAGGCACTACCTGAAGGAGAGCCACGCGGGGGCCCTGAGGGCCTGCGCTGACACCTTCGACCACATCACACACACTGTGGGAGTACTAGGCCCCGCCTCCTGCCTCCCCTTCTCCTCCCTGCCCAGACCCCTCCTGTTCACTGTTCTCCAGGCGGGCTCCACTGCGGCCAGAGCCCCTTACCTTTCAAACTGGAAACCCAGAGAAAACAGTGCCCTCACCTGTTGTCCCATGTGGCCTCCCCCCGGGCCGGTCAGTGGCTCTGACCTGGTCCTTGGAGGGATTTCAGTTCCCTCTGCCCTCTCTTCTCTGCCCTGAGAGAGGCTAGAACTTCTTTCTTCTGACCTCAGACGACTCTGAGACTTATTTCCCCGAAAAGGCCAAGGAGAAGTGGAGGGCTGGGCGGCCTTCCTGAGCCCCTGGGAGTGGCAGGTGTGTAACTGGAATCCCCTGTCCCCTCCTGAGTCCCCCCTTCCCCCAATTCCCAGGAGCCAAGCTCTTGCCCCAAGCCTGTGGGAGGCCTCCCTGGTGCACCATCCCTGTGGATGGACAGGAGGGGGCTGGCTCCTGCTTCTTGTGCATGGAGCAGGCCTGGTTTGGTGGCCGCTGGGGCCTGGCCGCTGCCCATCCTGCTGTGGTGCAGGGGCCACAGTCTCGTTTCTTTCACTCTGACCTCACTGGAAGCAGAAAAATGACCAAATCAGTGTTTTTTGGTTTTTGGGTTTTTTTAATGAAATGTTATTGCTGCAGCAGCCCCAGGCAAGCCTGGTTGTAGCCATGAGTGGTCTTCAAGTGGTCCTGTGGGGAGCTCTTGAGACGGCATCTCCAGGCCTCAGTGCCCTGCCTGCCCACTAGTGGTAGGGCAGGTGGTGCACCTCCCCAAATTCAAAGCCTGTCCCCACCTTACCAGGGGGCTCTCATTGGCCCCCTCTCTCCAGTGTGCCCTAGCCCCAGTCCCGTGGCCTCACCTGGTGGTGCTGGGCCCCTCACGGCCTCAGCCAGAGCCCCTGGTGTGATCAGTTCTCCCCTCCTGACTGGACTCCTGGGTGTCAGGAGGATGAAGCTGGGCGTTGTGCTCAGCCAGGAGCCCTGTGGAAGCCACCTGGCCCCTGACTTGAGGCCTGCCCCCGCCAGCTCCCCTCACCTCTGGTTAGTGTCTACCATACATCTCACTCTGGGTGTCTTTGTCTTTTATTTTTTGAAAGTGTCATTTGTAGAACTCTAAATGCCCATGATACATAGTAGCTTCAGACTGGAAAGAGTAAAATAAAATACCACAAGTCTGCAAAAAAAGAAAAAAAAAGAAGCAGTAATTAAAATTTTTCATGTATTTTAAAAGCTGGCATGGTAAATTTTTAATTTTTAAAAATTCATTTCATTAATTTTAAAAATGATGTGTTAATTATTGACTAAATTAATATACTTTTCTAATGTTACTAACAATTTGTCAATTTCTATGAAATATTCCACGAGGACTTAAATTATCAGGAGATTTTACTACATAGACAGAAGAGGAGCAAGTAATGTGACCACAGAGGAACTTGGAGTGATTTGGCTACAAGCAAAGGAATGCCAGCAGCCATCAGAAACTGCAAGAGGTAAGGAACAGATTCTCCCCAGAGCCTTTGGAGGGAATATGGCCCTGCTGACACCTTGATTTAGGATCAGTGATACTGATTTCCTATATCTGGCTTCCAGAAATATAAAGGAAAAAAAATTCTGTTGCTTTAAGTCATCAAGTTTGTTATAATTTGTTATAGGAGCCACAGGAAATGAATACAAATTTCTTTGATATCATTGTCATTCTTCTTCTACATAGACATTATTTGTACACTGCAGTTTAATTAAAAGTTTTTCCTCTAGTAATTTTTGTTGATTTTCTTGGATATTCTCATATACAGTGATCATCTGCAAAAAAGTTTTTTTTTAATTCTTTGTTTCTTATTACTGTATTTTTGTACTTTATTATTATTATTTTTTTTGCTATTATAGGTTTTGCATGAATTCCCAATACAATACCAAAAGAATGACAGGGTTGTGTTCTCAATTACCTACATCTTGTTTTTAAGAAGAATTACTGGCACTTACTCACTGAATAGAATGATTTCTTATTCTCTTAATGTATATTTTTGTTTTATACATCTTTAGAAATATCAGGGGCTTTTACAGTATTTTACCGTATAACAGATGTAGAATGATATCAAATGACAAATTATAGTGTAATACCTGTGAAATACATACATCTTATGTGACATATTAAGTTAATCATTTCTTGATGGTTATCATCATGTGGTTGAATTTGTATATTTATACATATACATATATTTAAAGATCACTTTGCTAATAGATAGTTTACCCACTACTCACCTAAGAAGTTTGCCAAATCAAGTCTTTGGGGTTTTTCTCTAAGATCTTGGAAGCAGAGTTACCTGTTGATAAAAACTATAGAGTTGCAGATTCTGAAGGAAAAATTTCCAAGTACTGAGAAAGCAAATGTCACAAAGTATTTTTCTTTATTTGAAAAATAGGGTCATAGAATGATGATGCCAAATTGCCAAGAATAGAGGATTTTAAGCTAGAAAGTGGCATATTTAGGCCAATATTGGAAGGACTGAAGGAATGTCTCAGTTTTTCCTAAGAGGAAAATAACTGGATTTAGAGGAATGTAATTAAATGGGACAGATCCATTGTCTGCTTCAACACGTGGTATCTAAGAGCAATGGCAATTTGATAGGGAAGAACATACAGTTCAGATAATTAAAACTGAGTTCTTGGGAACCATTGAAAAATCCTTGCAAAAGCCTCACAAGGAAGTGGTGAAACAATGGAACTTAAAGGAAATGTGGATGTTTGGTCAATGAGCCCATGAGCCACAATCAGGAGAAACTAAAACCCAGAAGACACTTCTCGAAGTGTTCTTCACAACTTATGTCTCTGTTCCTCCACCAACTCTATAAGGAGAGAAACCCCCAAAATATTGCTGAGATGAATTTCTTCCAGCCAGATCAATGGAGATCAGAGCATAATTATATAAATATATATATGTATATATAAAAAACATTTATTTTACTTGATTGTGGTGCAGAAAATTTATACATACTAAACATGTCTTTCTTCACTAAAAGTACTTAACCACTGAGTTATACTTTAATGTAATGTATAAATTATGTTTAGTCTGTATCTAAATTCATGAATAGTGTGCCACTCATTTTTCTGAGTTATTTTGGCTATTTTTTTACTAATTTATATACACACATATGTTTGGAACAGCTATGGAATACAGAGATTATTCTTTTAATAGTTGTAAGCATTCTTCAGGGAATCCATTGGCCTTTGTCTTTTAAAATTTATTTTAGTAACTTTTACAGTATTTTATTATGTTTCTTGATTATTCTTGGACTTTATTTATTTATAAGCCCATAAAATTGATGTCTTTGCCACTTCAATCTACTCTGGATCTTAAGTGCAGCCTATGTTTACATTAGGTTTCCAGGTTCCTGTAGACACTGTTGGCTGATACTGAGTTTATTGTCAACCACAATGCTTAACACTTCTTTCAGATAAGCTTTTAAGTCATTTTTACGAGCCTCATAGTTATACATTTGACCTTTTCATCCCAAGTGTAATAACGTATTAGGAATTTTATTAAAATCCATCTTGCATGAGTGATTCTATCAAATATAGTTTTTAAATAATGTTGAGTAAACGAATGGTTTTTGGAGTCTGATTCTGTCATACAACTGCTACTGCTCTTCAAATTTGATAAGCATGACCTTTTTAAACTTATTTGAACTGTTGCATCAAACAGGGAAGAGAAAAGTGTTCTGGGGATGTCCCTTAAAAATTCCCTTAATTTTGATTTCAATCCATTAATTAAAGCCTTTTGGGTTCAGTTGTTCAACCATTTATGAACTCAACCTATTTTATTACATCTAGCATGTTTCTCCCAATATAATGTTATTATGAGTTAGCAGGTCAATACACTGTTATAGTCCAGACTCACCCTCTCTACTGCATTTCCTTAATATATTGATCTAATAATACAGGTAAATAAGTTAATTTGAAATTGCAATTTGAAATTGCAATTTCAGATGGCTTTTCTTACCATTTTCCTTAAGGTTTTTCAATGCTATATTGTTTGAGATAGATACATTAACTATTGTTAATTCTGTTATCCACACAAGCCTGGTAAAGTCTAGATTATCCTTTTGCTTCTAGTCTATTGATGTATTCTACTTGTAGACAGAGTACTTTTGAATTTTTAAAAATCTAGTCAATGATTCATATATTTCTATAGGGAGGTTAAGGTCATTTACATGTTACCTTATATATGCATACATGTTATATGTGTGTGTGTAATTTGCATGTATGCATATATATGTGTGTATACATATATATATATACATACACATGCATATGTGTGTGCTTATGTGTGTTGTGTACGTATATATAAAATCCTAAGCAATGCTAGAAATTTACCTTTAGTCGTTCTTATTTCTTTTTATAAATTTATTTGGCATTTAATGACATTAAACATTTATTTCCTTGAACTAGAATAATTACATAGGTCCAGAAGCAGATGGGACATGCAGAACATGAAAATAGTTATTTAATTTGCAGTAAGCAAATTTGTTTTTCTTTTTCAAAGTTTTATCTAGCTGTATAGTTCTTAAAATACACTACAGTACATCATCTAGTCATTCTCAATATTTTAACAAATATTTTAAAATAACTTATGATAACTATATTGTTTTATTTATTCACTAATATTTTTCTAGGTAAATCTTTTAATTCACATTATGGAAGACTGAAGAAGTAGCTTAACACTATCTCCTAAAGCTATATATCTTCCGCTATTATCTCTTGCTTAAAAATGTTTTGAAGGATAAGCTTGTATGTTGTCACACTATACAGATTTATTTGTATTAATACATTTTGCTTAACAAACCTAAGTCTATGCTAACATTTAAAGCTAATTATCTTCCCATAACTTATATTGTTAAGTTCTTAATTATCTCTTGCTTGGAGCTTTGCAGTAGAGATTATTGGCTGACAGATTATTCTTGTTCCTAGATTTGAAATATATTCACTTTATTCTTTTAAAGTAAAAAATCATTTTGGCCAAGTTATATTGATTTAAATTCAACTATATTTATTTAGCTTCCCCTACATTCTTTCACATGGGCTTGGCATTGAGATAAAATATTATTTATCTTTATATTTCTTATTCTTTTATTTCTGGCAGCTCACTTGTTTTTAAAGTTTCAAAACTTTTACATCAATGTCTAGATAATTGTCTTTTGTTGATTGTGCCTGTCAACACTTTTGAATTCCAAGCTGAATTTATTTTTTAATATAAGAAATACATCCGTAATGTTGTTCTGAATATGTCTGAGGATACTGTGGGTTCTAAGTTCTGAGTCACTGAAAAAATAAAATAAAATTATGTCCTATTTGTACTTTTACTATAGAAACAAGCATAGTACCTTCAGTTATTTATCTGCATCAAAATTTATATTTATTTATAAGTAAGCCATATCTAATCTATCAACTGATTGATCCAGCTAGCTCTCAAAATATTTATCTATATCAACCAGTATTCTTGGCTGTATGGAATTTACCCCCCATCTTCAATAATGTACACGTCTTAAGAAAGCATCTATGCTATTTTCTTTTTTCTTTCTCTGTATACCCTGTAAGTATGAGGTCACAAATGTGGTGAAGTTTGGTGTGATGATCAAGATCTCTGTGGGCTAAAATATGGTGCAAATTGGGAGAATTTATCTAAGAGGTATAGCAAAGAGGAGGTGCCTTACAGAGATAAAAACTTCTGGCCTTTATTTCTATTTATTGAATTAGAGATAAAAGAAAAAAATAATTTTCCTATTAAAATATCGACACTAAGCACTAGAGATTGTATATTCATTTGCGCCAACATCTAAAATCACCACATTTGGAATTACTACCTGGTTAAGCTTATGCTAACCCACTGCCACTTTTCAAAGTCTTCTGCATTGGCCAAATTGGATCATTAAATAGTATTTTGTTGGTAGTCACAACTTCTGCATCTTTCAAGTTTTGATCATAGCCAAAAAATGTGTGACATGCCACTGCTGAAATGTGATTTTTCCTTTGATTCATTGGTTTTGGAAAAGGAATTACTTTGCAGCCTCTTCCATTCAGCCCTTCCTGTCATACCAGTTCTTATTCCATGGGTGAATCCAATATAGAGATTTTTGCCACTCGCTAATAACTCTTCCACTTATATACACAGGAACTAAAGAAAAGGGAAAAAAAGGAAGTTTAATTTGAAATAGTCTAGGTCCAAGTATCTTTTGGGCTTCTTGTCTTTACTAGTCACACTCACTCCCTTTATAATTTCACACAGATTTTTGGCTTTGAATACAACTCATATGAAATCCTTCCTTCTGGATTTATCTCCTGAATTACAGATTTATATATCCAACTACTGAAAATCATAATTTGTATAATTCAAAAACATTTCAAATTTAACTTGTCTAACCAGTTTCAAGCACAGCATTTCCTGTCTTGGATGATAGCAACTCCCTCCTACAATCTGATTAGATCAGAAACTTTGGTATCATCTTTGATGACTCTCTTTTGAGAAATCCTATTAACTTTACCTTCAAGATAAATAGAATCTATTTCAAAACTTGCACTGCCACCACCATAGTCCAAACCACAATCATCTCTTGCCTGGTTAACTGCAATAAGCTCCTCAGTGATTTCCCTGATTCTATACTTTAACCTCACAAAGTCTGTGCATAACAGAGCAGCCAGAGGTATCCAATGGCAACATTGGTCAGATTATGTCTTTACCCAAATCAACTCATTCCTAAGCTCTCTATCTTATTGAGAAATTCAAGTGTCATCAGACCTCATCTCCTACTATTCTTTCCTTAACTGTATTGATGCAGCCATATTGGCTTTTGTATTCTTCTTGGTACACATTAGGGAAGGTCTCATCTTACAGTCTTTGCATTGGCTCAACTCTACCTGTAATTCATTCTCTGTAGATAGCCACAAGAATACCTCCTACACATACTTCAGGTTTTTGCTTGATGTTTTAACACTGATCACCCTTGTTAAATTTGTATCACCCTTCCTGACTCACAGTATCACCAGTATCTCTATGTTTCTGTACTATTTTAATTCACTCATAGAATTTTAAAATATAATTTAGTTGTTTTGTCTACATCTGGTGTTTCTTTTTTTCTTTTCTCCAGGCTATCAGGGAATACATTTTTCCTGTTTTTTTTTTTTTTCACCTCTGTATCCTAGGCACAAAACACAGCCAGAGAGATATTAGGCATTCCATGTTTATTTGTTAAATTAAAGACCAAAATAATGAATGAATGAAATTACACTTTCACCAGTTATTCATTAGTTCCATTTCTCACCAGTAAACTACAAGAAAGTGCTGGGTCTCTATGTTTTGGTGTTAGCTCAGAACCAATGTCTAATAAATGAAGAACTAATAATAATGTGGATGATTCTATTTTCTCTGTGTACAGTTAACTGTGGCAAATGGCTACAAATCCCTTCAGAGAAAGTTGAGAGTAATATTATTGACATATACTTATGGTGGATATTCTTCACAAGGTCTTTCTTCAACTGTACGCAGACTTATTTCATTCAAATGGCTTGAGATCTGTGAAGTTACTCAAGTTTGACCATTTGGTGAGGAGTTGCAACTCACTATCATGATGCCTTAGAGCAGGCTAGCAATTATATAAATCTTGAGACTTTGTTATAGCTATGATAATTAAATATATTACACTGCCTATATATCTGAGCTCGAGGATTCCAAAGATCAATTAAACTGCTAAATATTCCAGCATGTCAGACCTTTCTGATTTCCATGGCAACTCCTTTTCCTCTTGTACTTCCATTTCTGTGCAGCCATTCCAGGAATCTTCCAATCCCCCTAAAAACAATGGACTCACTTCACCCATAACATTTTGCATCAGTATCTCAGATGACAAATACAGCCACTAATCACTATTTAAATGTGCTGCTGCTCCCTTCACTGATGTATTTCTCACAACCTTGGGTCTGCTGGGATTTCATGAAGGATAGAGAGGGTCATGAATGACATATTCACTCCAGCATTTCACTCTCTCCTGATTATGTGGCGTACTTCACCAGCATTATTTTTAAAATGCTCACATCTCAACTACATTTAGTATGAGACAATTATACTAAATGAGTGAACAATTATAACCAAACAATTGTTACTATCCCCAGCTGCTCGAGGTAACACATTGAATCTAAAACCTCTGAGAATTTTATCCATTTTGGTGGATTCAGACTGATATGAAATTATGTTCTTTTCAGTCAAACAGCCTCAGTCTATTCCCAAATCTAACAGCAGTTTTGTAGCTGATAAGGTTTAGCAAAGTCCACAAATTCTCCTAATGTCAGTTTCTTTTCTAGTATTTGTCTAGTGAATTGACATTTAGACATTAACCTTCCTCCACATACTGGAGGACTTCGTCATGAGTCCTTACAAGACTATGTCAGTGTGCATTTACAGGGTAACTTCCTTAGGAAAAGAAGTTACAGCATTGTATGAAAGATGGACTAATAGTTCTTTAAATCTATTCTCTGTTTTCTAACTACAAAGTTAGATAAATCTCTCTTGTACACAGGTATGACATGGGACTAATTTTCCCCAGTAGAATGTAAATAGAATCGATGTGTCACTCCTAGTGTGCCTTCTCTCTCGTTCATTTCTGTTTCCCACTGCCATCTGGGTGTCAATGCCTAGGATAAACTAAAGAGACATGCTTTTTAACAAAAAATCTAAACCATGTGGTAAAGGCTTAGCATACAGGAAACAAGAAGTAATAAAGCTGTTATCAGAGGCTGAAGAGATGATGATCCATATTACATAATGGCAAACATTTGGTAAAACTCTTGCCTGCAATTTCCTGCGGGAAAATCACGTGTCTACTGTACTGGCAGCTGTGGGGAAAAGATTGAGAAGAATGAGGATATTAGTGTCTGCTGGCTACTATTGAACCTTTTTGTATTACAAGAAAAAAATAAACACATATAGGAAAGAACTAACCATTTTGCAAGTGTCTGGAAATACAGATGCTCTCTCTATGGGAATGCTAACTGCTTCTGACCCCTGAACAGGGGACTAATATGATGAAAAAAACCTTGGGTAACAAAAATCATATTAAAACAGCCATGTACAAGAAAAAAATCCTTTCCAGCAAAGGTGAAGTAATAAGAGAACAATTTATTATTTTTCCTTAAACAACTGGACAACTGAAGGAAGGAAGGGAGGGAAGGAGGGATGAAGGGAGGGGGAGAGGGAGGAAGGAAGGAAGGGAGAAAGAGAGTGAGAAAGGAATTAAGGAAGAAAGACTATATAATCCTCTCAATAAATTTCTTACAAAATTCAACACATACTCATAAAAAAACAATCTAGAAATAAAGGTAAGGGGCAGGTCCCCAAATTGACAAATGACATTTACAAACATACCTATAGCTAACATTACACTTCATGGTAAAAGACTGAATGCTTTCCTTCCTCTTAGGATCAGGAAAAAGGCAAAGATGGCTGTCTTTATCACTTCTATTCAATATTATACTAAAGGTAAGAAAAGGAAGCTGAAAACAAAAACAAAAAAACCTTACACATTGAAATTTAATTAAACATAAGCAAGACATGTGAACTGAAAACTACAAAACATTGCTCAGGTAACTTAAGACCAAAAGAAGTGGAAATATATACCATATTCATGGATTGAAAGACAAAATAGTATTAGGATGTTCGTTCTCACAAAATTGATCTATAGACTCAGGGCAATCCTGATCAAAATCTAAGATGGATTTTTTTGTTTTTGTTTTTGCTTTTGGTAAAATTTTTGGACAAGATTATTTAAAAAATTATGTGGAAATGAAAATTAACCCTATGTCAGAAATAATTTTTTAAAATAAAAACCAATTTGGAGTACTTAGTATACATCATATCAAGACTTAATATAACGTAAGTAAACAAAACAAGATGGTGTTGGCATATAGATGGACACATGGGACAGAATGAAGATCCTAAAAATAGACATATAAATAAAAAATATCAATATGTATTATTGATATTTCAACCTTATTCCAAGGTTATTCAATGGAAGAAGTATATTCATATTTTTGTTAAAATAGTAAAGTAACCATTGACATCCATATGCAAAATAATGAATTGCTACCTTTAGGTTTCAGAATACATAAAAAAGCTGATTCACAATGGATCATTGACTTAAATGTAAGAGCTAAAATAATTAAATTTTTAGAAGAAATCATATGAGAAAATTTTTGTAGCCTTGGGAAAGGCAATGATAACTTTGATAGGACACAAACAGCACAGACCACAGAAGACAAAACTGATATACTGGACTTAACTAAATCAAAACTTCTGCTCGACAAAGAACTCTTTTATGGGAATTTAAAGGCAAGTCACCAACTGGGAGAAAATATTTGCAATATAAAATTTGAAAAAGGACATTCTTTTTCCCAAAACTGTATATGCAGAAATCTATAACTCAATAAGAACAAGCAGGGAGACAAAATATTTGAAGAAACATTTTATAGATGAAGATAAAAGAAGATATATAAAACACATAAAAAACGTATAGCATAATCATCACTAACAGGAAATAAACATCACAATAAAATCACTGCACACTTTCCAGAATAGCTAAAATTAAAAAGACTGACAAAATCACATGTTGGAAAGAATAACTGAAACTCATAAATTGCTGGTGGGAATGTAAAATCATACAATCACTTTGGCAGTTTCTTATAAAGTCAAGCATATATGTGCCATATTTATCACTCCCATATTTATCAAAAAGAAATGAAAACATGTTCCCATAAAACTTTGCACACAAATGGTCGTAGGTCATACAGCATGACAACCAAAAACTGGAAAAAAACCAAATGGCCATCAAGAGGATGATAAACAAATTATGATGTATCCATATAATGAGATTCTACTTAGCAAAAAATAGAATGAATTACTGATACACATGGTATCAAGGAAGAATCTCAAAATCACTAGGCTGATTAAAAGAAGCCAGATACAAAAAAGCACATACTGTATGGTTCATTTTATAAGAAATTATAGACAAAGTAAAATAATCTCTAGTAACAGAAAACATATCAGCAGTTGCCTGGGGCTGGGCATGAAGCAGAGGTTGACTACAAAGGTATGTGAGGAAACTTTTTGGTGTGCCAGAAACATTTTATGTCATAGCTGTGGCATTAGTTACACAATTGCATATTTTGTAAGTATCATCACATTGTACATATAATACTGTTAAACTTAATTATATGTGAATTTTAGCTCAAGAGATGGAAAATTCAGTTTGCAGCAAAGATGACTGATTGTGTAGCCTTTCCACTGAATCTTGGTAGCTTCAATTTAGTAACAATTAAAAGTTAGGGCATAGAGGTGAGGAAACAAAGAAATAAAGTACATTTGAGACTATGTGTAACAAGTTAAGTATGATTATTAACATATATAACTGAAATTAATATATTAGAAGCCTACAACATTTCTGAAGGAGTAATTTTGCCAAATAAACCATGGGGCAAACTGAAAATTATTTGACTTTTTGTGATTTATGACAAACTTTGGTCCTCTAAACTTCCAGGTACAGAAAGCTGGTTTTTAAAGATATTCAGTGTCTTCAAAGAGCATTATTCCTACTTCAGGCACTGCCATGGAGTATGATAGATAAGACAGAACTTCCAGAGAATAGAGCCAGGACCATGAAGATTATTTCTCCTCTTCTGGGGTCAAAGACTTTCATAGTATTCCCCCAGTGGGATTTCAGAACTGCTGCAAAAGAACAATTAGTAAGTCTCCCATTCTTTCTCTTTATAATGCCTCTTCTATATTGTATATATAATTCTGTATGTGGTTGTGGAAACTTGGTCTTTTCAGTTTGTGGGCAGCCAGAGCACAGGGAATCCTGGTGAGACCCCATGGAGAGGACTGTTCAAGTTCAGGAGATCCTGGATTTTGAGTAGATACAGTGACTAGATTGGACCTTATGTTTCCTCCCTTGGGGAAGGAATTAGCATGTGCTATGTGTGGGCAAAGACTAAACAATGTTTAAATTTTCCAGATTCAGAGATGAGTAAATGGAACTCTCAGTCATTCCCTGGTTTCCCTCCTTCATTCCGTTCATTCTATTATCCACTGTCTATTGCATTCCTACTTGCATTGGGATGATAGTAATGAAGTTGACACAGTCCTGCTTTCCAGAAACTCCCATTCTAGAAAAATAGTCTTGTGGGCTAGTATTTGCATTACAGTGCATCTGCTATGGAGAAAAATACTCATGCTGATGGTCAGAGAAGTGAGCTTTTAAGAGTGAGATATCCTTCCCAAAAGGAGAAACTTGAGTGTGGATTCACGGGATTCATAAAGACTATGAAATTGAAAGGCCCTTGGTCCATTTAACCAGATTCTTCAGGAAGCTCTATATGGGTGTTTATCATAGTAATCCATTCATTCATTACTCATTCATTTATTCACCCAGTATATCTAAACCTTCCTTCATTTATAGAGAAGATTTTGTGTGTTGCTTACCATGTTAAGTGCTGTATTAATTTCCTATTACTACTACAACAAATTGCCTCAAACCTAGTGGCTTAAAACAACCCTAATTTATTAATTTCAGTTTTGTAGGTCAGAGGTGTGACACTGTCTTACTGGACTAGAATCAAGGTGATAGTTAGTATACCTTCCTTTCTGGAGGATTTAAGGGGAAAATCTATTAATATTTCCTTGCATCTTTGAATTCCGCCTATGTTCCTATGCTTGTGTTCTCCTTCCTGCATCTACAAAGCCAGCAGTGACAGGTGGAGACCTACTCATATCACATCACTCTGACTTCTTCTGTCTCCCTTTGCCACTTTTAAGAATGCTTGAAATTGCATTGAGCCCTCCTGGATAACCCAAAATAATCTCCTCATCTCAAGGTCCTAGTTTAGCCACAATTGCAAAGTCCCATGTTAAGTAGCATATTTGCAAGTTCTGAGGATTAGGATTTGGACATTTTTTTGTGGGGGATTATTCTGCCTAGCAGAGACTCAAATCTACTTTGCTCATCTTTACTACTGAGATCTATTAATAATGCCTGATTGTGGCTGTCTCCCTAAATTCCAATTAGCTGCTTCACCACCAAGCCAGCAAATCATCTAAATACTGCACGTTCTTTCATCTACGCTTTGAGCAAGAAATTGTTTTGAGAGTTAATCTCCTTTATAATTCTCATTTTAAAGATGAGGCAACTGATTTTCTGGAAGTTTAATTAACATGCCTAGGGTCACAGGTGACAGGAGCAGAATATTGTTAAAATTCAAAGCTCATGACCGCTGGACCATTTATTTCCCAGAAAAAAGATTCTGTCAGATCTCATATATAAATTGAGTTCATTTTAAGTTTGAAAAAAATATCTATTATTTAATAAGAAACTAATTTAAGGAAACTTGTACAAAAACCTAATCACTTTTTCTTTTATTTCACTAATAAAGCAACTTCATTCAGCGCAAACATCGCATTGAACAAGAAACCTTGCTATTCAACTCAGTGACAGCTGACTATTACTCACTTCCAAATGACTGATACTTAGTGAAGCATCTGTTCACCCCAGGAAATCTCTCCTATGCATGTCTCTAATCTTCTGTATTCTAAATAAATTGCCTTAAGGTGAGTTGATTATCATTTTGCAACATTTTCCAAGCAGCATTTAAACAGCTAAGTGAAAGGAGTTATTCTGTCACTGTTAAAGCTTCCTTCCGCCACTATTAATTATTTGTATGTCTGTAGAGTGTCAGTACAGACCTCAATTTGTTTAGGACTGTTAGTTATGGAAGCAACCGAGTAAGATTGATTTCTTGAACTGGTTCCAGAGTAACTATGCTTATAGAGCACCTTCCAAATAGAATATAATATGTGTAACCCCAACTAGAGATTTATGGATGATATCCCTCAGGAGATGGCATGATGTAGCTCAAAGGACAAGGAGACAGGGTCAGTCACACAGCTAATAAGTAGGAGAGCGGAGAACTGAATCTGAAGCTCATGTTCTTTCAATTATATGATGCTTCCTTCTAACACATCACGAACTTCGTCAACTATTGAGGAAACAAAAACTTGCTGATGCTTTAAACCTCTGCAAACGTATCTAATGCATTACTGGTTCAACTTTTTCCAGTTGCAAAGCCTGGCAAAACCAAACCACTCAGCCCAGTACAACAAAGTTAAAGTTGTGATTTATGGAATAGATATTTCAGAAAGATGCAGACATTTTCATTCACATTAAAGATATTCTGAATAAAGACATATGTTCAGAGTATCCTGGACATAAATGCTTAATGTTAAAGGCAGGTCAGGCAACACAGATGCAAGAAGCTTTAAAAGCTTTTGGAGTCTAAGTTTGTAAACTTTGGGTATGATGGTGAGATTGTCAGTTCACTGAAACCCAGCAGTTCCCCTCAAGTGTCTGTCTTGCCCTTCCTTCCACACTAAGTGCCTACTCTGAGTTCTCTGGCCATTACATAAAGCCTTTTAGGAAACATCACTCCAGACAGATGTTTAACCCCAGGCTCTAAGGGAACTACACAATGAGTTGCTAAGTCTGTTGATTAATTTTACATGTACGTGCATGCTAATGTAGTCTGACACCAAGGCCCTCACAGCCAGTCGGCCATGTTAAGTAAACAAAGTAGATCAGGTAAATGTACACTGAAAGTTGTCTGTGCAAGAGATGCATTTCCATCCCAGACTTGGAGGAGAAATCGTTTTCCTATTTCCACAGCAGCCATCAGAGGTCACCTGGTCAATATTACCCCAAATCTTCCTTCATTCACTTGTGATATGCCACCTCATTTTTTAACAACCTGTGTGGAGTATGAAATATTTTTTTTAAATTGGAAATGAAGCTCAATGATAGCAAAATTATAGAGGAGCTTTTAACACTTCTGTTACAATTGGTGACAATCATCACTCAGGTAGAAATTAAACTGCATATTTCATGTCCACGCCTTTCAGCTTATGTTTTGTGAACTTACCAATTTACAAACATTAAGCATGATGTGGTATTATTAAAGAAAATTATGATCTTGAGAAAAAAATAGTGAAAAATATATTATTCAGAAATATCAATATTACAGATATTCCTTCTGATATTTGTACATAAACTATTTCAGATTAACTCTTCACTGGAAACAACAAGAAAATAGGGGAAATTTATTTTTTTAATTTGTTTGAAGGTACTGGTGAAAAACCAAGGCTTTTTGGTTTTTCAATGCCTCAACCAGGACTTGAGGGTTCAGAGTCTTGAAGAGACAGGATGCTTATATGTAAGCCCAAGGATTAGCACAGCTTTTTCCTTGGAGGCATTTGCTAACACATGACACAAAAGCTAGTAGGGAACTTTCAGCAGTACTAGGGGTTAAGGGGAACAGAACTTAGAAATCAAGCCTCAACATGAAAGAGGAATCTTGGTAAACACGACTAGTTCATTTGGGACCCCTGCCCCTGAAATCTTACTTGAAGAAGAGAGGAAAACCAGCCCCCACAAAGACTGACACCCTCCTTCAAATCAGATTGGATTCCAGTGGCCCATGCCTACCATAGCTGCTTTCCAGAAGCAAAAGAAAACAACCTTACAGAGCCTGACAAAATGCCTTGAACTCTGTAAGCAATTAATGAATATTAGTTGAATTTTGTTTTATCAAGAGCATTTAAATATTTTTCAATAATAATAAAATGAAATAATTATCTTCCTCTTTTTGAGACCCTGACACATGTCCTGGTTCTGTGACCTTGGCTTTATGTATATTATCTCTAATTCTTCTACCATATTTGCAAGTTAAGAATTATTTATGTCTGATTGTAAGGCTGAGGTTCACAGATGTTATGTGAATTACAAGATCTACACAGCTATTATATGACTGAATTAAGATTTAATTCTTAAATTGGACTGTTTGGTTTCAGCAAACACTTTCTGAGGGTCAGGTGGGTGTAGATTTTCATGGAATGTGTGAGTAAATGGTTACTTTAGGAAAGAAAGCAGAGAGATTTCTTAGAAACCATGGATGTATTTTTTGAGAAGGTTATCTCTTAAAAAAATTAAGCATTTTCGATGTTTTTTCCTTGGAATTTGGAGGAAATTCTAAATAGCACAAGAATGTCTCTTAAAATACTCATCAAAAAGAAAAATAATGAAATAATTTATTCAAAATGTATTTACTGGGTATTTATTATTTACCAGGTACTGTTCTATATTTTAGAACTACAGCAATAAACAATATAGAAAAAGTCCCTGGCCTGATGTAGATTGGATCCTATTGGAGTGGACAGTTAATAAATAAACAAATAAAAATAGAATTTTGGAAGTCATCAGTACTGAACTGATATTTATAAGCTAACTGAAGGGATGGGATGAAAGTCTGTTTAGAGTAGGTTCAAAAAAAAGAAAAAGGAAAAAAAGAAAGCTCTTAGAGACACAACGTTTAAGCCAGGAAAGCTATGGAATTCTGAAGATACCTGAGAAGTTAATGTGTTAGAAAAAGTAGTGCTGTACCCCTTCTTCCACTTGAAATTCTATGCTCTTTAGGAAGTCTTAATAGTGGGGTGCAATGGTTACTCTATCATGGTTAAAAAAAAATCTGTGATTTTACACAATGGGTTAAATGTGGATGATATCAAAACAATGAAAACTGTTATATATTTCCTAGTCAACCTGTATAACTACAAGATATTTGAAAATTAATGTGATCAAAGTAACTTTATATTAGAATGACAGGAAAGGGTAGAAAAATAATATGAATGAAATAAAGAAGTGCTCAAACAATAGACAGTCACCAGCACCAATATTCTTTCATTTTATATAATGTTTTTGTGGAACAACCAAAATTGTAACTTTTGACCAAGTTGTACAGGTATCTGTGGCAAAAGCATGAGAAGAACAAAGTCCTAACTGAGGTAATTGCCTCATTAAATTGACATCTATCTGCAACAATACATCCTAGATCACAACTCACATTAAGGGATTAAAAAAAAAAAAAAGGATGAATATGTGATTGAAACTTAGCACAGTACTACCTGCATTCATAAAAATCTCCATAGTGTATTTGGTGCTAGAACCAGTCACTGAGGTTGTTTATGAAAAAGATTTATTTATCCTGAATTTTATTTTCTTTAAACAGAGCCCTGCTTTGCTAACCAAAAAAATTTTCTGAAGGGCCCCAACTAACATCTGAAGTCCAGTTTTATAAATTCAACAGATTTTTCTTCCAGTTTCCAGGTTGAAATTTCATAGTGATGACAACTTCATTTTATCTTGAATTTGAGCATCACTAAAAACAATTGAATAGTTAAGCATAACAGAAAAAAATGATTTCACTGAAGAAAGCATAGTTACAAAGTACAAGAATGTAGCTGTTATAAAACCATTTTCTCCAGTTACTAGTACCTCCTATACCCAACTCCCCTTAGCACATAATCAGTATACCATCTAAAACATTTCTCCACATGATATTCAGGAATTTAAATTTTCTGGAAGTTGCTACAGCAAAAACACTAGTACAATTTGGTTAAAAGACATTAAATGTGGCTCTGTCTGAGCATTGATGGGTGATATTAAAATGGTTTTAATTTAGATTAACTCTAAAGTACTATAAATTACATGGTCAATTTACCTAGAGGAAATTTTCATCAGATGTAACTAGAAGTTACTCAAGAAATATTGAAGAGGTGCTACAATATTTGAATCAAAAAAATCAAAGTATCAAAGCATTAGTTAAGCAGTTTTCTGTTTATAATAATGACAAAATAATGACTTTGAGCAATTTTCTTACTAGTCAACAGGTTAAAACCATAGCTTGAAACAGTAAGTAGTTCCAGAGCACTGGTAGTTTGTCCAATTCAGTTTGATATAGAATGCTTGTTTTTCTGGCATGCTGGGAGCATGAATTGCTTTGTAAAATCATTGTTTTTCAGATAGTCAAATAATACCCTTGATCCTTTTAATTTCTGTTGGATTTTTTTTCTAAAATATATTTCACAAATTTCTAGCTGCTTAAACTGAGGATCCTAAACCATAATTTAATCTTTACTAATTTTTTCTATGAAAATAATCAGGAAAAACCATTTTAAAATTTTTGGAAAGTTTTTTGGTCCCCACACTAAATAGACACACACACACACACACACACACACACAGTCTTAGTTTTTAAGTAAACATTTAAAAATATTATTTCTCTGTATTGTTGTGCACTGTCAATTCTCACTAGTCTCAAGGAAGTTGACACTAAAACAATTTCTTCTCGCTTAATACATATCACTTCTGGATGCATGAAAATTATTTCTCTTAACTTAGCTATGATATGTGAGAAGTGTTGAGGCAAGTTTCTTTAAAAATTTTGTGATGCTCTAGTTAACATTAAAGTTTACATTATTGAACATGGCTTACAAAGTTAGAATTTTGTTATCAAACTTTCGTAACTTTGAATTAAAAATTTGCTATTTTAAATCCAAACATATTTAAAATCCATATGTAAAAAAATCCTTTTTTATTCCACTGTCACTTTTTTAAAAAAGTAATCTAATATCAACATCATGGACTGAATTGTGTTTCTCCCAAATGAATATGCTGAAACCCTAACCCCAATGTGACTGCATTTGGAGGTAAGGCCTTTAAGGAGGGAGTTAAAATTAAATAAGATCATAAAGGTGGGATCCTAATCCTATGGGACTGATGTCCTTACAAGAAGAGGAAAAGACACCAGATCTCTCTCTCTCAGTCTCTGAGTGCACACAGAGGAAACACCATGTGAAAGCAAAGCAAAATGGCGGGAAGAAAGGTCTTACCTGTTGGCACATTGATCTTGGACTTCCAGCATCTAGAATTATGAGAAAAATAAATTTCTGTTGTTTAAGCCAACCTCTTTGTGGTATTTTGTTATGGCAATCTGAGCTAACTAATAATACTCAACAATTAACTCTTTCTGCCAATTGCTGTTTAGCTTTTCTGTGATACCAGCAAATTAAAGACTTAAAAATTAGGATAAAATCAATAACGCCATACAAAATGATCAGGGAATGCTTGAACAAGAGAATATCAGAATTGCTCTGGATCCTTTTCCTACAAAACGTTTTCCATTATGGGATACTGAAACCTGTCTGTGCATCAAGGGGTCTTGAGATTCTATAGGTATGAAATCCATTCAATAGTTTCAGTTTATTTTTAAAAATGTGTTTTGCTATTTTGAACCACAGTTCTAGTTTGTGATTGCAAAAAAAATGCAGTCAGTATCTTGGGAAGAAGGGCCGATTGTTGCCAAAAGTAAGAGCCTCCATTGCTTTAGAGCTTAACAGTAACAGCTTGGAATGGAGTTCTGATCCTCTGACAGGAATTTTCTCAGTCCCGACTACATGAAAGACATACTGTCCCTGGATGGACTGCTGCCATGCTCCATGGCAAGACTGTGAGAGACTCCATAAAAAGAAGGAAACAAAAACAAAGTATTTGTGTAACGTCTTTCTCCATTTGTTTTTGTTTTTGTTTTTTCTTTCCATTTGCATGCAGTAAAGAATCAAAGCACCTCAGTCATGATTGCCTAAAGAATGCAAGACATCGTACTAGGCACCAAGATGAAGATAAAATAATTGCACGAAATGTAGCCCATGTGCTCACTGTGGAGCTAAAAACATTCTATCACTATTACAGATAGGCAATAGATATCTTCTGGTCCAGCCATATTTAGGGACTAGTATTGAATGTTTTTTTATGGTAATTTATTAATCTTATTTTCTAACTATTTGGTGTTGGTATATAGAACTGTATTTTATTTTTTACATTATTCTATAACTAACAGGCTAGCTAAATTTATTAATTAATTCTAATAGTTTATAGACTTCTCTGGATTATCTATCTGCATGATAATGTCATCTGTAAGTACTGATTTTATAATTTTCTCCATATCATAATTCTGTTTATTTCTTTTCCTTGGTTTATTGAAATATTGTATAGAAGCACTGATAATGGGTATTCATTTACTTTTCCCAATTTCCGGAAAAAAGTTGTCAATATTTCACCATTGTGGATAATGTGTGATGTAGGTTTTTTGGGGGGGCTATTCTTTTTCAGATTAAGGGAAATCTTTTCTATTCTAGTTTTCTGTTTTTTTAAACTATAAATAGGTATAAAACATTGTCAAATGCCCTTTTGCCTTTTGAACATGTATTAAAATTATCTAATTATGTTTTCCCTTTTCTGCGAGCATATAAATTTTATTAATTACCTTTATGTGTTCTGATACATTTTTGCTACATTTTTGTATTTAAGTTTCTGAGAAAGACTGGCCAATAATATATTTTTTTTCTTGAAAAATACTTGTCAGTATTTGGAATCAAAATTATGATAGTCTTATAAAAGTTTAGGAATCATTTCCCTTTATTTCTTTTATTGGAATAATTTTGAGTAAGATTGGCACTATTGAAAAAAATTACCTAGAAAAGCCATCTGGTTCTGAGGTTTTCATTGTGGAAGAATTCAAATTATGGATTCAATACTGTAATAAGTACCAAAGAAATCAGGTGTTGTATTTATTTTCCTTTCAACCTTGTATTATTCAGTGAATTTTTCTATTCCTTCAAAATTTTAAAATTGAGTATTATAAAGTTGGTCATACTATAATCCTATCATCATTTCATATAGGAATTATTTGTGTCTCTTGTTCAAGCCTAATATTGCTAATTCATGTCACTTAAATTTTTTTCTTGAATATTTTCCAAGTGGTTTATCAATTTTATTGGTATTTTCAAAGAACAAGCTTTTAGTTTTGTTTGTATTCTCTGTTGTATATTTACATTGTATTTTATTGATCTCTTCTTTTATCTTTGATATTTATTTTCTTGTGCATTCTTTGGATTTGACTTAACTTTTTTGTTCTCAAATTTTGTGATGAATGCTTAAACCATTGATATTCAACCTTTACCTTTTTTCTAAAACATATAGTTAAGCCTCTAAATTTCTCTCAAAACATTATTTCAGCTGTATTCCACACATGTAAATATTTTATAGCTTTTTGACTTTTATTTAAAATGTTTTCCAATTTGCATTTGTTCTTCTTTGACCCTGGAATAGGTTAAAATATCTTGCTTAATACCTTGGAGTTTGGAATTTGGGATTTTTCTAGTTATCTTATTTTTTTTTTAATAAAAATAATTTTTAAATAAAATAAATTCTAGCTTAATCCCTTTGTGGTTAGAGAACATACTCTGAATAATTTCATTCTTTTGAAATTTATTGGGTCTACCTTTATGGCTCCATCTCCTTTCTACAGAGAGCAGTTCCTATGTTTTTATCTTGGGGCTAAAGAGCTGCCATTTTGCATTACAGGGGAGGAGAAATGGTAATAGAAGCATGAATTCCTAACTGGCCCTCTTATTCCTAATAGAGTTCTTTAATTCATTACACTCATAATTGCCCTGTGTCCCACGCCTCTCCTTTGTGCAATTAGCTCAGATTTCAGTGCCTCCAGGGCTCCCTCAGTAAAGATCCTTATCTCTCGTGTTTTGGATTCTGAATTTCTCTATTAATATCAACCCATCTGCTTGAAATTTTCCAGATTTCCTCAAATATCCTGGCCCCCTGAGTTCTTGTTTACTGCAGTTAGTCTTTTTATTTCTTTCATAACTTCTTATAATCCCAAAGGGAGTTTGGGAAGAAGAGACAGTAAAACTGAGTGCTCAGTCTGCCATCTTGAATAAGCTGGTGAATCCTTTTTAGCAATATTTTCTGTGATTTAACTTCACTTTTGAAGACAAGGTTATATAAAACAGCATTCAGTATTAAATTCGGGCATTTTTGTTAAGAAGACTTTTTTTATAATTGGAAAAGCTTTAGAGTAAGATTGGCTCCTATCCTGTATTAAAATCAACCATTAAAGCTCAATTTAGTCAATCTGTAGTCCATTAGGGGAGAAATTAGTTTTTCTGTAGAAATGAATTGGCGGTCAGTTGTCCGTACCAAGATAACTTTCAGTACCACACAGGTCGCCCAAGAGAGCTAGGTCATCAGGCAGGCTACCCAAGAATTGTTATCTAAGGAGTGGTTTATGGTCAACAAATTGGGTAGTAGGTAGAGCACAGAGAAAGTGAGTGACGTATGAGAGGCAATATATGTAGATATGATTTTCTGTGCCAAAAGCTTCATCAATTTTCCTTTCATCTGCTGATTTCCTCTGGTCCCTTCAAGTGAGAGAAAAGTCAACTTGTCAAAAGCTGACATTCTTCCTCTGAATAGTTCCACAATTGTTCTGGCCCTTGTGCTTCTCAAGTTTGAAGAGAGGAAAATTCCTCAGGGAGAAAAGTAGGTAGTTCAGTGCATTACCCTGTAAAAAGATTACAGTAAAAACTCTACAGGACTGGAAGGTGAAGATTTAGGTCAGAAATCAGAAAGTTGTATTCTACTGTTATAAGATTCTCTTTGAAATATTTGTCTCTATTATAACTGTATCCGTTTCTACTTGAGACAATCAACTGGCATGTGAAATACCCGAATATTCTCAACCTCAGTTATTTAGACCCCTCTTTGAAATCTTCCATATAAGCCCTTCAATACCTTAAAATTGTAGAGAAATTTGTTTTTTCTTTAATATACAATCCAACTGATGTTCATATCATGTAAGAAAAATTACAGAATATCTCCCTTATAATGCAGCTTTCTTACTATGTTTTACATGAGCTATTGTTAAAATCTTTTGTGGATAGTTAGAGGTACAAAATAAACTGAATTTCCATGATAATGATCTGTGACTAACCAGGTCACAGGTGTATCAGGAGTATCCATTCCCAACTGTCTCAGTTGTAAGATCCTGGGCATAATCACAATTTGAGTCACAAGTACAAGGGGTAGGACCTCCTCTTTCCTATCCCACCAGGTGTTTGGGAGCCCATTTGATCTTGCAATTTCTCAAGGATGAAGCATCACTTAAGAATCAGCTGACTCACAGAGCAAATAATCACGGCATTAGCCTGTTGTTGGTTAGGAGACAGGCTGATGGGGGCTGTTGGTGAATTTGGCAAAGTGTTTAGACTAATGGGAACAGGACTTATGAATGACTTAGAAGAACTTTTATTCAACAAAGTTCTTCAACAATAAAACAGTGCTTTTTGCATTTTATATATATATATATATATATATATATATATATATATATATATATATTTTTTTTTTTCCCTATTACCAGGTTCTTTTACAAAATGTCCTTTCTCAGAGACCATGTTCCTGTTAGAGGAATCCAGATATTCATGTGCCCCTTTCTTCGCCTATATTTTTCAGACTCTGACTCTTTCCAACTCATAACCCTTTGTTTCCTGCCACAAAAATATATCATTCTCTTTTCTGTAATAATAACATTTGAAAGCCAATCAGTAATCTGGATAATAATCCATTAAAACCAAATAATGAGTGAAAGAAAAAAAATTAAAAAGGTTTTCCCTCTCATAAAAGGCAATGAGGGCTGAATAACTGTGTAGTTGATACTTACTGGTAAGGGAGATACTTATTCTGCTTCTGGGAGGAAAGCTTCTCATCCCAACCCCCTAATCCCAATCCTACTCAGAAAGGGGCTGAATAAACTACTTCCATTGAACTAAGAAAATGGAAAGCTTATATTTTTATATCAGTCAGAAATTGGCATTTGTATTCTTCTACTACTATACACTAATATATATTAAAATTTTTGTAGAGAAAATATCAGAGGCTTGCCTTTTAGTTTCTGAGACTACATTTTTTATTTCTGTGGTTTAAAATGTTATCAATATATGACTTTTAGTTCTGTTGAGTTTCCTATAATGTCATAGAATTTATGTTTAACAAAGTCTTGTAAAAAGGTTTAAAGAAAGATTGAGGTTTTCAGTAACAAAAATTACTTTTTAGAATTTTAGGCTAGCCAAAGAGTTTGTCCTAAAAGTATTTATTATCTGTTCCAGAATTCACAGATAAGTACACAGTATAATTTTATTGGATTCAGCATATTTTAAAAAGTTGAAAAGATGTAATTTTTCTATTTATACCTAGGATACAATCTGTGCATTTGAAAAAAAAAAGAAACTTCAGAGACAAACTGGAGATTTATTTAGTCTGTCTTTATTTAAAAAGAGCCAAAGGAAAAAACACACAAATACAATTGGCTAATTGCTTTGCAATTTGGCTTTATTTCCTTGACACTAATGGAGAATTTCTAACACCTAAACAGCTAATGAGTTGGGAAGTTATGAGTTTTATCTGAATACAGATATTTAGTCAGAAAGAAAAAGAAGTTTATTTACTCCTTGAGAACAGAGAAGACTGAACAGACATAAGCTGTGTCTATATTCCAGTCTGCTGGGTGCTAGTTTTGTGTGCCCTAAGGATCTTGCAGTGTGAAGGGAAACATGGGTGTACAAATATATATTTTCAATCTCATATGTTTAATGTCAGGATAGATGTGTTGTCAGAGCCCATAGAATATCAATCATCTAAATAACGACAATAATAAACTACAGAAAAATGACTATTAGTGCCAACTATGAAATGTTTATTATGTTTCAGGTTCTCTGCTAAGTGCTTTATATACCATACTCCTTGAGTCCTCACTGAAGAATGTAGGTATAATTGTCCTCATTCTAATTAATAATAATAGTAATAAAATCATCATCACCATCATCATCTGGGAGGTAAATATATTTCTACAGCTCATAAGTAGAAGATCCAAGATTCAGTATCCTATCTATTTAAATCCAAAGCCCATGTTTTTAACACCCCCAGTTTATGTCCCCTTACTTTCCTATCAGGAAATTTTCTGGAAGATGTACAACTATAGTTGGATATGGCAACAAATGTGAAATTAAGCAGTCAAGGAAGTAGAATGAGAAAGCTAATTTAATCAGGAAGAATGTCATTTACATACCAGAAGAAGAGAGTACACCATATTTTTATGGAATCCAAAGCAATTATTTTCATCATGTGATTATAAATTGCATAGAGCAAGGGGCAGACATGAGGCCATAGAATTAGGCTGGGGCCACATAATTAGGGGTTCAAATGCCTGACTAGGAACCTGGGGTTTCTTTAAGTCATAGAAAAAGATTGAAGCTTAAACAGGGAAGTGGCATGGTTGGATTTGCACGTTTGATGGAAGTCCCGTTGGACCAGGGCAGAGGATGTCTGGTAGAGCCATTACCGAGGTATCTAATAGAGAAAATGGAGCAAATGTGTGAGAAAAGAAAGGCTTCACACTGAAAAACAGGAAAGATTCAATCTGCATGACCTGTGTGTTACACACACGCTCTCTGAAGACAGACGAATGTTACAGGTAAGACCTTGGAAATCCTCAGCGTGGGAAGTCGCAGTTGTATCTGGCTTAGGCATAAGCAGTGGTGGCCTTGATGGAAGCAGTACTACGATTTCAGCTCTGGTCTTCCTGGGAGTTGTCTCATTGCCTCAGACAATGGGGTGGGGTCTGGCACATTGGGACTGTCCCGCTAGCAGGCAGATATACTTGGATCCATCTGGCATGTTCAGTCTGTACCTAACTCTACAAAGCACCTTCTCCAAGTGCTCCCCATGACTCTCCCACCCACCTCAGAGTTTTGATACCTTCTTTTTCCTTCCTACCCAACAGCCACCCTCCTACATCCTGTCATAGTTGATTCCTTTTTCATCTTTATATCTTAGCTTAAGCACCATGTTTCAGGGATGCATCTTCACCACATCTTCACCAGATGAGAGCTCCCATATGCACTCCCATAGTCTCCTATACCTTTTTCCTCCAGCTATAATCACAAGTTATAATTATATATTTAAGAAATTATTTGATTAATGCCTGTCTCTTCCATTATAGCTCTCCTAAGGAAGAGCAATGTGTGTAGTATTCTTGAATGTCTCATAAGTCCAGCAAATTTTCTAGAACATAGTGTGTTCTCAACACATATTTATTCAATGAAAGAATGACTTCCGGGGCTTCCCTGGTGGCGCAGTTTTTGAGAGTCCGCCTGCCGATGCAGGGGACACGGGTTCATGCCCCAGTCCGGGAAGATCCCACATGCCGCGGAGCGGCTGGGCCCGTAAGCCATGGCCGCTGAGCCTGCGCATCCAGAGCCTGGGCTCCGCAATGGGAGAGACCACAACAGTGAGAGGCCCGTGTACCGCAAAAAAAAAAATGACTTCCCCATCGGTGCTATCACAATTGACATGTTGAACATGAGAAGTGTATCCATAAGCTCTGACCTCATTGATCTCCCTCATGATTGTAGTAAAAAAAAGTATTTACCTTGCGTTGTAGTAAACATCCTTGTGGGGATTTTCCTCTTTTGATCATTCATTTACTCATTCACTCCACAAACAATAATTGAGCACAATGCCTTGTACTAGGACTAGGAATACAAAGATAAAAAAAGACTTGTCTTTTCTCGCAAGGGCTCAGTTACTTCTGCCCACCTTCCAATCTCACTTTTCTACATTTTTCTTTTTTTCAGCAAACTAATCCTACCACCAGAAAATAAGTTGCCAGTATTCCAGTCTCTTGTGTTTTCTACTAAAAATTGCCGGCAGAATGAGACATGGCTCTTTTGTTATTTTCATTAGAAAGCAAATTGCTTGTGATACCTTTGACAAGAATTAAATGGAGGCATAGAGTTAACTTCACATTACTGTGGAGGTGAATTTTTGAGAAAGGAATGGAGTCTGTCAGACTCAGAGGTTCATTGCTGTTTATTAAAAAAATGGCATCATTGAGCTCTTGAATCACTGCATAAGGACACCTAAACTGAATGTCTAGTGACGGTTTTTATAAAGAATTTTACCCTGTAATGACTGTTCCTGCCGTGTTATTGTTTCAAGTGGTTGTAAGAAAGAGTTTTATTCTTGCTATTTCAAAGAAAACAAGAATATTTTGGAGGTTTGGTATTTGAACACCTTTCTTCTTTGTTCAATTCTAAGTTTTAGAAAAGAATGATGGCTTGTGGTTTGTGTTGGAAATAAACTACTGCAGTTGAAAGGTGTTTTTGCAGTTTCCCCAATGTGTCATGTTTATGCTAACCTTTTCAAAAGAAAAGCTTTGAGAAACTGACTATAAAAGCAGTGCACTCTGGGCAGAAAGTAGGAATTTGGTGGGAGGGTGTGCAAAAGTGTTTATATATCTTACTTGACAGCATTAGTGAGTATAATGAATTATATCACAGTACAGCATTTGTTTAAAATTATTGTAACCTGGGTTATCTACATTTAAGATTTCTTACATAGATTATGTGTCTGTATTTATTTGTTTCTTTATAATTAGCCTTTTTCAAGAAAGTTTTAAATAAGCTTTGCCCACTCTTCAACAATCACCAGTACTAGTCTTACCACACTGTGTCTTTAATCTGTATGAAGATGAACCAGCATTGGTGGAGTTCTTAGCCTTCACAATAGAAAAACAACGAAGTCTGCTCATAGAAATTTCTTTCACTCTCATTTTGCTTCAGTCTTATTCCTTCACCTGGTGTTCACATTAGATTCAATTGACTTGGTTCTGGTAATGACTCAAAGATGCTGGCTCTTCAATTTCCTTCCCCAAATGTGGACAATTCTAATTATGTACTTGACACTGATTTAGCCCCTGATCTAGCCCCTGATCAACTTGTGACTCCAGGATTTAGATTTTAGCATATGCTGTGGTTCTGTACTTGTCTTGGCACTAAATATTATGGCAAACTAACTTTAATGTACAACCAAAATTGAATTCTGCTTCCTACTAAGGCAGGTGTAAGAACATATTTACATGGACCAAAGAAAAGGTGATTTTTTTTTAAAGAAAGGACAAGTTAATTTTCTGAATGTTTAATCCAATCATTTCCAAAAGTCTAGATATTTGAAATTTGTCCACTTGATTGATTTAATTGCACTCAATCACACAGATTCCTACTCTCATGGAAAGACAACTGAAATTTCTGTGAGCCAAGCAGAACATATATAAAGCAGAAAAGAAGAAAAGGAAATACTAGAAAAAAACCCCACTGTAACAGAAAAAGATGACTACCTTTGATGACTTGTTAGTAAACTCCACATGATTGAGGAAAAGTAAGTAAGGTTGAAAATAGGCTATTAGGAAATTCTCAAATTACATGCAAAGAGAAAAAAGAATGGAAAAGTAACAATAGAAATTTCAAGAATCTTGGTGTAATTGCAAAAGGTACAACATACATAGTGTTGTTAGGAAGATAAAGGAGTTAGGAAAAGATTTGAAGTAATAATGGCCAAGAGCCAAGGACTGTCCGAAATTAAAGACAGATACAAAACAAAAACAAACAAACAAACAAAAAAGCAGATCTAGGAAATTCAGACAATAATCAGGATTAATATGTTAAAAAAATCATTCCTAAGCACATCATATTAAAACTACAGAAAACCAAAGACAAAAAGGATATCTTGAAAGTATCCAGATTAAAAAAAAAAAAAAATCTTGCTATAGAGAAACAAGTACAAGAATTAGAGCAGACTTATCTGAAAAATCAAGCAAGCAAGAAGAGAGTGGATTGAAATATGTAAAACATTGAAGGAAAAACAAAACACCAACTGAGAATTTTATATCCAGTGAAATTATCATGGTAAAGTGAAGAAATAAAGACAAAAAGAAAAAGAAAAAACTGAAAGTTTTTTTTTTTATTGTCAGTAAACTTGTCTTGCATGAAATGTTAAAAGACACTCATGAGAGCTAAACTTCTTTGTTTTGGAATGATAGGTTTTACAGACAAGCAAGGAGAGAAGGCAAACATGATTTGCATGACAATATGTTAGAATTGAAGGTATTGAAGGTATTAGTACAAAATCATATTTAGCTTAATATTTACACAGAAAGTTACATATAGTTACATGTAAAATTACACATGAATATATATAATATATATACACACTAGTATATACACACATATCCCCTTGATCTGTCAACCAAGAGGGCCTAGAGGCAATGACCCCTTAATAGCAATGAACAACCTAGAGGCCAGTTATTTGTTTCTAAGACTATTTTCCAATAAAAGGAGCCTGTTCTCCTTGAAGAAATGGCTGATTCTAGGACCAGGGCATTAAATATACAAGATGAACCTGGAACATCTTGAAATGCCAGAAGGTAAGAAAGTACTTAAATGAGAATGTAATAAATGATTATGTCAAAGGAGACAACTGAAAGAGCACAGTGGCCAAAAGTGAAACAGTTGAAGCAATAAAGTAAACAAAACATTTTTGGATTAAGACCAAAAGCATTAAATAAATATCCAATGAGTGCATACTGATATAAATACATTTTAAAAGTGAAAGAGAATAGATACATTTCCTGTGCAGAAAAATTCCAGATAATTTATATAGATACTTCGCCTTCAAAGAGGTAGAGCATAATCCCCATTCCTTAAGGGTGGTCTATGCCTAATGACATCCTTCTAAAGGGTACAGTATGGAAAGTGAGGTGGAAGTGAGAGTAGGGAGAGAAACTTGACAGTGGAGAAACCTGATACTGATACTATCAAATCTAGGTGATCAAGGTTAATTTCATTAGTGGTAAGTTTGGTGATTGGGTGATGTGATGAGAAAGGAACCCTACCTCTGTGACCCTCTTACTGAAACCCATAAACCCAGTCCCACCATGAGGAAAATAGGCAAATCCCAATTTTATCTTTCCAGTAAACAGTGCCAGAGCAACTGACTATCCACACGCAAAAGAATGAAGTTAGACTCCAACCTCACACTATACACAACAATTAACTGTAAATGGATCAACAACCTAAATAAGACTCTTAGAATACAACATAGATGTAAATTTTTGTGACCTTGGATTAGGCAACTATTTTTTATATAATACATATAGCACAAGCAATCAAAGGAAAAGTAGATAAGTTGTATTTCAACAAAGTTTAAAACTTCGTGCTTCAAAGAACACTATCCAGAAAATTAAAAGATACCATAGAATGTAAGTAAATATTTGTAAACTAAATATACTTGATAATGGTCTAGTATCCAGAGTATAGTAAGAAAGCTTACTGCTCAAAAATAAAAAGACACAAAATCTAATTTAAAAATTGGCAAGGAATTTGAATTGGCATTTCTCAAAAGGAGCTTTATAAATGGCCAATTAGGACATTAAAAAATGCTCAGGGGCTTCCCTGGTGGCACAGTGGTTGAGAGTCCGCCTGCCGATGCGGGGGACACAAGTTCGTGCCCCGGTCTGGGAGGATCCCCCATGCCACGGAGCAGCTGGGCCCATGAGCCATGGCCGCTGAGCCTGCGCGTCCGGAGCCTGTGCTCCGCAATGGTAGAGGCCACAGCAGTGAGAGGCCCACGTACTGCAAAAAAAAAAAAAAAAAAAATGCTCAGCATCATTAGCCATCTGGAACAGGTAAATCAAAACCTCAGTAAGATATCACTTCCCACCCACTAGGATGACCAAGTTTAAGGAGGCAGACAATACCAAGTGTTGACAAGGATGTGAAGAAGTTGAAATTCTCATACATTTCTGTTGGGAATATAAAATGGAACAGCCATTATAGAACATAATTTGGTGGTTCCTCAAAAAGTTGAGTAGAGTTACTACATGAGCAAGTATTTATACTCCTAGGCACATATCTAAGAGACTGATATCATATGCTCACACAAAACCTGTACTCAAATGTACGTAACAGCATTATTTGTAATGGCCAAAACGCAGAATCAACCCAAATGTTCATCAACTGATGGATGGAAAAATAAAATAGCGTATATCCATACAATTGAATATTATTTATCCATAGAAAGGAAGGATGAACTGAAACATGCTACAGCACAGACTGATCTTGAAACCATTACACTAATTGAAAGAAGCCAGATACAAAAGGCCATATGTTGTATGGTTCTATTTAATGTATTGTCCAGAATAGACAAATCTATAGAGACACAAAGTATATTAGTGATTTCAGGGTCTTGGAGGAGGAGGAAATATGTATGAGATTTCATTTTGGAGTGATGAAATAATGGTTACACAATGAGGTGTATATACTAAAATCCACTAAATTGTACTATTTAAAAGTGTGCATTTTATAATATGATAATTATTTTTCAATTTTTAAAAATACCAATTGAGAGCCATTCTGACCTTCATTCCTTATCAGTACCCAAACACTACTCCTCAAAACTTTCAAGGTCAAAAAAAATGAGGAAAGAGTAAGAAACTGTCACACACAGCCAAGGGGAGACTAAAGAAAGATGGCTAAGTATATCCTGGATGACATTCCAGAACAGAAAAAGACTAGATTAAAAACTAGAAAAATCTGATTAAAGTATGGACTTCATTTAATAATAATGAATCAATATTTTTTCATTAATTGTGACAAATAGACCACAGTCACATAAAACATTAGTAGGGATACCATAGGAAAAAAATATATGTGGGGCATATGAAAACATTTTCACTTTTTCTGTAAATCTAAAAATGTTCTAAAATTACAAGTTTATTAAAAGAAACTCATTTATGAAGTACTGGCATTACTCTCCACTATGAAGATAAGTAAAAAGATGCAACAAAAGCTTAAATAACCTGCCATAGCTAGTAAGTGCCAAAGCTGGTATTTGAACCTGGACAGTCCAGCTCTGGAGTCTGTGCTTTTGATCATTGTGCACAATGTTTTCTGATTTATCTTCCACCCTCTTCAACCTTTTCCATGTCCCTGAAAGCTGGCTTATAAAATTTCTCTTGCCCTGCTTCAAGATGCATTAGAATAAATGGAGGACCAGACCAGAAGGGGATTGGATGGAGTAAAGAGAAGGGTGCCGGCAGTTATTCCCCCTCTCTCTCCCTATAGAGTCATCTTAGGCTGGCTGCAGTTTTGATCTATCAACCAAATGTCCTAGCTCCCATCTGGAAGGCTTTTCTGTGCAGCTTTTTTTCATGTTCCAGTAATGGCTCCCTTTCCACCGCTCAAACCTAAGCACTGTATTATTTTTTTGTGGTTTCCTTACACCTTGTCTATATCTTTATGAATAGTACATAAATGAATAGACTATCTTTTCTGTGCCAAGTCCCTTTCTGATACCACCATTATGTTAATTCTCAACTTGTTGTCAAAGAACATAAGTTAACATTATGAAGTAGGAGGAGTTTACCTTCAGTGGCCTCTCACTTGTCCATCTAACTCCTCCAAATATACATTAAGATTTTTTAGAACAAACACAGCATTTATTCATAGTTGATAAAAGTTCTCATAATCCTACTTCAGGTAAATGTTTCATTTCACTAAATCAAAAGAAACTCAAATCCAAAGATGTAAGTAATTTACTATAGTCCTAGTTATAGGAGATATTACCAAGATAATACTTTCACATATCAAACTTGAAAAGAGAAAAAGTACTTTCTACTAATTCTTTTGATATCTCTCAGAGGGAATAAGAAAACATATAGCTTAAAGATTTGAAATTGAAACCTAACATAACAAAAATCACATCAAATAAACTGCATTATATTAGAGACTTTATATAGCACAGAATTCTTTCTAGGGGTAAAAGAACTTTTTTTAAATTTTGTGCTTTTGCATTATCTAAAATATGTCAGAATTATGACTAAAAAGGGCATAGAAACAATTGTTTTCAGTCATACCAGTTTCTACAACAGTTTGAAAGGGGCAATGTGCATATTTTGATGTCATCTCTCCATGACAGTGCGGTAGTTGAGTTTAGATATCTTTTTGTATCATTTTGTTTTTCAAAAACATGTAATTTATGAGAATGTTCATTTTATGTAATATATCAAAAAAATATGAACTGCTCACTCAAAATTAAAGGCCCATTTTATTTTCACTTCCCAGACTATTGAAGACCAGATTCACAGTATATATATGTGATACAGCTACCAAGGTGTAATATGTGCATAAGAGTACATGGCCAAAACCATGCACTTAGTGAATAGCAAGGAAATGACATATATATGTGTGTATGTGTGTGTGTGTGTGTGTGTGTGTGTGTGTGTGTGTGTGTGTGTGTGTATGACTTCCCTGGTGGCGAGGTGGTTGGGAATCTGCCTGCCGATGCAGGGGACACGGGTTCGATCCCTGGGCTGGGAAGATCCCACATGCCACGGAGCAACTAAGCCCATGTGCCACACCTACTGAGCCTGCATTCTAGAGCCCATGAGCCACAACTACTGAAGCCTGCGAGCCACAACTACTGAAGCTTATGTGCCTAGAGCCTGTGCTCTGCCACGAGAGAAGCCACCACAATGAGAAGCCCGCACACTGCAACAAAGGGTAGCCCCTGCTCACTGCAACTAGTGAAAGCCTGCACGCAGCAACGAAGACACAATGTGGCACCCCGACCCCAGCAAAAAAAAAAAAAAAAGACAGACAGATGACAGATAAACACACACACACACACACACACACACACACACACACACACACACATATATATAACTATATATAGTTAGGCTGCAATGAAATATTACAATGTCTCCACCTAGCTGAGCTAATTCAAGCCTGTCAATACAAACATAACTTCCTTTACCCAGTCATACTCTGGGGGAGCCACCTTCAAAATTCCCCAGTCCTTTTTTCTAACATTCTTCCCTTTTTAATCCAGCAAAATGAATTGACAATTTAGCCAACCCACTGACGTCACCTTCGGAGAATGGATAACGTTCTAGGAAAGGGACTTCTTGGCAATCTCCCTGACAGCACTTCTTGTTCTAACCATTCATTTCACTCTCAGAATATTTCAGTTGTCTGTTAATATTCCAGGCCTGCAACAGCTACATAGAAGAAAGAACTCCAGATAAGTAAGCTATTGTGTATTCTGCTGTCCATTTTTTCCTCCCATGTAAGCCCAGGGGGAATGCTGCCCAGAAAGACACTTTACATGGTAGGTGGTTCCATTAGGGAGAACTAAAGCAAATCAAAAGCTACACTCTGCTGATTGCAGCCTCAACCAGACATTGGCTTATGGAAATTGCTGAAGATTTTCTAGGGCAGGCTGAGCAAATTCATTTTCATGAAGATCAGCACTGAATGAGAGACTGGTCTAGATGAATTTTAAAGTCCTTGCCATGCCTAAGATTCAGGGATTGGGGACACAGAGTTTTACTATAGAAATTAGGTATTAGAGTTACTTATCCTCTCTCTTACCTCTTAGATATCTTTGATAGTAGCACTAATAAAAGTCAAAATTTAGAGATGAACTGTAATAACACCATTTAGATAAACACTGTTGGTCTTCTCCACAAAACTTTCTTCACTTAGCCACCTTCCAGCTTGTGTTATCCATTTCATACATATCTGATCAAAATTATATAGTTTAAGGTCTCTATGAATGGAAAGGCAAGACTTCCCTAAGAAATTCACAGTGGATGTCTGGAGGTGCAGCTGCCATCATGAAACTATTTAGGGAAAATTTACTGGGTTGAGTAGAAAGATAGAAAGAAGTGGGTCAGTAAGAATATCTCTAAGCAGCCCTCCCAACTCTTGAGTGGCTTCCTATGTATCTATTGTTATATAAAATAAATAAACCTGTGTGTTTCTAAACCACCAGATTTCTGTATTCTGTCATTTTTAGCCAAAACACTCTGAAACTGACAGTCACCAAGATATAATGTGTGGATAAAAGTACATAGTCAAAATTGATACCAAGCAGAGCCTTGTGGAGCTCCTGGGCACAAAGGCCTTTCTGTGTCCCCCATTTCTTGATTATAGGAAATAGGCTTCATTCAGCCTCCATGAGTTTCAATGCGCAGGTTCAAAGTGTTGCTAATTAGGGAAGAGACAGGATGTGAGACAAGGAAGGAGCAGTCAAGAAACAATAGTGCAGCCTTGGGGCAAGGTCCTGATTCCCCCTCAAGGGATATACATAGCAATAACTTTGAGTGGTTTTGCAGATACTTAAACCCCTACAAGATGGGAGAAGTTAACTGTATGCTGCCCATAAGCATGTAGACTCCAGACCCACCCGGCTGGAACCAGAAGGTTGATGATGCTGACTCCCAATTACCTCACCAGCAACCAATCAGAAGGATGTCCATGAGCTGATCATGCCCTCTTTGAACCATTACTATAAAACTCCTCACAACACCCTCCAGGTTGGGACACACAGTTTTGAGGGCATTAGCCTGCTGGGGCCCCCGTTGCCTAGCAAAGCAATCAATCTATTCTACTTCACCCAAAACTCTGTCTCTGAGATTTAATTTGGTTTTGGGATACAGAGGCTGGATTCAGCTTCAGATTCATGCACTTAATGAATAGCCAGATGACTAACCCGTAAAAGGGTAAAGTTAAGAACTGACTTTCAAGAAGTCATCTGAAATTAGAGCAGAGTTTGATAATAAAGCCTGATAAGAGGAAAGAAGAGTAAATGATAGGTGTCCATAAACTTGGCTAGTGTTCTGCTTTTGAGAGCCCCTGATACTACTCCCTCCATCTGTTTTCTATGGCCAAAATGCTTTTTTTTTTTTTTAGATTTAAAGGCAATATCTAAGGTAATCAGCATCTGACAATCTAGAGTAAAGATATAGGGACAGAATTTTAAGATCTTAGAATACGTCTCAAGGTCATGAATTTGTGACATCAAGCACAAAGAACATTCTTTTCTTCTTGGCTGGAAATAGCATAACAAACTAAAAGTTATGAAATTTCATTTTGAGGAATAATGTCTACCACCAAGGGATACAAATTAATAAAATCTGTGATTAAATGTTCAAACTCTTTTAAGAATAGTACCCGTTAGTATGAGGGAATTATCTATTTTTCCATAAAATTAAGGTAATTATCTCAGAAATTTAAAATTTTTCTACTTTTTGCTTTATCGGATTGGAAAAGTTTGTGGTAAAAAAACAAAACAAAACAAAACACAATGAGAGGAATTCTAAACTTGGAGAAGGCCCAGATCTAAGTCATGACTCTATCACTTACTACTTTTGTAACTTTGGGCACATAGTTCTGATCTTCAGTTTGTCCATAAGTAAAAGGAAACAATATCCCTCCTATCTCTTACTGTGAGAATAAAACCCACTGATTCATTTAACAAATGTTTGTTGATTGTAGCTATGAACCAGCCACTCTGCTAGGTTTGGGGAAGACAGAGTTATAGACGATGGACATAACCTCATTCCTAGAGAATCTCACCTAGAACAAATATGTAACCAAACTTGAATTAATTGTAATGACTAATATTCTGGGGGCATTCTGAAAAACCACTGGGGAAGGAAAGGAACAACTAGATCCATGAGACCAGGAGATTACAAAAATGAGATGACATTGTAAAGGGTAAAATATTATATAATGAAAACAATATTACTGTTTTGAGATATCATCCTCAGTTTAACAATTATAATAAAAATATATTACATACATACCTATGCCAGTCTGTGCATTGATTGCCATATGTCTGTAACCCAGATATTAGATGGGTCCCAAGTCAAATGATTTTCATCTCAAATCCCTCTTTCATAACTAGGGGCAAACCTGATCTCATCAACATGTTTGCAATTTTTCTTGTGGTCTTTGTTCTCAGTGTCACTTCTGTGACCATGCTCTTGATTCCAAAAGTGCCCATTTTCTATGCCAAGTTGAACCAGAAATAAAACTCAGATAAGGCTCCCCACTCCTCATTTTCCACCACTGACACCACCAACAATAAAACACTCACATAATCACTGATGTGATGGTTAGATATCACTGAGAGTTCTAAATAATGAGAGGCATTATATCAGCATCAGAGAGTAGCATAAAAACATTATATGTTTGATGTTCTTGTTATTCACTATTCTAAAAGTCCAGGCAGCATTGCCTGAGATCCATGAACCTCATGGCCCAGCTTTGTGCCCTTTCTCTTCTCAAATCCTTTCTATTCTTTCTATCCTTCCTATTCTTTATGCTGTTCTCAGGAGCATAAAACTGTTTCTCTCATTTGCTCATGAAGAACAGATTAGCTACCACCATATTCACCCAGGATGGTACATTGTACCCCTATACGTCTCAAGATATTTTCATGAGCAAGTTTTTTATTTCCCACAATGATACTCAGAAGCACACATTCTTCATGGACACTTTCAGAGAAAAAAACTAGATTACAGATTGGAAATCACAAGCCCAATGTCATGTAGCCAGTAAATGGCAGGACTGGGATTCAAACTTGTATTGCCTGATGTAAAAATCTCCATTCGATTCTCTATATCCCTAATCTGCACTAGGCTTCCTTTGTGTGTTTTATTCAGGATTTATTTTTTGAAAGATATTTGAATATATCACAAAGTTTTAAAAAAACGCTTCCTTCCTCAAGATGTAAAATGAGCTTTAATTAAGGCAGAACTGCCCTGAAAAAATATTTTCCAATTATGTTGATATAATTGTTTCCCCAGCATGATGTCACCTGGTATCAGCTTTAGCAGGCAGTGGAGACATGGTGATATTGGGCTATTACCACTGCAGGCCTGCTCTTAAATTAGACATGGCATTTGGAAAGCGGTCTCTACTTCAGCATTCTTAAACAAATATAGATGAAAACTTTTGTCTCTATTTAGACTTCCCACAGAGTTTCATTAATTCATCTCTGTCTGGACCTTTTGGTCCCCCCTGGAAGGCCATAGCTGTAATGATGAGATACAAATCCAACTGAATATTCAACCTCACGACCTGGCAAAATGCCTAGAACAAGGGCAAGGACAGCTCACTATTATGTTCATATGTAAATTCTGACACTTACCAAGTAAAACAGCAGATCATCTTATCCTTGTCCACAAGCACAGCCACAAAGAAGGCAGAGATTCTGATGGAGATAAGACTTTGTGGGGGGGTGGGGGGGGTGGAGTTGCAAAACTAGGTGAGAGAGCTGCACGTGCGTCCTGCCAAATCTACTAAAGGTGAAAAAAATATTATAGTTCTTTTTAAATAGTTTTATTAAGTTGTGCTCTGAGTTAGATTTAAGTTATATTACCTTTTTATTTTGAGACTTCTATTTTTAGAAATTCCTTCAGTAAAGTCCAGTGATATCATATATATAATAAAAATAAAAAATATATAACAGCATATATTTCTTATGTACTTCATATACCTTACTTTAGCCAGGCACCATTCTGAGCTCTGTATATATATATATATATATATATATATATATATATATATATATATATATATACCCTTGATTCCCTTTGAAATAAGTACTGTTATTTTTCCTGAGGCTCAGAGAGGTTAAAGATGTTGCATGGCATCAAATAGCGAGTTTATTACTTTTCAGCTATTTGATGTCATGCAAGGTCCTTAACCTCTCTGAGCGACACACACACAGTGTTATTATATATAATATATATAGGAAGTGTTACATTTGTGACATGGAAAAAAAGGGACACATTAGCAATCTGACATTGACTTCTTAAGGAGGGTAGTTCACCATAACAAAGCAATTATTTAGATCTGAATGAAGAATTAATGGATTTGGGACTTCCCTGGTGGTCTAGTGGTTAAGACTCCATGCTTCCACTGCAGGGGGCGCATGTTCGATCCCTGGTCTAGGAAGTTCCACATGCTGCAGTTTGGCCAAAAGAAAAAAAAAAAGAGAATCAATGGATTTGGCGGTTAGAGTGGATAAGGACTGCCACAGATATAAATTGCTCATAAAATAAATAATTGGAATAAAAAATATAGAAAGATCCAGAATGAAGATCCCTGGTTCTGGGACCAGAACATTAAGGGGAAAATAAAGAGGCTCTTCTGAAAGTGTCTATAGAGAAGTCTTGGTGTCTAAAGTACAAAGCAAATGTTTGGTAAAGAACAGAAATGACAAATGGGAATTTGTATTGATTTTTGCTCTGTAATATTTAATATAGGCCTTCTGGTTCTCTTCAAAGAAATCTTCAGTAAAATACTCATTTCTGGGAGACTTTCAAGATGGCAAGGGAGTAAGACATGGAGATCACCTTCCTCCCCACAAATACATCAGAAATACATCTACATGTGGAACAACTCCTACAGAACACCTATTGAATGCTGGCAGAAGACCTCAGACTTCTCAAAAGCACCCACGTATCTGGGTAGGGCAAAAGAAAAAAGAAATAACAGAGACAAAATAATAGGGACAGGACCTGCACCACTGGGAGGGAGCTGTGAAGGAGGAAATGTTTCCACACACTAGGAAGACCCTTCCTGCGGGCGGAGACAGGGGTGGCGGAGGGGGGAGATTCAGAGCTGCGGAGGAGAGCGCAACAGGGGGGCCGAGGGCAAAGCAGAGAGATTCCCTCACAGAGGATCGGTGCCGACCAGCAGTCACCAGCCCAAGAGACTTGTCTCTTCACCCGTCGGGGCGGGCGGGGGCTGGGAGCTGAGGTTCAGGCTTCAGAGGTCAGATCCCAAGGAGAAGACTGGGGTTGGCTGCATGAACACAGCCTGGAGGACTCTGGTGTGCCACAGCTAGCCAGGAGGGAGTCCGGGAAAGAGTCTGGAACTGCCTAAGAGGCAAGAGACCATTGTTTCAGGGTGCGCAAGGAAAAGGGATTCAGAGCACCGCCTAAACGAGCTCCAGAGACAGGCGCGAACTGTCTGTGGACACCAGAGACAGGCATGAGACTCTAAGGCTGCTGCTGCAGCCACCAAGAAGCCTGTGTGCAAGCACAGGTCACTATCTACACCTCCCCTCCCAGGAGCCTGTGTGGCCCGCCACTGCCGGGTCCCGTGATCCAGGGACAACTTCCCCAGGGGAACACACAGCATGCCTCAGGCTGTTGCAATGTCACGCCTGTCTCTACCGCCACAGGCTCGCCTCACATTCCATTCCCCTCTCTCCCCGCAGCCTGAGGGAGCCAGAGACCCCTAATCAGCTGCTCCTTTAACCCCATCCTGGTCTTGTCTGAGGGAAGAACAGATGCCCTCAAGCTACCTACATGCAGAGACAGGGCCAAATCCAAAGCTGAACCCCAAGAGCTGTGCGAACAAAGAAGAGAAAGGGAAATCTTTCCCAGCAGCCTCAAGAGCAGCAGATTAAATCTCCACAGATTGATGTACCTTCATCTGTGGAATACCTGAATAGACAACGAATCACCCCAAAATTGAGGGGGTGGACTTTGAGAGCAACTGTAGAGTTGGGGTTTGCTTTCTGCATTTAATTTGTTTCTGGGTTTATGTTTATCTTAGTTTAGTATTTAGAGTTTATTATCATTGGTAGATTTGTTTATTGATTTCGTTGCACTATTCATTTTTTTTTAATAAATATATATATTTTTTTCTTGTTCTCTTTTTATGAGTGTGTATGTGTATGCTTCTTTGTGTGATTTTATCTGTATAGCTTTGCTTTAACCATTTGTCCTGGGGTTCTGTCTGTCTTTTTTTTTTTTTTAGTATAGTTTTTGGTGCTTGTTATCATTGGTGGATTTGTTTCTTGGTTTGGTTGCTCTCTTCTTTCTTTCTTTTTTTATTATTACTTTTTCATTTATGTTTTATTTTTAATAATTTATTTTTTATTTTAATAACTTTAATTTATTTTTTTCTTCCTTTCCTCCTTTTTCTCTCCCTTTTTTTCTGAGCTGTGTGGATGACAGGTTCTTGGTGCTCCAGCCAGGTGTCAGGGCTGTGCCTCTGAGCGAGGAGAGCCGAGTTCAAGATATTGGTCCACCAGAGACCTCCTGGCTCCACATAATATCAAACAGCAAAAGCTTTCCCAGAGATCTCCACCTCTATGCTAAGACCCAGGTCCACTAACGACCAGCAAGCTACAGGGCTGGACATGCTATGCCAAACAACTAGTGAGACAGGAATATCACCCCACTCATTAGCAGAGAGGCTCCCTAAAATCATATTAAGGTCACAGATACCCCAAAACTCACCATCGGACATGGTCCTATGCACCAGAAAGACAAGATCCAGCATCATCCACCAGAACACAGGCACCAGACCCCTCCACCAGGAAACCCATACAACCCACTGAACCAACCTTAGCCACTGCAGGCAGACAGCAAAAACAACTGGAACTACGAACCTGCAACCTGTGAAAAGGAGACCACAAACACAGTAAATAAAGCTAAATGAAGAGATGGAGAAACACACAGCAGATGAAGGAGCAATGTAAAAATGCACCAGACCAAACAAATGAAGAGGAAATAGGCAGTCTACCTGAAAAAGAATTCAGAGTAATTATAGTAAAGATGATCCCAAATCGTGGAAATAGGAAGGAGAAAACAGAAGAAACTTTTAACAAGGACCTAGAGGAACTAAAGAGCAAACAAACAAGAATGAACAACACAATAAATGAAATTAAAAATTCTCTAGAAGGAATCAATAGCAGAGTAAGTGGGGCAGAAGAACGAATAAGTGACCTGGAAGATAAAATAGTGGAAATAACTACCACAGAGCAGAATAAAGAAAAACGAATGAAAAGAATTGAAGACAAACTCAGAGATCTCTGAGACAACATTAAACGCACCAACACTCGAATTGTAGGGGTCACAGAAGAAGAGAAAAAGAAAGGGACTGAGAAAATATTTGAAGAGATTATACTTGAAAACTTCCCTAATATGGGAAAGGAAATAATCAATTCCAGAAAGTGCAGAGTCCCATACATGATAAATCCAAGGAGAAACACACCAAGACACATATTAATCAAACTATCAAAAATTAAATACAAAGAAAAAATATCAAAAACAGCAAGGGAAAAAATAATAATAATATACAAGGGAATACTCATAAGGTTAACAGTTGATCTTTCAGCAGAAACTCTGCAAGCCAAAAGAGAGTGTCAGGACACATCTAAGGTGATGAAAGGGAAAAACCTACAACTAAGATTACTCTACCCAGCAAGGATTTCATTCAGATTCAACAGAGAAATTAAAACCTTTACAGACATGGAAAAACTAAGAGAATTCAGCACCACCAAACCAGCTTTACAACAAATGCTAAAGGAACTTCTCTAGGCAGAAAACAGAAGAAAAGGAAAAAGCCTACAATAAGAAACCCAAAACAATTAATAAAATGGTAATAGGAACATACATATTGATAATTACCTTAAATGTAAATGGATTAAATACTCCACCTAAAAGACATAGATTGGTTGAATGTATACAAAAACAAGAGTCGTATATATGCTGTCTTCAAGAGACCTACTACAGACTTAAGGACACATACAGACTGAAGTTGAGGGTATGGAAAAAGATATTCCATGCAAATGGAAATCAAAAGAAAGCTGAAGTAACAATACTCATATAAGACAAAACAGACTCTAAAATAAAGACTATTACAAGAGACAAAGAATGGTGCTACATAATGATAAATGGATGAATCTAAGAAGAACATAAAACAATTGTAAATATTCCTGCACCCAACATAGGAGCACCTCAATACATAAGGCCAATGCTAACAGCCATAAAAGGGGAAATCAACAGTAACAAAATCATACTAGGGGAATTTAACACCCCACTTTCACCAATGGACAGATCACCCAAAATGAAAATAAATAAGGAAACACAAGCTTTAAATGATACATTAAACAAGATTGACTTAATTCATATTTATAGGACAGTCCATCCAAACACAACAGAATATACTTTCTTCCCAAGTGCTCATAGAGCATTCTCCAGGATAGATCATATCTTAGGTCACAAATCAAGCTTGGGGAAATTTAAGAAAATTGAAATCATATCAAATATCTTTTCTGACCACAAAGCTAAGAGGCTACATATCAATTACAGTAAAAATCTGTAAAAAATACAAACACATTGAGGCTAAACAATACACTACTAAATAACCAAGAGATCACTGAAGAAATCAAAGAGAAGATCAAAAAATACCTAGGAACAAGAGCTTCCCTGGTGGTGCAGTGGTTGAGAGTCCACCTGCCGATGCAGGGGACACGGGTTCGTGCCCCGGTCCAGGAAGATCCCACATGCCACGGAGTGGCTGGACCCATGAGCCATGGCCACTGAGCCTGTGCATCTGGAGCCTGTGCTCCACAACGGGAGAGGCCACAACAGTGAGAGGCCCGGGTACCGAAAAGAAAAAAAAAACAAAACCTAGAAACAAATCACAATGAAAACACGATGACCCAAAACCTATAGGATGTAGCAAAAGCAGTTCTAAGAGGGAAGTTCCTAGGAATACAATCCTACCTCAAGGAACAAGAAACATCTCAAATAAACAAGCTAATCTTACACCTAAAGCAATTAGAGGAAGAGGAACAAAAATACCCCAATGTTAGCAGAAGAAAAGAAATCATAAAGATCAGATCACAAATAAATGAAAAAGAAATGAAGGAAACAATAGCAAAGATGAATAAAACGTAAAGCTGGTTCTTTGAGAAAATAAACAAAATTGATAAACCATTAGCCAGACTCATCAAGAAAAAAAGGGACAAGACTCAAATCAATAGAATTAGCAATGTAAAAGGAGAAGTAACAACTATCGCTGCAGAAATACAAAGGATCATGAGAGATTAGTACAAGCAACTATATGCCAATAAAATGGACAACCTGAAAGAAATGGACAAATCCTTAGAAAAGCATAACCTTCCAAGACTGAACCATGAAGAAATAGAAAATATAAAAAGACCAATCATAAGCACTGAACTTGAGACTGTGATTAAAATCTTCCAACAAACAAAAGCCCAGGACCAGATGGCTTCACAGGGGAATTCTATCAAACATTTAGAGAAGAGCTAACACCTACCCTTCTGAAACACTTCCAAAATATAACAGAGGGAGGAACACTCCCAAACTCATTCTACAAGGCCACCATTATTACCCTGATACCAAAAACAGAAAAAGATGTCACAAAGAAAGGAAACTATAGGCCAATATCACTGATGAATATAGATTCAAAAATCCCCAACAAAATACTAGCGTACAGAATCCAACACCACATGAAAAGGATCATACACTATGATCAAGTGGGGTTTATCCCAGGAATGCAAGGATTCTTCAATATACACAAATCAATTAATGTGATACACCATATTAACAAATTGAAGGAGAAAAACCATATGATCATCTCAACAGATGCAGAAACAGCTTTTGACAAAATTCAACACCCATTTATGAAAAAATCCCTCCAGAATGTAGGCATAAAGGGAACTTACCTCAACATAATAAATGCCATATATGACAAAACCACAGTCAACATCATTCTCAATGGTGAAAAACTTAAACCATTTCCTTTAATATCAGGAATAAGACAAGGTTGTCCACTCTCACCACTATTATTCAACATAGTTTTGGAAGTTTTAGCCACAGCAATCAGAGAAGAAAAAGAAATAAATGGAATCAAATCCGAAAAGAAGAAGTAAAGCTGTCACTGTTTGCAGATGACATGATACTATATAGAGAGAATCCTAAAGACTGTACCAGGAAACTACTAGAGCTAATCAATGAATTTGGTAAAGTAGCAGGATACAAAATTAATGCCCAGAAATCTCTTGCATTCCTATACACTAATGATGAAAAATCTGAAAGAGAAATTAAGGGAACACTCCCATTTACTATTGCAACAAAAAGAATGAAATACCTAGAAATAAACCTACCTAAGGAGACAAAATACCGGTATGCAGAAAACTATCAGACACTGATGAAAGAAATTAAAGATGATACAAACAGATGGAGAGATATACCATGTTCTTGGATTGGAAGAATCAATATTGTGAAAATGACTATACTACCCAAGGCAATCGACAGGTTCAATGCAATCTCTATCAAACTACCAATGGCTTTTTTCACAGAACTCAAACAAACAAATTCAAATTTGTATGGGAACACAAAAGACCCTGAATAGCCAAAGCAATCTTGAGAAAGAAGAATGGAGCTGGAAGAATCAGGCTCCTGGAGTTCAGACTATACAACAAAGCTACAGTAATTAAGACAGTATGGTACTGGCCCCAAAACAAAAATATAGATCAATGGAACAGGATAGAAAGCCCAGAGATATATCCACTCACACATGGTCACCTTATTTGTGATAAAGGAGGCAAGAATATACAATGGAGAAAAGACAGCCTCTTCAATAAATGTTGCTGGGATAACTGGACAGCTCCATGTAAAAGAATGAAATTAGAACTCTCCCTAACACCATACACAAAAGCAAACTCAAAATGGATTAAAGACATAAATCTAAGATCAGACACTATAAAACTCTTATGGGAAAAGATAGGCAGAACACTCAATGACACCAATCATAGTAAGATTCTTTTTGACCTACCTCCTAGAGAAATGGAAATAAAAACAAAAATAAAGAAATGGGACCTAATGAAACTTAAAAGCTTTTGCACAGCAAAGGAAACCAGAAACAAGATGAAAAGACAACCCTCAGAATGGGAGAAAATATTTGCAAATGAAGCAACTGACAAAGGATTTATCTCCGGAATTTACAAGCAGTTCATGCAGTGCAATATCAAAAAAACAAACAACCCAATCCCAAAATGGGCAGAAAACCTAAACAGACATTTCTCCAAAGAAGATATACAGATTACCAGCAAACACATGAAAGGATGCTCAACATCACTAATCATTAGAGAAATACAAATCAAAACTACAATGAGGTATCACCTCACACCAGTCAGAATAGCCATCATCAAAAATTCTACAAACAATAAATGCTGGAGAGGGTGTGGAGAAAAGGGAACCCTCTTGCACTGTTGGTGGGTATGTAAATTGATACAGCCACTATGGAGAACAGTATGGAGGTTCCTTAAAAAATTAAAAATAGAACTACCATACAACCCAGCAATCCCACTACTGGGCATATACCCTGAGAAAACCATAATTCAAAAAGAGTCATGTACCAGAATGTTCATTGCAGCTCTATTTACAATAGCCAGGACATGCAAGCCACCTAAGTGTCCATCGACAGATGAATGGATAAAGAAGATGTGGCACATATATACAATGGAATATTATTCAGCCATAAAAGGAAATGAAATTGTGTTATTTGTAGTGAGGTGGATGGACCTAGAGTCTGTCATACAGAGTGAAGTAAGTCAGAAAGTGAAAAACAAATACTGTATGTTAACACATATATATGGAATCTAAAAAAAAAAAAAAAAATTGTTCTGAAGAACCTAGGGGCAGGACAGGAATAAAGATGTAGACATAGAGAACATACTTGAGGACACGGGGAGAGGGAAGGGTAAGCTGGAATGAAGTGAGAGAGTGGCATGGGCATATATACACTACCAACTGTAAAATAGATAGCTAGTGGGAAGCAGCCACACAGCACAGGGAGATCAGCTTGGTGCCTTGTGACCACCTAAATGGGTGGGATAGGGAGGGTGGGAGGGAGATGCAAGAGGGAGGGAATATGGGGATATATGTATATGTATAGCTGATTCACTTTGTTATAATGCAGAAACTAACATACCATTGTAAAGCAATTATATTCCAATAAAGATGTTAAAAAAATAATACTCATTTCTCACCAAACACTTGGTGGAGTGGATGTATTTTACGGCTACACGAGACACTCTATTCTGCTAAAACTTTGCAAGGTTAGCAGTGGCTGCCCATGTGAGAAAATATAGACAGGATATGTGTTATACCTATTCCAAATTCCAATTTCATGAAGTCAACTTTGTTGAACTTGAATAACTTATTATATGGTTAGAGAAAGACATTCAACTCCCAAACTGATGTCCTAGGTTCTAAAACAACCAGTTCCTACTTACCAATTTTTAGGCTATTATTTTGACCCATTTCTTGGCTTCTACATCTGGATCCAGGGACATGGGTTCACTGGTAGTCCTCACTGGAGACCCCAGGTCCTCCCTCCAGCTCCTGATCTCTTAGGATATGGGTCCCTCAATACACATTTCATGGAATCACATTGCCCCAGGCACTGGACTTTCTTCTTCATGCATCATACTTCTTAACTAATATCCTGGAAACTTACACCATCAAAATATATACACTACATCTATCCTTCCTGAAAGAAGATGAAATGAAAGGAAGAGGGCTCTGGTAATAGACCAGCTGGAGAATGAATTGAAGAGTAGAGGAGAGGAGAAAAGTGAAAAGAGGCAACGAAAGGCAAACCAGAGTGGTTGAAACCTATGAGGAAGAAGAGAGCTGAGCAAAGAAAATGACACACCAAAAAGTTGCAAAATTTGGGTCCCGTACTGTAGAGAGGTGTGCCCTGGACATGGCCTTCTGGAAAGGTATATGGTATAGAGGGTTATTTAGAGTCTTTAAACAGAATAGCAATCATTTAGGCTTGTTGGAAGATAGTTGTCTAAAAGAGTGTTTCTAATATATTATCATTTGTTGAGAATCACTAAAAGAGGTTATATATTTATTTTTAAATTTTTTTAAAATTTGTTATTATTATTTTTTGTGGTACGTGGGCCTCTCACAGTTGTTGCCTCTCCCATTGTGAAGCATAGGCTCTGGACGCGCTGGCTCAGCGGCCATGGCTCATGGGCCCAGCTGCTCCGCAGCATGTGGGATCTTCCCGGACCGGAGCACGAATCCGTGTCCACTGCATCGGCAGGTTATATATTTAAAACTCAGATTCATGGTCCCCATTCTGATTCAGTGACTTTGGAGAAGGCCCAAGAATCTCCATGTTTAATAAACACCCCAGGTGGTTCATAGTTCATATATAAACTGACAGAGGATGAGACTTTAAGAAACACTAGACTGAAAGGGCAGCCCCTTGAGGGCTTTAGTCCAGAAAAGACAGTAAGAACTGCAACAGATCAGATTTTGTTCTCTTGCTAACACTAGGCAGTGAGCTCACTGACTTGGAACTGTTCCAAAACTTGTCATTGAAGCCTAGTAGTCCAAATGGTGTAAATAAGATAAAGAACCCAGCTAATGGTCCAACCGGTACCTGGGCAATGCATAAGTGAAATGTTGCTGCATTGTGGATTAATAACATGCTAACATACATGCAAAATTACCCAGGTGATTAGCCTGAAAATAGATGCCATTAGATATGATCATATCCTCTGTCAAGGTGAGCAAACTATTTCCCCCTTTCTTTCCAGGCTTTTCTAGTAATGTTCTGGTACTGTCAGGCTACCATTACATTTACCCTCATTGAAAGACAAACCCATTTAGAATAAAATTGTACTGTTCTCTGCTGACTATGCCATATCCAGTACATGTCTTTAATTTATCTGCCTGCCTATCTTTTCATATGGTTTTTATCAAATGTGATAACTAGTCACTCACAGATGACTCAAAGAAAATCTAAAGATATACAGATACAGATATAGATACGCACATATGCATATACAAAGAATATTTTTATGTATATATATTTATGTCTGTGTATATATATATATATATATATATAGAGAGAGAGAGAGAGAGAGAGAGAGAGACATTTAAATAAGATATACATATATATCATTATTTACGCATTTTATGTAAAATCATAAAAGTGATATAATTTTTAAGAAAAAAATTGTACAATATGCCAGAGCACTATAAAAGATATTCACAAAATAGAATTACCAGACAGAAAATCATTTTGAACCCTTATTTTTTTAAAAACCTGTTTGTAGTGCTATTTCCCTAAAAGTCGAGGGGTCATACTGTAAAAAGAAATAACATCACCATGGAAACGTTGTCAAATATAAGGGCAGAGTATGTATCTCCAAAACGTCTTCAAAAGAAAAAGTCAAAGAAGGTATTGCCAAAGAAAATAGAAAGCAAGTAAAATTTTATTCTTAATCAATTTTTAATAGAAAATTAATATAAAATGTTATTTAAATCAAGTTGACACTGATTTTAATTAATGAGTATGTTTTCTGCTCTTTTCTTTTTATACTCTCAAGAAACAAAAAGTGATCCTGATAATTCTGAATCTGATTAGAATACCTGGAAAGAAATATTAATAAGAGTCATCATTATAAACACCCAGTCATTTCATCAGCAAACATAAAGGCAAGGTCACCTGCCGACCTGCTCCTACACAACTTTGGGGGCTTTTTTGGGTGTTAATGATAGCTGCCAAAGAAGTTTTGCAGTGAGTAAGGTTAACCAATCACCCCACAACCTTGCTTCCAAGTTATACTGTAAGCACATCCCAGACCAAATTCTGCCATGAATACAGATGTTTATTTATTACACATGCATTGAAAAGTAAGTAGAAAAAAAACAACTTGCATGACCCATCATGCACTCTCAAGGCCCTTTTTGCCTTGGATGGAGGTTCACTCAACTTAAACACCAAGATTCCAGAATCAAGACTATTCCACATGTTGGCATTAGGCAACCAGATTCCTATGGAGTTAATAGCTGGAGGCAGGACAGTCTGGGAATTTAGCCTTGAGCATTGTCTCCCTATGGGTTAAGGAGTAAGACCTCATTCAATTCTTATAATGATATTTTCATGCAAATGTGAGAAAAGTCTTTAAAATATATTTAGTCAGTCTCCATATCTTGAATAACTTTAATTTCTTCAATGACAGCCCATTTCTAACATTTATCAGGCTGATTAGCAAACAATTAAATCAATGAATGAAAATCCTTTTTTTCTGATATTCATCATGTATATGAATGAAGGATGAATTTACAGCCCTGTGGCTTGCATATAGTCTTTTTCATATCAGGTTTGCTGTCCCCCCAACATGGATTCTGGGTTAGGATATTGGCCCCCAGAGTTATTTTTTAACATATTGTCATGTGTATATTATCTCAGTATCATGAATGACATATTTTACAGCACATTACAGATATCATAATGATAGCTTTGCATACAGATCAACAAGTTGCTATATCAGCAATGGGATATGAAAGATGCTAGGAAGACATTGTAGCAAGTTGCTCCCCAAGCTGTTGATGAAATTCTCTCTAGGGCACATTAGCTAGTCCAGGAGAACTGAATACAGAAGACGGAAGGCTACGGCTAAAAGTGAGCACTCAGAAGCCTGAGGAGTTTGTTGGATCATGGGATGATGGATTCCAAATGTGATGGGAGATACCATGGTGGTTTCCACCTTCTCCTCCCTCCATCTCTCACCCTTCCTATTCTGGAAGACATTTGTCTTCTGAAATTTGGTTGGAGCTGTGAGGAAGGTGAGAGTGGATGGAAACCATATTTATCAGATAAGTGGGTTAAGAGATTGAAAGCATGAGGGGTAAGAAGACATAGTAGAAATGAAGAAGGATGCCCAGATTTTACGTTGTGTAACCGTGTAGGTGAAGGTGCCATTCATCCTTAGAGGCAGAATGCAAAAGGACAGCGTTGAGCAAAATGTTGTTTGTCACATGTCAATTTTGTGGCTCAGGAAAGTCATGACAGCAGTCGATGCTGCTTTTCCAGCCATCTTCTAAATCAGAGTAATCTCTCCTCTTTGATTTTATGACCTTAAATTGTCTTCTGAGGGAGTTATTGGAAAAGCAGGCAAAACTGTTGGAATCATGACCAGGTATGGGCAAGATTATATATATATATAATTATTATTATTATTTTTATTTTTTGCGGTACGTGGGCCTCTCACTGTTGTGGCCTCTCCCGTTGCGGAGCACAGGCTCCGGACGCGCAGGCTCAGCGGCCACGGCTCACGGGCTCAGCCGCTCTGCGGCATGTGGGATCTTCCCAGACCGGAGCACGAACCCATGTCCCCTGCATCGGCAGGCGGACTCTCAACCACTGCGCCACTAGGGAAGCCCAAGATTATATACTTTTTTATTTCTTTATTTCCAGAAAGCCTCTGCTACAAATTACTTGTAAAAACATTAGGTAATTTTCTGCCTAGAAGTATCATAGTATTAGAAGACAGACATCTCTGGTTTTAAGTTTGAACACTGGCCTTTGTTAATCGTGGTGACCTTGGGCAAGTAACTTAAGGTCTGTGAATCATAGGTTTCTAATCTGTAAAATTAGAATGCTACTACCCTTTATCTTTTCTTCATAGGTCAATGTATTAATGAAGTTGAAAAATGAGAAGTGTTTGTGAACTGTAATTTATGTTATAAATGCTATTCTTATTTTCATAATTATCATTGTTATAGCAAGATATTTATTTCTTCTATCTTAAGTACATAACTATTTCTAGGATCAAATATTTAATAGTGTTTGATTGTTTACTACAATTATATTAATATGCGTCATTTGTAGTCTATAGGTAATTTATTGCTTTTGGAGGTCAATAGGCCAATTGAGGGGGGTGTGTGTGTGTGTGTGTGTGTGTGTGTGTGTGTGTGTGTGTGTATTCTAGAATATTTTGAAATATAAAAAGATATTCTGAATTTAGTGCTTTGTGATTGAATTGGTCAATATAGGCATCATATTGAATGCAGTATTTCCAACTCAAATAAAAAATGAAACAATTACCCAATGGAGGATACCTTGTCCAAATGTAAGATAGTTGTTCCAAAGATAGCTTTTACTAAAGTAATATCATTGGTGTCCGTGTGTGGTCATAAAGAATAATTTTATCTGCTGTTCAGTATCTTAAAACCACTATTTACTTGTTTAAATTTTTGTAATTATTTCCTGGAAAAAAATAAAAAAGTATCGATAGTAAATGTTTTTCTTATATAGCAATGCTAGTATAAAAATTCACTACGTTGGGTTAATTCCCCCAAATTTAAATCAGCAATTCCTGCATCTGAGCAGGATATATCAGCTCAGTACTTCCTGATGTTCCTCTTTCCCTATATCTTTCAGCTTCTTTTCCCTGCACTACCTTTCCTGTTCTGTAGTTAGTTGAAAACAAAGGTTAGTTTAGAAATGCCAGCTTCATACTATTTATCTACATTGAGTGAAACACACTTGTACAAACAATAGCAGCCTTCTCCTTGTGCAATATAGGATGTGGTCAATCATTTGGCAATTCAATTTTGGTGCACTGTGAACTATTTATTGGTTAAGTTCAGTACTTTGGGCGGCAAAAGCTTTGAGAGGATTTTTTTTTTTTTTCCATTTTACAGGAAACTATAAGTTTGCAGGACCTAATATTTATTTCACAGTCAAACTTGTACTATTGTATTGATAAATATTTAATGGTATTGAGCTCATTGGTTATGCCTTGTACATTTCATTTAAATGTTTTATTACTCTAAAAGTGTAGTGTGGTCCACTGAGGAAGGAAAAGAAGGGTGAAAATCTTTCCAACCAGAGATGAGAGAGAACTCAATTTCAATTTGGAGCAAAGAGAGGAAGAGGAAAAACAATCAACCATATATTTTTTTGAGGTCCAGACAGATTATTCTTGAACAAAGTTTCCATTCAGAAAAAAAACATCTGGAAAACTCTATGAAAAATTTCAGAATTGTTTAAGCTGAAAGGCTCTTACAACGCCACAGATTCAAGATTATTTTGAGAGAGAAAAGTAGACGATGATGTAAATTCTGACGTTTCTACAGACGACATTCCCTTAGTTTATTCAGTGGGAGATGGGTGGGGACAGGCGGGAAAAGGGACATCAAATGAGAACAATTTCTGTAATAGTGAAAGTGGGTATTTGGGTAAATGAATAAAATGAAAGAGCAATCTCTGAATAAAAAAGGACTCTCATTGCATTTATAAATGAGATTGAGCTTATGAAAAAAAAATACATCCCACAGTAAAATAAAAACAGCTTTTGTTTTTGCAGCTGGTAGCTGCAAAAGTTCAATACAGTAATTTTCACATTTTTCATGATGAGGACTCCTTTTATATGCCCAAGAGTTTTTAGAGATCCACAATATAGTTAATGTACTGTCAATGTTTGTGAAATGACTAAAAACTATTCTAAATTACTGACACGTTAAAACATTTTTAAAAAGTCACAGTAGTATAAGCAAGCAAACAAAATGGGGGTACGTATTTACAAAACCAGATTAAAGAGACATGCCAGACAGTTGATCAGAATGCCAGTCTACAAAGGGCACTAAAATACGACTGAAATAAAAATCGTGTGCCAGTTAACTCAGGTTAAATTTGACTTGTTAAATTCTCATTGAATTGTAAATTGTTTCTACTTCTCTATTTGCAGTAGATAAAAGCCTCAGGTAGAAATTTTATAACTCTCTTCAAGGGCTCCTAGCCCCACTTGTATTAAATAGATAGCAAATAATTTTTTAAAATATCCTCTTGAAAAGGCATTAAATTCTAGGCTCCCCAAGGATATACATTTCTCCAAACAGCAGAACATATATTCATCAAATATGGTATTATTTTTTCAAACTACAGTACATTGTATGCATATGGATTCAAAGATCCTTTGCATTAACCCTTTGCCCACTTCTGATGGGCCCGCCGCAATCCACAGATCAGGAATACCTGAATTCCCCAATAGACTCTTGGGGTCAGAATGTCCCACAAGGATTCTACCACTCATCTTGGTCTTGATGTCAAAATTTTTCTTGATCCCATTTGTCACGAGACCTAGTTATGCCCTAGTATTTAGCCTCAGATTCTCAATGACACAGTATTGACATCCTGCAATAAATCACTCCTTTCCTGGGTTAGCTTAAGTGGGCCTAGACCCTGATTACAAGGAGCCCTAACAAGGTAAACCTCTTTGGTCCTTCACACATAGAGCTATTCACCTAGCAGACTGTAACATCAGTCCTGTGCTAAAGCCCCATCATATAGTGTACAAAGTTTAGCTCCCCAGTTGGATTTTGCTATCAAATTCCCTCCAAGGTTCATGGGCCGCTTTTCTTTCCTTCACTTGCTTGTCTTTAATCCCAATTCAGTTTTGATCTAAATTGGATTTATTGTCTCTCCTCCAAATCATGTGGATTCACTTTTCCCCTTTATGGGTTTGTGAAAGCAAAAGTAAGTGTCTTAATATGTTGTCACTTAAGAGTAGATATAGTACTTTAAATACAAATGACACATTTAACTGGACAATCACACACATCAGAAAAGTTCCTCTGGACACGCAGGCTCAGCGGCCATGGCTCACGGGCCTAGCCACTCCGCAGCATGTGGGATCTTCCCGGACCGGGGCACGAACCTGCGTCCCCTTCATCGACAGGCGGACTCTCAACCATTGCACCACCAGGAAAGCCCGAGCTTCCTCTTTTTGCTATTACCACATAGGCATGGATGGTTGAGCTGCTAGATGCTGATACTGAGCACATAAATGCAGCCAAAATAGTGAATTCACAGGATGATATGAAGATGGTGAAATGATACACATAGCATTAGTCCGTGGCCCTTCCAAATGCTGTAGCTATATTTTATAGTTCCTGGACCATAGCAAGGTTGTCGCTCAAAATGTTATTTGGCCACATTTTCATAGGGAAGTCCAAACATGTCTTTTTTTTTTTTTTTTTTTCCCAATCACCAGAAATCAGATTTAGGAAGACCTAACAATTCAAAATGTATATATATCAAAATTCCTATAACAAAACTGAGAGTACAAAAGGGAGGACAAGAGGACAAATCCACAACCATAGGTGGAGATTTTAACACTCTCTGAGTAATTGAGACCAGACAGACAAAAGCATATATATAGAGGTAAAAATTATGTATTTGAATTTGAATAACACTGCCAAACAACTTGAAATGTTTGACACTTATAAAATATTTAATCCAACAACTGCAGAGCACATAACCTTTTCACATTGTACAAGGAATGTTGATCAAGATAGATCATATTCTCCTACATAAAAAAAAAAGTCTCAATACACTTCAAAAGACTAAAATTTTACACTGCACTCTCCTATCACGGAAAAATTAAGTTAGAAATCAATATACAATAGAGACAGAGAAGTAAAAAAAAATTGGAAATTAAACAACCGCTTATAAATAGTCCATATTCAAAGAATAAATCATAAGTAATCATATATGATAATGAATTATAATTCAAATATAGTGTATCACAATTTGTTAGATGCATATAAAGGCATAAACAAGTATATATCCAGTCAGCTGCCTGTTTTTGTAAATAAAGTTTTATTGGAAACCAGGCACAATATTCATGTATATATTGTCTATGGCTGTTTTTGGACCTCAACAGCAGAGTTGAGTAGTGGTGACAGAGACTGTATGGCTTACAAACCTAAAATACTTCCTGTCTGAATCTTTACAGAAAAAGTGTATTGACCCTTGAAATAATGCAATAGTTAAAGATAAATAGGTTTTACTTTCTGAGCCTCAGTTTTCTCATCTGTAAATGAGAGTATTAAAAGTATAGACCTTAAAGAGATGTTATAAGAATTCAGTGACATAATGTAAATAAAGTGCTTAGCAGATTACCATTCAATTAATCTTAGCTATTATTATCAACAAAAAGGATAAGTAGGTTTTAAAAGATTTAAGAAAGAAGATTTGTAAAAATTAACAATCAAGTTTTCTTCCTTAAGAAGGTAGAAAAGAAAGAAAATTAAATCTGAAATAAGTAGAAGGAAGGAAATAAAAATAAACTAGATCAATGAAGTAGAAAAATTAAATTAACAAAGTTACATTGCTTCTGAAAGGCTAATAATATTAATAACTCAGCTAGATACAATAATAATATATTATATAAAACAAAATATATATTATATGTTTTATATTTACATAACTGTAGATATAAAATATGTTTTATATAATATAGAAAATAATATGCAACAATAATGTAATGTATTATATGCAAATACATTTAATGTAATAATATTATTATAATACATAATAACAATATAGTATAATAATAGCGATATAACCATAAACTCATGGCCAAGAAATAGAGAAAACACAAACTACAAACATCAGGAATGAATTAAAGCATGACATAGATAATAAGCTAACATTATAAATAGTTTTATGCTAATAATTTCCACGATTTAGATGAAGCAGAAAAATTTATTTTAAAACAGAACCTACAAAAACTGATAAAAGGTGAAAAACATATCTAGAAGTTTAATATTTATTAAGAATTTGAATTTGTTATCATAAACGGTCTTAACAAAAAAAGTCAGGCAAATATGGCTTCATTCACATATGGTGAATCCTATTAAACATTTTAAAAAGAAACAACATATAAAAGTTAAACACACTCTTTCAGAAAATAGAGAGGGATGGTTTGTTAGCTTTCTTAATGAGGCCAGAGCAACTCATATCAAGTATTTAAAACATATTAAAATAAAAAAGTATAGACCAATATTTCCTCATAAACATAGACATAGAAACATTAAAAAAAATATTAGCAAAGCAAATACAGAAACATAAAAGATAATAGATTATAACCAAGTAGAGTTTACCCCCCTTAAAATACTAATAAAATAGAACTATCATACGAACCAGCAATCCCACTACTGGGCATATACCTTGAGTAAACCATAATTCAGAAAGAGTCATGTAGGGCTTCCCTGGTGGCGCAGTGGTTGAGAGTCCGCCTGCCGATGCAGGGGACACGGATTCGTGCCCCGGTCCGGGAAGATCCCACATGCCGCGGAGTGGCTAGGCCCGTGAGCCATGGCCACTGAGCCTGCACGTCTAGAGCCTGCGCTCTGCAACGGGAGAGGTCACAACAGTGAGAGGCCCGCGTACTGCAAATAAAAAACAACAAAAGAGTCATGTACCACAATGTTCATTGAAGCTCTATTTACAATAACCAGGACACGGAAGCAACCTAAGTGTCCATTGACAGATGAATAGATAAAGAAGATGTGGCACATATATACAATGGAATATTAGCCATAAAAAGAAAAGACATTGAGTTATTTGTAGTGAGGTGGATGGACCTAGAGTCTGTCATACAGAGTGAAGTCAGAAAGAGAAAAACAAATACCGTATGCTAACACAGTTATATGGAATCTAAAAAAAAAAAAAATTGTTCTGAAGAACCTAGGGGCAGGACAGGAATAAAGCTGCAAACATAGAGAATGGATTTGAGGACACGGGGAGGGGGAAGGGTAAGCTGGGACGAAGTGAGAGAGTGACACTGACATATATAAACTACAAAATGTAAAGTAGATAGCTAGTGGGAAGCAGCCACATAGCACAGGGACACCAGCTCAGTGCTTTGTGACCACCTAGACGGGTGGGATAGGGAGGTGGGAGGGAGACCCAAGAGGGAGGGGATATGGAGATACATGTATATGTGTAGCTGATTCACTTTGTTATACAGCAGAAACTAACACAACATTTGTAAAGCAATTATACTCCAATAAAGATGTTTAAAAAAAAATCAGTCAATGTTCAAATTAATAGAACAAGAAAAAAATCACAGATTTAAGAAACACATTTGACAAAATCCAGCAGCCATTCTCCATAAAAATTATTGGCAACATAGGAAGGGAAGAAATTTTCCGAAATAAAAAATGCATATCTAAAAAAAATTCACATCATATTAATGATATACTAAACTTTGACCCCCTATGGTGGAAAACAAAGCAAAACTGTTTATGTCACTATATTTATTCAACGTTAGAATGGTATTCCTAGACATTGCAGTAAGGCAAGAAAATAAAATGCATTCAGATTGGAAAGGGGAAAATCAAAGAGTTTTTACTTTAAAAGAGCAAACTTGTTGAAAGATTAAACCTTAAGACTTTCCAGAAAAGAAAAATTGGAAATAATAGATAAATTTAGCACAATAGAGTAGTACATTATCACCAATCAAAATTCATATTTATTTCCATATACTAGCCAGAAACAATTAGAAAAATAAAACATTCACATCATCAGAAACATAAAATGCCTGGGAATACATTCATCAAAACATGCTTAACTTCTATTTTGAATGTTATACAACGTTGCATAGAGAAATTTAAAAAATTACGGAAAAACACGTTCTGATTTTAGATTAGAAAAGTTAATATTGTTTAGACATTAATTCTTCCCAGACTGATTTACAGATTCAATACAACCCAGACAAAATTTCCAAAAAAGTAATTTTGTAGAAATTGAGAAGAGGATTCTCAATTCAGATGATAATGCTCCTTGAGGAAGTTTGGGAATGTGTGTGTATGTAATGGGTGAAGGGGTTTATTTCTTAATGATGGGAGAGGAGCAAAAGGGAGTTTAATGGCTAGAGGACAGGGCTGTAATGAGAAAGATATTTCTACAAAATGAAGACACCTCTTATCTCTTTGAGAAATACAGCTGTAGGTGATTTAAATATAGAGCCATAAACTGTGATATCTAGAAGAGATTCAAATTAAGACCAAAGTTTTCATTTTATGTAGAAAATTAAATCTAAAATGTTAATTTTGTTTGAAGTTATCAATAGTTTCTTTTTTGTTTTTTTTGTTTTGTTTTGTTTTGTTTTGCGGTACGCAGGTCTCTCACTGGTGTGGCCTCTCCCGTTGCGGAGCACAGGCTCCAGACGTGCAGGCTCAGCGGCCATGGCTCACGGGCCCAGCCGCTCCGCGGCATGTGGGATCTTCCCGGACTAGGGCACGAACCCGTGTACCCTGCATCGGCAGGCGGACTCTCAACCACTGCGCCACCAGGGAAGCCCTATCAGATAGTTTTTTGACAGACTCATTAAATTATTAAAGCTCAGATACATCAACTTCCGGTCCAGTACTCTTTCTGCTTTATCATCTCTCAGAACTCAGGTAAAATCAGAATTTAAAAAAAAAAAAAAAATGGACTCTTCAAGTCAAATAGTTGATCTTTGATGTTGACTTTAATCTTTTCAGGGAAAGCTGGGTTTTAAAGAAAGTGATAGAGTCATATAATGGAACACTACTAGCATTACAGCAAAACGATACTCCAAAATTTAGTGATTTGAAACATGTTAACAAACATTTTATTGCCTCTCATGTTCTGTGGTTTTAGTAGACTCAGTTGGATAGCTTTATTGGCCTCTGGGATACTTTAATGGCTGGATGTCTCTTCCTGCCACTTGCTTTCCAATGTTCCTCTTTTCCACACAGTCTCTCCATGTGGTTTCTCCATCAGGGTAGTCAAACTTTTATGTGATGGCTCAGATTGTTAGGAGATGTTTTTCTAGTGGTCTTAAAGATTATGCACATCTTGTGAGCAAAAGCACTGTTTCATTCTTCTGTTTATAAAGTACTAAGCAACTGAAACAGTGACTTGGTAAAATTACAAAAATGTTTAATGTTTCAATTTTCTTACTTGTAAATGTAAGGGTAATAACAGTGCTTCCCTGCTAGAGTAATTGTAGCATTAATTGAGATAATATATGTAAAATTTCTAGCACTATATTGGGTACTGTATTTACATTATTATTAACAAATGTTCTAAAATTTTATATTGTGTCCTCACCTTTACCATTGTCTAGTTTTTGCTAAAATTGCATTTTGTTTTCTCTGGGACTCTATGCTACTTCACTTTCTGTGAAACAATCATAAAGCACAATCTATTGTTGATGCAAAATGAATTGAATTCCACTCTAGCTACTAAATTTAAACTTTGAGCATTCCTATTTTTCATAAACAAAACGGTCTCATATCAACTCATTAACTAAAAAGTTTCCTATATGGGTTGTGATGAATTTTCTTCAAGTTTTAAGAGATAAAGATTTCTTCTGTTTTTTTGTATTGTATTTGTTAGAAATCATTGTTTTCTTTAACCCCTAACCTCGTTTTATGGAATCCTGGGCTATTTTTACATTATGATATTATAAACCAAAATTATAAAATAAAATAAATTTAATACTCAATTAATAGAATAAAAATCAGATACAAATCTCTCTCTCTTTTTTTTTTTTTTTTTGTCCATGCCACGTGGCTTGTGAGATCTTAATTCCCTGACCAGGGATCGAACCCTGGCCCATGGCAGTGAAAGCACAGAGTCTTAACCACTGGACCGCCAAGGAATTCCCAGATCCAAATCTTTTAAGAGAAGCATTTCAGCTTTTTTCCTACTTTGGGTCTGTGGACATTGCCTTTGTGTAGGAATTAAGGGTAGTTTGGTGCAAACACCAACTATACAACTGTTCCGAGAAATGTTTAGAGCATAGTTGATTCACAATAAAGATGTGTTGAATACCTGATCAAACTGCCTGGTAGGACACGTCTTTCTCCTTCCATAGAACTATATATGTATCCCTCTCACTGAAGCTTCACCCTTAAAGAGAACAACCTTGCCATATAGAATATCCTCTCCATTATCTAATGGTCATGTGACCGGTCACATGACCATTATCTAATGGTCATGTGACCGGTCACATGAATGCAACTGATTTAGCCCTAGAAATGGCACGTTGTCTCTTCTACTGCCATTCGTTGGTGAAACAATCCCAAGGCCCACCCATATTTCAGAGGAGAGAAAATAAGTTCCACCTCTTTGTGGAGGGGACTAATCAAGAATTTATAAAGATTTTCAAACCAATGTAGTCTGCCTTCTGGTCACAGACTATTTACATTCTTGTCATGAACAAACATACTCACTGAATTCCAATATCCTCAAAGTTTCACCTGATCAGGCTTGAAGACCAAGACCACATCATCTAAATCCAGTTCTGGTGAGGAAGAAACTACTCAGGAGAAGCTCCTCTCAATCAAAGGCCTCTGGACAGGAAGTAAAGGGAAAAATAATCCCCCTTGTCTCCTCTAACATAGAGTTACCACTGTAAATCAGGGACAGGAAAACTACTATAGAGTCTTTTATGCAAAAGGGAGGAAATGGATGGCACACTGCAGGTAAAGGTCCATAGCTATTCTAAAGTAAAGATAGACCTGTGCCAACAACTGGGGCCCAGTCTATACGCCATGAATTGTTCTCCATGGCTCTTGTATCTGATCTCTGAGTCATGCTTCCTTTTTAATGAAAAATGGCATTAGTTTGCAATAATTAATTTTCCTAATAGAAGGTTGAGGGCTCAAAGGCCACTTTTTCATTTTAGTTCAAGTTAATATTGCTTGTACTGATACAGTTCTTAAAATACACACACACAGGGCTTCCCTGGTGGCGCAGTGGTTGACAGTCCGCCTGCCGATGCAGGGGACACGGGTTTGTGCCCCGGTCCGGGAAGATCCCACATGATGCAGAGCGGCTGGGCCCGTGAGCCATGGCCGCTGAGCCTGCGCGTCCGGAGCCTGTGCTCCGCAGTGGGAGAGGCCACAACAGTGAGAGGTCTGCGTACCGCAAAAAAAAAAAAAAATACACACACACAGCAAACCTTTTTGGCTTTCCTATAGATCTGATTGAGGTTCATCCCATTATTCCAAAGCCACACACAGAAATCTCTGCAATCAACGTCCCTTGCTACCTGAGCTGAGAGTTAGGGAGCTGTGATAAAATGCCCATAATATTCTTAGAAACCCTTTTTTTCTACTAAATAGAGTCTACAAAATACTGACAAAATATTCTCAGGTTTTAACAAAGAGTGACATCCTTGACATCTTATGTACAGTTCCTTATGTCTGTATTGTACTGATAGCAGTCTGGATTTCATCTTTGTCCTGAGGCCGTCGTTTAATTTGAGAGTTTGCTATTACTGCTCAACAAACCACTCCACAATTTAGTGGCTTAAAACAATAATTTATCCTCCAAGGTTCTACTTGGGGATATCTTCTTTGAGGTGACTGTGGTCATTTGGGGCTGGTCCTAAAATTTTCCAAATGTCCGAGATGGCTTCTTCATTTATTTGTCTGGCGCATCAGCTAGTATGGAAGGAACACCTGCCCACTAGCTGGGCATCTAACTTGACATGTGGCATCTCCACCTGGCTAGCTTAGCTTTTCTTGCATTATGGCTGTCTCAGGTTAGTCAGAATTCTGAAACCTGAATAAATGATCCAAAAGAACCAGGTGGAAGCTGTAAGCCTTCTTGCAAACTAGCCCCAGAAATAATACTCTGTCATCCTTGCCATGTTTGATTGGTCAAAAATAAGTTAGCGCATCACGAGCCCAGCCAAGAAGCAACAGGGCAGACTATGCAGGTGTATGAAGACTGAAAGGTGTGGTTCATGGGGAGGGGGAGAATTTTACAACTAGCTCCCACATTTATATAGCTAATAAGTGGCAGAACTAGAGTTTTAATCTTGATTTGATGGCTGCCAAAGTCTATACTTCTAACCAATATATTTTGCCCCGTATTTCTTTTTTTAAAAGGTTATGTATGTCAAGAAATTTTTTCATCTATCTATCTTATTGCTTTTGGGGAAGTATCGTTGTTAGTTTTATGTATTAACTTGTTTAGGCTGTAATGCACAGTTATTTAAATGAACATTAATCTAGGGGTTGCTGTGAAGGTACTTAGTAGATGCAGTTAACATCTACAATCAGTTTACTTTAAAAAAAGATTATCTTCACTAATGTGGGTGGGTGTTATTCAATCAGTTGAAAGTTTCTGAAAATCAAAAACCTGAGGTTTCCTGGAGAAGAAGAAATTCTCCCTTAAGACTGAATCTGAGGAAATTCCCTGGCAGTCCAGTGGTTAGGACTTCATGCTTCCATTGCAGGGGACATGGGTTCAATCCCTGGTCATGGAACTAAGATCCACAAGCTGCCCAGTGTGGCCAAAAATAAATGAATAAATAAAAAAGGACTGCATCTGAGTTTCCAGCTTGCTGGTCTGCCCTACAGATTTGATATTTGCCAGCCTCCACAATTATATGAGCCAATTCCTTAAAATTAATCTTTTTATATGCATGTGCACATGCATAATAATTACATGTATATATAAGAATATATAATGTATATATGCATATTTTATTATATGAAATATGTATATGTGTGTATAGTATGTATAATGTTATACATTGTTATGTAATGTTATATAATGTTATATGTGAGCATATATACATATACACATTTGTATATATAAAGTATATATTCATATTATATAATAGTATATTATACTATTACATAAATGTAGATGTATATATGTAATATATGCATATGTATGTTTATATAAATATAACTTATTGTTTCTATTCTCTGGAGAGCCCTAAATAATACAGGGGTATGTAGTTGGCCTGACTATTACAGGGATATGTACAAGGGAATGGCATTTAATTTGGGACCACATAAAAGTAGTTCACATTTGTGGGTTTAAACTGCCTCGTTTTGTAAATCTCACCATTTCAAAAGGCTCTATCTGTGTATGTAGCAAAGTAGCCTTTAAACTGCTTTTATGCACTGATGCCAAGTGTCTTTAAAACTTAAAAAATAAAAGCAGATTCTATACTATTCATACAAAAGACCATTAGAATATGGTGATATCTTTATAATACCAAAGCATCCACAATTCCATCGTATATCTAACAAGTAGAGCAAATAGAAATAAAACAAAACAAAAAGCATAATATGTATAATTTTCCATTAAAGAAAAGACACAGAACAGGATGCAGTCGTGACAATATCATATCATATCTGCCTAAAAGTGTTTTTGTTGGTTTGGGCAAATCTAGACAAAGCTTAACCTAATTAGAAAGTAGATTTGCATGGCTTTTTGGCAAAATGCACTGAATGGGATGGAGGTACCACTAGAGCTTTGGGGCTTTTGCATTAAGCTCCAGCTGGGCCCAGCAGACACTGTCCAAAAGATGACCTCCAAATAATTAAATGATTTCCATATGTTTGCTCAGGTCTACTCTTCTAATTCGAGTGTTGCCATCTTTTTCCAAGCCCACTGCTTCTTACTGTGCTGCAACAGTGTTTAGAGGAGACTCACAATTGGAAATCATCAAATATTCTACAATTGAATGGTTTCAAAAAAACAGAAAACTACAACAGTTGGTCCTTTAAAATGGAGCCATTTTAAGTATGATACCATTAGCTTGATTTTAGGTTAGAGAACTCTCATTTGGTTTGGGTTTTTGGAAACAGGTAGTTTAAAGAATAAAATTGTTTGAAAAATGGTGTTTCATTAATAACTAAGGGAAAATAAATGAAGCTCTCTATTTCTCAAAATGAAACTTACTATCCACCAACTTTTTACAGTAGAATACATTTTCTACTGACAGAGAGCATACTCAACGTTAATTTTGAAAATCTTATGCAAAATTTCTTTAAATAAGAGAATACGATTAGGTTTTCAATCAGCCTTTATTGGTTATGTGACTAGATAGATTTTAATAAAATATAACAGAGCTACTAAAACACATGGTATGAAATGCTGTATCAAAGATGTTGTAAATCAGAGCTTTTACAACATGAAGGAGGTTAACTTCAATATGATTATTCTAAAATTTACGTACCACCCCTCTTCTATTTCATGCGGGGAACCCTTTTTCAACATCTATCTATAGTCAGTTTAAGAACTATGACCTCTTTCCTGTATGCCAGCAGTTGGCAAACTAAGGCCTTATTTTGTACATGAAATATTTTGGGGACACAGCCATGCCCATTTGCTTCTGTATTGTCTATGGCTACTTTCTGCTCTCCAACACAGAACAGAGTATTTGTGACAGAGATGGTATGGCCTGCAAGTCAGAAATATTTACTATCTGATCCTTTACAGATAAAGTTTACCAACTCCTGTTTATAATGAAAAAGTAATAAAAAGAGCACCACCTAACTGGATACATTTATTCATTCATTCTATGAACACTTTTTGAGTATTTACTGTGTTTCAAGACTGTGTTATTACAATCTGTCTACAAAGATGAACAAGACACCAAAACTGACTCTAAAGATCAAATGTTCCACAGAAAGAGAGTCATGAAATTAAACAACTGCAATGTAGTACAATGGATGCTATAAGAAGCAGGTTTGAATTTTACATTAGAGAAGAAGACAAAGCAACTAACTGTATAGGAGCAGGGAAATGATGATATTTGATCAGCATCTAAATGTAGAAAGTTTCATTCACAAGTTTGGATGAGAATGATATTCAGACAAAAAGTAATGCATGTGTTAGTCCCTGGAAGAGTGAAACATTGTCTTATGTAGAAGGTTTATCAAGTGTAAGAGTTCGAGCTGTGACCCACAGGGAGTAACAATAAATAGAACTGCATGTGTGGACCAGGGCTCTATTCAATACTAAAGCATTTACTGAAGGGTTATGGGGAATCATTGGAACAGTTTAGAAAAAGAAGCTGCATGATTACATTTGCATAACATGATAACTCAGGCAAGCATTTAAGGATTAACAAGAGTGAAGAATAGATAGGAGTTATAAGAATATAAACTAAGGCAAGGTATTAGGTTTATGTTAGTAGGAAGTTATAGAAACCCAACTTGAATTGACCTAGGCAATATATATGTCTATATATACATCTATATCTATGTATCTATGTATCTAAAATCAGGCTTATCCATTTGGATGCCATCCACAGATCCAGATCTGTATTTCTCCAGCTCAATGTTCTCAATAAAGGAAAACTTCTGCTTCCCAATAATTCTAACCAAATTAAGCCAACTCTTTGCCAGATTCTGTTCTCATGCCATTCCTAAATAAACCACTATGCCCTGACTTAAAAGGAGACAGGAATTTTTACCCGTGCATGATTTTGAAGTGACAAGCAGTAACATATATTAACTTTTTAAAGTTTTATCAAGGATTTATTTTAGTTCAGTTGAGCCTATATTGTCTGATTGTTACATGGTGCCAGGCAGTGAGTGGTTGGAAATGCAGTGTTGGAGAAGCTGCGTCTGTTTTTGAGGATCTTTTCACCTAGTTAATGAGGGAAAAGTCAGTAGGTGAATAAAGATATAAGCAAGGTCAGATTTCTGTAAGAACACGAGAGAGCCAAGTAGGGGAGGCAGGCATTGTCAGGAACACCACCCAGGAGTAGAATTGTCTAAAATGAGAATTGAAAGGGAGTAGAATCTAGCCAGGGTAGGGAAAGAAGCAGGTTGCAAATAGACAAAAGGGAAATATACAAATCCTTGGCATGGAGGCCAACTGAAAGGGGAGGGTAGGCATGAGGAGAGATGGATTCCAAGGTGTAAAAGCCGAAACCAGACCATGAAGGTTAGAGACACTCTGATAAAAAACTTGAACTTTATTTTGAGGGAAATTTGGATCAACTGAATTTTTTTTTTTTTTTTTTTTTTTTTCGGTTCGCGGGCCTCTCACTGTTGTGGCCTCTCCCGTTGCGGAGCACAGGCTCCAGACGCGCAGGCTCAGCGGCCATGGTTCACGGACCAGCCGCTCCACGGCATGTGGAATCCTCCCGGACCGGGGCACGAACCCGTGTACCCTGCATCGGCAGGCGGACTCTCAACCACTGCGCCACCAGGGAAGCTGAGGCTGAATAATTTAAAGTTGGTGGAGGATCATTATCAGATGTGCTCTTTAGGACAAACACTCAGCTATATTGAGATCATTTAGTGTCCTTTGGAATCTCATTTTAAGCGAACAGCAGGCAGGTAGAGAGCTTATTTCAACTCAAAGAATGGAGAGATTCAGAGCAGGCACAGTACAGCTGTTCTTCCACTCACGGCGTAACCACTCTGAACTTCAGCTTGTTTCCTCCGTGTAAAGGGAATAATAATATTTCCTACTTTATAGGATTGTCTGGGAAACAACTGAGATCATGTAATGCAAGAACTCTATAATAAAGCCGAACACATAGGAATTGCTCAATAAATTGACTCTATTTCTATTATCATTATTATTATGAGTAATTTTTCAACAATGTTTTTCAAGGCATTCTATTATTCTGTGATGTTCCATAGATCTTGAGATTGTGTGGCAGAGGGAGAGGGAGACCGAATGAGAAAGAGAGAAGAAGGAAGTGCAAGAATGGGAGAGAGATGCTTATCTGTCTCAGAGAATGGGGAGATTTCATTTCAATTGATAGGAAGACTTGTATAAATTCTATCATAAATAAACATTATGTTTACAGTTAGCAAAATGTATTAACCACTGGGGTGAAGTGAAGCAGCTGCTTAACAGAGCAGAGCCTCTCTGCAGGGGGAAAAGAAGACTTTAGTCAACCGAAACCGTAGGCCCCGGTGTTACTCAAAACACGTTTCAGGTAAAGATCATAATGTGTATTTTCACAGTATTAATTAAAAAAGCAAACTATTATCTGGAGGCAAATTAAAATGAAGAAGATGTTTGATTAAAACTTCCATGGACCAAACATTACCGGTAGGTAGTCTCATAGAATCCAAGTGGAAATCAGGGTTAAGAGTAAAGCAGGTCACACATGCCCACAGTGACACACAACTAAATTTGCATAGTTTTACAATTTTCACTAATGAGAGAATAGCCATTTGGTTTTATAAAGCAAATTATGGAAGTGTATTGATAATTCTCGTTGTTTCTCACTCCCTAAAGAATCTAGCAAATATTATTTTGGTATAATAAGACTTCTTCAAGAGACACAGGGCTTTAGTCAAAATGTCATGGAAATCTCTTCCTTTTCCAAACTTTTTTTCATTTCTGTTTGTGTCTGTGCCACAGCCATCATGCATGCTTTATGGTTAGATGAGGACTCTTCTCCTTTTAAATGTGATGCCCAAAGACCAATATAGACACGTGGCTGGCTTTGTCTTTAAAAAAGTAGAGCAGTGATATCTGCAGTGCTTTGAAACATATCACAAGCCCTCAAATATGCCGATCAACACACCTGAAATTCCCCTATTTTGGTGGGTTACACAGCGACTATTCAAGAATTCTATTTTTTAAACTAAAATACAATTATCTCTAGAAGAAAAGGTAGTAATAAATGCCATAGGGCAACTGAATTGATTAGATCCCTTTCCTTTTTTGCAGAAAAGACTGAGGGTGGTGGTGGGCAAATAGACCAAAGGAGAAATTCAAATAGAGGAAAGGCCCAGAATAAGGAAACATAGTCTTTGGGAAAGAGGAACTGCTACTAAAGATGCCTGATAGGGCTCGTCATAGAACAGACAACCCTATAGCTTGCTTCTTGCCTATGCCTGTTAAAGGATTTCATACAAGCAACTAGAGTGGAGACTTGGGAGGAAACTCTTAAATTCAGACATCCCAAAGGGACTCTCGGTCTGCTCATTAATGCCTGATTTACTTATTCTTTCTGATCTCTTGTCTTGCAAAAGAAATTTATCTCTGCTTCTTTCATATTATTTCTGACCCCCCCTAAAGAAACTCTTAAATTATTATTAATGCCCTTAATATTTTTTGCTAACTCCCACATATTTCATCTAAGTTCCTCCTTGGCTTAATTCTTCTCTGTTTTTCCATGTCACTGTCAGCTCCCATTTTGATTGATGTTTTCTCCAGAGGTCACATCAGAATAGAAGTCAGAGGTGACCACCATCCTCACAAGGAATAATCTAACTCTGAATTCCTCACATTTCTAAACAAGTATACACATGGCCAAGTTTTTTGCAAACTTAAAATGATTCCCACCATCTTCTTGTTTTATGAAACATGCCACATATACAATTATAAATGAAGGAATAAGCAAAGAATCTAGGAATATTGCCTAGCTCCACTTGGTGATTTTCAGATGGTTAGAAAAAGAACAAAGCCTTCCGGTTTCTAGGGCACTTGTCTTAACTAATATACAGAACTGCATGAATACATAATGCAGATGAAAACTATAGGAAGAAGGGTCAATATGACTCTTTCTCTGCCTTCTGACACTTAGGCTGGGCAAAGATCCACCTGCACCACCATATGTACAGCAGAGAACTGAAAAGCTCTTCTCCTTGACCTCCTGGGATTCCTACATCAGATGGGATTGAGCTGAAGGCAACAGCTGGCTTGCAGATGCGCACGATTTACCCACATTTAAGTAGCCTGGGCAGAGGCAGAGACATCTTTGAATGTGTACCCAATTCCGTGTGGTCAATCAAAAGACTTCAGTCTATTTGGATGTCTCTGGGACCTATGTCTTCCCTTTGTTTACAGGCTGATGGAAACAGACTTAACTGTTTTGGGGGTAAAGTGAGCATTTGAGTCTGGGTCAGTATGTGGAGTCAAGTCAGATGGATAATGGATGGTGTGATGGTCCTGGAATGCAGGCTTAGACTGCCCACTTGCAAACACATACTTATGAAGGAGTAATCTCACTGAAAGAAAATGAGGCAAGATCTAGCTGACGTGGCTGGAAATTGCTATGAACTAAGAATTAGATAACATAGGAGGCAAAGTTACAGACCTCCCAATCACCAGAAAATGAGCAGGGTCTTTTTTAATATATGCATGTAACGTAGTCCATGTTGTCTTTTTGCCTTGGTAAAAGACAAAAGCGCACATAATGTTTATCTTTTCTGGAATCCTTTTGCCTGACCCAGACATAGACAGGATCAACAGACAGAAAGCTGAAATATAATATTAGAAGCAGCCCACTTTCAGTTTGTAGGTACTTTAAGTTACCAGAAAGTGATAGTTTTTATCTTTTCAATCTAATTACACTAAAATAGATTCAGAAGGGACTTGGTGCCTGAGGGAAGTGTAGTGCTGGATAGTGTTTTAGGTCAGGCTCCACCATCTATGTTTTATTCTGGTCTCGGGTCAGCCGTCTACCAGCTACACCATCCCTAACATTGGCTAGGGATTTGATTAGCTCCTCAATTACTTAGTCAGACTGGCAGGCTGTTCCCTGGTGCTTAGGAAGGATGGTTCTGAGCTGCTCTCTAATTGTGAAACTAATTAGTTACAGAGCCCTCATGGGTGACTTATAATCCTCACTTTAATATTTTGTAGTTGAAAATAGAAATTCCGTAATAATATAAAAAGTTATTTTCATTCATTCTCTTAATTTCTATTAATGGCTTACTAAAATTGTTAATCCTAAAAGATTTAATTTCAAAATTTCAAAATGAATATATTAATTTAAAAAATTAAAAACATACATGTATTTCAAAATATCAAAAAAACTATTATACAAAAACTATTTTGTACAGCAGGTTATAAAATTTGAGGCAAATACAAATGCTTGGTGAAAAAATGGCACAATAGCTAAAGCAAGAGCTATACTAAATAATTATGCATATCAAAGAGCTAAAATACATTGCATATATGTATTTACAATTTAACCTGATAATATTGCCTATGAGGCATCTTTCCACATCCCAGACTTAAAAAAATTTGTTTTTGTCTATTTAGCTACCTGCAAGTCTTTGAAAGATTCACTAAAATAAATAAACTTCCTTTACTTTAACCTACATATCCCCCTTTTCTCGCATTGCCCTTGCCCACGTCTCAGGACATCCAAAGAATCTTGAAAACAACACAAACAGGAATGGAATTGCACAGCATGACGGGACCTTCCTTATGCATGGCTGGCTCCCACTTGAAAGAGGGGAAAGAATGCATAGCAATGTTAAGTCTACATGCACAGCTTCTGATTTGGCCCATGAATTATAGATGCACTTCTGAGGGGCCATTTCCCTTATGGGTTCTGATGCAAAAACAGTGGATAAATATCTAATGCACTTGACCCAATATGTTAATCAGACGGTAAGGTAGATACCCATGGTCTCTCTATGCTAAGTTTAATTAATGGCATGTATAACTGTATAGTCCCTTTCTCGTCTCCTTAAACTCTACATAATGGGATACATTCTCCCACACGAGCCGGAAAGTTTGTGTTTTCTAGTCATGAAGTTTTGCTCTCTATTGTAAGGTCAGCACATTCATTTCCCAGCACCCCCAGTTCCCAACTGCTATTTAAGCTATTAGTTCATTGAGTTCATCTGTCATGGGTCTGCTTTAACATGCTTGCCAAGGGCTCTGAGAGCTGTTCTCGCTCTGCTATGTCTTTGTGCTAATGAATCATTTTGAACTAGTCAGATATAGCCTCACCATTGAATGTAATTCCTTATGTGAGTTCAGTGTAACAAAACCAGGCTGAACACTTGCACCTGCTCACTCAGCTATATCGTCTGTTCCTTTGTGAGGTGTCAAGGATATCTACAAGTCTGTGGAGGGGGAAGTCTTCTTGCTCTGTCAACATGATAAGATGTGGCACAAGACTTATGTGTAAAGTGCCAAGATATATCCACAAAATAAATAGAAAGAAATTACATATGTTTAAAGCTACTCAGCATTCTCAGTAGATACAACTGAACCTGGCTTTTGAAATTAAATACTCTCTTTCGTGTGATTACAATTCTGATCATTATGATGATGATTCATTTAGCATTAGATTTCTCTAGAGTTCTCCATTTAAATGGGGATAACTCTCATCCAAATGAGATTTGTCATGGCCATTGGTATATCATTCAGGAACTTAAAAATAGTATTTCAGTTTATTTGTGTATTTATTGTAACTTAGTGTCCTGTTTCTGCATAATCAGGGAATCTATTGTCATTTAAAATCCGAAACAGGGAGTGGATATCCTCAGAAAAAGTGGTGTGTCTACCTCTTCAGACTCCATGACAGGGAAGACCCACAAGTCATACAGAAAACGTATCATGTGTAGCTGTAGACTATTCGGGCTTTAACCTGATGACTGAAACCACAGCCAGGTGTTTGTCTAGCTTATCTGAGGGACACAATATCTTTCCTTTTAAGAACTGAATCACAAAAATCTCAGTCATTTTAAATTAACTCATGAGACAAAGATTCTGGGTTTTGTGATATATTCTCATTTCAAGCAGGAGATGCTGTTCTGAGAATCAGGATCTGGCATAAAGTTTACGTCTGTCTACTTCCATGGTAGCTTTTACCCTTTTACAGCTTTCTCTATTAAAAACTGTCTCCAGGGCTTCCCTGGTGGCGCAGCGGTTGAGAGTCCGCCTGCCGATGCAGGGGACACGGGTTCGTGCCCCGGTCTGGGAAGATCCCACATGCCGCGGAGCGGCTGAGCCCGTGAGCCATGGCCGCTGAGCCTACGCATCCGGAGCCTGTGCTCCGCAACGGGAGAGGCCACAGCAGTGAGAGGCCCGCGTACCGCAAAAAACAAAACAAACAGAAAAAAACAATAAAAATAAAATCTGTCTCCAGGGGCAGAAGGGACAGAGGCTTGGACCTGGGTGGTGCATACGTTAGCAAGGTAAGTGTTGACTGATCTCACTAGAACCACCTGTGGGAACCTGGCAAAGCCAGACAGTGCTGACAGGTGCAGTGATGACACACTGTAAGCTCCATAAAGTGCAGGGACAGCATCGTGGCCACCCGTGCACTTTTTTTTTTTTTTTTTTTGGCATCTCATTTTTTTATTTTTATTTTTTTTATAAAGCAGGTCCTTATTATTTATCTATTTTGTACATATTAGAGTATATATGTCAATCCCAACCTCCCAAATCATCCCACCACCACTCCCCCCCCCACCACTTTCCCCCCTTGATGTCCATACGTTTGTTCTCTACATCTGTGTCTCTATTTCTGACTTGCAAACTGGTTCATCTGTACCATTTTTCTAGATTCCACATATATGAGTTAATATATGGTATTTGTTTTTCTCTTTCTGACTTACTTCACTCTGTATGACAGTCTCTAGGTCCATTCACATCTCTATGAATGACCCAGTTTCATTCCTTTTTATGGCTGAGTAATATTCCATTGTACATATACCAAGAGAAAACCATAATTCAAAAAGACACATGCACCCCAATGTTCACTGCAGCATTATTTACAATAGCCAGGTCATGGAAGCAACCTAACTTCCCAACAACAGATGAATGGATAAAGATGTGGTACATATATAAATCTGTGCATCTTTTTTTTTTTTTTTTTTTTTTTTCAGTACGCAGGCCTCTCACTGTTGTGGCCTCTCCCATTGCAGAGCACAGGCTCCAGATGTGCAGGCTCAGCGGCCATGGCTCACGGGCCCAGCCACTCCGCAGCATGTAGGATATTCCCGGACCGAGGCACGAACCCATGTCCCCTGCATCGGCAGGCAGACTCTCAACCACTGTGCCACCAGGGAAGCCCTCTTTATTCATTCATGCATCAAACATTTTTCAGCACCTACTCTGTACTAGGTGTGGCAAAGGGCATTGGGAAGACAGTGATGAACAAGACAGGCCCAATCTTCAAGGGCTCTCATCTATTAGCTCACATCTCCTCAGTCCTCAGGAAGATGGCATTTGCTTTTTACATTTTCATTCACTGAGCATTATGTGCTTTTTCTGTTATTTATAGAAAGAGCTGGAAATTTAATCCAACAGGCATTTATTCTATTGATATACTAGTATAAGCAAAGCACTATGTTAGGTGTGATAAAGAATGCAAAGATGGCTAAGACTCCATGGGTGCATAACATGGTGAGAGAAAGAGGCGGGCGCTATGAGTGAGAAAATAAAGAGAGTGTGGGAAGGGGAAAGTCCATCCTTTTGGGAGTGGCTGTCACACGAACAAGGATTTGATGCAATCCTTGCAAAACTGTATAGAGACAGTTTATGGTGGGAGCACATGATAGACTCTGAGAGAAGAAAAGAGTAACTAGGGAAAAATGCAGATTAGGGATTATTGAGTTAACTCCTGAGGCTGGAAGACGGAGTTCAAAAGTGGAGTTTCAGGAAAGAGAAAGGAAATTACAGAATATAACAAAATGTGGAGCAAATGCAAAAAGAGTCTTAATAACATACATGGTCTTAGGGTGCCTTTACTTTTTAAATTTCCTATCTGAAGAATGTTCCATCACACTTTAAAAATTGTCCTCATCATTCAAGGTCTTTCTGAAGCCCTACCTACTCTATTTAACCTACCCCACTGTTGAGCCAGTATTGTTCTTTGTCTTCTTGAAATACATACAAGCCCATTTGCCTTCTAAAACAATTGTATGCATAGAGTTACATACACTTAATCCTTATTTGGTTGAGTTTTTTCTCCCCAGGTGTTAAGCTTCTCGAAGAAATTATTCGTCTTGTTCTTGTGTCTTCCCTCCATAGTATATAGCAAGGCACATAATGAGAGCTAAAGAAATACTTACTGCTCTGACCAGGCAACGTGACTTAGACCTATAAAAATCCCTTTGAAATTCCCATCAGCAATGACTTTTGTTGACTTATGATCTTAAGACTCTTAATCAAATCTTTTCTTACTTAGTATTTATTCATCACTCCTATATACATATGCTAAGTGCTATAAAATAGATGGGACACTGACACAACCTTGACCTCTAGAAATGACTCAAGATCATTCCAAGCATGACCCACACCTTAGTTCTGAGTGCCAGACTTATGTCTTCTTTCTTGTTCCAGTAATTTACCTGTACCTTCTCTTATCCTTTGAAATAATTTAAATAAGTGCAGTGTATATATGGGAGGCTTCTCCACGGAAGAAAATAAATGTACTCACCAGCTGACTTTTCATTCCCGCAAAGCAAGTGCCTGAAATTCAAGGATAAGTCTGCTGTTCAGCATCCCTAATTATCCCAACTTCACAATCCATACTTTAAGGTAATGTTACTAGCAAATCACCCAAGCTATCAAAGAGGACATGCATTTTAAAGAAACATTAAGTAATACCTTTATATGCAAACTGCTCATATTTCTAATAAAGTAGAAAAAATATGATTTTTCCCTTGACCATCAAAAGGCATGTGCAAATCAGCATTTGAAAATGCTAAAATAATTAGCCAATAGTTTGGATTTAGGGAGAATCTGATACTTTTTTCTGACAGACTGACAGTGTATTATAAATTCCAACGATTTATGTTTTAAGGCCCCAGCTTCCCATGCCTGCCAGCCATGTCACAGCCTTGAGGAATTATGGCTGTTTAATCAGGGTTGAGCATTTCCATGCTCAACCTTCAACCAGTGATGCTGTGCCCATGTTTTCACCAGTGACAGATGAATCCACGTACTCTAGCAGTTCCTGCATGACAATACTTTAGAAGCCCTGCTAAAGTTCACCTTTCTCAATATATCAAAGTTTAACAGCACAATGACCTTCTAATATTTGTTTTCAACCGTTTATAACCAACAGTTCATTACTTTACCCACACGGAGAGGAAGGAAGCTGGCTAATGCTTACTTACAGAGCAGGTACTGCAGCAGATAGTAGGACTGGAAATTGGACTGCGGGGAATCCCATACAGAAAAGTCTAGGAGGATACTAGCCTCTTAAGCTGCTGATGCGATGAGAGAAAGAGAATTATAACAGTTTTATCTGTCTTTTAGTGTTGCTTAAAAGAGGCATGATTCCTTCCATGACATTTTTTCTATGTATAGTTGGTCATTTCTGTTTACAATTGTCACTCGGCCACCCCCTTTGGTCATGGCCATTCAGTCTAGACCTTCTGGGATAATCCAGAAGTCTCGACAGGCAAAGCATATTCTCCTATGCTTGGATTTGGACTCTACCCACATTTGTGCTTTTCTGCTCTGGCAAATAAAATGGGATCATATGTGAGTTGGGTGGAATCCTATTTGCCACCCAAGCTTAAAACTGAGCTTGAGTCTTTAGTTCCATACCCTGATCGGTCCTTCTGGGTCTCAGTATTCTAATGCAGAAGAGAAGCACAGTGGGTGTACCCACATGAATTAATTACTAGCATTCATGTGCCAGACACTGAATTATTTCATTTAATCCACTCAATATCTCAATGAGGTAGCTAGCAGGATCGTCTGCATTTCACTGATGCAACTTGAGACTGAAGATGCAACACTGAGTTTGTTCATCTACACTATCAGAAAAGTACAGAGCTGGGATGTGACCCATGCACCCTGGTATCAGAGCCTGTCTCCTGATCACCACCTTATACAAGAGTATAAGAATATTTCTCACCAAGATTCAGCAGAAAACCTGTCTAAACCATCCACAAAATTCTTACCTATCGTTGAGGGCCCTCGCTGAACCCACTGACCTCCTGAGAATGTGTGTTTATATTTTTAGGAATTGTGATGCCAACTGGGACATAGTCCCCTACCCATCTTATAACACCAGGTACCCTCAGAAATCCCCTAAAAGTCACTTTTTGTTAAAAAAAACTGGCTTTTCACCTGTTTGTTTCTAATGAGACAGGGATTAGTTGTGTGTGCCCACATATGCAGTAAGAGTTCATCGCCCATAGTAACTCCAATTGACCTGAAGTGGTTACATGGAGGGGTATGTCGGAACGAATTGTGAGACAATGTGAAGGCTCTGCTGAAAAGTGTTGTTACCCATGAATAATGACTGCTATGGGGACTGGAGGCATGAAAAGAGGAGCACGTGCTAGATATTTGCCATCTGTGCCATATATCCTTGACACATAATTACAATGTCTTCTCAGAAACTGGCTGAAGAAGGGAGATCTTACAGTTATCCTTGGATGATTTATTTTCCTTTTCATCTCTTTCCATCATTTATTCAGTTTTTCCCTTTTCTGATATATACTCTCCATTAATTAAGTTTGGGAGTATAGAGATAGAAAAGAGGCCACAAGTAATATCTCCAGACCCAACCAAGAATCTTGATGAGAGCAGTGGCAAATTTTCCAATGCCATTCTCTTTTGAACGTCTCCTTTTAAATTCTAGCGGGTTTAAGAATAACCCAAGGAGCTTGTCTGAAATGCAAACTTTGGGTTTTACCCTCAAGAGATGCTGATTAGAAACTCAGGGCAAGTACCACAAATCTGTATCGAAAGGACACTCCAAATAACCCTGAGGCAGGGGGCCTTTGGGCCACAATTTGAGCAATACTGTCCTAAAGCCAGGTAAGTTTCCCTCTTACCCATGAGCTGGAAGAGGATCTAATACCAGTTAGAGCACCTGTTCCTTTTTTTCCCATTTTTGGCTTATCTAATACTCTCCCAACAAAGTCACTGTGAGATGTTTTAACAGACGTCCCACAACCTTATGTTTCAAAATGAAATTGGAAAAGTCCTATTCCTGGGCTCCCTACCCCTCTCAGCTCCCCATTTCCTCTGTCCCCTGCTTCATCCCTCTTATTTTTTGTCTACACTGAGTTCCATCTCCTCACCCTCACAGATCATGCATTATTTTAAGGATGGATGTATGTCTTACTTTACTTTGTAATTACTTACAGTGAACACACATAATAAGCATTCAACAATGTGTTTGAAAGAGAATAAAACAGATTGAGCCCTTCATTGATTCAACTGTCCTCTTGAGTAAGTCGGTTCATGGCTCAAGGTGCCTATTTATTATGGTTATTCATGATATTGATGAAGATAACAGCAACAACCATTAAATGAGCTTCTTTACCAGGTGCATAATAGTGTGCTGTGCTATTTTACCTTTGTTTGTCATTTCACTTATAACAATCCAGCGAGGGTGTCAGTGGAGGCCGAGAGGAGGAAAATGGGACCTTAAGATGTAAGGTCCTTTCTCATCATGTGGAAAACAATGACCACTCAGCCCACAACCAATCAAACCACATCCTCTGGAGCTGCTGAGTGGAAAGAGCTGACTCCTAGGCATTAATCATGTCCATATATGAATGAGGAGCTTGTGTGGAAAGGTAGTTATTTATAAGCAGGCAGGCATGCTCACTCCCACTTCCCTTTCACATACACATAAGCACTGGACTTTTTAAGACACAAAGGTGTCTTTCAATTTATCTTTTTTTTTAAGACCTGTGTGGATATAAGGATTACAGGTTTCCTGCCTGTCCAAGAAGAGTGATCGCTTTGCTCTCTGAGAACTTAATTCCCAGGCTTAATTATTATGCGAGTGTGCCAGTGTATTAAGCCTGTAGGCCAAAAACAACTCGAAGTCTATGCTGCATTGACTTTCAAATTATTTCATTTCTAATTCAGATGCACGCTTTCATTAAGGCATTTATCACTTTTTCATAATCAGCCAGATTGTCCCATGACTGCAGTCCTCAAAATCCATAGCCCCACCAGGCCCACATCAGTAGCAATAATTGACATTTCATACCCTCCCATGCTGAGTCAGGCTTGGAAGCTCCCCGCCCACCTCCCCACAAGTACTTCACTTCATCTTTCAACGTAATTCCTACTCAGAAAATTTATCAAGTACTGCAGACCTTGTCAGAGAAGATGTTTGTTCTTAATTATCAAGCCATTGTGGGGCTCTTGGAAAGGTGGACACTTTATATCACAGAGACATGCAGAATTTCTTGAAACTAGTCAAATTGCTTTTGTCAATTAACCAGATTTATTACTTCCTCAAATGTGTCATATTCTTAGAAAAATTAACAAATACAGATATTCAACAGTCTTAGACAAGAGGAATTAACAAATCACCAAAGAATCTTGAAGTCATACCTAATGTTGATAACCTATCCCTTGCAAACATAAGTCCAATGATGGATAAGCCAACAACAGCCTTAAAGGACCAATAGTCCTTCACCATCCAGACCTCCAAACTTCAGGGAGGAATGTTCCCATCATGCATATCATATATTATGATATATGGGAGGAGGAGGAAGTTTCTGGGATATTAAGAATGAGAAACTTTTGCTGTTACTTTGTTCATAACATTTTTACTCTGTACTTAATTTTTTCCTTATTCTACACTTTGGAGCTAAAGGATGGAGTCAGATACAGGGAAGGGAAAATACTTGAAAAATAAGTGAAATTAGGAAGCACCCCATAGGAGAGAAGGCTAAAGTGGAGGAGGTTTCTGATTACCTTGATGACTTAGGTTTCTTTTCATCAAAGAAACTTTAGAACAAGGGAAACCTTGTAGATTTATGACAAAAGATGTATGTCAGTAGTACTAAAAAAAAAAAAAAAAAAAGGCTGATCTCTTGCTATTAAAAATGTGACAGTGACCCTGAAAAACAGCACTTTTTGGAAAATCAACTACAATAATATACTTGGCACTGTTTGTTAAAACTGTAAATAAAATATTCATTACCATGGGTAATGTTTTTAAAAGTTTAGTGCTTAAATAAGAAATGTATTTGATCTCTGAAAAATTTAATCTGTTTTAAACAGATCTGTTAAGCAAAACTAATTTAAGAATAAAGATTTAATTTTGACTTTTGGCTTAGGGAGAGATTTTCCATATATATATATGATATTTTCCATGTCATATGATATACATGATATGTTTATACATGTTTTATATATATTGAAGATAGATGGATATATAAACATATATATATATAAATAATACATATTATATATTATATTACTTGACAAAAGAGATGATACCCATTAATATTCCAGGACATTGCACCTTCTTTCTCCAACTTTTTTGCACTCTCTTTCTCATCCCTGCAGATGGGATGGGAACTGTGCAGTCACTTACAGTCAGCAGCTGAATAAAAATCTGGGGTTTTGTGTCCTAATTTGGGATAACTTTCTGATTTGGAAGAAACTGCCCTCTTAGCGCTACCAAGGAAACCCACACTCCTCTTCTCACTGCAATACACCTGGGGTGGCTGGAAAAATTCATTAATAAGTACACTCAGGTTTAAGCCAACCTATAAAAAATTAAAGAAAGCAAAGGTATTCTATGTAGGATGTATGATTTAAGGGCAACCTGAATAACAATGGAGAGAGTTCTGTGTATCATTCATGGAAACCTGGCCAGTTCCTACCTACTAATGAATAATATTCTGACAAGCTGAGAGCTAAATATTTGGGTGAGGCCTTGGAGATTCCAGGAATCCTGAAACTAATTAAGGTATAAATATGAGTGTCCTGAAAAGCAACAGGATAGATTTGGGGAGAGGAATACACATCAAGATGACATCACTATCCAGCGAATAGTCTCAGGTGGGGTAGGATGTCTAAACGGAATTGGGCATCTGGAGGACATGAAAGGAATTTAAAGAGTGTTTGGGAGAACTAAGGGAGAGGAATTTGTATTTTTGTGTTCTTTTGGCTTCTGATCTTTATGTTGATCTACTTATATCAAGGAAAATAGAATAAGTCAAGCTGATGTGAGAAAAAGAAAAGTGCTTTTCCGTGGCTTGGAGGGGGTGAAGTGGGGCACAGTGGGAGATGGTTTCTGGCCGCTCCTGGGACAGCAAATGAGACAAGAAGTCCCATGAGTGTTAACAAAGCCTGAAGCACAGAGCGTGGAGGGTGAGCGTGCTCACGCTCAGAGATTTGCTTTGTGTATCATCTGAAACCAATCAAGGAGCAAAACTGCAGAAAGCTCTCTTGGCATCTATTCCGCCATTGATACTGGGGGAAGTGGAGAGGATTTATACATAGAGACCCCCGTTAACACTAATGGAAAGTAGGCGGGTAAATCCCATGTGCATGAGAGGAAACACTGCCTTTTGGTGGGGGTGGTGGTAATTAAGAGCTAAAGAAAGCTTACAGTTGCTCACAACTGCACACAGGCTCCTGGTGAAAGCCCCCTCGTAGCAGCGTTGCAGTTGCTTTCTTTAGTTTCAATGGTTGGAGCCTAACAGTTGCTAACCACCTCTCGCCCTAGTTCTCTAAAGGAATGAAAGGGAATGATGTATTGGAAATGACATTACTTGACACTATTAGCAGAGGGGCTTTCAAGGAGAAAGTACAGGCAAACAAGGGGAGAAATTCAAAAGGAATCTAAAATTAAGCAGAATAAAGAATAAGTGGCTCAAAGGAAGCAACCTCATAATATAAAGTCACAGCCAGCACCCCATCCTTTGGAGCTGTAGCGGAAAGAGGAGTTGTGTGAGGACCAAGAATTTGGATACTAGTGAACAGCATGTCTTCAGACTGAAGCCACAAATCTGCAAAGAAAATACTCCAATGACTGCAGGAATGGAGAAGAGAAGGCGAGAGTTACAAAGCCATCCCTCTCCTACTCCTCTATGCGAGGCCTGGCAATACAGTGGTATACATTCATTCTGAGTTCCAGAAATATCCAAGGGCAATACAAATCCTTGTCTCTTACCAGGACATGCTCAAGCTCCCAAACCAACACTTGAACTTAACAGGTGGGACCCATGTCAGAAAACAATAATGAAATTTTACAAATATTAGAAGCATGCAAAATTGCTTATTTGTTAATTGTACTGATACAGCATGAGGAAGTTCTCACTGGGGAGCAGGTCATGAAGGCATGTTTTAATTCACTGCAAATTCAATAAGTATTCAGAGCATCTTCATCTTTGATGACTCTAGCTCCCTGCCCACAGCCTGTCATACAATATAATCTCAGCCTAATAACTGACTGGCTGAATAAATAAATGAGGTTGTTAGATAACCTAATTTTGAATTGAACAACCTTCCTATCTCGAGAGTTATCAGTTTGCTCTCTGCTTCTCAGTCCACATCTAGAGTAATGTTTTTCATTCTAAGTAACCCAATTTCAGAGAAATATTGATAAAGAATAAGTCCAAGAAGGTGAGATGTCCATGAACAGTGTTACATGAAATCTAGGTGAAAGAATTGAAGAAAAATTTTCTACAATAGAAAATACTTAAGACAAACAGCACATCAGCTTTTGCATATTTGAAGGGTTGCCACAGAGAGCACAGATTTTTTGTGGATGAAGCAGTTTCCTTGTTAGAATAGTTTCAGCTGCTCTAACAGAGAGACCCAATAACAGAACATGAACTAAGCAGTTCAGGGCTGACATGGCAGCTTCAAGGTTTGGGGGGAGGGGGTCCAGGATCTTTCTATCTTTCTCTCCCAGACTCTGCAAAATGTTTCCATATCTTGGTCCAAAATTGCTGCTCCAGCTCCCAACTTCACATCTAAACTCCAGGCAGCAGAAAGTCAGAAAAAGAGGGAGTGAAAGCATGTGCCTTCTTTTTAAGAGTAAGACCTAAAAGTTTAAAGTATTTCTACCCACATCCATTGGCTAAAACTTAGGTATGTGGCCACATTTAACTGCAAGGGAGAATAAGAAATGTAGATTATTTTTGAATTTTTAAAATTAATTTTTATTGGAGTATAGTTAAGAAATGTAGATTTAAGCCACTATTACTATGAAAAAAGAAGAGAATAGATAATAGAGAAAACTGGCTATTTCTTCCACAGTCACATGTATAGAACATGGATCATTTGTTGAAAGTTTGTGAGAATGATTTCAGGTAGCTGGGTAGGTCCCTTGACATCTATATGGACTAATTTTAGGAAAGGATTTCTAGCAATTGGATATACCATGTTATATAAAGTATAATATTAATATATGTGCATTACTTATAATATATGTATATTAACACATAACATATAGTGAATATTATACCATAAGTAAATACACTTACCTATAGCATATAACATTTATCTATATATGACACATGTTGAATAAATGATAATTAGAATAATGATAAAAGAATAAAATCCCTTCGGCATTTCTTTTGTGTTTCCACTTATCTATCTAATCTGATTCAGTCCTGTTCAAATCCAAACCCTTCCTGATTTGGAAGAAATTGCCTTCTTAGTGTGGCCAGGGAAACCCACATCCTTCTTTTTACTGCATTACACCCAGGGCACGTGGAGAAACTCACCAATAAATGCACTTAAGCAGTTTAGGTCTGACAGAGCAGCTGCAAGATTATCGTCTACAAAATGAGGATAATAAAGATGCCTCTCTCTCTACCTTGTTACTGGAAGGAGGGAGTAGAACTATTGTGGTATCAGAATAGATAGGTGTAAACAGGAAACAGTCAAAATATTTTATATGCTGTATTTAATATCTTTGCATATGTCTAATATTTTTATATGCTATTACATATGTTACTATGAAATGCATTTATATTTTATATGTAACTCATATATTAACACTGTGCTTTATATAACATACAATATCTACCTTAAATGATTATCATTTAAATGTAGGTATAATTGCAAATACTACCTTCTGAAATACATTCTACATAGAACAGATCAATGAGTTCAACCAATAAGTGCATGAAAACATGCTAAACGGCACTAGTTACCAGGAACATGCAAATCAAAACCATAATGAGATACCACTTTACATCAACCGGGATGACTATAATAAAAAAGATAGCAACAAGCATTGGTGGGGGTGTGGAGAAACTGAAACACTCATACATTGTTAGTGGGAATGTAAATGGTGCAACCACTTTCAAAAATAGTCTGATGGCTCCTCAAAAGGTTAAATATAGTTACCATGTGATCCAGTAATTCTATTCCTAGGCATATATCTAAAAGAAATTTAAAAAGTATGTCCACACGAATATATGTATGTGACTGTTCATATAAGCATTATTGCTAACAAGAAAAAGTGGAAACAACGCAATTGATTAATTATGTAATGAATGGTAATAAAGTATGGTATGTCCTTAAAGTGAAATATTATTTGGCAATAAAAGAGGAATGAAGTACTGATACCTGCTAAAACATGAAGAACTTTATGCTAAACATATGCTAGAGAAGCCAGTCACAGAAGACTATATATTTTATGCTTCCATTTATATAAAATGTCCAGAGTAGGTAAATCTATAGAGACATTGATTAGTGTTTTCTTTGGGCTGTGGAGACGGAGGGAAATGGAGTAAATGAAAATGTTCTAAATGGTTTATGGTGATGTTTGTACAAGTCTCTGAATATACTAAAAACTGCTGAATTGTACACTTTGAGTGGATGCAGAGTATATGAATTTATTTCAATAAAGCTATTTTTTTAAAAAGTAAAAGAAAATGTTAATGCCCTAGAGCAGGAGACTTAAGCATATGATCTGAAACTGTATGGACTATATTTGAACCCAGCATGCAGATGAATGTTTTTAATATATTAGCTTACATATATGAAAGATCAAGAAATACATGCCATGAGAAGCTCAGCTGTGAATCATTTCAGCCTAGATTCTAGGACATGGGTACCATCCCTGGGTACACCATCCTCCAGTTGCTGATTAAGAACAAGTTGGTGACGCTTCTGAGTCATAAACAATATTAACTGTGTTATTAGCCTCTGATAATGAGTCTACTTTTGGAGAATAAGTTAACTTTTTATGAAACCCCTAAACTAAAAGTGGAGTCACCACCTGTAACACCAACTAGAAAGGCAGAGTTTAGGTATGGTCTGATGGAAAGCATTCAGTTCTTTTAGAATAGTTCTGATATAGAAAAACCAGTATTATCATTGACTTGATTAAAACTGACCAAAGATTAAAGCTAAGTCCGTAACCGTTATTTTTATGGAAATAGATTTAGTGTCTCCCATGGGCCTGCTCTTAATTTCCTGCAGAAAACCCAAACCCTTTAATAACTGAAAACCTGTACTCTACCCTTGTTATCAACGAAGCTGCATGTTCTCATGTCTATTTAAAGTTCAATAACTTGGCCAACTGTGAGAACACCTTGGCGTCCCCATTGGTGCAAAGTGAAGAGTCCCACACTGGAGCCTTCTCTGAGTTCGCCCCCTGGTGGCAGCACAAGGGGCAATCCCTACCATCTGCCAACTACTACTCATTTTCTACTGCCCGAAATACATCAAGTTAGATATAAAAAGCTTGAATGTCCAAAATTTCGGAAATCTTGGTCCTAATGCAAAGCAGAATATGTCAAATGTAAGACAAAAATGCTTATTTTTCCCCTCCTCTGATTCAAGTGAATCTAGTACAGGAATTACACAATCCTCACTTCAACAATTGTTCTAATTTTTCTTTGTTATTATTTTTGGCAGTTCTTATCTTTTTTCTTTCCTAATTTTAATTAGCTTCTCTTGTCTTAAAAGATTGATTGAAACTTTTAGTATTTTTAGTTTTTCTATAACTACAGTCTTCCAAGCACTGCTATCTCAGATAAAAATGCATAGTACAGAAAGCAGTTTACTCAAAATACAATACCTTGAAGCAAGTGAAAAACTTCTTTAATGGTCCAGCTTCTGTGAATGGTTTGATGTGTTACCTTTAGGCCTTCCAGACATTCTATAATCAGACACTCTAATACTGAATGCTCTCTGTTGGCTTTCCTTACATCTATTCTGTGCAACCTGTTTCCCTAAGTGCTTCTGTTCTTCCGCTATCCTGACCCAAACTTCTGTTGTTAATTATTAGAGCAAAAATTAAAAGTGATCATAGACTTGGTGATCCCATTGTTATTAGGAAAACCTTTGGCAAGCTTCCCTCCTCATGATTTCATTCACATTTCAACAGAGATTAATTGTGTGTCTGCCATACCAGCTCATTTGATGTCTATTTCTTGAATCAATATCAATCATTTAAATGTGGTGTGGTCCTGTGGGATTCAAATTAGTCCAAATGGTAACTGAGCTGCTCTATTCCCAGAATTTGGTACCCGCAGTTTTCCTTTCCTCATCAGAGTAGAGACATAAGCAAATTCAGTGATAAAGAGCATTGACCATTCATGCAGGCAGTTATAGGCTGATAGTGGTAAAGCGATACTATATTTTCACAAGCGTTTTCCAATAACTGCTTGCTGGCTTATCAAGTTAGGCAATAATTACCGGTAACAGGAAACATGCTTGGATTCAAAGCTTTATTAAATAAGAATTTGTTTTCCCTTCTCCTTTTATACTTAAACAAATTATCCTATTTATATCTACTTCAACATTTCTTTTGTTCCTAACTCTCTTACAGAGACATGTGAGCATTATTAAGACACACAATAGCATTTCTTTCTTTATATTGAAACTACCTGGAAAAGATTTCACATTGAAAAGAAAGACCATAATTGTTGATAAGGAAAACAACTATTCACAAAAATCATTTTGTGCATGTGATTGTTGTGCCATGAGTGACTAGAAGTTTTCTTAGACTCATCTGACCCATGTCTTCATGCAAATGGAAAAAGGAATCCATAGACTATTGCTTTGTGTTGCTATAATAAATACCTCTGTTCCCTCGAGACCAACAGTAACAATCATTTGTGGGGATATGGTGGTGACAGGAGTTGTAAGTTGTCCCATAACAAGGTAATATGAACATATTCTCAGAAACTAGCATTGTTCCCCAATCTGTGTTTGCTGAAGTTGTGACATTTAGTGGGCTATTGCCCAAGCTTTTGCAGCGATATTCTAATTAACTCACATTCCCCCAGTGATTCTATTATTACAGATAGAAGTCATCATTCATGTGCTAATATCCAACGCTGTAGCCAGAGGTTGAGAAATCTAGACTATGCATCAAAATTTTAGTTTAATATTTATGCAGCTTCTAAGGTGCTAAGGCAGGTGATGAAAGAACATCAGATTTCTTGCCTGGTCAGCTACCAACGTGTTCAACTGCATGTTATTTCTTTTTCCATTTCTTGGGGCAATAAATGAACTGACTTGAATAATTGACAGTTTAAAGCTAACTCACCTTAGAAATAGCATAATACTTTCATTTAACCTTCTAATTAGGAGAAAGATTAAATGAGATAGTACATATAGAATACTTGGAATAATGCAGATCCAGTGTAAGCACTCTGTAATGGTAGTTGTTTTATAGATGAGGAACCAGGCACAGATTTGTTAGTGTTTTCCAAAGGTCACATAAATTAGTTAACAAAATCATCAAACCCAGAACTCAGAGTTCCTGTCATCTAATTTAATGTTCTTTTACTGCACCAAAGAGTGACATGTAAAAATCTTTTACTTAGTTTTATACATAATAGCCAACATGTTTCTTGAAAAGTCTATTGCTCTGGATTCATTTTAATTTTATCAGCTTAATATCGTTAGGATGAATCCAATTATTCATAAGTCTAGATCTCTAGACCAAAAATTAATTCTTATAAACTCTTCAGATTCCATCATTATGAATACCCATATTTCAGCTATCCCATGTATTTTTGGAAGAAACTACTTAATTTTTATTTCTAAAGCAAACAGCATGCCATTGATAATAATTGTTTAAAATATTCATTTAGTATGTATTTAAATAAAATAACCAGCCAATATTTCTGAATACATACTGCACACTTTTTCATTCTCCAGATACTTACTGAGTCCCAGGCACCATTAGAGCTGGAGGTTCTTCTTTGCTAAATAAGTGGGGGAGGAGGGTTGGTATCTAAGGCAAAATGAGTAGATGGTCAATTGGATAAAAGGGTAGGGTTCAAAATAGTCTCTTAAAACCAAAACCTCTATTTGTGGCCTTCTCCATAATCATTGTTGAATGTTCATCAAAATGATTCAAATAATGCCCCTGACTTTGTATGATACATGACATGAGTGGATCATTTTTATGGTAAAAGCCTCAACTCAATATTAGATCACAACACTTTGTGGTCATTTGCAAGAAAACAGGGAATTTCCTATTACTCTTCTTTTATCATCCATGTGGTACCTTTAACACAGCCAGGAAAATTCTACAGAACAAATGCTGGACACCTTTCCATCCTGACTCTGGGCCCCTCAGCTAATATTTTAACTGATTAGATCATCTCATTGCTGACCTCTCAGTTTTCTAATCAGATCTTTAGCATGGAGATGGAGCTAGGTCAGGTACCACCAAGAAGGCATTGCTTGGAAGAATAAATTACCTCTAAAAGTACCTCCTACATAATTAAGCTAGTATGACAACTACTTAACTGACAAATTTCACTCCAGCGTTCCCCATGATCTGGCTCTCCAGTTTTCTCTTATTTCAGAGCCCACTTGTTCATATTCCTCCCACCACATGGATCCTCTCATGCTCCTTGAACACGCCAGGCACAAGGAGTTACATACTTTTCTGTTATTTATTTTTTTTCTTGCTTGGAACCTCCTCCCTAAAGTATCCACATGGCTACATCTTCAGACTTTTGAGTAAATGTCACCACTTCAGTGAAATCTGTCCTATCGATTTTAAAATTTTACCACCACCATCCTTTCATTGCCAGCCACCTCTCCGGCTTTATCCTTCTTCAGAGCACTTACCAGCAACTAACACATCCCATATTTTAATGTGTATCTGATTATTTTGTTTATTTGCACCCCCATTCCTGCCCAGAAAGTAAACCTTAGAGGGTAAAGAGTTTTCTGTTTATATCACTGCTAAACCCTAAAAGTGTATATGGCATATGCTAGGCATTAAAGACATATTTAAAAGAAATGAAGTTTCTCCTCTCTCCATACTACTCTTTCCTCAGTTGAGATTCAGGTCATCAGATGACACTTCCTGTTGACTCCAATTCATAAGTAAACTTCTTTAATTACAAAAACACTCTCCAAACCATCCCCATTTATCATACTCCGATCCAAAGTTATCCAATATTCTCATGCTCAGAATAACAAGAACTCAAGGGTGATTATCTTTCATGTGCTATACATTAATTAATTATCTTATTCACTTATTGTTAGTTCATGTGTTTCTTCTCTACTCCCATCCCTAAACATACACATTAGAGGTGAAATTCTATGAAAGTAGGCATTTAGCTTGGTTTTCATTCAACAATCAATGGCCAGAAGAGAAAAGTATATACATGCACAATATTTTTAAGGGACATAAATTGAATTAACTATGTAGGCTAATCTCTCTAAAATCTAAAAAGAAGTATGCTAGGCTCTAGGAGGTGAGATTCTGGGACCGGATCTTTCATTTCCTGCTATTACTTCTCTACACAAATTTTATAGTCTAAACAAGTTGACCTTTTCTGAACAAAATCCCCAGTTTTCACTCCAGTGATTCTGCTTACGCCATTCTGCTTTCCTGAGGAATTAGAACCTGACCTCATAGTAGCTTATGACAGTCTTTCATATGCTTGCTAATCATCCCTCGAACATGAATCCTTTCATCACCTTCTCATTTAGCATCACAGTCGTGTTTTCATAGTGCCTTAAAAAAGGCATGTAGGGGAAGTGTTGGTACAAAAGTATGGTAATAACAAGGAGAATATGTGTCTTGTCCATTAACAAGATTATCAAGGAGTCCATTATCAAGGAGTTTACAGACTGTCACTGCAAGCTGATGTGTGCATGCTTTGTAAGATCAACTAATACTCATTGACAATTTACTACTTGCCTAACTGATAACTTCCAAAAGCAGGGTCTGCAAATAAAGGGACTCAGAAGGAGCGGGAACAAGGCAGTGACTCCTTCCTACATAGTGGAGTGTCAGTTCCTGCTGGACAGTATGCCAGGGCTCATCTCTTGACAAACTATACCTTGATACTCCCACTTTATTTTTCTTCCTGCTCACTGCACATTGTCAGGATATCCCAGATGAAAAGTTATAACTTCCTTCAATGATCTGAATATATTGTTTTTTCTCCAGAACTGATTCTCCTCTAAAAGCCTGCAGGTTATGGCTTTTCAGTCCTACAGAAAGATAGGAATTCCAGGTATCTAGTCAGGATTTCGAACTGGCATATCAGAGGGAATATTTACACTGCATGACTCCAGCTAATAGAATGCCATATTCTTTGATGCATATGGCAAGAAAAGATGAAGAGAAGAGCTCAAAAGGCACGAGGGATATGACCATTTTGGGTTTTACCCTAAATGGAATAATTAAATATAAGTTGTAGGAAAATGGATGGGATTGTTTAAAAACAGATTACATTTACACATACCATACTTTGGTAAGGAGGTCAAATAGCTTAACTCATGGCACTATTATTATTGACAATTGTGCATATAATATGAAATGATTATTTTTACAAATATATATCTACGCCACTTAGTGGAAGAATGAAAAGATAACGCACTAATATACATATGTTGTGCAGACACATTCACTAATGTATTCACATAAAAGAAGTATTAACACCACTTATAAAACTCTCATTGTTTACGGTTTTGTACTGTGATCAGTCCTCTACATACATTAGCTTATAATTTCACTCCTTTGATTTCTTCACTGAAATTAGTACAATTTTGGTAAATAGAAGATATTCTAATAAATAGATGTTGGGTTTGGGTTAGTGAGGGAGTTGAGCAAGGAGAGGACTAAAGTGAGAGAAAAAAGAATGGCTTGGGAATTTGACATTTGTAACTGTGTTTACAAATTTTTCTTGTGTCTTGTAGCTTTGTGTTGTATTCAGGAGGTATCAGTGAATGATTTTCAGACTCCTCTTTTCCTTTCCAATTAAATCTCTCATTTTTCATTTAAATTAGAGACATGTTACTCTCTCAGCACCATGATGAAAGTATGAGGATAATACACATCTAAGGAGACAAATTCAGAAAAAATAAAATTTGGAACAAATACATTTGCAGAGTACAGCAGCCACTTTGAGAAACCAATATTTTTCAAGGTCAATGCAGGAGTCCTTGGGCTGTTGATCATACAATGAAATCCTCTACCCTAGAGGAGCAATGCTACATTGTACACATGTAATACCCTCAAAGAGCTTCAGCCAAGTGACATTTCTAATATAAGCCACAGGCAACATCTAGCAATGTGTGTGGAATTGCTTTTTGTCTAGAATTTCAGGAAAATCAAATGAGTTAAAGTTCTTTAACCATACAAATCTCATCAGTTTTGCTCTTTGTTATTTCCCCACTCTGTTTTTCAATTAAATATAATTCAAGGCTGAACTAAAGTGGCCAGCAGTTATTCAGGACTTAAAAGATTCTTAGAAACCCTTAGGAAAGACATGGACCCAGAAAAATTTGACACTATTCTGGTATATTTAGAGGCACCTTCTTCTACTTTCTCCTTTCAATTTGTTATTTGTCATAATAAACAGATTTGTTCTGAATCAAAAAATCCAAACCAAGGAAAGAGAAGACTTCAAGAGGGTCAAGGTGAATTAACTTCCATGCAAGAGAAGTTCTTCAAGATTTTCATCTGCATGTAGATAGCAGTGTGGTGATGAGCTTGGAGACATCTTTCATTCCAAACTGTATCTATGGGCAATCGGTGCAGTAAGTAGCATCTTCTAAATGACATGATCACACCCAAACTGTATGGACTAGAGGTCAGTTACTTTTATAGCATGCTTTCAGAAGACACTACTTCGTTTTGATTCATAATTTCAGTTTCACAAAAGAATGAAGATCGAAGAGCCATAAAACCTAATAAGAATAAAATCACTTCATGAGTTTGTTTTTGACGTTAAATGAAAACAGATTTTGGTTTTACTTAAATCTTTCACAGTATCATTCCAGAGACCCACTGAGAATGGTTTTATGTTCATGCTAAACATTAAAAACTAAAATTTTTAAATAATGAAAAAAATTGACCACACTGAAAAAGACCTGAGTATTTTTATTGACCAAACTAAATGAAATGCAAAAAGTAAGTGTTATGAACGATAAAAGCAAATTGGATTATTTTATTCTGTTCAGTTTTGAGGAGCCTAGACTGCTGTTGTTTTCACAGTGAAAAGACCAGACAAAATTGTGACAACAACCTCAGCCCAGCATCCATTTCCTAAAGTCACGGAACACAAATATTTATTCCTAGTTCTATAACCCTAAAAGAGTTGCAAATGGGCAGAAAAGTGCAACAAAATAATGAATTGTGTTTTGAGCTGTTTAAGAATTAAGTATTCCTCCACACATTAGTAAGTTTAAAGTTTACAGTTACACTTGTTTTTTTGTGGAATTGTGGGCTGCAGTCAAAAGAACTGTTTAGGGAACGTTAACACTTACCTAATAGTTGGAAAATCAAAATGCATGCTCAGTTGGTTTCAGCACACGCATGGGATGGCTGACCAAAGATCTTAAGGGCAAAGTAAACCATTTGAATCTACAAGAATAGAAGATAGTATTCAAACTTCAGTCAATTTGCAGTCACCTGTTTTAAGACAGTATACCATTTATAAACCAGCTTAGCCTACTTTTCCTGTTGCCTAGCCAAACTATGCCTAGGATATAAAAACATTTTAATATAAGCCTAAGCAAAAGGTAATTAAGAAGTTTAATTAACTGAGAAATATATTTAAAACCAAACATGAGTAACAATATTTCTGCAATGGATACTAACAATATGAGACTACTGCCACTGCTACTACTTTACTAACACACACATTTGAAAGTCGACCTTCTAATGCTGTCTTGGATGTGTAAAAGCTTTGCATTGTAATTCTTCAAAGTTTCTATGGCAACCAGATGTCAGTTGAGGTCATCCTACCTTTGAAATTTGTGCAAAACTGACTTGAATCCTTTGACCCATATCCCTTGCGACGCCCCAGGTCCTGCACAGAATGCCACGTGATTCATTGGTTTCTTGCATTTCTCTTTGCTCTGCTCCACACTAAACCATATGTGAAACTCAGCCTTACTCTTCCATTTTTCTCAAAAGCAAGGCATTTGCGTGTTTCACAGCTTTGGAAAAGTGTATGCCGTATCAAGATATGTAATCACAAACCCAGACAAATTAAAATTAAGTAATAGCTATTTTGATTCTTAAATAGCTTTGGCCACCTATCCAAAGTGCTTCTCCTCTAAGATTCCTGTATCTCCCAGCTCTCCTCCCTTTATTCTGCCTCACTACTTAGCTTTCTATTGCTTAGGCTTCTGGGTCTATCTCTACCTTTCCAATATGCTTTGAATAAAATTTACTTTTAAAAAAAATTCTGATAAGTACTGAAGAATTAGTAGAATATTGAAGGTTTAGCCTTTTCTTTCTACTACTCATCAACCTCTTTGTAGGGACTAATATGAGGTTATTTTCCAATGAAAGAAATTTACCACCTCTTCCTTTCCTCTTAAGAGGCAGAGAACGTCACAGGAAATTTTAAATAAGAACTAATTGCATTCTGTTACACACATATCCAAAGGCAATTGGAGGATATCTCAAATCTGTAGGATTAGTTCCGGTCTATGAAGTTGGCTAAAATAAATTGATGGACAACATATAGACCATACACTTCTATGCTATTGATCTACTACACATGTTATTCCAAAAGTTCCTACATGTGACTAAAAACTCCGGGGCTTCTCTGGTGGTGCAGTGGTTAAGAATCCACCTGCCAATGCAGAGGACATGGGTTCGAGCCCTGGTCTGGGAAGATCCCACATGCCGCAGAGCAACTAAGCCCGTGCACCACAACTACTGAGCCTGTGCTCTAGAGCCCGCGAGCTACAACTACTGAGCCTGTGTGCCACAACTACTGAAGCCCGCACACCTACAGCCAGTGCTCTGCAACAAGAGAAGCCACCACAATGAGAAGCCTGCACACCGAAGAGCAGTCCCCGCTCACCACAACCAGAGAAAAGCCTGTGCGCAGCAACGAAGACACAACACAGCCAAAAAAACAAAACAAAAGAAAAACTCCCCCGTGCTAACTCAATTCCAACTAGTCCTAAACATCCTCCAGACATTAAAATTTAGTGTAGCTGTAACTTTTTGCAGGGAACCATTCTTCATTAGCAAGTCTGGGTTAACTGTTCTTCCACTGTACTTCCACATTCTGTACATATTTCTTTTTTAATATTTGTCAGAACTTACTTTAATTGCCCAGTTTACTTATTGTTTGCTCTCCCTCCTTAAAATTGGATGTTGCCTGGCACATAATGGACACTGAAAATAGGTGTTGCATGAATGAATGAATAAAAACATAGAACAAGTATGTCAGAATGATACAGGCATGCAATATATAAAATAATCAAAAATAAAATTCACATTAAACATTATTCATTATCTCTCATAGGATCTTAAGAAATCATTGGCTGTTTCCTTAGACTGTTGGTCTCATCCTTCAGTCTTTCAAAAAATATGTCAAAAAATATGTCACTTTCAAAAAATATGTCACTCCACTGTTCAAACTCCTTCAACACTTGACTTCAAAAATAGACAGGGAATAGAAATTGTAAGTGTTTATTTTATCTAGCATATCCACATCAAATAATTTCAACCAGCATCATCTCCACATAACACTTTTATGTGCTAAATGACTGGAAATCTTCTCTATCTCGATAATAGAGTCTATCATGAGCCTATTAAATTGCTGTTCGGAAATTTTTTTTTTTTTTTTTTTTTTTGCGGTACACAGGCCTCTCACTGCCGTGGCCTCTCCCGTTGCAGAGCACAGGCTCCGGACACGCAGGCTCAGCGGCCATGGCTCACGGGCACAGCCGCTCCGCGGCATGTGGGATCTTCCCGGACCGGGGCACGAACCCGCGTCCCCTGCATCGGCAGGCGGACTCTCAACCACTGCGCCACCAGGAAAGCCCTGTTCAGGAATTTTTAAGGAACTTTCTGAACAATATTCATTTACAGAAACTTAATAGTCAAGACCATCTGAAAAACATCCAAAAGATACAGGAAAAACAGTATATAATTGAGAAAAACATTGCAGTGATATACTAAGGTCTGTCAAGTTTCCCATTATAGCACCAGGTGAAATGCTCCATTGGGTATCACTTGGCATGAAACAAATCAAGCCAGAAGGGAAACTAAACATTCAAATTAGTTCATGGTTTTATAAATTAAAAGAAAAAGATATGGAAAATTGTAATTTGTCTTGTTTAAATGAAACTCCTATTACTGAAAGGAGTTTATTTTGATTCATGACATGTACCACCTCCAGTCTATTCTCTGACATCATTAGACTGTTCACAGTCCAATGCATTGGGTGAACATGAAGCCAGAGGCTTGAATAGTTTGGATTTTGAGACCACCATGACTGAAGAACTGCAAAGGCATGTTGGAAACTCAACAAAAGCTTTTCAAGATATTTGTGTGACAGAATTAAGTTGTGTGAAAGCAATAAAATAAAAGACATGTTTCACAAACACACACCTTTAAAGTATGTGGCTTATAGATGATTTCAAACTGAATGGTGAATGAAACATGAACTAGTGAATTATTTGAAGGCTCTATCTCAGTTTGAAACTAAAATCGCAATTCTAGCTGTCAAAAGAAAATGCAATAGAAGTACTCTGACAATACTGCCATCTATCCAATTCATTGAAAGTAACAACAGTGACATCTATTCTCTTGAGATCACTAACATTGTTTTCTATGCTTTCGGGTTTCACCATTTAATTTATTTTACTTTTACGTTTTCAGAGCATGTTATTGAATTCACAATCTCTTTTCCATATTGTGTTAGCATCGCTGTTATAATTTTGAATTCACCTAACGTCTTTGACTTGATAATATGAATTCCTCTGCTTGTTTCCAACTTGTAGTACCTTAACTTCATTCCTTTTCTCTTGGTTTATAAAGCAGCTATCATTAGGAAAATTAGAGTGCTATAAAACACTAATTATAGGGCTTCTCTGATGACGCAGTGGTTGAGAGTCCGCCTGCCGATGCGGGGGACGCGGGTTCGTGCCCTGGTCTGGGAGGATCCTGCATGCCAGAGCGGCTGGGCCCGTGAGTCATGGCCGCTGAGCCTGTGCGTCCCGAGCCTGTGCTCCGCAACGGGAGAGGCCACAACAGTGAGAGGCCCGCGTATGGCAAAAAAAAAAAAAAAAAAAATTATAATACAGTATTACTTTCAATCACATTGGTAAAATTATTCAAATCTACAGGGAATTTATTGGCAAGCTAAACATGCCCATGTATAAGGAATGGTGGCTAAATAGTAAGTGTCAAGATAATGAAATCTGAAAATTGTTTCCCATCCCAGTTCCATCACTGAATTTTTCTTTGGGTGACATAGAATGCACTTACATTCTTTGCCTCAATTTCCTACCTACAATCTAGTTTACTTTGAAAGGCCAATCAGTCTACTCCTTCATCTCTGGCTCTGTAAAAGGAGAAAATAGAGCCTCCTTTGAGCTGCTATAAGCTTCAGGGCATGTGGGTGATAATTCAAATGTAAATATCAAGTCCTCTCTACAAACTTTAGTCCCACCTGTCTCCTTTCTGCAGACAACAAACAGCAGCATGACACTGACACCTGATAGTGAGAATTTGGAGAATTCTCTGTTCTAAAACAGCACTAACTTTCATCTCATCAAAATAGTAACATACACTTTTTGTTTTGAGTAGTAGAAAATGGACACATTATTTTTATCTCTCCTTCCACTGGGCCTTGTCTCTTAGCACTCATGTTTTTCCAGGTTTCAGATATTAGACTGGAGGAGAGGAAGAACGCAAACTCCAGATGTGAAAATGTAAGAGTTCTATTCTTTCAGATTGTTTTTCCACAGTTGTGTAAACTCTGAGAGTCAAGAAAAAGGTCATTCCCAACAAGAATTCTGATCTAAGAGCTGCAAATAACACTAGATGCAAAAGGATGAAGACGGACATGCTTCTTATTTAGTAGGACCTACAGACCCTGTACTAGTGTTTACCTTATACTCTGTTGGTCAAAACTCATAAAATCATCATTCACAAGGTAGGCATTTTTATTCCCATTTTGAGGGTTAGAGAATTTCAACATTTATGCCATGTCACATGGCCACTGTGACCACATGGGGTGAGGGAGTTAACGGTCTTTCTAATGAGAAAGCTTTTGTTTAATCAAGTATCCCATATTTCCATATTCCTGTAAGGCTTTCATGTGCGTATTGAGCTTCTATTCATCATTCATTACAAATCATGTGTCTTTAATGCATGTATTAAGCAATGTTCAACTTAGCTACTTGGATAAACAATAAAGATAGAGCCTTACCTTCAAGGAGCTTGTATGCCAGTGGGGGAAAACAAACAAACAAACAAACAAACAAAAAACTACACACATTAAAAAATAAGACTGTATTTCATTTCCCCCCATATTTTTAACATCTTAGAAATTGGGATGTCTTCTTTCAATTATGGTAGGTCAGGTGGTGGGGTAACATATCGTCATGGCCTATGCATAGGTGAACTTGGCTGTTTTTCCTGATGGCATGAAAGGACAAACTCAGCCCCTGACATTTCAATCCATGAATCACTCAAAAACCATTTAAAGAAGGAAAAGGAGTCCTAGTTGATGTCTTAAAACCTTTTGGTAACATTTTAAAAGCACCATCATCAAAACAGTATTAAGGCTTGAAAAAAATCTCAGAAGAAGGGTAAAACTTAAATAAAAACTAATACGGTATAATGGTACAAAGAGGATGATATTTTTTGAAAAAGATAGACATATATTTATTTTACTTATAAAATACCCAATTGAAGAGGTTTTTGAAATCAATACTAAAAAACTTAAATTCAGGGTAATTTAATTGGTATTTTTGGTATATACAAAATAATGAAATGTCTTTTGTTGAAGATGTTATAGATTCAGTAAAATATATCAAACAATTTCAGTTGGTGATAAGTGCTATGATGAGGTCAGTTCAGGTTAGTGGTGGTAGGTGAGGCTGTTTTCAGGAGGGGAGTTATTTCAGCTGGAATAGATTACAGCCCGAGCCTCTATATTAGATTTGGAAAAGCTTCCTTAAAACTCCGCTGACTTTCCCTGAACCTAAATCAGGTGAACTACAACCTGCCAGTGACTGCATTTGTGTTGTATTTGATACTCTAGTTGTTATACCTCATCTCCTCCTCATATCTCATATTTATTGGTGGGTTTGCAAGTGTTAAAACTCAGTATTTGCTTATAAAGCAATGAGAAGAGTGTTTTTACTGGAAAAAACTATGTTACCCATGAACAACTACTCAAAAATAAATTAATTCCAGATTTGTCTTCCCATAGAAATCACATAAACAAGAACTTAGAGAAATACCGAATCAAAACAGCAAGGGCGCCCTTACCAAAACTCTCTGGTGCATTACAGCTTTGCCTTGTTTTCTTCCATATAAAGCTCTAGATGAAATGTCTGCATATTTATTTGCAATAACTTCTTGAAAAGTAACATTTTTTTATACACTCACTACAGTGTTCTACATATAAAAGCAGTTCTGTAACTATTATTCATGGATCTTCAAGGATTTTTCTGCCATTTTATAAATGGGAATTTTTGAAACTAAGTTCTCCGGTCAAACCAGTTCTTACCCAACTTCTTCTTTCTCTCTACATTGGTTTCAGCATTTAGAAGAAGTATTGTGATATAGAGGAAAAATTATGGACTTCTGGATCAAATCTCAAGTCTGAATATCATAAGCTAGGGCCATGCATGGGCCATAATTAATAATCAAATATAGATGTTATTAGTATTAGCAACAAGAAACCAATAATGATTTTAAGAAGAGAAAGACAAACAGGGAAGCCTTCGTACTTTCAAAACTTTTTCAGAGTCATGATTTCTTTGATACCTAGAGTAAATCTATTGTTAGCAAAACAAGTATTATTGCCCCCACTTGAGAAAACTGAGATTCAGAGAGGGGAGGTGACAGCCCAGAGGGACATTTCTATCAAGTGTCAGAATAAAAATCTCCTACTGCAGTATTTTCGTACCAGCGGTTGCCAATGTGTAGTTTCTGGATTCCCAAAATCCATTTACCGGGTCCACAATGCCAAAAATAATTTTGGAAAACTACTAAGATATTATTTGCCTTTCCACTGTGTTGACATTTGTACTACTGTTGCAAACACAATGGTGGTTGCATCTGCTGTATCTTAACACCAATTAAAGTTGTGACACCAAACTGCATTAGTATTCATCGCACTCTTCACCACTACACAGAGTAAAAATAAAAGCAAGTTTCACTTTAAAATATCTTTCATGGGTCAGTAAAACTTATTATTATTACTAAATATTTTGAACCTTCAGCCTCTGTCTTTTTAGTACTCTGTATGATGAAATGGGAATTGCGGTGAATGCTCTTTTACTGCATATCTAGGTGTGAGGTTTATCTGAAGAAAGAATACTTATTTTATTGGTTGAATTGCCAGCCGAACTAGCCTCTTTTGTCATGGTACAAAATTTTTACTTGGATAAAATGATTGACATTGTGCTTGTGTGGACTTAGGTATCAGGCAGATATTTTCTCAAAAATGAATGAAGCTTCAACTTGTCACTTCAAGGAAAACAACTGACATTTGTTGTCAGTGATAAAATTTGAGTTTTTTGTTTTGGGTTTTTTTTTTTTTTTTGGTACGCGGGCCTCTCACTGCTATGGCCTCTCCCGCTGCAGAGCACAGTCTCCGGACGCGCAGGCTCAGCGGCCATGGCTCACGGGCCCAGCCGCTCCGCGGCATGTGGGATCTTCCCGGACCGAGGCACGAACCCGTGTTCCCTGCATCGGCAGGCAGACTCTCAACCACTGCACCACCAGGGAAGCCCCAATTTGAGTTTTAAGCAAAAAATATTATAAGTTTTGAAAACTTGTATCAGTCACTGTGAGCTTGACAGCTTCTGATAAGACTGAAAGTGATATTACTAAATAGTATCTGAGTCCTATTGTAAAATGAAATGTGTCAAAATTTGTAATATCTGCATAATTCAGTGAGTCAGTATTTCCAATGAGCAATGCGTGATATTATAAAATCACATATGGGTAAAGATCTATTCAAAGACACACCAATGGATTAAAATCAAAGAGTGGGCTTCCCTGGTGGCACAGTGGTTGAGAGTCTGCCTGCCGATGCAGGGGACACGGGTTTGTGCCCCAGTCAGAGAAGATCCCACATGCCGCGGAGCGGCTAGGCCCGTGAGCCATGGCCGCTGAGCCTGCGCGTCCGGAGCCCGTGCTCCGCAACGGGAGAGGCCACAGCAGTGAGAGGCGGGCATACCGCAAAAAAAAAAAAAAAAAAAAAAAAATCAAAGAGTAAAAATGTTTGTTAACATGGTATCAGATTATATTTCAATTAACTTATAAGAAACCACCACTTATTGAGTTTTAGTATAATTTCAAATAAGAATATCCACAATTTTCTAAAAAGATTATTAAAATATGCCCACATCGTCCAACTACATATTTGTGAAAGTCACGATGTTCTTCAAATACCTCAACCAAAACAATATATTGCAACAAATTCAGTACAAAAGCAGATACAAGATTCCAGCTGTCTTCTATTAAACCAGACATTAAAGACATTAAAGATGTTTGTAAAAGTAAAAAACAATCTCACTTTCCCACAATTTTTATGAAAATATTTACACGAACGTGGAATGGATTTGTTATCGCTATTTTCGGGGCCGGCTTGACGAATATGTGAGCAGTGGCACAGAGCCCTGCATTCAGAAGGGCTGCTTGCTCAGTTTCATGCTTTGCTGTCACCATCGTACAGTTTTTAATCTTATCTTTGAACTGTTCTTTCATAAGTGAAATCCAGTGGGACTATAGAGCTTGATCAGAAGAGATACGCGCAACACATGTGACCACCATTCCTTGCCACTCGATTGGTACAGAGCATTCACAATGCCACATGAGCATGGAATTCTGGTGGGCCCTCAATACATGGGACTTCAGCAAGATTTAAAGCCAGTACAAGGTAACCACGTTACATCTAAGACTATGGAGAGGCTGTTGGCTGACAGGTCTGAGACGACATGCTTTCTATTTGAACCAGAATTTGCTTTAAATGCAGGCAAAAAGCAATGGTATTCTAAGAAACACTAACAGCCAAAGAACTCCATCATATACTTTCTTACTTTTGTTACTTCCCTTCCCTGTATTAGCTGAAACTTACACTGATAGTGATGATGATGATATAGAAGGAAAGTGAAGTTGGAGTAAACGTATAGTTCCTTTTCCTTGATATTTTTAAACTTGTGAGTTTTAACTTCCAATATGGCAACAGTGTGTGCTGGAGCTGACACACAATTGATTTCAGTGACCTCATATTTGTGGCTTGAAGCCAGCAAATACTACAGACTTTTTATTCCCTCTATAAAGCCTATTGTTAAGTATGTACCAGAACATCTCTGGATAGAGCACACAAAAACAAAAGCTCTTCGGGGTCTTCAATAATTTTTAAGAATGTAAAGTTGTCCTGAGATTACACAGTATGGGGATCATTTTAAAAAATACACTTTTTTAAAACTGTGAAGGAGACTTATAAGCTACTTTGTCATTTCGTCAGATTCTTAGATATGAAGCATTTCTGGAAATAGGAAAAGCATTTCAAATAGGAAAATTGTGATTTTTTTTTCAGTATGTAATTCCCAACATATGCCCTCTTCTCCTCCTTCACACAAACACACACACACAAACACACACACACACACACACACACACACACTCATTCACATTTTCTTTTCCAAAATGCCCTTACCAGCCAGTAAGTAGGTCCACCTTCAGTGCAGAAGAGAACAGGGTGGGATGGGAAAAATAGTCCCTTTATTAGGCAAAGATTTCCTTACAAAGTGACACTCATGCAAATAGTGATCCACATCTTTTCAGCCTTCAACACCGGTGCCACTCATGTAAAATACCTCCAAAGCGAATAGCAGGTGATAAACTGTATGCAATTTGAACTCAATGCAAGAGCCGTTTTGTCAAACTTTACAACGTGTATCTAAACATAATTACTTCCTTTGCTGCTCACTGTAATAATATTAATCACACAGATTCTTTTCATTTTTACAGCTCTACTTTGAAATTAATTACCAAAGTCAATGCCATTGCTGATCAAAAATGGAGGTCCTGCATGTTTGTATTAATGTACTTAAACCATAGAAATGACATCAGAGCCCCACAAAATCCCCTCTACATACACATCTGTAAAATGTAAAAATCTGTATAATATGTACACTTTTAAAAAAAATAGATGAAAATTGGGGGAAATGTACCATGGTTTTCAATTTCTTTCAATTACCATTAAACCTTTCAAAGAACGATTTGCATAATGTTTCATAAACATGTAGGCAGATTAACCTTTTTTAGTTAATTTATTCATTAGCAGTAAAAATTCAAAGCACCTCTTATGAGAAAATAATGTCTGGCTGTTAAATTACATGGAAATAAAGCAATCGGGACATACTTGCCTAAGTTCGCTTTGTGTCAGAGCACAAAAAAAGTGGAAAGGGGAAAAGAAAAACTTTGCCTGTTAGCAGATTGTTGATTAAATTGCCAGTTTGTGAACAATTAGTGGTATTACTAGAAGATTAGATGAAGTATTAATTAGAGTTGGGCCAAATGGCTTCTGAGGAGTAAAGTTCCTCCTACAACAGTGCTGGAGATAATGTAAGGCAGTCCCGGAGTCCTCTTATCTATGGTCTTCAGGGACGGCTGGACCCTAGCTCAGGGCTGATTCAGTGTGTACTTTTTATGAAGCTATTTTTTTTTATACACTCTGAGTAATTAGCAATCACGATTCAGCCCTCAAATTAGTTAAACCCTGAATCAAAGCTATACCAAACATATATATGTGTTTCAAGAAATATGAGAGAGGCGAGTGGGAATTCTAAGTGTTGACAAAACCAAGTTAAAAAAAAAAAGAGAAGAAATTGCCCATCTGTCATGGGGAATCTGTGAACAATCCCACTGATCACATAAAGGTAAAATCAGGACAAGGCATTGGGAATGTGTCTCTTGCATTAGGAATGGAGGACTGGGGTCTCTTGCAGGTGAGAGCTGGGTGTGGGATTCTGGCCTCAGCAGTTTCCTACCCCATTTACACCGGGACCTGCCATTTCCAGAAGGAATTTTTATTTAAGACAAAAAAGTCAATCCTGTCTCAAATGGCAAACCAAAATAATTAATAATAATAATAACAACAACCAGAAGTTCAGCTCCCTCTCTGGCTCATGACTCCCGTCCACCTTGTTTTGCCCAGAAATGTTCCTTTTTCTTCCCTGCCTGCCTCTCTTCCTTCAGAAGCATTTATTGCAGGTCTATAGTTTGAAAGGTTTGCATGTCAGGCAGAATTTGTAACTTTCAAATCTTCCATTCTCATAGAAACCAGAGTAGCTTTTTCATATGTTATCCCCCAAGTCAGAAATCTCTTTGCTGAGCACATTGATGTCTATATTTTGTTCATAGAACTTCTTGCTTGTATTGTACTCCAGCAAATGCCCTGACTAGAGTTCAAGTTCTTAGAAACCTGAAGTTATATTTTCTTCAAATTGATATCTTCCTATGTCTATCAGAGTATTTTACACAGCTGTATTTATATATGATTTGAAACTAAATTTTGTAAAAACTAATGGACTCAAATTTACATTTTGTATCTGTTGAGAGAGGAAAATTAACTTCAGCAAAAATGTACTGTTTTTAAATAAATCTTTCACTATATCTAGCTAAAGTCAAATAATAACAGTACTACGCTGCCCAAGTTGTTTCTTCAAACAATGTACGACATTATTTTGGTCAAGACAACCAATCATTTGCTGTCTGTATGTGTTTCCTTATTGAAAAGACATGGGTATTCACCGAAGATAAAATTGAAGTAAGACATGCATAAAATTAAAGTATTCCATAAACTGAAGTGCTTAGAAAAGCAACTGACAGTAAACTTCTTCCGAAAGGTGAAGGCAAAGGAAAGTAAGTTACAAAACTGAGCAATTTTCTTTTTAAAGGTGTGTTTGCTGGGGCAAGAACAAAGCCATAGAGAAACATATTACACTCTAGGTTACAAAGGAAAGATACTTTGATGTACCTTAGATATTTGCTTCTTCACGTTAGCTGTAAGCTAGCTTGTAGAAGCTTTAAAATTCATTCTGAGTTCTAAGAGTTAGTTTCAGGAGAGGGGGTGAATTAACCCCAAACAATGACAGCTCAAGAATTTCTATGTTGGATATACTTTAAGGACTAGACAACTTGTGTTGCTTGCATAATAGCCAACACTCTGCTTTTACTTTGAATATATTCATATATATATACTTATATATAACATAGATATAGTTATATTGTATGTGGGTATGGGAAGCCGATACAGATCATGAGTCATGAGAGGGCTAGCCTGCAGCCTCAAAGGAAACTCCCTGACCTTTGGGACAGAACCATCAAATCCAGAACACAAGAAACCTGAATTCCAACAAGGGTGTATTGTTAGACTCTATGGACACTTAAGGTCTGGCCTTCCACAGATACTGACATCATCTGTGAGGTTGCTATATAGATATTCTAAACTCATCACCTTTCCTGAAGAAAAAGGAAGAGATCTTAAAACTGGACACTGGAAGGGATATTAAGAAAGGCTAGTTATCTGGGTATCCCACTTAAAAAAAAAGTGATGTCATTCCTCACAGCTGGATTATAACCCCCGACACAATTTTTAATAACTCCTGATTAATAACTGTTGAGTATATGCTCATTAATATTCTAATGTTTTACATATATGGAAATCTCTGTTTTACAGATGAGGAAACTAAAGCACAGGGAGATTAGATAAATTGTACATGATCACAAACCTAATAACAGGCCAGAGAGAATTTGCACCCAGGCCATTTGGCTCAAAAGTCCACACAATAAAATATAAAACATACTGCCCTCCAAACTCACAGAGAGGCAGATCAGCACAGTGGATGTACACAAGCACTTTGGAGCACATCTACCTGGATTTGAACCTCAACTGCACACTGACTATGTAACAGTGGTCAAATAAATCATTCACTCTCTCTCTGCCCCGGTTTTCTCATCTCTGAAATGGTAATACTAATATGAACAAGCTCATAGAATTATTATGAGGATTAAATGAGTTAATTTTTGTAAAGTGCTAAGAAGAGCTCCTGACACATAATAAAAGCTAAACAATAATCTTATTAAATAACTATTGTACCTGATCTCATGGAAAGCACTTAACAGTTAAAGTGACTGCTTTGATATAATGGCTGAATTCTTCTTATTATTTTTTTAATCTGATTGCTTTAACATTGTGTTCTTATGTATAGTTACAGCCTAACAGATCATGTTATGGTAGTTTGGTAAATGAATCTGTTAAATATGTTTTCCAAATGACAGGTCAGTGTGAAATTTGAAAAAATTTGAGATTGTCGATAGTGTTTCTCAGGTTTTCCTTAAAAGCTGTTTTGAGTTGTACCAGTTGAAGTGGCATTGTTTTGGTTACAAACTTGACTATCTTGGGAGAATATATTTCACCAGTAATGAGTTAGATAAAAGTGACTTATGGCTTATATATTAGACAAAATTACCACTAAAGTATTTGTAATCAAGATGGAGGAGAGAGCATACAACTTAGTGCCACCTTTCTGAGAAACACTGTGATGCTTTACAAATCTACTCTAAGTAACTCCATTAGCATAGAACCTTTAGGCTACACTTTAAGTAACTTGGCAAGTTTTAAGGATAGAAGAGTAATTTACTTGCCAGGAAAGCATAATATAAAGTGGAGACATTTGAGGAGATAAATGCTTTTAGATCCACAAAAACTTCCATGTCTTGAAAACTATACAATAAAAGTTGCAATAGTGCGTTTTAAGACAGTTGGATATGGCATTAGAAGTATTTATTCAAAAACACTCTTAAGCAATAGATGTTCTGAGAATGATGGAAAAAATAACACAAAATCTTAGACGCCTGCTTTAAACTGTGTACAGTAGGCCTGATACATAGATAGATAGATAGATAGCCTAGAAAGAGTTGCTAGATCTTAGTTCTAGAGCTGGTTCTGAGATTCCAGGATGACCATGAGCAACAAATTAAAACTTGATTTGCCTTACTTTGCATTCTGGGAGCTTAGATATATTTAAAGCAACCTCAACACTTAAAATTTTGTGTCAAAATCAAACTGAGACTTGAAGTAGATTAACTGTTTCCCACTTACTTCCATCCCCAGGAGGAAGTGACTTTTGATTTGTTACAACAGATCAACTATGCCAACTGCTTTCCTTTTCCCTCAACTTTATAACAAAACTCTTTAAAATATTTGTTTTGTTTTGTTTCGTTTTTCAGTATGCGGGCCTCTCACTGTTGTGGCCTCTCCCGTTGCTCCGGACGCGCAGGCTCAGCGGCCATGGCTCATGGGCCCAGCCACTCCGCGGTATGTGGGACCTTCCCGGACCGGGGCGCGAACCCGTGTCCCCTGCATCGCCAGGCGGACTCTCAACCACTGCGCCACCAGGGAAGCCCACTCTTTAAAATATTTTGCCATCATCTGCAATGCATCACGTCTTACACTCACAATAATATTCAATTAGGTTTTCAGCCCCACTTTTTGTTTTTGCCTAAATCCACTGGGTTAAAACCACTAATGCCATCCAAATTGTTAATTTCTGTAGTCAATTCCTAGCGATGACCTTAGTCTATCCATCAGCAGTATTTAACACAGTGTATCATCTACTCCTTCTTAAAGTATCTTCTCCACTCGGGTTCTGGAATACCAATCAGTCCTGGTTTTCCTGAGACCTCACTCCTCTTCAATCTCCTTTGCCAGATCCCATAACCTCTTAATGTGTAGATGTTGACATGACTCAGAACTCTGTCCTCAGAACTTGGCTCTTCTATTGACTTCCTGGGTGATCTCATATAGTTCCATGGCTTTAAATACCATCAATATCCTGATGACTTCTCAATATCAATCTCTAATCCAGTCCTCTCCTTTGAACACTGGCTCATATTCTGCTGCCTCCATCACATGTCCATTTGACTCTCCAGCTGCCATCTCAGACTCAACAAGTTCCACACACAACTCTTGATTTCCCTTTCCAACTCTGTACTTCCTGTCTCAACAAATGGCACTTCCACTTACTCAATTGCTCTGACACCAAACTTGGGGCCATCCTTGACTTACACCTTTCCTTAACACCCACATTCAGTACATAGCAAATCTTGTTGGTCAAAACTCCAAAATATATGTTATATCTGGGCACTTATTGCCACATCTTATGTGACTATCCTAATCCAAACTCGATAGTCTCTCATGTGTCTGTTGCAATAGTCTCTTAATTGGCCTCCCTGCTTCTACCTTTGTCCTTTTTGGTCTATCCTCCATGCTGCAGTAGAGTGATCCTTTTAAAAGGTAGGTCAAAGCATGCCACTTCCCTGCTTTCAATCATCCAATTATTCCCCACTATATTTATCATGTCTTATAACTTGAAAAGCAATTCTGGCTTAAGGAATATGCTTGTTACAGGTATATCCTGGTCCCAATATGTGGATACCTCAGAGGTAATTTGTTCTGTCTATTACCATGCAAGATCATTTTTCGACTCCTTACTCTATTCAGGAGCTGCTCATCCTTTCACTACTATCCTTTCATTCACTTTGCATCCACTGCTTCCTAACACAGGTTTTTGTTTGATTTTCATGAAGATTACTTCCTCAGACACTGTAGATTATTGGCTTTATTATCGTCATCTGTATATTCCCAGGATAGCAAAGCAGAGAAGAGAGTGCAGTAGGAAGCAATGCCAATCTTTTGACAATTCAGTGGTCAAAATAACATTGCTAAATTCCTCAAAGGTCAACGTTATGATGTTCCCGTGTTAAAAAGAAATGGGAAAAATACTACCTATGTGTGGCTGGAAGAGCTGTCTGAGAATTTCAGAATTACTAGTGAGGAAAATGATGTAAGTCTGACTACTAAGGTTAAAGGTTATACAATGTGAAAGCTGTAGACCTCAAACAATAGTTTAGCTTTTCTAGGGAAAAGGTGGTGTAGGGGAAGAACAATATATCGCATATAGAGAGTAAATATTTGCCTCATTTTATGAGTCAGTGTTCAATATGTAATTATATTAAGATCCTGGTTCACTAATATTAAACATAATGCACGTAGAAGCATGAAAAATAATTCTCCTGTGCATAGTATTCTTTCAAACACTTATGTCAGAACAATAGTCTCCTAATCTGAGATACTGGGTCACATGTTATGTTCCTACACCTCTTTGCTTGGTCATATTCTTTAGCCCCAAGTAAAGACCTCGAATAATCATAAAACTTTTTTATGACAAAATCCTCTGTAGCCCTTCATTTTAATGGAGGAAGTGCGACAGTGAACTCACATTTGTACTCCATCTATTATGTGTTCAGTAATTTGCTAAGAAAACTGAGTGTGCTATTTTATTTAATCCTCACAGTAATAAAAGACAGAGTTATGACCTCAATTTGACAGGGAAGAAACTGAGTCCAAGAGAGAATAATTGACCCACCAAAGTCTAACAGCATCACTGAGACACAGAGCAGGCCATTGAGCCACAGTAGCCCAATATTTGCTCCATCACTAAGGCAGTCTTCCTATAAGAGAAAAGAAACATCACCATGTGTTTTCAAAGGCTGTTGGCTTTGCTGGACATCATCTTACAGTCGGGGTTCAAAGATATTTGATTCATTTTTATATGAACCTATATGACTTGGGTAATGAAATATGGAACATGATTCCTTCTTTTACATCAAGCCATTAACAGTATCGATTGAATTCTATAATAAGTATCCAACAAGGATAAATGGAAATCTGTTTTTCATCACTGAACAGAATACTTGTAATATAATTTAATCTTAAAATAATCTACAGGTATATCCTATTTTAAGTGAATTCAATAGACAAGAACCCAGTTTTTAAAATTTGATTGAACTTCCCTACTTTCCAGAGTGATTGACTGCATTGGAATACGTGAGTGGTGTGTGTGTGTGTGTGTGTGTGTGTGTGTGTGTGTGTGTGTGTGTGTGTGTGTAACACGTTCTTCAAAAGCTTTTCAACTATTTCTGTTGAGCTTTTAAGTATTCTATTGGGAAATTTCAATTAATCCCAAATTTTAGGAACATGTCATTCCTTAAAAAGAAGCATGTCATGCAAAGCCAATTAATTTCCTAAAGCTTTATGCTGAAATTATATTCTAACATTAAAATATTTAAAAGCCAATAAATACATTTATTTGGTGCATAATATATATAAAATACATTGTATTAATTGGCCAACAAACACCATGCATTACTACATGGTAGAAATTCCTCTTACTACCACGACTTGTCTTATAATCATTAGAATATTTTTAATCTGCTCCTGGGAAAAAGAGTTCATTCATTTTCTTTTTAGGTTTGCTCAAGGGCTTGGAAACAGGGGGATGTCCTGGATGACTTTTAAAGATCCCGTCTAGGCCTATGACTCTGAAATAAATTAAAGTTTTATGACCACATTATGCATAAGCATCAGTGGATCTGGAAGACAATGAAGATGAAGTCTGTGCTCAGACTCTCCCTCCTAGTATTTATGCTTCCTATTCATTTCATGCATAACTAATTTCATATAGCAATTGGTAATGGCATCTTGGTAATGACACCACAGGCATCACAAAACAATTGCAATCATGGCTGCAATTCATTGTAACTACAGTGAAATGCCAGCACTGCAGCTAAAATACCTCTCTGACCCACCCAAAAGTAAAGGATGAGAAGAACAAAATATAGCTTTGAAATGGTCACCTTCACTAACTAGCTTTTAGTTCTAGATTCTCTGAGTTCCTACTTTGTTTTTTTCATTTTCAAGGACATAATGATTTATTAAGACAGTGAGGCCTATAATTACCCCTCCTTTCCAAAACAAAAAGGCACACATTCCTTATTTATACCACTTAACCAATGCCACTATGTTTGTTCAAATCTCATTGTTTTAAAGACTTCCTGATGCTTACACGTAACGTGGTCATAAATAGAGGGGCATATATTTTTCTGACATGTCTTCCATTGAATCAACAAAAACAAATTCAAGTATAAGAAGTGATTATTATAGACATGTTAAAACAGCAAAATCATTGCTCTTTTCTTCCTGAAATTGAAAGACAGCATCTACCATTGATACTTCCCAAGTCTATTTGGAATATGCTAATAATACTACAATAATTAGTAACATACCTTTTATGGCACTTTTAAATCTTACAGACCACTTTCAGTTTTATTATTTTATTTTATACTCATAAAAATTCTAATAACTAAATGAAGCCAATATTATTATTTCAAAATCACAAATGAGGGATCAGAGGCCCAAAGAATCTAAGGAATGTTTCTATTGTCATCTAGGTTCATTCCCCATTATTATGAAATTGAATATCACCTCTTACTAAGTGTATAACGCTTCAGAAGCCTAACTCTGTCAGCCAGGGAATGAAGCTGGAACTAGGTAACCAGTGGCTGGGACTCTGAGCCTGGCCCTTTTGCCCTCCTGGTTGATGGGAGCTGTTGCAACACAGACTCAGTTGTGCTCCAGCTCTTCTGGGATGGAACAAAGGTGTATATTATAACATTAAAGAATGGTCATTCACTGTGACTGTTTCTACCATTTTATTAACTAATAGTAAAGACACTGGCTTTTGCTAAGCAGGAATTTCAGTGCTTTGAATCTCTTCAAGATCATGGAGTCACTACTCTCATTCTTCTTTATTCTTGAAATATTGGAGGGGGCTTTTAGTTGAAGCAGGGTTAGTTTACCCTAGTCAACTCTTTCCTAACTAGTCACCATGAAAGAACAGACGTGTAGACTCCACTGTATATTACTAACTTTACCAATTTTTAAACGATACCTATTCATATTTGATTTAACATAGGTACATTTCAGGTAATCATCCATGAGTCTGTGAGGGAACTTGGTCAAATTTAAATCTCCCCAATCATTAAATGATGTATTTTACCCTTAAAATAGCAAATATTTTCATTTGTGGGCTCTAATTATTCTATTTGTCTGAAAAACTATGTTTCAATTTTCTTTCTCCAAATATATACCATATCTGTAATTTTAAAAAATCAGAAATATATAATCTTCACTGACTTCAAATATTTCAGAAGTGTCCATTTTGTGTTAAATAAGAGCTACACCAAAGATCAAAGAGTAAATATATCTGTTAATGTGCTCATAGGAACAAAACTAGCGTCCCCACTAGCCTCAAAAGACCCAGGCCATGTGAGTAACTGTCCACCTACTACTGACCATCTTTTAAGAGAGTTGTCGGCAGAAACTATTCCACAGGTCCAACAGAAACTCTAAAAGGAAAAGAGGGAATTTTGATTTTAAAGATAAGCTAGAGAATTCAGATCTATTTCATCTTGCCAAAAAAAGGGACACAGTGAGGAGACAGGGTCTAAATAAAGGAAAGGACACTTTGGTTTTTGAATAGTCAATAGTTCACACTAACCAAATGCATTACAAAATTACAAGGAGCAGAAGAATAAACGAGCGTTGAAGCACCCAGGGAAAGTGAAGCTGGGAACTCTGGTCTATCTTAAAGACACTAAAGCAATAGAAACATGTTCCATGCACTATTAAAAAAAGCAAAATTAAACAATAAGTAAACGGTTGGAAAACAAGCAACAGAAAGCACATTAAAGGAGGGTCATATCAATGTGAGTTTACACACATTAAATTATTAATAATTGTTATTTTATTTTTACTATTATGCTTGATATAAAATGTGTTGGAACTTTCTGTGTAGCTTCAGTGAAATTATTTTGCATATATATTGTTGGGTTACCGTTACACTTACAAAACAATAAAACTTTTAGAGGAGGAAACTTGCTTGGTTCCCATTTCAAATAATTAGTGACTTTTAAAACTGTACAAATTAGAGTTCACTAGTTGTTCAGTCTAAATCATGTTTTGAATTTAATAACAATACTTCAATATTCAACCTGAAAATCACATGATTGTGGAAAATGTATAGAGAAATATGTATACATACATCTGAACTTCAGTATAAAGCACATTTTAGCTGAAGAGAAATTACTTCTTAAAACTTCCCTTCACTTTATACAAAATATGAAGTGTTAGCAATAATCCTTTGGAAACAAGTCTATTGAACAGTTCTTAATAAAGATCCAGGATGATCATTTCAAACTTCTCTTGACATTTTAATTTTAATTAAAAATAAAATAGAGGCTTCCCTGGTGGTGCAGTGGTTGAGAGTCCACCTGCCGATGCAGGGGACACGGGTTCGTGCCCAGTCCAGGAAGATCCCACATGCTGCGGAGCGGCTGGGCCCGTGAGCCATGGCCACTGAGACTGCACGTCCAGAGCCTGTGCTCCACAACGGGAGAGGCCACAACAGTGAGAGGCCTGCATACCACAAAAAAATAAATAAATAAATAAAAAATAAAATAAATAAAATTTAAAAAGCTGTCAATTTATTCTCTTGTGAGAAATGAATTTTTGCATTTTTTTCTTGATTTATGACTAAGTACTCAACATATGTTTCTGCAAGAGCTATTTGATGCTCTTTTTCTTCCATTTGTAGGTTTGGCCTCCAAAATAAGGTCAGGGGACCAAGTCTTTTAAGAGGTGAATGCAGTGCTCTATGTACAGTGCATCAAAAATGCCCTAAAAAGTATATGATGGGGGGCAGAGTCAATATGGCATATTAGGAGGACACAGAATTCATGTATCCTCACAATTAGGGCACCTAACAGGCACCAGTGGGGGACCATGTACAACTAAGGTGATGGGAGGAACCACCAGCAACTGGTTGTTTCAACTATAGTTTTATTTTTCGTAATATATTTTTTCTCTTTCTAATTTTATTTTGTTATTTTTCTTTGATATTGTACTGCTCCATTTTATCTTTTTTTCTTTCTTTTATTACCGTGCCATGAAGCTTGCAAGATCTTGGTTCCCAGGCCGGAGGTCGGGCCTGAGTTCCCATGGTGGGAGCTCCGAGTCCAAACCACTGGACTAACAGAGAACCTCAGCATGTAGACCCGACTCTATCCAACTGCCTGCACATTCCAATGCTGGACGTCACAGGCCAAACAACCAGTAAGACAGGAATAGAACACCATCCATTAAAAAAAAAAAAGAAAAGAAAAGAAACGACCAAAAATATGTTACAGGTGAATGAGCAACGTAAAAACCTACAACACAAAATACATGAAGACGAAATAGGCAGTTTACCTGAGAAAGAATTAAGAGTAATGACAGCAAAGATGATCAAAAATCTCAGAAACAGAATGGAGAAAACACAAGAAAAATTTACAAGGATCTAGAAGAACTGAAGAGCAAACAAATAGTGATGAACAACACAATTACTGAAATTAAAAATACTCTAGAAGGAAAAAATAGCAGAATAACTGAGGCAGAACAGATAAGTGACCTGGAAGATAAAATAGTGGAAATAACTAGCACAGGCAGAATAAGGAAAAAAGAATGAAAAGAATTGAGGAGAGTCTCAGATACATCTGGGACAACATTGGATGCACAAACATTCTAACTACAAGGGTCCCAGAAGAAAAAGAGTAAAAGAAAGGTCTGAGAAAATACTTGAAAAGATTATAGTTGAAAACTTCCCTACACGGGAAAGGAAATAGTCAATCAAGTCCAGGAAGCTCAGAGAGTACCATACAGGATAAACCCAAAGAGAAACATGCCGAGACACATATTAATCAAACTATCAAAAATTAAATACAAAGAACAAATATTAAAAGCAGCAAGGGAAAAGCAACAAATAACATACAAAGGAATCCCCCCATAAGGTTAACAGCTGATCTTTCAGCAGAAACTCTGCAAGCCAGAATGGAGTGGCAGGACATATTTAAAGTGATGAAAGGGAAAAACCTACAACCAAGATTACTCTACACAGCAACAATCTCATTTAGACTCGACAGAGAAATTAAAACCTTTACAGACATGGAAAAGCTAAGAGAATTCAACATCACTAAACCAGCTTTACAGCAAATGCTAAAGGAACTTCTCCAGGCAGGAAACACAAGAGAAGGAAAACACCTACAATAACAAACCCAAAACAATTAAGAAAATGGTAATAGGAACATACATATCGATAACTACCTTAAGTGTAAATGGATTAAATGCTCCAACCAAAAGACATAAACTGGCTGAATGGATACAAAAACAAGACCCATATATTGCTGTCTACAAGAGACCCACTACAGACCTAGGGACACATACAGACAAAAAGTGAGGGAATGGAAAAAGACATTCCATGCAAATGGAAATCAAAAGAAAACTGGAGAAGCAATTCTCAAATCAGACAAAATAGACTTTAAAATAAAGACTATTAGAAGAGATAAAGAAGGACACTACATAATGATCAAGGGAACAATCCAAGGGGAAGATATAACAATTGTAAATATCCCTGCACCCAAAATAGAAGTACCTCCATACATAAGGCAAATGTTAACAGCCATAAAAGGGGAAATCGACAGTAACAAAATCATAGTAGGGGACTTTAACACCCCACTTTCACAAATGAGCAGAGCATCCAAAATGAAAATAAATAAGGAAACACAAGCTTTAAATGATACAATAAACAAGATGGACTTAATTGATACTTATAGGACATTCCATCCAAAAACAACAGAATAAACTTTCTTCTCAAGTGCTCATAGAACATTTTCCAGGATAGATCATATCTTGGGTCACAAATCAAGCCTTGGGGAATTTAAGATAATTGAAATCATATCAAGTATCTTTTCTGACCACAATGCAATGAGACTAGATATAAATTACAGAAAAAAAAATGTAAAAAATACAAACACATGGCAGCTAAACAACACGTTACTAAATAACCGAGAGATCACTGAAGAAATCAAAGAGAAAACCAAAAAATACTTAGAAACAAATGACAATGAAAACATGATGACCCAAAACCTATGGGATGCAGCAAAAGCAGTTCTAAGAGGGAAGTTCATAGCAATACAATTCTACCTCAAGAAACAAGAAAAATCTCAAATAAACAACCTAACCTTAGACTTAAAGCAATTAGAGAAAGAAAAAAAAAAAAAACACCAAAGTTAGCAGAAGGAAAGAAATTATAAAGATCAGATCAGAAATAAATGAAATAGAAATGAAAGAAACAATATCAAAGATCAATAAAATTAAAATCTGGTTCTTTGAGAAGATAAACAAAATTGATAAACCATTTGCCAGACCCACCAAGAAAGAAAGGGAGAAGGCTCAAATCAACAGAATTAGAAATGAAAAAGGAGAACTAACAACTGACATAGCAAAAACACAAAGGATCATGAGAGATTACTACAAGCAACTATATGCCAATATAATGGACGATCTGGAAGAAATGGACAAATTCTTAGAACTGCACAACCTTCCATGACTGAACTAGGAAAAAATAGAAAATATAAACAGACCATCACAAGCACTGTAATTGAAACTGTGATTAAAAACCTTCCAACACTCAAAAGCTCAGGATCAGATGGCTTCACAGGAGAATTCTATTAACCATTTAGAGAAGAGATAACACTTATCCTTCTCAAACTCTTCCAAAATATAGCAGAGGGAGGAAAACTCCCAACTTCATTGTATGAGGCCACCATCACCCTGATACCAAAACCAGATAAAGACATCACAAAAAAAGAAAATACAGGCCTATATCTCTGATAAGCATAGATGCAAAAATCCTCCATAAAACACTAGCAAACAGAATCCAACAGCATATGAAAAGGATCATACACCATGATCAAGTGGGGTTTATCCCAAGAATGCAAGTATTCTTCAATATACGCAAATCAATCAATATGATAAACCATATTAACAAACTGAAGGAGAAAAACCATATGATCATCTCAATAGATGCAGAAAAAGCTTTTGACAAAATTCAACACCCATTTATGATTAAAAACTCTCCATAAAGTAGGCATAGAGGGAACCTCCTCAACATAATAAAGGCCATATATGACAAACGAATAGCCAACATCATTCTCAGTGGTGAAAAACTGAAATCATTTCCTCTAAGATCAGGAACACGACAAGGATGTCCACTCTTGCCACTACTATTCAACATAGTTTAGGAAGTCTTAGCCACAGTTATCAGAGAAGAAAAAGGAATAAAAGGAATACAAATTGGACAAGAAGTAAAACTGTCACTGTTTGCAGATGACATGATACTATACATAGAGAATCCTAAAGAAGCTACCAGAAAACTACTAGATCTAATTAATGAATTTGGTAAAGTAGCAGGATACAAAATTAATTCACAGTAATCTCTTGCATTCCTATACACTAATGATTAAAATCTGAAAGAGAAATTAAGGAAACACTCGCATTTACCATTGCAACAAAAAGAATAAAATACCTAGGAATAATCCTACCTAAGGAGACAAAAGACCTGCATGCAGAAAACTATAAGACACTGATGAAAGAAATTAAAGATGATACAAACAGATGGAGAGATATACCATTTTCTTGGATTGGAAGAATCAACATTGTCAAAGTGACTATACTACCCAAAGCATTCTACAGATTCAATGCAATCCCAATCCAACTGTCAATGGCATTTTCACAGAACCAGAACAAAACATTTTAACAATTTGTACGGAAACACAAAAGACCCTGAATAGCCAAAGCAATCTTGAGAAAGAAAAACAGAACTGGAGGAATCAGGCTCCCTGACTTCTGACTATACTACAAAGCTACAATAATCAAGACAGTATGGTACTGGTACAAAAACAGAAATATAGATCAATGAAACAGGATAGAAAGCCCAGAGATAAACCCACTCACACATGGCCACCTTATCTTTAATAAAGGAGGCAAGAATATACAATGGAGAAAAGACAGCCTCTTCAATAAGTGGTGCTGGGAAAACTGGATAGTTACATGTAAAATAATGAAATTAGAACACTTCCTAACACCATACACAAAGATAAACTCAAAACGGATTAAATGCCTAAATGTAAGGGCAGACACTATAAAACTCTTACAGGAAAACATAGGCAGAACACTCTTTGACATAAATCACAGCAAGATTCTTTTTGACCCACCTCCTAGAGAAAGGGAAATAAAAACAAAAATAAACAAATGGGACCTAATGAAGCTTAAAAGCTTTTGCACAGCAAAGGAAATCATAAACAAGACAAAAAGACAACTCTCAGAATGGGAGAAAATTTTTGCAAATGAAGTAACTGACAAAGGGTTAATCTTCAAAATATACAAGTAGCTCATGCAGCTTAATATCAAAAAAAAACAAACAACCTAATCCAAAATGGGCAGAAGACCTAAATAGACATTCCTCCAAAGAAGATATACAGATTGCCAACAAACGCATGAAAGGATGCTCAACATCACTAATCATTAAAGAAATGCAAATCAAAACGAACATGAGGTATCGCCTTGCATCGGTCAGAAAGGCCATCATCAAAAAATCTACAAACAAGGTGTGGAGAGGGTGTGGAGAAAAGGGAACCCTCTTGCACTGTTGGTGGGAATGTAAATTGATACAACCACTGTTGAGAACAGTATGGAGTTTCCTTAAAAAAACTAAAAATAGAACTACCATATGACCCAACAATCCCACTACTGGGCATATACCCTGAGAAAACCATAATTCAAAAAGACTCATGTACCAGAATGTTCATTGCTGCTCAATTAACAATAGACAGAACATGGAAGCAACCTAAGTGTCCATCAACAGATGAATGGGTAAAGAAGATGTGGCACATATATACAATGGAATATTACTCAGCCATAAAAAGAAATGAAATTGAGTTATTTGTAGTGAGGTGGATGGACCTAGAGTCTGTCATACAGAGTGAAGTAAGTCAGAAAGAGAAAAACAAATACCATATGCTAACACATATATATGGAATCTAAAAAAAAAAAAGAAAGAAAAGAAATGATTCTGAAGAACCTAGGGGCAGGACAGGAATGAAGATACAGACGTAAAGAATGGCATTAACACGGGGAGAGGGACGGGTAACCTGAGACGAAGTGAGAGAGTAACATGGACATATATAAACTACCAAATGTAAAATAGATAGCTAGTAGAAAGAAGCTGCATAGCACAGGGAGATCAGCTTGGTGCTTTGTGACCACCTAGAGGGGTGGGATAAGGAGGGTGGGAGGGAGACACAAGAGGGAGGGGATGGGGCTTCTCTGGTGGCACAGTTGTTGAGAGTCCTCCTGCCAATGCAGGGGACACGGGTTCGTGCCCGGTCCGGGAAGATCCCACATGCTGCGGAGCGGCTGGACCCGTGAGCCATGGCCGCTGAGCCTGTGTGTCCGGAGCCTGTGCTCCGCAACGGGAGAGGCCACAACAGTGAGAGGCCTGCATACCACAAAAAAAAAAAAAAAAAAAAAAAATGGGGGGGGAGGGGATATGGGGATATACATATGTATATAGCTGATTCACTTTGTTATACAGCAGAAACTAACACAACATTTTAAAGTAATTACACTCTAATAGAGATGTTCAAAAAAATTTATGACTGTGAATCCACTAATTTTGGATTACTGTTAAATTTGATAGAGCAAGTTTTCTCCCTTGTACTCATTATAATGGTTGTGCTATAAAACTTCTTAACACACACACAGGAGAACAGATTCTAGGTGGGGATATGCTGCATGGGATGAATTTCTGAAGAAGTTTGTTTAATCTGCCTAATGGTTAGCATGTATTACACTCTCCTTCCTCTGATTTGAAAATCAGAGTTTCACTGAGTATTTAGAGCCGGTTCTGCACATTTATTGTAAATAGACTTCAATAATGTTTAAGGGGTACTGTGCTATCATCAGGAAGATCAGTGACTAATGAAGTCTTCCATGCATTCTAAACCTCGTTGCTAATATTACTTCTCATTCACAATTTATTTTTGAGATTATAGAAAGACAGCCTCTTTCACATGGAGACAGATACCCTCCTTCCACAGAAATGCCAATATCCTTTATTCCATTTGTTACACAATAGAGCCTCTGATCTGCTGTGTTCAAATAACATCATGGCATGGTTCCATTTTTCATATTAGAAAGTAATCAACATAGAATCAATAGGAAGCCATGTTCACTCAATAATTAATTAAATTTCCTAGAGAAAATGGATGTGCAATAATTTAGTAAGCTGTGCTACAAATGATGCTTTTTTTATTTCTTATTTTGGCCAATGTTGCCATCACCCATCTCAAAAGGATCAGAATAAAATATGGGAAATCACTGGCAAAGTACCACAGGAGACCCTCAATGTGACCATTGGAGAAATAAAGACAGATGTTCATTGTACTCAGGCCTCTAGAACATATCCTAAGATGCTTTAACAAGCACTGTAAAGTAGTCTTCACTAGGGGATACATCATAAAAAATCTGGGGGAGAACAAGAAAAGGGTAATGTCCATAAGACCCATCCCTGTGACAGTGTATCTGGGTTCAGGCTAATGATACCTGGAAAGCAAGTGTCTATCTAGAGTCATAGGTTCTTTAAACTATGAAATATCAATGATAAAAATCATCAAATCTAAAGATTTAAAATTTTACATTTTCTATGCCTCAGTTTCCTCATTTGTAAAATAGCAATAATAGTATTTCTATCATAAGGTTACTATGAACATTAAATTAACCAATACATAGAGCGATGTGTAGCACTGAGTGAAGTGTTCAAATGTTTATTTTTATCATGAAATATGAAAAATAAATAAATTCCCTGAGGATCGATGGGAACTCTCTATACTTTCTGCTCAATTTTGTTGTGAACCTGAAACAATCCTGAAAAATAAAATCTATTTTTAAAAATCTGGGGTATATTCTCTACTTCCTATAAGTTAGAAACTCCTTTTCCTTCACCTTCCTGTTTCCAGATGGAGGAAATTCCATTAGGAAAATACTCCCAGCCTCTCTCTGCTGCCTTCGTCTCCTGAGGGAAAATTACTTGTCTGATGAATGTATTTGTGAGAAGGAGCTGATGATGCTAAAATTAACCACTTTGACTCTCCTATTTTCATGTATCCATCTTTACAGGAAGGATCCATTCTGGTCTTGGTCTCTACATGGACCGGACCCTATAGGCCTACTAGGCCTACTAGTTATCCAGCCTTGCCTTAGACCGGCTGGATAAATCTAATTCTGAGGTTAGGTATTAGCAAGCCCATCAGGGCTAGAAATCTAAAGCCAGCTTCTCCAATTCAGCTTTTTAGGTAGGAAAGCTGATATATTGATTACCAATTGTCTGACGCTTGTGTCTACCTTTAAATTCATTTTGAATTTGCATTGGGAAGTGGGGTGCTATTGATTGACCCTCTAAAGGCCCAGCACACTTCTTGGAGATTCTCGGTGCATATCTGTTTACACTACAAGCTGGGGTAACATTGCTTACCTTCAAATTGCCCAATGTATTTAACCAAGAAAACCCAGGTGTTCATGTATATGCATGTGTGAGTATGACTGTATCTTTGTGTGCTTTTGTGTGTGCCTATGTATCTATGTCTAATACTAACTCTTATAGAGCAAGTCTTATCAGAATACATTTTAGATCATGCTGATGATAGAAAAAAAATTGTTGACATCCCCAAACAGTTCTGAAGATGTTACCTCAGATAATCTGAACCTCAGCTTTTATTGTTTTTTGTTCTTGTTGTGTTTAAAATGGGGATGATCACACCAACATTAGTGCCTTTTGGTGAGAAGTAAATGAGATAGTGTGTGGAAAATCTTCAGCACATAATAGTATCTTCAGTGTAGGTTGATTTCCATTTTGCATCAATCTCCTTCCAGAATAGACTACCTCAAACAAGTAGCCTCCATTCACTAAAAAAGTGGTTCTCCTGAGTTATATGTCCTATGGAACAGGGGGCTCTCACTGTTACAGTGAACCTGGTTTACCTCCTACCTCAGGTGTCATTCTAAATGCCAGCTTCCTCAAGGAGGTCTTTATTAATAAAAATTATATCTCAGGAGCTTCCCTGGTGGTTGAGAGTCCGCCTGCCGATGCAGGGGACATGGGTTCGTGCCCCGGTCTGGGAAGATCTCACATGCCGCGGAGCGGCTGGGCCCGTGAGCCATGGCCGCTGAGCCTGCGCGTCCGGAGCCTGTGCTCCACAACGGGAGAGGCCACAGCAGTGAGAGGCCTCCGTATCGCAAAAAAAAAATATATATATATATATATATATATATATATATATCTCCCCCATCATACTTTCTCCTGACCTCTTGTGCTTCACCACATTGATTAAAAATTCTAATGTCATATATACCCTTATAATTATTTGCTTAAAATTTATTCCCAACAAGCATGCCAAAGTCACAAGAAAACGATCTCAATCAATATGATTCAATACTGTATATCAAGGGCCTAGCACAGAATATGCACCAAATATTTGTTAAATGGATAAGTTAAAATAAAATAGAAATGTTAATACAATCCAAGTGTCAGATAAGGGTAAGAGCAAGCAAGAATTCTTAGTGAACTTTTCACCTAAAGTATCAAGGTGTGATAAAGGGTTATGATTTTGTGTTTTAAGGAACGTCATAGCCACAGCTGGACAATATCTCACTCGGCAGTCTTCATTCTTTTAAAACCAATAAACATGCTCCAAAAGTGAATTAGAAAAGTTGCAGCTGAAATGGATGCCATCAAGCTGCCATTAGAGACATAAGGCCATGTATGTCCATCCACACACCCTGTCACGCCTTGGGGTTAGGAGGGTTGCTGTATCTGCTACTCAAAGAGAACAGTCAATGTTTATTTCTAGCTTGGATCTCCCAAACATTATTTCATATCCCAGAGAGAATAACTTTGGCCCCATGAATTTCCCCAGGAGCATCTTTGGTAAAACACGTCTGTAGCCTTCAAAAGAAGGCCATTCCTTGCAATATGTATCATTTGCCCATGTCAGAGAACAATCTCTCTAATGGCATGATTCATATATAGACAGTCCTCCTTTTGCTCTTCCAAATGCCTCTATAAAGAAGCATCAGTGAAATTTAAAAGGTACTTACTTAAAACACAGATTGTTTGCAAATTGTATTAGCTAAAATTCAGCCAAGCCAAACTCTAATAAACTAAGGCCATAAAAGTAATTTAGTGCTTTATTATGTCTTAAGGCTTGTAGGGCCCTTTATTAGAAAGCCACACCAAATAGCCAGTCTTTCTGCCTTTCTCTTTACTAACCAGTAATAAGGAATGCTTAGGAAAGACATTCATCAAATACTCTGCTGTGGATGCTTGGAAGGGGCACAGGAACTCTTCTTTGATTTATTGAAGTTGAATCTGCTTTAGTGCATCAAGAGACAATTAGCATTACAGATAGCTCACTCTTTACTCTCAGGGCATAAAATCGGAGGAACTGGATACAAACTTTACCTCCTTGAACAGCTAAGAAAAGGACTGGTTCCTGCCAGATTCTTATCAAGATGATACACATACTTAAACACAAATATTACAGGAGTCAAGTCAGCCGGATTTAGTGGAAAGAGTATAGACTTTGGATCCAGGCAGAGCTGGATTTAAATCTTGGTAGCTTTTCACTCACCGTTGCCTTAGGAAATTTGTTCATAGTACTCTGAGGCTCAGTTTTCCATCTATAAGTTGGGTAAATACTTTTGAATTTAGTGGTTGTTTCTCAGTTATAGATAATGTGTAAAACGCATAACACAGGGCTTCCCTGGTGGCGCAGTGGTTGAGAGTCCGCTTGCCGATGCAAGGGACACGGGTTCATGCCCCGGTCCAGGAAGATCCCACATGCCGTGGAGCGGCTAGGCCCGGGAGCCATGGCCGCTGAGCCTGCGCGTCTGGAGCCTGTGCTCCGCAACAGGAGAGGCCACAACAGTGAGAGGCCACGTACCGCAAAAAAAAAACAAAAAACAAAAAACGTGTAACACAGTGCCTAGATCACAGGGTATACTCGATACACTTTATTTGTTGTCAATATTATTATCATTATATGATGTAATGTGGGCAAGGACAGGTAATGTACATGAGTGAATTGAGTGAAGTTGGTTTCCTAAAAATGAGATTGATGGAGACCATCATAAAAGGAAAGAGCTGGATAGTGATAGCAACACTGTCCCAGATCCTTTCTGATGACTCTTTCTTCAGCCCTTCCAACTATCTTTTCTGTATTTTTAGTTTCTCACACAATTCTGGTTCACACCTTCTTCTCATTTTTTAAGCACCCTCATGTGCCCCATCCTAAGTCTAAATAAAATGATGAAGAATAACCAAACAACTTTTTTTTTTTTTTTTTGTGGTACGCGGGCCTTTCACTGTTGTGGTCTCTCCTGTTGCGGAGCACAGGCTCCGGACACACAGGCTCAGCAGCCATGGATCACGGGCTCAGCCACTCCGTGGCATGTGGGATCTTCCCGGACCGGGGCACGAACCCACGTCCCCTGCATCGGCAGGCGGACTCTCAACCACTGCGCCACCAGGGAAGCCCCAAACAACTCTTCTTGATCCCATAGCACCTTCTAATCTCACTCCTGCTCTCCTGACTCTCTCATGCAAACTCCTTGAGGACAGACGTGACTTTATTCCACATAATCATGTTCTCATTTTCAACCGTGAAGTTGGTTTCTGCCCCCGTAACCCAAGGAAATTGCTATCACTAGAGTGAGCAGTAGCTTCCAAGCTGTCAAATCCAACAGCTATTTTGCAGTCCTTAGTGTTCATGAATCCATTCTCTGCTTCGTTTGTCAGTACCTTCAATTCTTTTAAATACACAGCTTACCTCTCACCTCCATCCCACAGCTGTCTATATTTGTAGATGCTTCCTCCCCTGCCCACCCAGCCAACATTGTGGTTCCTTACATTTCTGGCTTTAGCCCATTGTTCTGATTCTGCAGACTCTTTCAAGTCACCCAGAACTCTGATGGTTTCTGAAACAAAATTGCACTGATGATTCCTAAATCTCTCTCTCTAGTCAGACCATGAGCTTTGGCTTCAAACTTTTTAATGTGAATACCTGCTAGACTTCAGTGATCTTCATCTAACCTCTTGAATTCAACATGTCCCACACTACATTTATTAATTTCCTCCTGAAATTATACTTTCTTCTATAATCTGCTTCTGATTTAGACCCATGAACCTATGAGTTGTCCAAGCTATGGTGTAGGGAGTCTTTGCTACTCTCTCTCCATGACTCACCACTCCCAACATCAGTTGACGAGACCCTTATTTCATCTCCTAAGTTTTTCTCAACGGTGTTACCTCCTCCGTGTCTTTACTACCTTTCTTCTCTAGGCAAATACCTGTGTGTCCTAATTGGTTGTTCCTGTCAAATCTTCTTTTATATCACAGACAGGATCATCTATTTCAGTGTAATCCTGATTATGTCATTCACTTCTTAAAGCCCTTCTTTGACCATCCATTATTTAGTAAATCAGCCCAACATGACTCCTCAGCATGATAGTCACTGGCTCCATGTCTCTGCCCTGCCAACCTGCCCAGGCTCATCTCACAAATTTTGGACTTTGCAGGCATTATTTTGACACCATTGAACTGCATGCATTATGAAATCTAAATATGTGCAGAATGCCTGAATCAGAAATTCCACTTCTAGTAAATATTCTGCACAGAAATGCATTGACCAAACGAATGCTCATAACAATACACATTCACAACGTTCCCAAACTGCAATCTACTCAACCACATATGGCAGGATGAATACAAACATTGGGGCATATCCATTCAATGGAATACTATAAGGTAATGTGAATGAATGAAATGCAAGTGCACACAATATTATGGAGGGATTCAACAGGCATAATAATGAGCAAAAGGAGTCAGAAACAAAAGAGTACATCTTAGACAATTCCAATCATATACATTGTAAACATCAGCAAAATTAAAGTAAAATGTTAGTAATAGAATAGTGATGTTCCTAGGGGAGAAAAAATAAACACACATCTAAACCTCCAGAGGCTTCTCCCCTGCTCCAGAGTAGAAACTACAGCCCTTTACAATGGCCTATAAATTTTACACGATCTGCCCTCTCACTTCTATTTCTCTGACATATATCCTACTAGTCCTTTCCTTACTGACCGCTCCAGCAACATTGATTTCTTTTTTTCCCTGTTTTTAAAAACTCCTCTCTCAAAATGCTCATTCTTCAAATATCTACATTTTTCATTTCTTAATCTTATTCAAATTTTTACCACAATATTATTTTCCCCATGAAACTTTCTTTCGCTCATTTTGAAATGACTGTTTCCATGTGCCCCTCAATATTTTTTTCCAGCTTTGTTGTGATATAATTGATTTTCATCATTGTGTAATTTAAGGTGTACGACATGTTGATTTGATATAGATTTCAAAATGATTACTACTGTAGCATTGGCTAACACCTTCACCATGTCACATAATTACCCTTTCATTTCTATGGTGAGAACATTAAAATCTACTCTTTTAGTAACTTTCAAGTATATAACACAGTATTATTAACTGTAATCACCATGCTGTGTATCAGATCCCCAGAACTTATTCACCTTAAAACTGGAAGTTTATACCTTTTGAACAACATCTTCCCATTTCCCAACCCCCCAGCCCCTGGTGAAACCCTTTCTACTCTCTATTTCCATGAGTTCAGCTTTCTTAGACACCACATATAAAAAATGCTATACACTATTTGTCTTTGTCAGTCTGCCTTATTTTATTTAGTGTAATGCTCTCAAGGTCCATCCATGTTGATGAAAATGGCAGGATTCCCTTTTCTTTTTCAAGGCTAAATAATATTCTTTTTCAGATATTTCATTGTTAGTGTATACAAATGCAACTCTTTTTTGTATGTTGACTTTATATTCTTTAAAGTTACTGAATTTGTTGATTAGTTCCAATAGCTTTTGGATGGAGTTTCTAGTATTTTCTATATAAAATATTATATTATCTGCAAACAAAGACAATTTTCCTACTTCCTTTCTGATTTGGATGTCTTTGATTTCTTTTTTGTTACCCAATTTCTCTGACTAGGAATTCCAGTACCATATTGAATAGAAGTGGTGAGAGTGGACATCCTTGTCTTGTTCCTGATCTTAGAGGAAAAGTTTTCAAGCTTTCATTATTTAGTATATTAGCTGTGGGCTTGTCATGTATAGCCTTTATTATGGTGAGGTACATTCCTTCTTTACCCAATTTCTGACTGTTTTTATCGTGATGTATTTTGTCAGATTATTATTTTTTGCATCAGTTGAGAGGATCACATGATTTTTATCCTTTTCTATTAATGTGATGTATCACATTTATTGATTGGTATGTGATGAACCATCCTTGCATCCTAGGGGAAAAACCCAATTTATCATGGTGTATAATCCTTTTAATGTGCTGTTAAATTTGGTTTGCTAGTATTTGTTGTGAATTTCTGCATCTACATTCATCAAAGATACTGATCTATAGATTACTTTTTTCTTGTAGTATCCTTATCTGGTATCAGGATAACACTGGCTTCATAAGATGAGTTTGGAAGTGTTCCCTCCTTTTTACTTTTTCAATTATTTGGAAGGATTTGAGAAAGGTTGGTGTTAATTATTTTAACATTTGGTAGAATTCACCAGTGAGACCATCTGGTCCTGCTCTTCTTGTTTGTTGAAAGGCTTTTGATTACCGATTTAATCTCCTTACTAGTAATTGTTTTGTTCAGATTTTCTATTTCTTTGTGATTCAGTCTTGGTATGTTGCATATTTCTAGGATTATGTCCATTTATTCTAGTTTATCAAATTTGTTGCTGTATAATTGTTCATAGTGGTCTGTTATGAGCCTTTGTGTATCTGTGGTATCAGCTGTAATGTCTCTTCTTTCATTTCTGAATTTAGAGTCTTCTTTCTTTTTCTTAGTCTAGTTAAAAGTTCGTTAAGTTTATCTTTTTATAAAAAAAAACAACATACTCCAATAAAGATGTTAAAGAAAAAAAAAAACAAAAAAAAACAACTCTTGATGTTGTTGATCTTTTCTGTTGTTTTTCTATTCTCTATTTCATTTAGTTCTGATCTAATCTTTGTTATTTTCTTTCTTCTTTGTTCTTCTTTTTCTGGTTTCTTTATTTAAGATTTTTCTTTTTTCTTAATGTAGGTGTTTATTGCTATAAACATCCTTCTTAAAACTGACTTTGCAGTACCCCATATGTTTTGGTGTGTTGTTTTCCTATTTTCCTTTATTTCAAGATTTTTTTAATGTCCCTTTTTTTAATTCTTTGATCTATTGGTTGTTCAGGAGTGTGTTGTTTAATTTCCACATGTTTGTAAATTTTCCAGCTTTCCTCCTGTTATTGATTTCTAGTTTCATACTACTCTGGTCAGAAAAAAAACTACTTGGTATGATTTTAATCTTTTTAAGTTTGATAAAATTTGTTCTTTGAACTATCATGATCTATCCTGGAGAATTCTCCATGAGTGCTTGAGAAGAATGTGTATTCTTTTGCTATTGGATGGAATGTTCTATTATGTCTGTTAGGTCCATTGGCTAAGGTATGCCTCCAGTCCAACATTTGCTTGTTGATTTTCTGTATGGGTAATCTATCCATTGTTAAATTTAGGATATTGAAGTCCCCTACTATCATTGTATTGCTGTCTATTTCTCCCTTCAGATCTTTTTGTATTTGTGTAATACATTTAGGTGCTCTGATGTTGGGTACATATATATTTATGATTATTATATATTCTTGATAAATTGACCTCTTTGTCATCATAAAATGAACTTCTTTTTTTCTTGTTAACACTTCAGCTTAATGTTTATTTTGTCTGATATAAGTACAGCTACTCTTAGTCTCTTTTGGTTTCTACTTGCATGAACTATCTCTTTCTATCCATTCACTTTGAGTCTGTGTGTATCCTTAAAGCTGAAGTCAGTGTGTTGTAAGCAGCATATACTAGAGTCTTCGTTTTGTTTTGTTTTTTTTTAAATCCATACTGCCACCCCATGTCTTTTGATTTAAAAATTCAATCCATTCACATTTAGATCACTTATTGATAGGTAAGGACTTACACCATCTTACTGTTTTCTAGCTGTTTTTTGGAGTTCCTTTATCCCTTGCTTTCTCTCTTGTTGCCTTCCTTTGAGAACTGATGACTTTCCATAGTGGTATGTTTTGATTTCCTTCTCTATCTTTTGTGAATATATTATAGCTTTTTGCTTTGTGGTTACCATGAGACTTACATAAAACTTCTTATAGATATAACAGTCCATTTTATTTTCATAACAACTTAATTTAATCACTTACAAAAAACTCTACCTTTTTCATGCTATAATTTATCTTTTTATATTGTGCATTCATTAACAAATTATTGTAGCTATAGGTTTTTTTTTTAATACTCTCATCCATTAATCTTTACATTACATCAAGTGGTTAACAATCTACCATATTATAGTATTAGAATAATCTGAGTTTGACTATGTACTTACCTTTACCAGTGTGTCGTATATTTTCATACGTGTTTATGTTATGAATCACCATCTTTAATTTCAGTTTGAAGAACTCCTTTCAGCATTTCTTATAAAGTAGATTTAGTGGTGATAAATCCCCTCAGCTTATGTTTGTCTAAGAAAGTCTTTATCTCTTCATTTCTGAAGGACAGCTTTGCTGTGTAAAGTATTCTTTTCCTTCTTTCAGCAGTTTGAATATATCACTCTCTCTCTCATGGCCTGTAATGTTTTTGCTGAGAAATCTGTTGATAGCCTTATGAGGGTTCCCTTATAAGTCCCAAGCTTTTTTTCTCTTGCTGCTTTTAAGATTCTCTCTTTGCCTTTAATTTTTGACAGTTTTATTATAATGTGCCTTGGAGAGGATCTGTTTAAGTTGATTTTGTTTACTGACCTATGAGCTTATGAACTTGGATATCCAAAACTTTCCCAAGATTTGGGAAAAGCTCAGCCATTTTTTTTTAAAATAAACTTTCTGCCTCCTCCTCCTCTTCTCTTTCTGAGAATTCAATAATTTGAAAATTGGTTAGTTTGATGGTACCCCATAGATCATATAGGTTTTCTTCATTGTGTTTCAGTCTTTCTTCTACTTGGTCAAGACTACTGCTGAATCTCTCTATTGAATTCTTCAGTTTAGTCATTGTATTCTTCAACTCCAAAATTTCTGTTTGATTCTTTTTTATGTTTTCTATCTTTTTGCTGAGTTTTTTTGTGCTTGTATTATTTTTCTGATATCATTAAATTATTTATCTGTGTTCCCTTCTAGCTCTCTGAGCTCCTTCAGAACAATTATTTTGAATTATTTGTCAGTTAATACCTGGATCTCTATTTCTTTGGGGCCAGGTACTGGAGGTTCACTGATTCCTTTGGTGGAGTCTCTTTTCCCTGGTTCTTTGTGATCCCTGTATCTTTGCATTGGTGTTTGCACATTTCAAGAAGCATTCATCTCTTCCAGACTTTATGGACTGATTTGGTGAAGGAAGACATTCGTGTGTAGGAGAGGGACTGCTGGAGCATGCTGTGACTCCAGGTCTGGTGGTGCATGGCACCAAGTGTGGAGTGTAGCGGCACCAGATCCTGGGCAGCATGGTGTCTCTTTGGCTCAGGTCTTTGCTGTCCACAGCGTTGACAACTGTATGGTACTTGGCAATACTTGTAGGGGGTCCACAGTGTCTGCAAGGGCTTTTGGGCAAGGACTATTAGGGTCCTCAGCTGTGCCTTCAGGAATAGCTGCTAGGGACCAAGGCAGGCAGCAGTAGTGCCCAGAGTCTGTGGTATACACAGACTTGACTGGGGGCCAGCTGTGGGCACCTGTGTAATGGAAGGGGCCAGTTGCAGGCACATACATAATGGTGGGGACCAGGGCAGAAAGAAAGAGCTGGAGCAAACTGTGGGCACACAAGTGGCTACAGGAGCCCTGGTTGTCAGTCTATATTACTGTGTCTAGTAGGTATCAACTTTGGCATATGGCAGTTGAAGCCAGTGATAAGGGTTGGGCTGGGGGCCTTCAGGTGCTCAACTGGAGAAGCAGCTGCAGGTGAGCTGCAGGTGAACTGCAGCTCACAGTGATGCAGGCCAATGAGAGTAGACAGGGCCTGATCCAAGCCTATAAGCAGCTATGGGGGCCCCAGCTATCAGGCCTGCTGTCCTGTGGCTGTGCACTCTCCCCCCAGGTGTGTATGCATAGTGGAGGCTGGTGACAGGAGTCAGGCCAGTGACATGCAAGTGCACAGCTGGAGGTGCTAGCCCAGAGCAGGTGCATGACAGTGGAGGTCAACCAGAGGGGTCTGGACTAGCGCCTTGCTTTCATGCAGCCACAGAGGTCTGGGCTGGCTGCTGGTGCAGGGTTCCTGGGCTCAGATGGGGATGGTGAGGAGAAAGGAGTAGGGTGCCTGGCATTAGTGAACACGAACACCTGTGGAGTAAAATGTGGTGAAACCTGCACAGGGTCTGCTGTAGCTGTGCTGGCCATTGGTTTCTTCTTCAGTGGTAAAGCTGCTGAGTTTGTCTGTCAAGCAGGTCACACTGAACTGAGATTGCTCCTGTTGTCTGGCATTCATTGGTGACCCCTGCTTTTCTTCCTTCTTCCTTGCTGTCTCTATTTGTCTCAGCTTTGATGGTCTGAGTGGGGTGAAATTAAATTAGACCTTTGTGCAGTTCCCCCCAAAGGCTTGGTGAGCTGATTGCTAACCCTGTTCTTTCTTTCCCAGCAAGGGCGACTCTTTCCAGCTGGGGAGGGGGGTTCCCTCCTGGAACTGAGCAACATCAGCTTGGAGGAGGGGATGATGCAGGCAAAATAAATCTGTCTTCCTTTTCTCTTTTTGTGTGGTTAGCCTCATGTTTTTTGTTTCACTGTGTTGCTGAAGTTTCTCAAGTAGACTCCAGAGCTATGCAAGAGCTGTTTTTAGTCATAGATAGCTGTCTAACTGTTGATCTTTGTTGGAGGACAGAGGCTGGATTCTCCTATGCTGCCACCTTGGTGATGTCAACCCTCTAATACTTTTCATCTTCTTGCCCTGCTTTCTTTTTCTCTTTAACACTTTTAACATCTCAACTACTTTCTCTCTCACTAGAATATAAACTCCACAGGGCAGGGATTTTGTTTGATTCTTTGTTTTGCCTATTTTATTTATTGTTTTATTTCCAGAGCCTGAGAGAGTATGTAACATAATACAGCTCAGTCAATATTTCTTGAATGAATGAAAAAACAACAACAACAAAAAAAACAGTAACATGACCTAAATCTTGAAGGCTTATTGAGCCAATACAGCAATATTCTGAATTTCTTTTCTCAGAATAAGAATTAGGAGATATGGACAAGAGAGGGGTATAGAGGATAAGATGTGGGTGATTGTATTTGTCTGGGAAGGGGCAGTGAGTAAAGCAGGTTGACTTCTGCTCAGAGGTTATACATGTGTGTTTGCTTTATTATTATTGTTAACTTTGTTATAATAAACTATCACAACATTGTTAATCAACTATACTCCAATATAAAATAAAAAGTTTTAAAAAATTAAAATAAAATCCAAAAAAAAAACCCCTTTGTTATAATAAAAAATATACCACAAAAAGCAAAGCATGACCCATTATTCTAGTAGGCATTGAAGGATATCAGCTAGGCTGCTTCTGACTATATAGGGTAGCACAAAGCAAGGGCATTGCATCTATTCTAATGGCAAATTATCACTTTAATGGTGTGAGTAAAGTGTGTTAAGTAGAACTGATAGAAGTGAGTTAAGTTTCAATATATGGCTTTAAGTAATCACTATCCATCCTAAAATATGGAGGTGGAGAATTTGGACATTCAGATATAAAAGCATTTGGTGAAGTAACTTGAAATCAAATTCATCTTCAATAGTGATGAACCATGAGGCTGTTTTGATTCCTTTGCATCAGGCTTTCTTTTGGATCCCATTTACTGTGTTCCATCGGTTTTGGTCTAGACCAGTCATTGTCAATGTGGGCTGCCTGGTGGAAACACCTGAAAAGATTATTCTAAATAATGTTGAAGCCTGGATCCCACTGCCAGAGATTCTGATTTAAGTGGTCTGGGACGCAGTTTGAGAATCAGGATTTTTTTTTAATTCCCAGGTGATTTAGTTAAAGTTCAGAACCACTATCTATATATGTACTATTTTTAATTTATGAAATGTATAAATGTTTCAATCATGTGATATTTATTTATTTATTTACATTCATTCTTTTACTCTTTTATTCCACAAGTATTGATTGAGAACAAGCTCAATAAAGGGGTCAGGCACCATGATAGTGGCAGGGTATATGCTGGTAAATAGGACTGGTGTGGACCCACCATATTCACCATTATAATTACTTATGGTAGATTCTCTTACACAAAATGACACCATCATCTACCTGTATGACAACTGAGACAGAATCATCCCTTTGAATGACTGGAAGTCACCTCCAGCCATTAAGACAGCTGCTTCTGAAGTGAAATCATGGGTGCCAGCATGTCATTAACAATGACAAGGAATCCCTCTCCCAGACTTTTCATGTGCCTTCTTTCTAAAAGCCAGTGACTTTTCTCATTTTCCCTCTCTCAATTCCTTCTCTCTTTCTCCTGCCAGAAACTTTCATTTATTTACCAATTATTCTCTCACTGTTAAAGTGCTAAAGTTTGAAATGTTAGGGTTAAATAACACTTCAAGTATTTCTGTCCACGGACTAAGTTAAATTAGCTGATCGTGTAATAAACTACATGTGATTTTGGTTCTTACTATTCATTTTCTTTAAAAGAGAGGCAGGAAGATATCACCAAAGGCAAATCCCACTAATTATATATAAACACAATAATTTTGTGTTCATGATGAACATTTAACGCTAGCACAGTATATCAATGCGTACTACTACTAATAATACTAATTAACATTTATTGAGGCTTTTTTGTTTAATCAAACATTTTTCTAAGCACTTTACATGATTTAACTTATTTCATCTGCAATGGAAAAAAATGAGACTACATGTACTATTTTAAGATAAAAGGAAAACTAAGCACAGAGAATTGATACACTGGTGTTGGGCTTCCTTGTGTTAAAGAAATGAACAGGGACATGACGTTCTTTAAAATTTAGATACATACTCCAAATGCCTCTGTATTTGAGCTACAAACTCTTCAAAGCCTCTCACTGCAGTTGACTATTCTTGCTTGTTTTATAAAAAATGGTCTTGTTTTCCAGTTAAATTTGTCATGAGTCAGGTAGTTCATGAGTTTCAATTCAGCAGAATTTTCAGAGGAGAATGCTTTTATAATGTTTTATATAAAAGTAAGGATGTCAAAATCTAATCCGCAGTATCAGAGTTTTGCCAGAACGTTGTTCAGGCTGAAATGAAAAACAGGATCTCCCTGGGGGGTTCTCTTCCATAATGAAATCATTGAGATATGAAGGGTCCCAGGAGGAGGACTTTCAAAGCTCTAGCCATTGGCAAGTAAGAAACCATTTGAGATTTGTTTTTAAAAGAAGATGGTGTAATATTCTTAGAGTTTGATATTAGGAAGGAAGCCAAAAACCTAAATTGTGGACCATCTGGAGAAGAAATATAATGAAGAAAGCCAACAAAAATATAATTACAACAACTGGCTTAGAAATAACAACTGCATTGATTAAGAACAGCCTAAGTAGGGATGTCAAGAATGCAATCTGAGTTGTTAAATTTCCATTTCAGTTTGGCTGTGGGAATAGGAGAAAATGCTCTTGTGGTATGGAGACAACCCCATGAGCAAGAGATATGAGAAGAATTTGGTAAAAGATCAGATGTAAAAAACTCACACTAACATCTCTGTCTTTGTGTGTTTCAAAAGAAATAAAAAATTGAAGAGTGTCAATGATATGTGATAATCTGTAGTTTGTGCTACCTGGGAATACAAATACCAGACAAACACTATCTTTTCCTCCAGAAGCTTAAATCTGACCATTTACATAAAAGCACAAAGCCCATACAAATAGTTGAAGAATAAAATGATTAAAATAGACACAGATGTAGTCATTCAAAAACAATTCATAGTACATTAATTAGAACTTCTCTACTTCCTGTACCAAAACAGGAATTTATTGAATGGATCATTACAAGCAATAAATGTTTAATATATGCACAGATGCCTTCATTCCTTCGAAATATGTAGCAGCCATCGTGTTAAGCATGGATACTGAAATAAACATTAAAAAAATATACTTTTCCTAATGCCATCATAGATTTGGGGAGAAATAAATTTTTCTTAATGATTAAGATGCAATGTGTAGGGAGGACCTTCAAGATGGCAGAGGAGTAAGGCATGGAGATCACCCTCCTCCCCACAAATACAACAAAACTGCATCTACATGTGGAACAACTCCTACGAACACCTACTGAACATTGGCAGAAGACCTCAGACTTCTCAAAAGGCAAGAAACTCCCCACATATCTGGGTAGGGCAAAAGAAAAAAGAACAAACAGAGACAAAAGAATAGGGATGGGACCTGCATCTCTGGAAGGGAGCTGTAAAGGACGAATGGTTTCCACACACTAGGAAGCCCCTTCACAGGCAGAGATGGAGGGGTGTGGGTGGAAGTTTCAGAGGCACAGAGGAGAGTGCAGCAACAGGGGTGCAGAGGGCAAAGCAGAGAGATTCCCACAGAAAGGATCGGTGCCGACCAACACTGACCAGCCCGAGAGGCTTGTCTGCTCAGCCACTGGGGCAGGTGGGGGCTGGGAGCTGAGGCTCGGACTTCGGAGGTCAGACCCCACAGAGAGGACTGGGGTTGGCTGCATGAACACAGCCTGAAGGGGCTAGTGCACCACAGCTAGCTAGGAGGGAGTACAGGAGAAAGTCTGGAACTGCCTAAGAGTCAAGAGACCATTGCTTCAGGGTGCAAGAGGAGAGGGTATTCAGAGCACCGCCTAAATGAACTCCAGAGATGGGTGCGAGCCACAGCTTTCAGCACGGACACCAGAGACGGGCAGGAAATGCTAAGGCTGCTGCTGCAGCCACCAAGAAGCCTGTGTGCAAGCACAGGTCACTATCCACACCACCCCTCCCGGGACTGTGCAGCCCTCCACTGCCAGGGTCCCATGATCCAGGGATAACATCCCCAGGAGAACACATGGCATGCCTCAGACTGTTGCAAAGTCTTGCTACCCTCTGCAGCTGCAGGATCTCCCCACATTCGTACCCCTCCCTCCCTGTGGCCTGAGTAAGACAGAGCCCCCTATTCAGCTGCTACTTTAACCCCATCATGTCTGGGTGGGGAACAGATGCCCTCCAGCGACCTACATGCAGAGTTAGGACTAAATCCAAAGCTGAACCACAGGAGCTGTGTGAACAAAGAAGAGAAAGGGAAATTTCTCCCAGCAGGCTCAGGAGCAGCAGATTAAATCTCCATAATCAACTTGATGTACCCTGCATCTGTGGAATACCTGAATAGACAACGAATCATCCCAAAATTGAGGTGGTGGACATTGGGAGCAACTGTAGACATGGGGTTTGCTTTCTGCATCTGATTTGTTTCTGTTTTTTTTTTTTTTTTTTTGTGGTATGTGGGCCTCTCACTGTTGCAGCCTCTCCTGTTGCGGAGCACAGGCTCCGGACGCGCAGGCTCAGCGGCCATGGCTCACGGGCCCAGCCGCTCCGCGGCATGTGGGATCCTCCCAGACCAGGGCACGAACCCGTGTCCCCTGCATCGGCAGGCGGACTCCCAACCACTGCGCCACCAGGGAAGCCCTGTTTCTGGTTTTATGTTTATCTCAGTTTAGTATTTAGAGCTTATTATCATTGGTAGATTTGTTTATTGATTTGGTTGCTCTCTTCCTTTTCTTTTTTTTTTTTTCTATATATATATATATATTTTTCCTTTTTCTCTTTTTGGGAGTGTGTATATGTATGCTTCTTTGTGTGACTTTGTCTATATAGCTCTGCTTTTACCATTTGTCCTAGGGTCTGTCTGTCAGTTATTTTTTGTTTGTTTGTTTGTTTGTTTTTAGTGCTTGTTATCACTGGTGGATTTGTTTTTTGGTTTGGCTGTTCTCTTTTTTCTTTCTTTCCTTTCTTTTGTTTTATTACTTCTTTATTTTCAATAATATTAAAAATTATTTAAATAGCCTTATTTTATTTTTCTTTCTTTCCTTCTTTCTTTCTTCCTTCCTTCTTTCTTTCTCTTTCTTTCTTTCTTTCTTTCTCTCTTTCTTTCTTTCTTTCTTTCCTTCAATCTTTCTTTCTTTCTTTTCTATCTTTATTTCTGAGCTGTGTGGCTGAAAGGGTCTTGGTTCTCTGGCCGGGTGTCAGACCTGAGCATCTGAGGTGGCAGCGCCAAGTTCAGGACATTGGTCCACCAGAGACCTCCTGGTCTCACATACTATCAAACAGCGAAAGCTCTCCCAGAGATCTCCATCTCAATGCTAAGACTCAGCTCCACTCAATGACCAGCAAGCAACAGTGTTGGACACACTATGCCAAACAACTAACAAGACAGGAAGACAACCCCACTCATTAGCAGAGAGGCTGCCTAGAATCATAATAAATTCAAAGACACCCCAAAACATACCAGGGGGTGCAGTCCTGCCCACCAGAAAGACAAGATCCAGCCTCATCCACCAGAACACAGGCACCAACCCCCTCCACCAGGAAGCCTACACAACCCACTGAACTAAACTTATACACTGGGGGCAGATGCCAAAAACAACAGAAACTATGAAACTGCAACCTGTGAAAAGGAGAGCCCAAACACAATAAGTGAAGCAAAATGAGGAGAGAGAAATACACAGCAGGTGAAGGAGCAAGGTAAAAACCCAAAGACCAAACAAATGAAGAGGAAATAGGCAGTCTACCTGAAAAAGAATTCAGAGTGATGATGTAAACAGGATCCAAAATCTTGGAAACAGAATGGAAAAAAAATAAAAGAAACATTTAACAAGGACCTAAAATAACTAAAGAGCAAACAAACAATGATGAAGAACACAATAAATGAAATTAAAAATTCTCTAGAAGGAATCAATAGCAGAATAACTGAGGCAGAAGAATGGATAAGTGACCTGGAAGATAAAATAGTGGAAATAACTATCACAGATTATAGGGGTCCCAGAAGCAGAAGAGAAACAAAAGGGACTGAGAAAATATTTGAAGAGATTACAGTTGAAAACTTCCCTAGTATGGGAAAGGAAATAGTCAATCAACTCCAGGAAGAACAGAGAGTCCCATACAGGATAAATCCAAGGAGAAACATGCCAAGACACATATTAATCAAACTATCAAAAATTAAATACAAAGAAAAAATATCAAAAACAGCAAGGGAAAAGCAACAAATAACATAAAATGGAGTCCCCATATGGTTAACAGCTGAACTTTCAGCAGAAACTCTGAAAGCCAGAAGGGAGTGGCAGGATATATTTAAAGTGATGAAAGGGGAAAACGTACAACCAAGATTTCTCTAACCAGTAAAGATCTCATTCAGATTTGACAGAGAAATTAAAACCTTTACAGACATGGAAAAACTAAGAGAATTCAACATCACCAAAAAAGCTTTACAACAAATGTTAAAGGAACTTCTCTAGGCAGGAAACACAAGAGAAGGAAAACACCTACAAAAACAAACCCAAAACAATTAAGAAAATGGTAATAGGAACATACATATTGATAACTACCTTAAAAGTATATGGATTAAATGCTCCAACCAAAAGACATAGACTGGCTGAATGGATACGAAAACAAGACCCATATATATGCTGTCTACAAGAGACCCACTTCAGACTTAGGGACACAGAGAGACTGAAAGTGAGATGATGGAAAAAGATATTCCATGCAAATGGAAATCAAAATAAAGCTGGAGTAGCAATTCTCATATAAGACAAAATAGACTTTAAAATAAAGACTATTACAAGAGACAAAGAAGGACACTACATGATGATCAAGGGATCAATCCAAGAAGAAGATATAACAATTGTAAATATTTATGCACCTAACATAGGAGCACCTCAATACACTAGGCAAATGCTAACAGCCATAAAAGGGGAAATCGACAGTAACACAATCATAGTAGGGGACTTTAACACCCCACTTTCACCAATGGACAGATCATCCAAAATGAAAATAAGGAAACACAAGCTTTAAATGATACAATAAACAAGATGGACTTAATTGATATTTGTAGGGCATTCCATCCAAAAACAACACAATACACTTTCTTCTCAAGTGCCCATGGAGCATTCCCCAGGATAGACCATACCTAGGGTCACAAATCCAGCCTTGGGAAATTTAAGAAATTTGAAACCATATCAAGTATCTTTTCCGACCACAATGCTGTGAGACTAGATATCAACTACAGGAAAAAAATCTGTAAAAAATACAAACACATGGAGGTTAAACAATACATTACTAAATAAGGAAGAGATCACTGAAGAAATCAAAGACGAAATAAAAAAATTCCTAGAAACAAATGACAATGAAAACATGATGACCCCTAACCTATGGGATGCAGCAAAAGCAGTTCTAAGAGGGAGGCTTATAGCAATACAATCCTACCTCAAGAAACAAGAAACATCTCAAATAAACAACCTAACCTTAAACCTAAAGCAATTAGAGAAAGAAGAACAATAAAACCCCAAAGTTAGCAGAAGGAAAGAAATCAAAAAGATCAGATCAGAAATACATGAAAAATAAATGAAGGAAATAATAGCAGATATCAAGAAAAGTAAAAGTTGGTTCTTTGACAAGACAAATAAAATTGATAAACCATTAGCCAGAGTCATCAAAAAAAAAAAAAAAGGGAGAAGACTCAAATCAATAGAATTAGAAATGAGAAAGGAGGAGTAACAACTGATACCACAGAAATACAAAGGATCATGAGAGATTACTACATGCAACTATATGCCAATGAAATAGACAACCTGGAAGAAAAGGACAAATTCTTAGAAAAGCATAACCTTCCATGACTGAATCAGGAAGAAATAGAAAATATAAACAGACCCATCATAAGAACTGAAATTGAAACTGTTATTAAAAATCTTCCAACAAACAAAATCCCAGGTGGCTTCACAGGTGAATTCTATCAAACGTTTAGAGAAGAGCTAACACCTATCCTTCTCAAACTCTTCCAAAATATAGCAGAGGGAGGAACACTCCCAAACTCATTGTACAAGGCCACCATCACCCTGATAAAAAAAAACAGAAAAAGATGTCACAAAAAAAGAAAAGTACAGACTAGTATCACTGATGAACATTTGTGCAAAAATCCTCAGCAAAATACTAGCAAACAGAATCCAACAACACATTAAAAGGATCATACACCATGATCAAGTGGGGTTTATCCCAGGTATGCAAGGATTCTTCAATATACACAAATCAACCAATGTGATCAACCGTACTAACAAATTGAAGGAGAAAAAACATATGATCATCTCAGCAGATGCAGAAAAAGTGCACCCCATTTATGGCTTGCTGTGGCCTTCCCAGTTGTAAAACGCTGTGCTCCTTGGATGCCTTTCTTATCTCAGACTAACCCTACGGTATGACCTCTTTTGACTTTCTGTGCACTGCCAGGAAAGGTAACCAAGAGGACAACTTAGTTCTTCATGCTTGGAACAACCAAACCAAGATAATTCTGAAACCTAAGGGACTGGTTAATTCCCCTAAGTCCAGGAGCCTCAGCTGGGATGAGAGAGACGACCACTTTTATATATTACAGTGTGAGGGTTGAGCCCCTTCTCAGGTCTCCCCTGATGACCTGAGGCATAAAGAATTTGTTCCATCAAATTCAACACCCATTTATGATAAAAACCCTCCAGAAAGTAGGCATAGAGGGAACTTGCCTCAACATAATAAACGCCATATATGACAAAACCACAGCCAACATCATTCTCAGTGGTGAAAAACTAAAACCATTTCCACTAAGATCAGGAACAAGAAAAGGTTGCCCACTCTCACCACTATTATTCAACATAGTTTTGGAAGTTTTAGCCACAGCAATCAGAGAAGAAAAAGAAATAAAAGGAATCCAAATCAGAAAAGAAGAAGTAAAACTGTCACTGTTGGCAGATGACATGATACTATACATAGAAAATCCTAAAGAAGCTACCAGAAAACTAGTAGAGCTAAGCAATGAATTTAGTAAAGTAGCAGGATACAAAATTAATATACAGAAATCTCTTCCATTCCTATACACTAATGATGAAAAATCTGAAAGAGAAATTAAGGAAACACTCGCGTTTACCATTGCAACAAAAAGAATAAAATACCTAGGAATAATCCTACCTAAGGAGACAAAAGACCTGCATGCAGAAAACTATAAGACACTGATGAAAGAAATTAAAGATGATACAAACAGATGGAGAGTTATACCATGTTCTTCGATTGGAAGACTCAACATTGTGAAAATGACTGTACTACCCAAAGCAATCTACAGATTCAATGTAATTCCTATCCAACTGTCAATGGCATTTTTCACAGAACTAGAACAAAAAGTGGCACAATTTGTATAGAAACACAAAAGACCCTGAATAGCTAAAGCAATCTTGAGATAGAAAAACAGAGCTGGAGGAATCAGGCTCCCTGACTTCAGACTATACTACAAAGCTACAGTAATCAAGACAGTATGGTACTGGCATGAAAAAAGAAGTATAGATCAATGGAACACAATAGAAAGCCCAGAGGTAAAACCAAGCACGCATGGTCACCTTATCTTTGATAAAGGAGGCAAGAATATACAATCGTGAAAAATAGCCTCTTCAATAAGTGATGCTGGGAAAACTGGACAGCTACATGTAAAAGAATAAAATTAGCACACTTCCTAACACCACACAAAAAAGTAATCTCAAAATGGATTAAAGACGTAAATGTAAGGGCAGACACTATAAAACTCTTAGAGGAAAACCTAGGCAAAACACTCTATGACATAAATCACAGCAAGATCCTTTTTGACCCACCTCATAGAGAAAGGGAAATAAAAACAAAAATAAACAAATGGGACCTAATGAAGCTTAAAAGCTTTTGCCCTGCAATGGAAACCATAAACAAGATGAAAAGACAACCCTCAGAATGGGAGAAAATATGCAAAAAAGCAAGTGACAAAGGGTTAATCTCTAAAATATACAAGCAGCTCATGCAACTCAATATCAAAAAAACAAACAACCCAATCAAAAAATGGGCAGAAGGTCTAAATAGACATTTCTCCAAAGAAGATATACAGATTGCCAACAAACACATGAAAGGATGCTCAACATCACTAATCATTAGAGAAATGCAAGTAAAAACTACAATGAGGTAACACCTCACCCTGGTCAGAATGGCCATCATCAAAAAATCTACAAAGAGTAAATGATGGAGAGGGTGTAGAGAAAAAGGAACCCTCTTGCACTGTTGGTGGGAATGTAAATTGATACAGCCACTTTTGAGAACAGTTTGGAGATTCCTTAAAATCTAAAAATAGAACCCAGCAATCCCACTACTGGGCATATACCCTGAGAAAACCATAATTCAAAAAGAGTCATGTACCACAATGTTCACTGCAGCACTATTTACAATAGCCAGGACATGGAAGCAACCTAAGTGTCCATCAACAGATGAATGGATAAAGAAGATGTGGCACATATATACAATGGAATATTACTCAGCCATAAAAAGAAATGAAATTGAGTTATTTGTAGTTAGGTGGATGGACCTAGAGTCTGTCATACAGAGTGAAGTAAGTCAGAAAGAGAAATACAAATACTGTATGCTAACACATATGTATGTTATCTAAAAAAAAAAAAAATGATTCTGAAGAACCTAGGGGCAGGCCAGGAATAAAGACACAGACCTAGAGAATGGACTTGAGAACACAGAGATGGGGAAGGGTAAGCTGGGAGGAAGGGAGTGAGTGGCATAGACATATATACACTACCGAATGTAAAATAGATAGCTAGTGGGAAGCAGCCACATAGCACAGGGAGATCAGCTTGGTGCTTTGTGTCCACCTAGAGGGGTGGATTAGGGAGGGTGTGAGGGAGACTCCAGAGGAAGGAGATATGCGGATATATGTATATGAATAGCTGATTCACTTTGTTATACAGCAGAAACTAACACACCATTGTAAAGCAATTATACTCCAATAAAGATGTCAATAAAAAGAGAGGCTGTGAGAAAGGAAATGAGAAAATGAGCAGAAGTGTAAATGTACTTCAATGAGAGACTGAAGCAATGACTTTTGTTCCTACCTACCATTCCAAATGCTTTGTGACACTTGATTATCCACAGGATATCTGCTGATGTCTTTAAATAAGCAACTTTTCACTTGAGTCTTTTTGAATGTGTTTAGTTTCTTGCAACTGAAAACATCAAGACACGATGCTTATGTTCAGCCTTGACGACTCAACTTATATGTAATGAAAAAAAAAGTGCAAACTTTGAGTCATGAAGAATGGGAGCAATGACTGATTGATAGAAATACACCCTTAATATAAAATATATATATGTGTATGCAAACACACACACACAAATATATATGGACACACACAGATATAAATTTACTTAATTCTGAAATTTTTGGCTATGTGAGGCAGTCCTGAGAATATCCTCCACCCCTATGTGGGCCAGATTTTTAATTAATGATAGTATAATTACTACTACTACTACTACTACTACTACTACTACTACTACTACTACTACTACTACTATTACTGTTACTGCTACTTATATTACTGCCAATAAAATTAGTCCCTTTTATCTCACAACACTGCAATTTTTGAATGCTTTCTCATCTAGCTCCCTCCTCACCTGATTCCCTTGGAAAGCCAGTAACATCAATTGAGAAGACATTTTTATTCCCTTTAGACTGGTGAGCAGACTGAGCCTCACAAAGTCAAATATTCTGACTCAAGAGTGTCTGTGTCCTTTACACTACATCACAGATAAATCAGTACAGTTTTCAGATGAAGTTATTTCTAAATTGAAAAATATTGAATCCATTTTGAAAATCCACTGTCTTTGGTTCAAAGAGGCTCAGAGAAGAGGATACATATCATAATCGGCAAAATCCATTCATCCCTGGAAGTCTCAAAACCCAGATCCTAGTGCTGTGAGGAAGAATGTTTAAGCATAACAAACCTACTACATACCAGCTATGTGCTCATCACCGTGTTAAGCACTGGACATAATAAAAGTGAAGATAAGCCTGCCTTCAATGGATTTTTTATGAGTAAGCAACAACTGAAAACCATATTTAAGCCATAATGATTTGCAGGACTGTGTATAAGAGAGAAATTGAGATGGGTTCAAAGAGCCAACAAAGGATATAACAAAGATATATGATAAAATACAGCATGAAATATACCATGTTAGATAGAGATTATTTAATTGTGTAAATATCAGGAATTTTAAATTAATCTGGTTAATAATATTTTAGAAATATGAATCCAATTATTGAGTAGAATATATTTGGGAAAGAAATAATATCAAAAGTAACATCAATTAGAGGATAATTCTCAGGAATAATTGAAACAAACAAGTTAAATCTCTAGTAAGACTTTAGAACTCACGATATTCAGTTCCATAATTTTATAGACAGAAATAATAGCCAATATCACATAGCATGGCAGAATGGAGAGCTGAGTTCTTGAAGAGTACATCACCCATTTCCCTCATTTTAGAAATGTAGAAACTGAGGCCCCAACTGTAGAATTATTTATACAATGTAGCAGAGTTTCCAATCATTTTGGGACAAAGACACAGTTACAGCAACTCTCCTGTTTAATTTTCCTTTTAAAATCCATGTTGATCTGCATGCATCAGTGGTTTACAACAAAATTCTAACTATACAAATTCTAAATATACAAAAGGTATATTTAGAATTTAGTTATTGTATTATGCAAAAGTCAAATAGCATTATTATGCCTTTCTCTGATCTGCCCACTGAATGATTCCACTTATCCAATTGTTATTATAATAGAGATTCTGTTACAGAAAAATATTGTGTAGTAAACAAATATTTTCTTAAAAAAAAAGATGCAATGTGTGAAGAAAGGAAATAGAAATATAGCTTTGGTGTCAAGGTGAAAGGGGATTATAGGAGGGCCTCTAAGAGTAGATTTACGTAAGCTGAAGGATGGCCAAGTATTTCTTAGGCCAAGTATTTCTTAGGATGGGTGAAAGGCACCTGAAAAAAATCTCAGTGCCCCGTCTAAAAGAAAGGCTGGCACACTGGGAAAACATCAAATTCTTGGTATGCGTGGAGTCAAGAGAGGGTAGCAGATGATTCAAGAGAAATAAGCAGAGGTCAGATCTTTAGGGCCACACATGCAAAGCCAAAAAAAAGAAGAAGTTTTACTCTGAGATTAGTGGGGAGTCAATCATTGATTCTCTGTAGGGAAGTGACTTAAACTGATCTGCTTTTATATAACAAGCTACATCTCAAAACTTGATTATACAGAAAATTAGCCAGATCTGGTCATTCAGATTTGGAATCCAGAGCAAAGGAATTGTAACACACTGTGGACAATGCACAAGGATCTGATTGCTTTACCCTTTAATGATCTTTGGAATACAGGATCTCAAACGGTCACTCCAAACTGTTCCTAATTTTTTACCTGTTGGGAAAGGTTGGGACTTTTATTATCTGTCCTTTCTGAACATGCGCTATTGCTTCCCCTTCAGCTATAAGATGTGGCTACGGCCTACCTCCTGAGTACCGTCTTGTACTTGCTGGAATCTATTCCCTATCCTTTTCTGTGTTCCAGAACATCAACTGGCCTCCACTGGCCTCCCCCATATGCTCCGTCTCACCACCAGGACTTTGCACATGCTGTCCCTATGCCTAGCATGTACTTTCCTCCTGTCCTCCACTAGTTTACTATGAATTTTTTTTTAGAATTCCTTTAAAGAGGAATTCCATGACCTTGGAAACATCTACTCAAAACTTGAAGAAACTCCCCTCCATAACATCTATGTCATTTTCAGTTTTTGTTCTGCATGATGATTGACTTGTTACTTCCAGAATGTAAAGTGCAGGAGAAACTTCACCAGCCAGGCGGGCCTAAGTCCTTAACTGCAACTCCCTTCAGAGACTGAATACATTGTCTGTGCAACAAGTCCAGTGAGTGAAGGGCCACTTTCCCCCATGAGACCTGTCAGGTAAAGCCTTTAGAATTGCCTGTGATCAGTACTGAAATATCACACATAGGTTTTTGGCTCGCTAGTTGTTTGTGTTTTAACATAAAGAACTTTTCAAAAGTATATGTATTATAACCTATGTTTTTTTCCTTTAGGGTATTTGCTTTTTGTGTAGCATTCAAAATTTTATTAAAGAGGCTATAACTACATACTTATTTTCTCTTAGTAGTTTTACAATATTGTTGCTTATTTTAAAATTATAATCACTTTGGAATTATGATCAATTCTGTATACAGGGAATTCCCCGGTGGTCCAGTGGTTAAGACTCTGCCTTTTCTCTGCAGAGAGCCCGGGTTCGATGCCTGGTCAGGGAGCTAAGATCCTACAAGCTGTGTGGCACAGCCAAGAAAAAAAAAAAAAAAGCAAAAAAATTTGATATACAGCGTAAAGCATGGATAGACATATTTTTCTTTCAGAAGTGTATTACTAATAGTTTTACAATGTGTTAACCTTAGAAGCAGCTGGGTGAAGGGTTCACAGTACCTCTGTATATTTCTTTATAACTACCTAATGAAACTATAATTATCTAAAAATAAAATTTTTTTTTAAAGGGAGTGTTAGCCAACTGCTGCAACTGAAAGCTCCTTTAGTGTTTCAAATACCTAACTAAATGAGTACATTTTCCCCCAGATAAGTCATTCATTGAGAATCATATTTTTTTTCTTGCTCTGACTTTTGGTAGGCTAATTATTGGTCTGCTGGTTTCCAGCATCTTCTCTAAAACACAAATCGGATGTTATTGATCTTCTTCACACTGGAAACTTAACATGCCTCCATTTGAAATAGGACATACCTTTGACCAGCTTCATCCATGTCAACACCCTCCTTCACTTAGATCATTTATCTTCACCTTCTCCAGTAATTCTAGACATACCGAGGTTGGTTTATAACATGCACAATTATTTAGGCCTCCTTCTCACCCTGGAATTCATTATCACATGCTGATAAACCATGATAAACCATGGTAATCCTTATCTTTGATCATGAACTATAAAATTATTATGACAATTACTTAATAGTTCATTTTCAAATTTGTAATGTGGAAGTAATATGGGTTCAGAGTTACAAAGCCTTGGGACTACTTATTAGCTTTTCCACTTAGACCCCTATGAAACTGTCTTCTCTTCCCTAAATGGAGATTAGTCCACCTACTTCATTGGGTAGCCATGGAAATAAAAACAGCTGTAGATATGTACTGTGTCTAGTACAGCAGATGATAAGTATGATTCCCTCAACCCTCAACTCCTGAAGCTTCCTCTTAGTAAATTCTGGTAGACAAGCTCATTCAAACTGTGAAGGAAAAGAAATACCATGGATTCTTGATGATGTATATTTTGAGAACCAAAATCAACTTGCAGCTAATTTTATAGACAATACAAGAAAGGCAGCATCAGGACTCTTTGCACCCAACCAAAGGCTGTATCACTATGTTTACCATATAGTCAGACTGCATGTGAATTCCCTACATTGAGCGGAGTTTTAAAATGCAGGTCATGGAAATTAGAGCCATGAGGTATCTTAACCACCAGTGTTCTCATATTGGCCTCGCCAATGTTTTTGATGGAATGGAGAGCGACTGTGTTTGATTTCCATCAGCGTGAAAATAAAAACTTTGACATTCTTGGCAAAGGAACATGTATGCGTCTCCTAGATGACTAAGAGTGATGAAAAGTTAGAGGGAGTTGGATTCCCACTAATGATAAGGATAATTGGATTGGGGGCACAGGTCTGTGCTCTGTCTGGGGCACAAACTCTCTGGTGACATGAGAGCTCTCAACTCAGAGCAGGCACTTTATAATATACACGGTGGTTGCTCAGGCTTTCTCCCTCCTCCATGACATGAACTCGGGCTTCAGAATCCAGAGTAGTCCCTAAATCATATGAGGTCCCTGACAACTAGAGATGTCTGTAAGCAAATCCTGTTACAACTCAGAAGAGACGCTTCTATTATGATGCAGCAAGGGCCTCTACAAGAATGTGTTTGCTAAGATAATAATTTTGCTAAAAATTAGCAACTTTGCTTAAAACATTTAGTCTATTTGAAACATCGAGGTAACTGGCAATAAAAGAAACATGTCTTTATGAACCAAAGTTGGCAAAATTTGTAGTTTTTGCCTCTATCTACTTTTACATACCTACAAAATATATTCATGAACATATTTGTTGGCAAATAATGCCTAGAGGTAATTTTTGTTTTCCTAAAGGCTAAAATGGAATGGGGAATAAAATTCGCAATGTATGTTATTAGCATTCTTGATCTATCTAATTGAAATTTTAAAATTTTCTTCATTTTTTTTCATTTGGGTAAAGTGATTTTGGTATTAAGTGATAGTTAAGATTCTTCTAAAATTTAAAAATTAAAAAAATGAATGTTTTAGTCATTGCAGTGATACAGAGGAGATTTTAATAAGCTTGAGGGAAGCAAGTAAGCTATCGCCTAGAAAGCCTACATGAAAAGGGCATTCATTACCTTAATCAGTTCATCTCAGGCCAGAATCTGGCCCTCAAACTTATAGGTTATTAATTTTATTTGCTCAGCATACCAAGAATGGATTCATTAATAAAGACTGATCTACAAGGCTGAAAACAAATATTATTGTATAATGAGAAACATGATTGTCTCAAAGCCTGGAAGAAGCACATGAGCTGATCAGTGTATCTAGTCCTCATAAATACTCAGAAAGAAAATCTTACTTAGATCACTTCTTGTTGAGCATGAATTAAGATTTAGAGTTGCCAGCTGGCCTGGCTAGAAGGGCTTAATTGAAATTTATCTGCTAGAAACAGAATGTTGCCCATTAGACTCACTGAGTACCACACCTTCCCTCTTACCACTACTGTGCTGGAACCTGCCAAGCAATGCTTCTTTGATTCCCTTGTCTGTGCTTCCATGGCTGTCCAACTCCATTTTTGATGAACACATTCTTTTTTTAGATAACTTAATACATTTGACTGAGTTACACATAAGTCTTAAAGAGCTGAAAACTACACCATCTCTTTAAATTGTATTTTTTTAATATAAACATTGTATTGTCTCAAAGTTTAACTTTCAAAGAACATATTGTCCTTTTAAAAATATTTTTAGAGAAGCCTCAGTAGTATCTTTAAAAACAAACATAGTTAAGAAAACAAACAAAATAAAAACATTTTTCCACTATTATAACTGATGATCAGTGCTAAGATTAGCAGGTTCCTCAAGAATACCTTGGAGGTATTGCAGGTTCAGTTCTAGACCATACAGTAAATTGAATATTAAATTCAAGTTACATAAATATTTTTGGTTTCTCAGTGCATATAAAACTTATGTGCACACCATACTCTAGTCTAGTAAGTGTACAATAGCATTATGCCTAAAAAATGTACATACCTTAATTAAAAAATAGTTTATTGCAAAAAAAAGTACAAACCACTATCAGGTCTTAAGGTAGTCATAAGTTTTTGCTGGTGGAGAGTCTTGCCTCAGTGTTGATGGCTGATGGCTGACCAGGGTGGTGGTTGCTGAATGTTGTCATGGCTGTGGCAATTTCTTAAAATAAGACAACAATGAAATTTGCTGCATTGGTTGACTCTTCCTTTCACGGCCAATTTCTCTTTAGCGTGCAATGTTGTTTGATAGCATTTTACCCACAGTAGAACTTCTTTTAAAATTGGAGTCAGTCTTCTCAAACCCTGCCATTGCCTTATCAACTAAGACTATGTAATACTCTAAATCCTTTGTTGTCATTTCAACAATCTTCATAGCATCTTCGCCAGGAGTAGATACAATTTCAAAAAAAATTGTTTTTCTCTGTTCATTCATACGAAGCAACTCATCTATTCAAGTTTTGTCATGAGATGGCAGTAATTCAGTCACATCTTCAGACTCCATTTATAAGTTTAGTTCTTTTGCAATTTACATCACATCTGCAGCTACTTCCTCCATGGAAGTCTTCCTCTCAAAGTCATCAATGACAGTTGGAATCAGCCTCTTCCAAGCTCCTGTTAATGTTGATATTTTGACTTTCTCCTATGAAGCATGAATGTACTTAATAACATCTAGAATTTGAAGCCTTTCAGGAACATTTTCAATTTACTTTGCCTAGATCCATCGGAGGAATCACATCTGTGGCAGCTATTGCCTTATGAAATTTATGTCTTAAATAATAAGACTTGAAGGTAATCACTCCTTGACCCATGGGTTGCAGAATGGATGTTGTGGTAGTAGGCATGAAAACAATATTCATCTCATTGTACATCTCCATCAGAGTTCTTGAGTGATTAGGTGCATTGTCAATGAGCAGTAATATTTGGAAAGGAATCTTTTTTTCTGAGCAGTAGGTCTGAACAGTAGGCTTAAAATATTCAGTAAACTTAAGCTGTAAACAGATGTGTTATCATATAGGCTTTGTTGTTCCATTTATAGAGTAATTTTAGCATAATTCTTAAGGGCCCTAGGATTTTCAGAATGGTAAATGAGCATTGACTTCAGCTTAAAGTCACCAGCTGCATTAGCCCCTAACAAGAGAGTCTGCCTGTTCTTTGAAGCTCTGAAGCCAGGCATTGACTTCTCCTCTCTAACTATGGAGGTCCTAGATGGCATCTTTTTCCAATAGGAGGCAGTTTCATTTACATTGACAAGTTGTTGTTTAGTGTAGCCACCTTCATTGACTATCTTAGCTGGATCTTCTGGATAACTTGCTGCAGCTTCTCCCTCAGCATTTGCTGCTTCATCTTGCATTTACCTTATGGAGACAGCTTCTCTCCTTAAACCTCACGAACCTAACTCTTCTAGATTTCAAACTTTTCTTCTGCAGCTTCCTCACCTCTCTCAGCCTTCATAAAATTGAACAGAATTAGGCACTTGCTCTGGATTAGGTTTTGGCTTAAAGAAATGTTGTTGCTACTTTGATCTATGCAGACTATTAAAACTTTCTCCAGATCAGCAATAGGACTGTTTCACTTTCTTATCAATCATGTGTTCACTGGAGGGGCACTTTTAATTTCCTTCAAGAACTTTTCCTTTGCATTCACAACTTTACTGTTTAGCACAAGAGGCCTAGCTTTCTGCTTATATCAGCTTTTAACATGCCTTCCTCACTAAGCTTAATAATTTCTAGCTTTTGATTTATAGTAAGGGATATGCTACTCTTACTTTCACTTGAACTACTGGAAGCCACTGTAGGGTTATCAACTGGCCCAATTTCAATATTGTTGTATCTCAGGGAATAGGGAGGCCTGAGGACAGGGAGAGAGATGAAGAATGGCCAGTCAGTGGAGCAGTCAGAACACACGTAAACATTTATTTGTCATCTTAAATGTGCACAGTTTGTGGCATCCCAAAATATTACAATAGTAACATCAAAGATCAGTAATCACACACCACCATAGCCAATATAATAATAATTTAAAAGTTTGAAATATTGCAAGAATTACCAAGATGTGACACAGAGACACAAAATGAGCAAATGCTGTTGGAAAAAATGGTGCCAATATAATTGCTCAAAGCAGAATTGCCATAAACCTTCAATTTTTAAAAAATGAAATATCTGTGAAGCACATTTGCTGTATTGCAAATATTTGTGCAATAAAACAAGGTATGCCTGTAATTATGAATTGCTGCTCTTAAGGTCTTTACCACTGACATTTGAAATGCTGATGGATCTTTTCTTCCTCTTTATTTTGCTGAGGCCCATCCTGAGGGCTCTACCCTGATGTATTTTTATAAATTATCCTATGAGATATGTCCACATTGGTCAGTCTGGAGGTCCTGATATATAAAATTTTAAATACATTCTTTTCTTAGTATAAACTTTCTCTAAATTATTTCTTAAGTCTTCCAACATTTGAATTTAAAATTATGAGATTTACTTTTTTTAATTTCAAAAAAACAGATGTCAAGGAATATAGTCAACCTAATTTACAATAAAAGTCTGCAACAAATTTTGAGGATGGTTCCCTGATTTAAATTTATTTCTCCATCTTGTAGAAAATATTGTATGTTAATTTTTTATCTTTTCCTTATTTTTTCCTAAGGAATGGTTTTAATATGAATTTAGGTTACTAAAATTTGAGTTGATTTTAATTTTCCACTGTTCCTTAATTACCTTTATACCCTATGAAAAATCAATTTTGATAAATTGATTTTATCATAATTCATAATTATGAATTAAATCATAATTCATATGTGGCACAGAAAGAAACTGTCCAAAGATTTTGATCCCCCTTCTATAGTTTAGAATTGTTGATAGGAAGCAGCTACCTATCCAGGGACTGGGTTTCCCAGTAATCCATCAAAGTGTGTCATGTGATTAATTCTTGATAGTAGATTTTGGATGGAAATAATGTATACCATCTCTACACCTCTCCCCTACTTTCTACTTACATGCCTAGTAGTTGAATATCCTAAAGGATGCTGGAGTGACAATATGGAAGGAATCTAGTACCTTCTATCACCACATCAAAGATTGATTGCTGAATACCATTATGGAGCTCTTTTGTAAGTGAAAAATCACCTTATTTTGCTTAGCTATACAGCAAGTAATCACCGAACAACATAGAATCTTAAAATCTAGAAAGTTAATGTTAAAATAAATGTAGAAGTCATTTAATCTACCCCTACACAAGCATGATTCAAGATATTACTCAATTAGGGGACCTATTTGGGTTTGGAGAAAAGAGAATGCAACTAAGAAATATATTTTTCCAAAGCTGACATACCAACTCTAGTAAATTCACTGACCTTTTTTCCACTTAGCCAGCTGATTTCATAGACTCTCATACACTTGGATCTGAACTAGAGAAAGAAATATGGGCTAAAGAGAGTGAAAGGAAAGGCTACTTTTCTTCTGATTGAATAGGGGCATAGACTAATGAATGAAGAAGAGTTTTATTTCTAAGCTCCTCAATCACCCGCATGGCCTAAAATGATTTAGGGTAACATATTTAATTGAGGTAAAATAAATCAAGAGTGTAAGATCAAGGGAGAACAACCAGTACTAAGTGTACAAAAACATACTAAAATGGAAAAATTAAAGTTGAGGGATGGCTGAGAAGAAGGTAAAGGAAATGGGCCAAATAATGTAAATAAATGGGAGCAGAGATCAAATTCTAGACCCAAATGCCTTAGTTCTATTCAGTTTGTATTGGTTTTCTGTCCAATCAAGCTAATGCACTTGAATATTCATTGTTTTAAATGTGTTTTTGGATTGTATACAACATCCGTTGTGAAAACTCTGAAAGTATATCTAAATAGTAAAAACATTTTTTTTTTTGCCAGACCCTGTACATATCCTTAATTGTTAAAAATACACCAGAAACTCCAGGATGATCTGCTTCCAACTTTCACTTCAATGAAATTATGTGTATATATGAAAAAATAAGATGCACAGATGAGACTCCACATGATCAAAGAGGGATGTATTAGCCTTTGTTTTGTGCCAAGGTAATAATGTTTTCTCATTGGGAAGGTGACTTTGTTCTGACTATTGGGCAAGCTGATAAGGATATTTCCTTATTCCTGAAGACCATGTCCATTTTTGTACAGTTCAAGGAAATTATAACCGAACACCTGAACTGAGAAAAACCTTCAGGTTTCTATCAAGCCTGCCATAGTTAACATGGAGATGGCAACATTGAGTAAGGTATTTATTCCATAGTGTTATCATGGAAATTAAAGAATTCATGAAATGTATTCAGTGCAGCGTCTGGCACAGAGTAATAAATGGAGTAGTAACTGTTTTCTTATTATTATTACAACCTGATTGTCCCTTAGTTTTCCATTCTCCGTAATTCAGTCCCTTAATTTCTGTGGATCAAGAGTTTAGAGCCCTCCAGTAAATACATCTGAGGACCCTTAGCCAGTGCATACATTACCATGATTTTCACTCCAAACCCTTCTCTGACATATAATTTTCTATGCATCTCTGAGATCACCCCTGTCTAATTTGTCACTACTCTTCATGTAGCTACTGCTCTCACTAATCTAATTTGGTCCAAAACATGGGACCACGAGCTCTCCTTTTATTTACTGGTAAACAGACCAGTAGTTGTCAACAAATATTACACTTTACTATATGGAATTTCATGAAAAACAATAGCTGTCTATAGCTATATCTACTAACAGAGTTCCTGATTCCTGAGCCCGGCTCCCTGATGCTTAACACCCTTGTTAAAGGGCATTAGCTTAACAGAACTTAATTAGAGAAGAGAAATGTGTCAGGACTCATGGAATAGAATGTGTAAAATCATAAGACAGGAGAATACTGATGTTCACCAAGAATGCACAGAAAGTAAGAAAGGATATGGAAAAGAAGACTGCAGTCGTGCCAAACTAAAGTGAGATGAACCAAGAGCATGGCTCAGGTCACACCCAAACTAAACTGATTATGTACAGCCCTCCATTGCCCTGTACTATGAGCTAATACATGAATTCAAGATGGAGATACACATGACCATTCAGCTCCACCTTAGGGGAGAATCTTCAGGAAATTTTGCCAAGACTTAACAAAGGGAACAATGATATCATGAAGGAAAGAAATGTGGGTGAGGATGAGGACTTCAGGTTCAAGAGCTTCTTGGCTACCAGAGAACCACTGAAACTTCAGCTGACCTTAGTGGCAGTCAGTGTAAGTGATGAACCAAATATTTCTTGGATGCATAGCTCCTTACCTGTTTGAGAAGCCAGCACTATAAGGAAGGAAACCCTTCTTGCTTCCACCAGTCTCAAAGACAGTTGAACCCAAGAGTCTAGGCTGCTCTCAGGAAGGCAATTGATCAGTTACCTTCAAATCACTTCCAGACACCCTGCTCATCCCTCAATTAAAAACAACAAACAAACAAACAAAAACAAAAAAGCCATGGACCCGACTTTTCTTGAAAGCAATTTACAGTTTTTTAGTCAACTTTTCACAGCCTGAAACTTGCCTTTCATTCAGCTCTTCATTCCATGAATATTTAGTTTACATCAACGCTTTTCTGGTGTCTGGGTGTATAGCAATACATAAACCAGATGAAATCCCAGCCCTCAAGGACTTGATACTAGAGAGGGAAAAGATAAAACACTAATAACTAATGTATAACAACAGGGCTTTATAATCACTATCAAGAATAATAATATAGGGGACACAGGGGATTAGGGGAGCAGCATTAGTTACTGTTTTGTCAAGAAAGGACTATCCAGGAAGGAGTCACTTGAGAAGTGACCAGAAAGGTATACCTATTTCTGGAGGATTGGTGCACTAAGGAAATAGAAAAACAGTCACTAAGGGCCTGGGCCTGGAGCATGATTGGAGTGCTGACCCTTTTATATTTAAAATGTCCTTTAAATATGTTTTTCCCTAAATAAAAGGAACTTCTCTGCAAACTTCAGAATTTGCAGGCATCTCTGGGATACAGATACTTTTACCATCCTATAACACACTGTTTGGTCTGCTATACTGTATTATAATAATGATGATGATCATTATTAACTACAGACCAGTACTAACCCCAAACTGGATCTTGTAGGGAAGTAGACAAAAGGGAAGCATAAAGGGAAGGCAGCGTCATAGCTTGAAATACTCATCAACCAACATTATCCTGAACCACATCCCCTATAGTTGGTTAGGCAAACTATAAGCAAACTATAATTTGCCTATAGCTTATATCAGAAGGATGCTCTGTCATATTGTGCTTCTGTGATATTGTCCAGAGGTAAACAAGTTTAAACCAAACTGGCACAAGCATGTATTTGCCAAGACTAGATGGTCAAAAATATTCTATATATAATTAGAGATAGAGTTGTAAGTCTTGAATTCATATTTTGAGATATTTACAGTCTGATTAAGGAAGCAATATGCATGCTTAATAATTAGAAATGTTCAGTTTGGCTTAGCACTGTGAACAATGATCTTTTGTTGCATGGAGGGATGCAGCAAGTGTATATAAGGTCACATATGAAAAAGTCACTCAAAAGTGAGAGCTCAGAGTAACTAGGAGTAAAAATTTTACATGAAGCAAGAGGGCCATTGAACCTTCACACCACACATTATGCAGTGCCTGGGGGACATCACTTTAAAATTCCAGCCCCTAGAGATACACAATGGACATTCCCCCAACCTGCCCACCTGTAGCCTTTCCCTTATAGGTGGCAACTCCTTTCTTCTAGCTGTTCAGGCCTGAAACCTTGTAGCCAACATCCTCTTATTCTCTTAAACCCCACATCTACATTATCAACTTATCTTGTTTCCTATGCCTTCAAAATATATCCAGAATCTGACAATTTTCCTGAACCTCTACACAACCGTTCCTGTCCAAGGATTTCTCACCTGAATTACTGCACAAGCCACCTCACTCACTTCTCTGCTTCCACCCATGACCCTCAGGAATTGATTCTCAATAGAGCAGCCAGAGTGATCTCTTCAAAAGTTAAGTCAAAATATGCCACTTCTCTGCTCAAAATTCTGCAATAGCTTCCCAGTTCATCAGATTAAAATCCCACGTCCACACAATCAACTGGAACTCATCTCAGGTAACTCATCTCTTGATACCTCTTTGAACTTAGGTCCCATCACTCTTTTCTTTTGCTCAACAGCTCCAGCCATCTGGTCTCATTGTAACTCTTCAGGTATGAGAAGTATTGTCCCATATGTTACATGCTATTCCCTTTGTATGGAATGCTCTTCCTCATGTATCTAAAGGGCTCATTCTCTATGTCCTTCACTGCCTCACATCTCTGATCCAATGTTACCTTCCTGGAGCAGACACCCTAGCCTCCCTTTGCAGGTTCTCTATTACCTATATTCTGAATTCAGCATATATCACATATGTTTTTGTTTATTTTCAACTCCTCATCCCCTTCCCCATCCCTGACCCCACAATAGTAAGATCCATGACAATGGAGGATTTGTCTTATTCACTGTGGCTTCCCCAACATCTATAATAGTGGTCGGCACTGCAGACTGGCTTTACTCTGGCTTTAGAGATAAACTCAGTTTCAAACACCATTCTCAAAATACACATTATACTGATGCTGCCACATGAAATGAAATTAACAAACATCACATTTTCCCCTTTTTTCTTTTCCTTTTCTTAAGTGTAAACTCGTTCTGCCTTTCAACTTTTTTGTACATTTTAACAGCACTTTGTTAAGAAGATATTTATCGAAATGTCAGAAGTACCAACAGGGAATGTGAAATAGATAGTAAGAATAGGAACTCTCTGCTTCTAGAAGATGTATATTTTAGCATTATAAAATTATTTAATATTCTATGTATTTTGATTTTTGCCTAATCAAGAATTACAGTATCAAATATTTCTTTATAAGCATTAATATGCATTTTCAAAATTTTCTTTTTAATTTACCTGCTCTTCACCTTGAATTTTTAAATGTTTTAACTTTCTGGGTACCTTTTCTTGAGAATTTTTAAACATAAAAAATAACAAGTGTGTAAAAAATAAACTCTTTTGATATTAAAGAAAAGAAAAAGAAGCCTACCAGGCATGAAAAAATGCAATAAAACCTCTGTAACTAAAAAGAAAAACAAAACAAAAAACTGATATGGTTCTAAGATGTTAACAAATACTTATACATAGTTATAGCCTTTGTTGCCAAAAGCAGGACAGGATAGCAATTTTACTGAGGCCCAGAGAAATTAAGTGATTGGCTTAATTTCATGGAGCTTATACTTGTCAGAGTCACACCCTTAATACAATTCTAACTTTAATGCTGGGCATACAAAATGTTGTTCAGGCCATTAATTCTAAACTATCAAAATGCAGCATAATTTGAAGTTTTCTTGAGGTACTTACACTCTAGTTAAAGATATAAAATACATGTTCAAGAAATAAGGTATGAAGAAGGTAGATGCTTCACATCGACTAAAAGCTTCCAATTACATGTCTGTATTTGATTTTCACTACAACCCTATAAGGGTAATAGAGCATGCCTTACCATCTTTATCAGGCAGGATGCAGAGTTATGCTGTAGTAACAAAGAATCCTTAAATACCAGTGACTTTCCACAAACAGCATTGATTTCTTGCTCGTTCTGCATGTCCTGTAAATCAACTGTGGCTCTGTAGCCTCTATTTGGGATACTATAGTTTTCAGGAAAAGAGAGATATGGTAAACCACTACATCCTAGAAATGACACAGCTCAATTCTGCTCATATTCTATTGGTCAGATTCTTGACTTCTGAATGAGATGTATTCATCTTCCCAAGAATGGGCAGAGCAAAGTCCCAAGGCCAAGCCCAATGTCAATATCAGTGGGGAAGTACAATCCTCCCTTAGGGATTATATTTGAGATAGAATACAGTCTACTACACAACATACATTATATAAATGAGGAAAGTAGAATTCAGAAAGTATAGGTGGTTAATTGGCCAGAGTATAGAATTCAGCTCAAAGTCATTATTCAAATCCCAAGTTCATTATTCTACATTGAACTGCACTGCTTAAAAATTCAGCAGCAGCACCATGGATATCCCTGAATAGAGGTCAGCCATGCCAGTGAAGAGCCAAAGGAAGATCCTGCTTATGCTCCATATGCCACCCACACTCCCCACATCTCAACCTCTGATCCTATGAAGTGGAGCATCTCTGAGGAACTTGATCATCTCTGAGGAACTCTTGGCCTCTATAAAGCAAGAGGCCATTTGCTTTGAAAATAAGTATTCTAGCCTGAGTTCTGTGAGCTTCAGTTTTTCCAACAGTAAAAAGCAACTGAACAGGCTGCTCCCTAAATTCTTTCACAGCTATAGCATTCAGTGGAACCAAGGCTTATTTATAAAGCCCTCATACAACTTGATAAATCATTTCATTTTCATAATATTCTTTTGTCATAAGATAAAAACATAAAGGAAAATGTTTTACAATAGAGCAAAATAGGACATAAACCTAGTCTGAGGTAAATAATCTTCTAATTTTTGTTATCTAAAATGATGAATCTTATGAAAGGAAAGAATTTTACCCAAAAGTGTTTTTTTTTTTTAAATAAAAATAATGAAGTCAGAAATAGTGTTCAACACATTCTTGGCAAAATCCAGACTGTGGGGAATTCTGCATTACAAATGATCCAATTTCTTCAACAAATAAAGTACGAAGAAGCAATGTATAAATAAAAGAGTGTCTTAAAATACACATGAAATAAGTTTCACTGTTCCTGATTAGAGCAAACTAACTGCAAAAATTTTAGGTGACAATAAAGGATATTTGAAACCTGACTGTGTATTTGAAACTATAGAAATACTGTTATTGCTTCCAGTTTTAGAATTGTACCTTTTAGTGATACAAATTGCAGTATTTACAGATGAAATAGTCTGGGAAACAAATTTCAGCATAACGCTATGGGGCTGAGGGGAGTGGATAGAAATATAAAGGCAACAAGCATGTCCCTGAGTTGATAATGGTCAAAGCTTGGTGTTGGTGAAAACAATAGGATTTGTTATATTCTTTTCTCTTTTTTTTGTAGGTTTGTAATTTTCCATATTAAAATATTTATGGCAATTTATGGTAGCAATCCCTGTCCAATATTTAAGACCACAGCACCAACTTTATTGTTTTGTTTTTTAATTTATGAAGCTTCATTCACCTGCTAAATCATCTGCTAAATCCTATCACCTTAATTATTTATTTATTAGTTGAAACTAGAAGACTAAAAAGTTAGATCAGGCCCCAACCTTCTATGCTATGACATTTACATTATTGGAGACATAGAAAACATCAAAGCCACCCCATTTTCTTAAGCTGTAACCAGATGGGACCAAAATGAACATTTTCTACTTAAGAGTGTATGTATTTGGGGCAGAGGGTTAACTACATTTAAATGTGTCACTACTGACACAGACCACAATTTGCCTGGTATTTGAAACATATAAAAGAAACAACTTTTCTCTGACTTAATTCCTTAAGTTTAAGTATTCCACTTGCTATTTGTAATGATATGACACAAAGATTTGGATGTGAAGACGAACATCCCAATGCTTAAGACCTTCATCAATCATAGTGTAATAAGACTCAAAAGTACTGCAACTCCATTTTTTCCTTACTCGTAGAAACTCACTCGTAGAACCTATATTTGCAGCTTAGCCTTGACCTTGATTTTTGATGTCAAAATGAGGTTGCTTCCAGTCAGGAGTTCTTCCTGCAAATTCCGTACAACAATATGTGAATTTTATGTTTAATAATGCACTTACATATCTGGGATGTCAGCTTGCCAGCAAAAATCCAATGTGAAATCCTTGAGTAGATTTAACTTGAATCACTTGCGGCTGACACAGTAAAGATCCAGTGCTGGAGTGTTTAATACATGGTCTGGAGTGAGATGCTGTATTGTGCTTTGATGCAGCTCAGTTGGATGCGGAAGAAATCCAGCACAGTGTAATGTTGAGTGAGTTGCTCAACAAGCTCCAGCAATATGAGAGGGTAGTATGGTCTGTGTAAGCGTATGGTCCTTGTGTGTGCGATATTTCACATCTGCCTGCTGCTTGTGTTGTTTGTGTGGAAACCTAACCACAGGAGAGGTCACACTGAGCACATGAGAAGCCTTCGGATGAGGAACGTTTATTGCAGAATTTCAAGTCACAGAGCACAAACTGCCTGCAGGTTAACGTGGTGAAACAACACCTAAGTCAGAAGTACTTGATTTAGATTCCCTTGGTAACTAGATCAGAACTAAGATAGATACAAATTGCTTTTACAGAATCTCCTCAAATTTCACCCATTTATCCTCTCCGTATTATTTTTCCATTTCCTTTTGGGACCTACCCACAGCATTATTCCCTTATGGTTTGGTAGAGAGAATAAATCACTTTAAACAAAATTAACTAGCATAATTCTATTTAATGTAACAAAGCACAGTAGTTAAGACTAATTCTGGACCCAGATTGCCTTGACTTTTATCACTTACTTGCTGTGTGACTTAATACAGAAGAACAAACCTGACTCCATATTGGATCTATCCCTTTACTCTAACCTTGGTACTCTGTTGCCTGTGCTTAGTCATGCTGGCTCTGCATCTTTTGTAAAAGAATGTTGCCCATAGCCTGAAATATACAGAATTGCCCATTCTCAAGGCTCTGAACTTTAAAGGTATAACAATTTTCCATTCAGGTAGAGAGAAAAAGTTACAGAACAGAGAATAATATTTGCCTTATTGGAGGTTTATAGGAACATTGTGACTAGACCTACATGGACAGCTGCAATAGCAAAGGATTCCTGCCTCAAGAAGTTTGCAACAACTAATCAGACACCTTCCCCTTTTAGTATAAAAGAAGCCTGAATTCTAACTCGGGGAAGATGGTTCCTTGGGACACTAGTCCTCCATCTTCTCTGTCTTCTGGCTTTCTGAATAAAGACACTATTCCTTGCCCTAATACCTCATCTCTTGATTTATTGGCCTACCTTGCAGCCAGCAGTACAGCTTGAATTCAGTAACATGACCTTGCACAAATTATTTAACTTCTCTAGGCCTCACTTTCCTCATCTGTAATATGAAACCAAGAACAGAACTTCATAGAGTTGCTATGAAATTTAAGAGATAATCAATGAAAACTCCTGGCTCTGTGTCTGATATGTAGTGGAAGCTCTGAAAAGGTTAGCTAGCTGGAAAAGGACAAGGAAGAAGGGAAGTTTTTCTGTTGGTTCAATAAACAAATATCATGAGAGATGCGGGGTGGTGGGGCAGTATGGAGAGTGAAAACAGGAAGGGGGAAAGTACAGATAAAAAAGGAAAAAGTGCTGAGAGAAAAACCTATACCCAATGTGAAAAACAATGATGCAAGAAAAGCAACAAAGAGAAACATGTTCATAGAATGTGAATCTTTTCAATTCAATCCCATCTGTAATTGCCTAGAGTGTAATAGATGCTGAATAAGATGCTAGATTTGAATAAACATAGTAATAATCACAATAATGAGATGAGATGCTACTTGCCTGCAAGAGATCAGAGTCTAGTAAAACCAACCTATAAGCTCCCTGTTAAGGGCAAGCATGGGGACTATTGGAGCTCAAGAGTAGGAGAGTTAGGTTAGAGAGAATCAGAGGAGGTTTTGCTGAAGAGGTAACTCTTAACGGGGACTGTAAAGGAAAACAAAATTTTTGTCTGTTACAGTAGGATTGAAAGGTTGGTCCCAGCAAATGCAAAATGAAGTAGACTTGAAGAAAGGTATTACTGAAAATTCCAAGGACCTCATATGGAAAGGAGCCTAACACTGAGATCAGGGAGTGGTGAGATGGGAGACTGGAACTAAAAGAGCTTTCCATTTGGACTTTATTAAAAACAGTAGTAGCAATTTAGAAATATAAAGCAAAAGAATGTAATCAAATTGACTTGGGAGTAGAGGTGGCAGGGATGAGTAGGAGAAGAATAGGTAAACAGAAAGGAGTCATTATCTGACTTGGTGATATGGAGAGTTGTGGGGATATTTGTAGAAAGAGAAATTACAAAAGAAGGGGCAGAGGACAGGAGGTGTATGATGAGTTTGGTTTTGTTCTGAGTTTGAAATCCATGTCCAACCTCCAGATAAATTCTTCCAATGTGTTGAAGACCACTGGATGATGACTGTTGAAAATAAATATATTTACATCTGTGTCTCTATTTCTGCCCTGCAAATCGGTTCATCTGTACCGTTTTTCTAGGTTCCATATATATGCGTTAATATACGATATTTATTTTTCTCTTTCTGACTTACTTCACTCTGTATGACAGTCTCTAGATCCATCCACATCTCTACAAATGACCCAATTTCGTTCCTTTTTATGGCTGATTAATATTCCATTGTATATATATACCACATCTTCTTTATCCATTTGTCTGTTGATGGGCATTTAGGTTGCTTGCATGTCCTGGCTATTGTAAATAGTGCTGCAATGAACATTGGGGTGCATGTGTCTTTTTGAATTATGGTTTTCTTTGGGTATATGCCCAGTAGTGGGATTGCTGGGTCTTATGGTAATTCTATTTTTAGTTTTTTAAGGAACCTCCATACTGTTCTCCATAGTGGCTGTATCAGTTTACATTCCCACCAACAGTGCATGAAGGTTCCCTTTTCTCCACACCCTCTCCAGCATTTGTTGTTTGTAGATTTTCTGATGATGCCCATTCTAACTGGTGTGAGGTGATACCTCATTGTAGTTTTGATTTTCATTTCTCTATTAGTTAGTGATGTGGAGAAGCTTTTCATGTGCTTCTTGGCCATCTGTATGTCTTCTTTGGAGAAATGTTTGTTTAGGCCTTCTGCCCATTTTTTGATTGGATTGTTTGTTTTTTTAATATTGAGACACAGATGTAGAGAACAAATGTATGGACACCAAGGGGGGAAAGTGGTGGGGGACGGTGGTGGTGTGATGAATTAGGAGATTGGGAATGACATATATACACTAATATGTATTAAATGGATAACTAATAAGAACCTGCTGTATAAAAAAAAAATCAAAATCAACTTCTAAAATAAAAAAAAGAAAGAAAAACTGAGAACAAAAAAAAAAAGAAAAGAAATATATTTAAGTTTTCCGTAAATAACTGTTGATTGACTGTATGCTGCCATTTTCCCCAGCATGTCTGATTCCTCCAACTAGATTTAAATTGCCCAATACCTTAAGATAAGATAAAAGCATATCTTTCCTTCTTATCTCACAGTACCCTAAGCATAGTGTTAGCTATGTAGGTACATATAATAAATAGCTGGGTAAACTAAATTGTATTTTGTACAGTAGGAACTAGTTTTAAGTAGGAAAATGCTTATTAGGCTGTTAGTCAATTGAAATACTAAAAAGTAAAATAATTTATAAAATAAAGATCAGTTACCAATATAAACTGTCCTGAGTTTAGAAGAGTTTCAATTCTAATAGAACCAGCTAGCTTCATTGAAAACACAGAGTAAGACCTATATGCTTTTAAAATAAACATTTATAATATTTTAATACTGAATTAACCACATTTTCTATTTTTTTTTTTTGATTCTTGTGGATTAAAGTGTATTACATAAGACAGAGGCCTCAAATCCCTCATGTTTAATTGTTTGCTGAACATCTCCCTTTGGGCAGCCTCACAAGTTCTCAGACTCCCTGTGTCCTGATCTGAACTCTCCTTTTAACAGATCTTCCCACCTATCTCTGCTAATGATATCCCCTCCTCCCAATTATTCAGGTTCAAAAACGCTGATGCAACCAGGCCTTCCACTTCCTCTTGTCTCATGCCCCATCATTTGCCAAGTTCTCATATTTCTTCTTACCAATAAGCCCTTTAATCACCATTTTTGTGCTGATTTTACTTTCCTTTTGCTCTTCCCAACACACTTGCCTTTCCATTGTTTCATATCTCACCAGTCAATCTTTTACCTATTACAGATTTACTTGTAGGAGTATCCACATTTATGTACTAAAAATGCATGACCTAATTTTATCTCACAAAAAGAAATTATTGAGAGGAGGACAATCAACATAGAATTGGAGATAAAGTTATTCAGCACAGCTTCTTCCCACTTCAACTCTAGGCATCATAGGATAACATATCAAGAGGTCACAAAATGCCATTACAACTTCAGACCTTGGTTGTCAGGCTATATTTAAACTTCATCTCTTCTAGCAATTGAAAATTTTGTGGGTAGAGGGCAGCCCACTCACAATGTAGGAAGTCAGCAAGAGGCTTTGTAATAGTCTACTCTTGTTTTATTATAGTAGGTATTTTTAGAGGATTAAAATGGAAAACTGGCTGTTATACACAGCACTCAATATGAAACCATTTTATAGACCACAGGGGGATTCCTTTTTTGTTTTATAAAGGGGGGAAGTAATAAAATGAAGGACACACCCAGTCACAAACAAAGCAAAACAAACACAAACACCTTCTGACAATTTTGTTTGGAGAGAAGGTGTTTCGGAAAGGAGTCATAGCTTAGAGTCACAGGGTTTTAGAGCTGGATGAGGCCATAGAGATCATTCTTTACAAATTACAAATGGGGAAACAGACTACCAGAGTGTTCCACTTTCCCAAGGCACAGTTAGTTAACTTTTCATCAGGGACTAGAACTTGAATCTCTTAAGTCCCAGTCCCAGGATTTTTTAAATCCTAAAAAAAGGTGGGAAACAAGTGCTATTTCCCAAGGAATCACTTATCTACTGGCAAAAAAAGGTTTTGCCTACCTGAAAAAGACACAATCTGCATTACAACCTGGTTTAAAATATGAAGCAGTCACCCTGACAATTCTTTTGGAAAGTTCTTTAAGGCAAGTTCAATATCTTCCTGCTGAGTTTCCTGGCTGTCCTGAGAAACTTATGCCAGGGCCCATGGTTACTTCTACAGACTTTTCATACAAGAGACTAAACCAGTGGCTTCTGAATTATGATCCCTGAGCTATTTGGGGTTTGGCATACCTTACAGTTTAGCAGAGAAGTAAATTTTCAATTTCCAGAAGAGTGAATTTGGGAAGGGGAGAAAGATAAATGTTTTTAACTGAAAAGTGAAACAAAAACTGTGAATTTTACCAGGAAAAATAGACAGTAATTTCATTGTGTGTGTGTGTGTGTGTGTGTGTGTGTGTGTGTGTGTGTGTGGAGAGAGAGAGAGAGAGAGAGAGAGGGAGAGAGAGAGAGGGAGAGAGAGAGAGGGAGAGAAAGTGCTATAAAGACTATAAAAGAGCATAATAACAAAAACACAGCATTGTGCCTACGTGTACTAGCTGGCGAGCTGGACAGACCACTTGTTGAAATTCTCAGGGCTTTGAAAAAAGGCCACTGGGATGAAAGAAAAACTCATCCCTATACAGAAAAATGCAATCTCTTTTCTGATATGACTAAGAAATAATTTTTCTCAAAGATCCTGTGGTCTTTGCCTCCACTTGTGCAGCAGAATAAGAAATAAATATCATAATAGCATTCACCAGGGAGAAACCCTATATGTCCCTGGCAGTGTGTTGTAGCATACCAGAGAAAATTAACTGCTTCAAGTCAGATAGGTTCCTGGATCATAGAAACCTCCTGTTGAGAATTCATCATTTATGCTCAGTTTTTCAACTGGCCATATTTACAATCAGTTACACATACACACCCACTACTAACCGTCATACATGCATATGTACCCCATGCGTGCATACGAGCACCCACTCGCTCACACATTCACACACATACACCACACACACACACACACACACACACACACACACACATACACAGACACACACACACACAACTAAAGCTGACACATGGCTACAATTTTCCTATTGTCCCAAATTGAATTTGAATATACAGTAAGCAATCTGGATGATGATAGTTTTACAAGGTCTGGAGATAATTTATCAGTTGAACTTCAAAGGTCTCTCAGCCTTTCTGCACTGGTCATTATTAAGTAGGAATATATGTAATCGTTTGAGAAGGAAATTGTTAGATTTAAACAAAGGTCAACTAATCTTGAACCAATGTAAATTTCTAATGCATCATCTATCCCCAACTCCTTGTTTTCCTAATCTGCCTTTCCTTCAAACACAGTCAACACTTCCCTAATGTCTTTAGATCTGGGATAGAGAAGTTGATCTATGGAGAGGATAAGAAATTAATGAAATTTAACAAGATGTCCCTATTCTTGCATCCCTGGGATAAATCAAGGATGGTATATGGTTCTTTTAATGTATTGGATTAAGTTTGCTAACATTTTGTTGAGGAATTTAGCATCTATGCTCATCAGTGATATTGGCCTGTAATTTTCTTTTTTTGTGATATCTTTGTCTGGTTTTGCTGTCAGGGTGATGCTGGCCTCACAGAATGAGTTTGGAAGCCATCCTTCCTCTGAAATTTTCTGGAATAATTTGAGAAGCATAGGTGTTAACTCTTCTCTAAATGTTAGGTAGAATTCATTTGTGAAGCCATGTGGTCCTAGACTTTTGTTTGTCGGGAGTTGTTGTTGCTTTTTTTCATTACCAATTCAATATCATCACTGGTAATTAGTGTGTTTATATCTTCTATTTCTTCCTGGTTAGTCTCAGGAGATTGTACAGCTACATGTAAAAGAATAAAATTAGAACATTTTCTCACACCATATGCAAAAATAAACTCAAAATAGATTAAAGACCTAAATGTAAAACCAGAAACCATAAAACTCCTAGAAGAAAACATAGGCAGAACACTCTTCGACATAAATTGTAGCAATATTATTTTGGATATGTTTCCTAAGGCAAAGGAAACAAGAGTAAACATAAAAAAATGGGGGCTAATTAAACTTAAAAGCTTTTTCACAGAAAAGGGAACCACGGACAAAATAAAAAAAAAAAAAGAGTACTGACTGGGAGAAAATATCTTCAAATGAATTGATTGATAAGGGTTAGCATGCAAAATGTATAAGCACTTCATGCAACTCAATATCAAAAAATCAAACAACCTAACTGAAAAATGGGCAGAAGACCTGAAGAGACATTTTTCTAAAAAAGACATACAGATGGACAACAGGTACATGAAAAGATACTCAATATTACTAGTCATCAGAAAAATGCAAAGAAAACCACAACAAGGTACTGCCTCAACCTGTCAGAATGGCTATCATCAGAAACACCACAGACCTCACTAACAAACATTGGCGAGGATATGGAGAAAAGGGAACCCTTGTACACTGTTAGTTGAAATGTAAATTGGTAAATCCACTGTGGAAAACAGTATGGCGTTTCCTCAAAAAACTAAAAATTGAACTACCACATGATCCAACAATTCCACTCCTGGGTATATATCTGAAGAAAACTAAAACACTAATTCAAAGAGATACAATGTTCATAGCAGCATTATTTACATAGCCAAGATATGGAAGCAACCTAAGTATCCAACAACAGATGAATGAATAAAGAAGATGTGGTATATAAATACAATGGAATACTACTCTGTCATAAAAAAAGCATGGGATTTTTCCATTTGCAACAACATGGATGGAGCTGGAGGGTACTATTCTTAGTGAAATAAGTCAGACAGAGAATGACAAATACTGTATGCTATCACTTACCTGTGAAATCTAAAAGAATAAAACAAACATGTATATAACAAAAAAGAAACAGACTGACAGATATAGAGTACAAACTAGCGGTTACTAGTGGGGAGAGGGAATTAAGTGGTACAAACTACTAGGTATAAAATGAAGCTACAAGGTTGTATTGTAGATTAAAGGGAATATAGCAATATTTTATAATAACTGTAAATGGAGTATAATCTATAAAAATTTTGAATCACTATGCTGTACTCCTGAAAATAATCTAAGAATGTAAATCACTGTACCTCAATTTTGTAAAAAAATGAAAAATAACTGAAAAAATTACAGGCCAAAAGAAAAAGAACAAAAAGATGTCCCTCTTCTTAGGTTCACATGGTAGAAAAGGCTTGATAGCTTGGAAATCTGTTGTCTGCTGAGATTTCAAGGCAAAATGTACCTAAAATTAAGAAATGGGCAAGGTTGAAAAACATGGGTAAGGCAGAGAAGACTTAGAGTACTTAGCTATCCCTCAAAAGCCTACAAGCAACTACTTCTTCTAGAGCAATTGACATATACTGGCACTGTGTGAAGCCATTTGACAGCATTTGTGCATTTAATCTTCAGCACAATACTCTTTCCAGTCCCATTTTACATATGAGAAAAACTGATCTTAGAGTGGTTAATAATTTCAGATAACAATCAGTGAAGCTGGCACACAAGAACAGGTTGGTTTGACCCCTAAGTCCATCCTTGCACTAGCATGCCATGCGTGAGAAACCATGGGAGCCCTAGAGATTATCTTTTCAGAGTAATAGCTATATTTGGCAGGTGCTCCATTTTTAGTTTGTTAACTAAAGTACGAACAGAAAAGAACATAGAAGTGTGAAAGGGTAGGTAACACTCCAGAACTGTTCTTGTTTTTGTTAACAATTTACAGTTAAGTAGACCTCTGGTCGGAAGATACTTACATAACACCTGTATTTACAAAGAACACTTCTTCAGGTATCAGAAATACAAGAGATTGGAAAAAAAAGGAGTAAGACACAAAATCTTCCCCTGCCATCATTGTTAATAATAGCAAGCATAAGACAGGCACCAAAATAATTTCAAGACAAGCCAGGTGAACTCTAATGGAAGCATAAAAAAAAATCATCCCAGGAAAGATGGTATTTTAACTGAGAATTTAAAAATAGATATAATTTGAGAGGCTAATATGGGAATGAGATTTCCTTGGTAGGACAAACACTAACAGCAAAGGTCCAAGGCTTGAAACCTTGAGCTCAATTCAAAGGTCATCTGGTGTATCACCCTGACTAGATGACAGAGTTGAATAATGTGGAAGGAGTGGTGGAGAAGAATAAGACTGGGTCTATGTTGTAGAAAAAATTACATTTGCCAGAATTTTGGTTTGCTTTGTTCTTCTGTTTTTTTCTAAATTGGTTGTTTATAATAGTATTGTGTGGAAGTGTTACAAATCGCCATGACAACAATTGCTAGTACTGGAAATCTCCAAGAAAATATTCTATTTATGAATTTAATTTGGATACCTTTAGTGACTCCTAATTACTCAAGAAGCAAATACCCCAAAGGAACATCAGTATTAAAAATTTATTTTGGCATTCTATGCAAATAGATGTAGAGTGCTTGAGACTCTTTCTTTCATAAACACTTATTGTTACATAATTACCTGATGTTATTCCCACAGCTTATCAAGAAGATTCAAGGCAATAACCAGTTGGGATAATCATTGCCTATATCTCCCCAAAACAACCCAAAAGATTTTTTTTTCTGTTTCCGTTTGGCTGTACAAATGCAATCAGATAATACTGAATTATCTGCAGCATGCCAAGGAGATCAGACCTACTAAAGTCTTAAGATCCTGCAAATCTCATTCAGGCTTTGTTGTTGTTGTTTTAATGTAATGTGTTTGGAATTAGGGAAATGAAAAGAGGGCTATGTAGTTTGTCCTTGGATTCACCATGAAATTGATTATTATTATCTTTACTTTCACAAGTGTTACATTTATAAAGTCCTTTACAATTCCTGGTTAGTCCTCTGTTCACCTGTGGGATATAGATTAAATTTAATCACCAGGAAAGTCGAGGTATTGAAATAAGAAGTTGTCTCCAATGTTGAAGGCAGGGGATTCTAGTACAAAAAAAAAAAATAGTTGGAAATAAATAAGTTTGGAAAAACTACAATAAATCTTTCTGTTTTCTAGAGTTGTAAATTGAAAGCCCCCCAAAAGAGCAGTAGTTAGTCGCCCAAAGAGTAAAATACAGCAGATCCCACAAATTAGTGGTTTGAGCCTAGAAACAAAATCTGACGTGAATGCCTGATTTAAATCTCAGTTCTTGGCTTGATTTAGCACGTGACTAAACTCGGTATGAGTAGAATCAACACTTCACACTGATGAACATGAAAAAACAGCTTCACCTCCTTTCTCTCCAATATTTCAGACAAATTCATGGGAAGATATTTTTTCTTTTAAATAACATCTCTGATATTTACATTAAATTCAATCAAAAATATAATTTTCCATAGGAATTTCCTTCATAACAAACATTTTAAAATGCCTTCGTGATAGATGATGATACTAAGTTAAACTGCTTAAGAGTGGAGGTTTCAATTGGTGTTCAGTTGAAATTTGACTGCCATATGACCCGAATCCCCAATAGTTCATGCAGTAATCTTTAAACTTCCTTCTATTTTTAGACTCTTTACTTTCCTTCTAATACAAACTTTATGCTTTGCATCAGTTGGAAAAATATCATTGCCCATTATGATTGTTCAAATATCATTCTCCTACGCAGAAAGATGAATGCTTTTATTTTACTTATTAAATTAAATCTAAATTCCAAATTTGGTGAGTGAATTTGAAAGCCTCCCATAATCTATGCCTTTCTTACCCAGCTGAGCTTGCTATATCCAAACAATACATTTCTGTTCCTCCTCATTGCATGCCTCTTCCCTGAACATGCATTCTCACTTCTCCCACCTTATCTTTGTATAATTTGCCTTTACTTCTATGAAACCCATGGTTTCTGATTCTCTAAATGTGACAGGTCCTCAAGGCCCAGCTTAAATTCCCTTTCTTCCAGCCCGTGATGGACAGTAACGCTGGTGAATAGACATTGCATTTGCTGATGGTGTGATAAAATTTAGCATGCTTAAAGGTAACCTAGTTTATGTTTCTCTTGTTTTGTTAAAAGAAGTTATCACAGTTCTGTAAGCGCAGTAAGTCCTTTATAAATATTGATCGATTGATGCTTCCATAGCTAATTTCCCTCTGGAACCTCTGTAGAGATAGAGAAAATACATTTACGAAATCACTGTATATTATACCCTTGTACAACTGTGAATAAGTCACCTGGTGTGTGTGTTCAGTTGTTTGAAAGCCTCGTTATACTATTAACTATCATTATACATTTAAAAAGTTCATAGTTTCAGATTAAAAGTGACTCACCATGGCAAAATACAGCATAATTAGATGCATTATGGTCTACAGCGTTCCCATGTATCAAGATCCCTCTACTGTGGTCTCTTAAAAACTGGAACACAAGCCAAATAGAGTCAATTATTACAAATAAAACATAATTCCAGTGACACACAAGCTCTTCTGAAGCATCATTCATGCACAGGCAGTGCCGTTCTATGGAGCTGAAGGATGAATGGTAAAATAGCACCATTCACAGGAGGTGCATTTTATTGGATGCCTAAGTCAACTACTGCTCTGTCTCCATATTTTAGAGCAAACATATCACAGACAGGATATTTCCTTTATGTGATGGGCTTCCTCCTGGAAAGTTTTGAGTATGAGTATGTTTGTAAGCTTTTTTGTGGATTAGATCCTACTTTTCCCCTATTGGCTTACACTAGGTTTGTATTTCAGATTGTTTTATTCTTTTTTTCTCAGTAAACTCTAATTCCAAATTAAAAATTTCTCTGCCCTGCCACCAAGATTATTTTTTAATTCATGATCAAATGATTAACTGCTTTCCAAAAATTGTATTTTTAAGTCTGGTAGTAAATATTTCACAATAGTTGTTTTACTGATTTATATGCTAGCTGCTGATTTACCTGCATTTTTCTTAAAGTGAAGGTGTCCTGACAAAAACTTTAGTCAGATTTTTTTTTTTATTCAGTTTTCACCACCTCTTTCCCTCTCTCAATGACTTCTTGTCTGTCTAAAAAGTTCAGAAAGTCAAAAAACAGTAAATTAGCTCAAGTCCTTCAAGAATTTATAAAATTATGACTAGGAAGAAAAAAACAGCTGTTGTGCTGCTTACCATGTTTTTGCTTCAAAACCTTCTTAATTTTAAATGACAATTATTGTTTTAATAGCAGTTAGTCACTGAGATTGACAGAGAAGGAATTTATGCCTAGTAACAGGTATGAAACTCTCCAGAGCATGTGCCTATCAGTAAGAACTTGACAGATCAGGCGAAACTCGGATAAAATGGCAGTTATCAGCACGTAGCCATTTTTTCATTGTGATTGAGGTAAAGCCCTGAACATTTGCCCAAAATCATTTTCAGCCACGTCTCCTCACCACATGTTTTTTTTTCTGAGTATGGAAGTAAACGGAGGCTTTTTCCACACCTGCACAGCATAACTGTGTGGACAAAAGCTTAAAGTGAGATTAAGATCAAACAAGAAGGGTCAATATTAAGTCCTCTTGGAGGAGAATGATGTGGACATTGAAACAGAAAAAAAATTCTTTGTTCTCTGGAATCACACATACAGGGATGCTACAAACTCCAGCTTCAGATGGCCATTTCTGCAACCAACCAAAAGGAACTAGATCAAAGAAAAGGAAAGAGAGAAGCCAACAGATCAAACCTGATGACCTTATTTGAACATTTAGATTTAGGCATGCCTAAATCAGCCGCATCTCCTTCGACTTCCTAATTTCATGAGCAAATCAATTTACTTCTATTGTTTAAATTTATGTGAATTGGTTTTCTATCACAAGACATTCTCATTTATTTCTCAGATAAAGCAGATCGATTATATACTCCTGAGTCGGACTTGACTCATCCCTGTCTGCTGGCCCACTGGCCCTCTTCCAGATGCCGATAGACATGCCATCGAGACATGGTGTTGAAATTACAAAAACTTTGAACAGACTGGCTTCAAAGAATTGGTCCTGACAAACTTTTTCTTCAAAGTTAGGTGTGTGCTTTCTGCCTAGGATGTGAAAGAGCAACTTTTGTCTCTCTGTGTCAGTTATGAATTCCACTGAGAATCCACATCAGAATGACTAACCATCATAATCAAGGCTTGCCCTGAGTCACATTGCCAGGCAGCCCGAAAATATCTTTTGTATTTTCCTTCCAGCCTCAGTCTTTACCTCGGTGAGCACTTTGGCTGACTTCCCCTCCCCCACCAAGTCATATTCTGGAAAGGACTTGTTCTCAGCTGGCTATCAAACCAACCTCTATTAGATGTTGAAGAATCTCTTTTATAATGACGGTCAGGTACCATGGCAGGCTGTGCAAGCAAGAATCTGGACAGGTGGAGTCGTTGAATATTCTTTGTATTGCATCCCCTGGGGAGCCACCTATTCTGTCCTCCTTCCTCTGCCCATGAGTGTTAAGAGAAAGGAGGATTCTCCTGAGAAACAGGACCCATTGTATGAGTAAAAGCATGTAGCTTTCCCAATTTGCGTTATAAGCACCTTCTTAGCATCTAATCTGCTGAAGTGTTTTACTTTCTGGAAAAAAAAAAAAAAAGATTTAATGTTTGGTCTTGTATGGCTTTTTTATTGGTGATATGCAAAATATTACTTAACTAGAGGTAAAATTGAAAGTCCAAATTCATTTGGTTAACAACAGGAAATATTTCTCTTCTACATGTTTTCCTTTGATTTTGTTAAATGGTATTATTTTGGCTTTAAGAAAGTATTTCTATCCAAGGAATGAAAGACCAGATCATTGAATGTTTTTTGTTTTCTAAATAAGCCAAAAATCTCCTAAAACTCATTTACACACACACACACACACACACACACACACACACACACACACACATGCTCCCATATTCCTCTAAACCCTAAACAAATAACTAGGAATAAAAACCTACTGAGGAAATGGAAAAGGACTTCTCATGGCTTAAACTGTTTTGAGAATACGCCTGCTAAATAAATTTTACACGTGATCTGATGTGCAAGCCAAGGAACGTACATATGGTGAAACTTTAGCAAATACTTACTAGGGGAGTAACCAACAAAGGAATTAAGGATCCTAGCCACATATTTAAGTTTTTCACCCAAACTGTTCAAAGTTATGTCATTTTTCACTGGAGAATGTAGGTTGGCGAATGGATTTAACACTACCATTTGGTCTAATTTCCTGATGTCTGCTCCAATCATTGTATAAGCCTCTTTATAGAGGGGAAAAAAAAATCTTAGAGCTTTATCTCCTTGTTTTCTGCGTTCTCACACAGGCACTCTGTTACCTTTTACTCACTGAAAGCTGGGGTTGATTGAAAAAGAAACCATTCAGGATAAAGATGAGTTTTAATATTATACCTATCCCCGAAACCAAAATAACTGAGATGAAAACATTTTCCAACATAAACCATACTTTGTAGGTCAGGATGGAAAACCTGGAAGAAAGAAAAAGTGCTTTATTCTATTTAAGTGAAACATGTTTTCTGGTTTTAATAATTTTAATTCTTTCCTATCTGAATCTAGTTATATCTTCTAAATTTTATGTTGTTCTTTCTAACAAAATCTCTATGTTGATGACCATTCCAGCAATAGCAATTATTCTCTGCATGGTTTGGGTTACCCCTTTTTACTTTGCCTTTCCCAGATGAAAGAGCCACATATTTGAAGTAGATCTATTTTTCAAGTAAAGATTTTTAAATAAGGCTTTGAAGCTCTTTTTTAGAAGAAGATTTGGGATCCTGATCATTCGCAAGCTATATACAAACCTAGCAACTTGATTAGAATATTTCAAAGCATTCATACTAATCCAAATAGTCATTGAAGATAAATGAAAGTTTAGAGAAGATAAATCAAAACCTGGAAATGGACCTGAGTTCTAATTACAGCCCCAACATTTATGAGCATTGTGACCACAGATTATTTCCATAACTTTTCTAAGTTTACTTCCTTATCTAAAGTAGAGACATAAATTTCTTCCACACCACAAGATAGTAATGAGAAATCAGTAACACAACGTACACTTGCAGCAGAATGTTCAATAAATAATGAATGCTCAAAATAGACTCATGATTCAGTTATTATTATGATTGCACTATTCAAATTGTCATTCAGTGTTAGTTCCTTCATGTCGCTGAAACTTTAAATGCAGAAAAATACTTGGCTTCTGCCATGCCACAGCAATAAGTCCACTGTTCTTCATAAACTCTAAATGCTTCTTCATATACTGTACTTTCACAAGAATAGGCAAACATCTAGTTTAGAATTCTGATCCTTAATTGTTGTTGTTCTGTTCGTCACCATAACTTCTACCATCCTAAATGCACACGGCCTATCACAGGTTCTCTCTTACTTGTCATATATAATTATTTACAAAAGAAATACTAGACTTTATACATCTTCCACAGAAAGCCAGTTCTACCAAAGCCTAAAGAAGTAAACATGACTTCATTATTAGTACATCTATTTGCTTGTTTTTTAATTTATAATTTATTCTCCACTATGCTCCAAAAGAACATATTTGATAAACAGATGAAAAACCACGCATAAAGAAGAACAAGACCATTAGCATATCATAATCTTAGGGTAATGATTACTTAAAAACAGTCCTTTATGTCACTTGGAGTCTCCTAGACATGGAGGGAAAGAACAACCAAGAGGGACCATGAAGATACAACAGAGTTGAGTGTGAAATAGGCTTAGTTAAAAGAAATGGCATTTATGAAAATGTACCAGGTGCTCCAAACTCAGCTAGATATTGATATATCATACTTCATTCAATTCTCACAGCAACTTTATAAAGCAGATGTTATTGTGCCCATTTTAGAAATATATAATTGGTGGTAATAGCTACACAGAGACTGAATGACAGATAAAAGATTCACACTCCAAACTGCCTAAATTCATTGCTTAGTTAGTTGCAAAATAATTCCAGTGTAATTACATAGACCCTGGATTTTCTGTTCAAGTGCAAATTACCAAAGGGAGGAAATTTAATTAGAATGTGTGTTGCTCATAATTTTTTAACTCACTGTAGTCCATTACCAGAGGAGTAAATTTGATCCTAATTATTTGCAAATTTGTATTTGCAAATTTGCCTGCTTGTTAAAATCTATTTGTAATCCCAAAGTCCATACTCTTCAGTGTTTTCGTGATCTTTAGCAAACACATGCAGAGTGATGAAAAATTGAGTCACCATTTCCTGGCATGCACTTTCCTGTACAAGGTCTAATAAGGTGATGTTCTGACTTCTTTTTTAAAAATTTTTATTGGAGTATAGTTGATTTACAATGTTGTGTTAGTTTCTGCTGTACAACAAAGTGAATCAATTATACATATACACATATCCACTCTTTTTTAGATTTCTTTTCCCATATAGGTCATTACAGAGTATTGAGTAGAGTTCGCTGTGCTATACAGTAGGCCTTTATTAGTTAACTGTTTTATATATAGTAGTGTGTATATGTCAATCTCAGTCTCCCAATTTATTCCCCCCTCTTTCCCCCCGGTAACCACAAGTTTTTGTTGTTGTTGTTGTTGTTACATCTGTGACTCTATTTATGTTTTGTAAATAAGTTCATTTGTACCATTTTCTTAGATTCCACATATAAGCAATAGCATATGATAGGTTCCTTAAAAAACTAAAAATAGAGCTACCATATGATACAGCAATCCCACTCCTGGGCATATATCCAGAGAAAACCATAACTCAAAAATACACATGTACCCCAATGTTCACTGCAGCACTATGTACGATAGCCAGAACATGGAAGCAACCTAAATGTCCATCGACAGAGGAATGGATAAAGAAGATGTGGCACATATATACAATGGAATATTACTCAGCCATAAAAAAAGAACAAAATACTGTCATTTGCAGCAACATGGGTAGACCTAAAGATTGTCATACTGAGTGAAGCAAGTCAGATGCTCTGACTTCTTGTTTCACTTTTCATATTGTAAACAAGTATCCTTTTTATGATCTATTTAGTGCCATGTTTGTTTTTTTAATTTCTGTGCTTCTATGTGGGGGGAGATTTTGCTGTTTAAAATGACCCCCAAGCATAGTGCTGAGAGGTATCTAGTGTTCTTTAGAGCAAGAACACTGTGATGAGCCTCATAGAAAAATACAGGTGTTAGAAAACTTTCATCCGACTTGAAATATAGTACTGTTGACCATGATTTCAATGGTTAATGAATCAACAGTGTACATTAAATAAAGTTTCTTTAAATATAGACACACATACAACAAGATCATTCATTGATTGGTTTATGAAAATTCTATAACCGGAGGTTTACAGGCATCTAGAAGGGATTGTTCAGTATTTGCTAATTTGGTGTTCACAGCAAATGTATAGAACATCAATATTGAGAATAATAAGAATCAACTATACGCCTTTTAAAAAGTTATGGTCCAGGGCTTCCCTGGTGGCGCAGTGGTTGAGAGTCCGCCTGCCGATGCAGGGGACACGGGTTCGTGCCCCGGTCCGGGAAGATCCCACATGCCGCGGAGCGGCTGGGCCCGTGAGCCATGGGTGCTGAGCCTGCGTGTCCGGAGCCTGTGCTCCGCAACGGGAGAGACCACAACAGTGAGAGGCCTGCGTACCGCAAAAAAAAAAAAAAAGTTACGGTCCAGACAGGACATTTAAATAATATTCTCATCTCCCTCATACATTTACACCAAGATGTGTGGTAGAGTTAGTATTTTGAATTTGATTTACAAAAACTTTTATTAAAGCCCTTAGTTTCCATTATTTGTTCCTACAAACCAACCCTGCGATGGACCTAACACTTTCTCCACAAGGCACTCACTCACTCAAAATGTTCTTCCTCACGTATTGTTGCCAATCTTCTCCCAGGTCACCGTGCAAGGGGCTGCAGGATATGATGCCACAGTGCTGACTTACTCTGAAGAGTCCTACCCTCTCTGCCCAGCACACCCTTATGTAGAATAAGTTGCTCTTGGGTTTTCCATTCCTCTTGCAAATCAGACTGTGTAGTTTTGAAGTTCCTGTCCTTTCCTGGAAAGTAACGGAAGTGGATGCAGAGAAGGAGCCAGGCAAGCAAAAATGTTGGAAAGAGGATGTGAACCCCACCTGTGAACAGCAAAGCATCTGGAAAAGTCGAGAGGGTTTTGCCCTGTGAACCAACATAGAGTCACAGCCAGATGATCCAGGTGTCCTGCTCCCTTTCTCTTTCTCTCTCACCTTCAATTCTCTCTCTTTCTTCTCTTAAGAAGGAGGCTGAGGCAGGAAGAAGATTCACTTATTGTATCTGTCTGGTAAGAGACACAACAACACTTTCACCTCATCTCCAGACCTCAAGCCCTCTCCTGTATATCCTCCTAACACCGACAGATGTTTCACACATTTATCTGAAGAAAATGCACTTTGCCAATGAGTGCTTCTATGCTTACTTTTGCCCTTTGGGAGCTATCCTTACACAAATCGTATCACTGCACCATTCAAACTATTCAGATAGATATTATTCATATATGCAGAATCCAACCACTTCTCACTTTCTCCACAGCTACTACCTTAGTTCATCAACTCTTTTCAAATACCACTGCCTAACCACCTAGTAGAAATCTTCACAGAGCTGCCAGAAGAATCCCATCAAAATCTAAGTCTGATCAGTCCCCTACTCTAATTCTCTAAGGGCTTTCTTCTCACTAAGAGTGAAGTTCAAAATCCTTATCATGGGGCTTCCCTGGTAGCGCAGTGGTTGGGAGTCTGCCTGCCGATGCAGGGGACACGGGTTCGTGCCCCGGTCCGGGAGGATCCCACATGCCGCGGAGCAGCTGGGCCTGTGAGCCATGGCCGCTGAGCCTGCGCGTCGGGTGCCTGTGCTCCGCAACGGGAGAGGCCGCAACAGTGAGAGGCCCGCGTACCACAAAAAAAATTAAAAAATTCCTTATCATGGCCCACAAAGTCATAGACATCCCAGTCCCCACTCTCTCTCTCTCACCCCCAAGATCATCTTCTATCCTTCTATCGCTCTCCTCCTGACTCTAGCCATACTCATCTCTAGCTGCTTCTTGAATATTCCAGATGCTGTTTCCTCTTTCCTCAGATACCAATAGAACTCACATTATTCATTCAGATCTCAGCTCAAATATTACCTCCTCAGAGACACCTTACATAATAAACTTCTTTAAAACCATCCTATCAATTTCTAACATGTGCCATCTTTACTTCTTTATTATCAGGCAATCCCTACTGAAATGTGAAGTTCATTTAAAGTTTGTTTTGCTCTTTGCCCTGTCACCAGAGTTTTAAAAAGTGCCTGTTATATAGAGGATGTTCGGTAAACATTGTTGAATCATAAGTTTGCAAGACTAAAATATTTTGATTTAAGTTGATTTTAAAACAAAGGAACATGGAGAACAACTCTCTCTAGTTTATATTTTATTTCCGGCTCTTATAACTCAAATGAAGCAGCATAGTAGTCACAAATCCTTTCATTTTTATTTTATCTGTTACTGTGTGGGTGTGAGGGAAGCTTCTTATTTCTCATGTATCCTTGATTAAAGGTAATCTTAAAAATTCAGGAAAAAAATCCAAACCCGCTTCTAAACAGTTTATATTTCCCATCTTCACGCTTCTCTTTCTGTATCTTTCAAATCTACATGCAAATCGTACATGATGGTTAATTTTATTTGTCAACTTGGCCAGGCTATGGTGCCCAGTTGTTTGCTCAAACACCAGTCTAAATATTGCTGTAAAGATGTTTTTTAGACATGATAAATCAGCAGATTTTGAGTAAAGAAAATTACCTTCCCAGAGGGTGGGGGGAGGCTCATCTACTCAGCTGAAGGCCTTAAGAACAAAGACAAGGTTTCCTGAGTAAAAAGCAATTCTACCTTAAGGTTACAACATAGGAACCTACTTGAGTTTTCAGCCTGTCGATTTCAAACTCAAAAGTGCAACGTCAACTCATTAATGACTTCCAGCCTTCTCTGTAGATTTTGAACTTGCCAGCTCGCACAGTTGTGGAAGTGAATTCCATAAAATGGATCTTCTAAATATATATATGTCCTCTTGGTTACGTTTCTCAGGAGAATCTTGACAAATACAGCATGAGAGTACCAAATAGCTCAGTAATATTAACCATGGGTAGACTTCCTAAAGACTATCTCAAAGCTTAAACTCTGCAGACAGCAGCTTGTGTCTCCTTACAGCAATGTCACAGGAGGGAACCACGTGTAAGCCATAGCATCTTGAATCAGGAATGCATGACATCAGCAGGGAACGGTAATGTTTTCTAAACTTCTTCACTGATTCAATGTAGGAAAGAAATCCTAACTATTCTAGAAACGTGGCAATCCTCATCAGTTTTCAAAATTGGAAGAGAAAAGATTGAGCTAATTTAGTATCCACTGCCACTGAGGTCTTAGTAAGAAACTTAGAATTTGGTAATCCTAAGGGCTGTTTTCAGAATTGATTTGGGGTCCTTACAATTTTGTAGCCACTCAGTTTCTCAGACTTCTTGTCATCATCCTCTCCAGTGTTCTATGAAGTCTAAGAACAGGGTAAAAACTTTAAGTAATAATCTCACCTTTATCACTGGGCAGCCGTCATAAACCTTGCATTTATAACTCAATAGAAGAATGCTGTGAAGATTTCTTGGTAGCGATCTCTCCTTAATATACGTGGGAAGAGACCACTTTTTTAAACTGAAAGTACTAAGGTAGTAAAAGCAGAAGAGAACTCTTGCATTTCTCACCAAGATATGATCTCATATTTTTTTTAAAAAAAAGCTCTTTCAACAGCCCGTTAAAAAAAGAAAAAAACTTCACTTTTAGCAGATATATCCTAAGGATATATAAGCTAAGGATATATAAGCTAATGATAAGTAAATCCAACAACAAACTTGAGAGAAATGAATTGGCGAATAGGAAGCTAAGCTTCTGCAGGAGAGAGAGAGGAGAAGGGAACCTATCTGCCTACAGCCTGAAGCAGAAAGCCCCATTAGAAATATATTGATTCTTTCCTGCCTTTACACCCAGATTACAGATGAGGCATTGGTTAAATGTGCTTCTTTTCCTACTCCACCTGACATACAGGTGTCTGTGCCTCTGTATGCATGTGTGTATGTGTGTTCATGTGTATACCATTAGTTTTCACCCTGACCAGCCTGTGTGAGTGGGTTTTAGAAGGTGAAGGTATACTAGTTTCTGAAGCCCATTTCCCCTAGGTAAATCAGAAGGCTTCTGGGACCATTTCTTTCTTCACCTCAATCTACACTCACGATTGACTTTAGAGTATTGACTGGACCCTTACTGTGAAGCCAAGTGACATAGTATAAAGAGCTTGGTTTCAGTGTAGAACAACTAGGTATCTTTAGGAAAACGTTAAACATCTCTAAGGCTAAGATTCCCCTGCTAAGAAAGAGAGAAAATGGCAGTCCTTATCTTCTTGGATTCTTATTAGGATTAAATGAATTCATGCATTTCAGGCACACTGTAAGTGATCAGTTCGTATTAACCATGTCTGGTAAGTTTCTGGTGATATATACATACATACTGAAGTGTAGCATTCACTTGCAAGGAATATAATTAAGTAATCAGAAAAAATGAATGACTAAGTGTTTTACTGACTAGGAAGAAAATGGTGGAAAATAAATGAGAGATTGGTATGTGTTTGAATGGTCAGAAATGTGATCATAGTAGAGGCTTTTATTTGAAAGTGGTAGGCTTTGGAGAGTTAGATAAGAAATGTGAGAAACTGTTAGGTGAGGTGAATCACATATTCAAAGACAAAATGGAAATGACCAGAGTGTGTGCCGGCATCTACTCACTCTAACAGAAGTGAATACACCTTGGAAATGTGGATAAGCCAACATGGTGTTTAAGTAGAGGCCAATTATCACCAATTCCCTTTCTAACATAAAATTACAAATTTTTCTTTAGTAATATTAAAATTAAAAAATATACTTATTCATTGATGTTTTGATAATTTTTTCAAAGTATTCAAAATGGTAATTTGAAGTGTTCAAACTGAAATTAACCTGTTTTTTTCTTATCTATTTATTAAGTTATTGTTTGCAGTTAGAAGAGGGAAAGAAAACAAACAAAAAAACCACCCCGCATGCCACATCCACTTTAAAGAGAAAGAATCCAATAATACTGTGTGAAGTCATCATGAGATATATTAAAGGCTAGAGATTACTTTGACCAAGTGTTGACAGTCTAAAGTCTTGGATTTAAAATTACTTTGGTAGCTCTGCCAAATGCACCTTAGGCTTTAATTAATGTGAAATGTTGAAAAAATGTTTGAGAGCAAAATATGTCTTAATTTCCCAGCCTTACTTTAGTACTTACCAAGCCTGGAAATACTGACATTTCTGGGATTTATTTATTCATAAGTAAGTAAAAGACAAAATATTTCTAGCTCATCAAGCTGAAGTCACATTTCCTCATAAAAAAGGTGGGCTGGGCAGCAGGTGTCAAAGGAAAAATTTCCTCAGACTCTAACATGACCTCCACTCTTCCTCTGATCCTTTCTACACCCACAAAATATATTGGAAAAATTAATCTTGTACTAGATTTCAAGACCAAACAATGACCTTAGCTGAGTTTCATAATGTCTCAAAACACAGTGCCATCATCATGTAAAGAATGTGTTGGGTCAAAGTACCATTTTGCTCTCTCAATGACAGAGAAGAAGGAATTGCCACTTTGTTAGGTGTGTTCCCTATATACACACATTCTATACCAAAATATGCTTTCTTTGATTATTTTTCCAAAGTGTTAGGTATTTCATTGTGATTAATCAGAAAGATAATATTCACCCTGGGACAAGATTTGGTAAAGTAATACAGGAATCTACTCTCTCTAATTAGCTGCTCAAGTGTTTAAAACAATTTTAATAGTGTTATCAAAATGTATCTGACATTAATTACTACTTTGCTAGAATGGGGTCAAAGGTTCAGATTCTGTTACCAATTTTTGAGGCAACAGATAATAGAGCTAATGCTTCAGTAGTTAGCTGATCAAAAGGTTGTATTAGCAAAATCTAAACTAGGTAAGCTAAGTGTAAGGAAAACATGCAAAAACATTCTGTAACACAATATTGCGAATATTTTTAATCTTGGGATGAAGAGACGCTAAGGCAGATTTGAATTAATTTGATTGCTAAAGCATTTCGACACTGATATAAATCTGACACTAAATAAGTTACACAAACTGAGTTTGTAGATTTTTGTGTCCATGTCAAAGCGGAATCGCTGTTGTGTCAATGCAGGATTAATCCAAATATACCAAGTGCAACCAGAGCTAAACCTCAGAAGGTGGCCTCGCTCCCCTCCTCAGCAATATTAATGCAAAGAATTCTAAAATAACTCAGAGCTTCAGTATTTGGAAAGTCCCTTCATTTAGATTAGACCTGAAATCATTTTTACACTGGGGCAAACCTGACTTTTCCCATATCATTCGCCTCCCATTTGGACAGTGTTGAAGATATTGCAGACACAACTTTTAATATGCTTTATATACTCCCAGTCACTGGATTGGAGACCACAAACACTGGAGTATGGGGAGAGGATTATCCTTTTCTCCTTCAGATTTTCTGGAAAGAAGAATCTGAGGAAGTCATCCTATTAATCAACCTTGAAACTAAGAAAGTATCCTGAAAGTCAGAGCACTACCTTGAAGGAAAGTTTCTCGCTAAGCACAGCAGCAACCAGGCAGGAAGGGGAAATAGTCATTTGCAGGATGGCCTGAAACTTAACTCCAACATCCTTGAACCATTAGTACCTAAATGAGGGTGGGAAACTGTAATTTTAAGGATCAAACAATTTCTCTGTTTCTTTAGGTGAAGGATTAGATTCCTTAGGCTAGGTTTATTCTCAGTTTGGTTATTTTTGCTTATGCAAAATGGTTTGGTTTTGTTCGTTTGCTTTTTCTTTTGTTTTGTTGTGTTTTGTTTTTTACTAACCTGTACTAGCAGAAAGACTGTGTATTAGTTAGAGTTGCCAGATAAAGTATAGGATGCCTGGTTAAATTTCAGCGCAAGAAGAAATTATTTTTATATAAGTTTAAGCACTTTTATTTGCTAAATCTCACAACTAACTATAGTGAGCTAAACTTAAGAAATAAAAATGTAAAATATCTTCATGAAGAGTCATGCTGTATCTCTGCGAATTATTGTTATGTTGATTGAAAAATGGGTTGATAATGGGGAGCAAGAGAGAAATGGGTTGGTTTGGTTTTCCTTCCTCTTGCTCTGTTTCAGAGAAGACTAAGAAGGCATAGATAGATTGAGGGTAGTAAAGACAAGATCATAGGCACTTCCACTAATGGAAGATAAGGTGGTCGCCCAACATCTTGGCTGAAGGCCAGGACATAAGAAGACAGATAGTCAGTTGGAATTACTTTGGGGATTACATGGCCTTTAGACATAGAAACTGGGACAATTATCAACCAGGTTGGATTTATGAAACACGTAAACATTCCAAATCATCCAGAAATCCCTGGGGAGGAGAATATGATAAAAGACTGAAAATCTTGTGGTTAAGAAAGATAGTATTTAGACTATTATCTAAAGGGTCATTTTAAAAAGAGGTGGCATCCCTGATAGTTAAAACACTAGTGTACGGATTTAGTTCAACACCCCAAAATTGATATCACTACCCCACCCCAATTTGTATGGGAGAGAAGTACTCACAAGTATGTTGCATTGACCCAGAGTCTGGGTTACATATAGACATAGACTAAAACACATTTAAGATTTTCAAAAGCTGAAACATATTTAATTGTTCCACTGTTTGTCTAGGTAGGGCTCAAAAAGGCTCTTACCTTAAACACCATTAGTCTAACTTGGCTGCCAATGAATAACATGTCAATATAAGTGGAACACATTCTCCCAAAAGCCTAATACTACAAAGACCAGTAGGAAAATTCCTTCTGACTTAAAGCAATATTTATAGATGCATTTACATGTCTCATTATAAATACACATACCTCAAAAACAAATGAAAATGACTGAAATTAATTCCCCAAACCCCTAGAAACAGTTCTTCAGATATAGTAAATGAATTTCCAGTTCTTCCTATATTAAAACTTAATTAATTTTATTAATAAGTGATTTCAAAATATAGCAGTAAGACATCACAACACTATGAGCTACTGTTTAATGTTTTCAGGTGCTTTCCAATAGTCTGCTTTTGAAAGATGTTTGTGTGGATGTGTCTTTTGCACCAATTTATTTTTATGCAATATTACCAAAAAAAAATGTGTTTACTCAGAAAACAAGTGTTTACTCAGAAAATTTTTGTGAAATATTTAATTAAACATATAGGAGCACTATTACTATCTTTTAACCTCCTGGAGTTTTCTTTTTCCTTCAGCTGTGTTTAAAATAGTGAGTGAATGAATGAATGAATGAATTGATTATAGATAGATAAATGATAAGTAGATGGATGTATGGATAGATAGATAGATAGATAAATTTTAAAGTCCCATTTTAAAAACAGTGAAAGTAAGTTAAGGAGTGTTCTGTAGCATGAATAACTCCTCTAAAGAATTGCTTTTCCAGATGATTGTCAATAAGTTTAAAAAAGAAAGAAATTAGATTAAAAATGAGTATGTGAACATTAACCACACCTGCATTCTTTGTGGAAAAGCCCTGAACCTCCTATAAAGGCTATTCTACTCCACTTTCTTAAACTTATAGAGAAAAAATTGTTCACTTTGGTTACTTTTTCCATAGGAATTTGATTCCAGAGAGCGCTTTTAGTTCAGAGAAAATGGTAGAAACCATTCCATATCTTTATGTGCCTATAGAAGTTCGAGAGGTAGAGAGAAAAAGGTGGTAAGAAGCATGAGACATTTAATGAAATTGTTCCACACACAAAATTTCCAACCCAGATTCCCTAATGTTGGGTCATCTGCATGGCTAAAATCCTGTGGTCTTCAGGTCACGTAGCCTTTTCCAGCTGGTCTTTTCTATGCTGACAGCAAGGAGAATAAATCCATAAAGTGCAGCAACCACAAAGCATAAAGTTCAATGGTAAACCTATTGCGTAGCTTAGGGTTTAATAATACTATTTAAAACCACTTTACCTCAATATTGACAAGACAATTCTACTTTAATAAGGTTAGACAACAAGAGTTAATGCCTTGTGATAGCTGATCATAAGGTTCAGCCTCTGTCTCCAAGAAGAAAGTAAATTGGTTGAAAAACTCAAAGCTTTGGTCAACCAATCAAACTTTATCACAAAGTCAGAAATATTGTTTAAATGACTTCTAAACTAAATCTAAGGAGGGAAGGTATCAATCAATAACAGACACCAATAATTCCAAATAAAACACTTCATTAAATCAGGAAGACAATGAGTTGCATCAAGCGGCTACCCTGAGCAAATTACTAGAATGAGTGCCAGGAAAAATAAAGTAGAATATAACATACAGTGCTTTTCCTCAAGTAAGCCCAACATAATAATAGGAAGTAAAATGTTTGGGAAAAGTCTAAAGATTGTTTGACTAGATTCTAATGTAGTCATTCTAGAATATTTTGGAACATGCCCTACACGATCAAAATAAGAAACATAAGAAACACAGTTTATACCATAAACCAGTACACACAGAACACACTCATACATAAACACATAACACTTACACTTATCACATATAAAGAACTCGACATTTTTATTCTTTTTTAAAAAACTTAATTGATAGGGGCTTCCCTGGTGGCGCAGTGGTTGAGAGTCTGCCTGCCGATGCAGGAGACACGGGTTCGTGCCCCGGTCCGGGAAGATCCCACATGCCACGGAGCTGCTGGGCCCGTGAGCCATGGCTGCTGAGCCTGCACGTCCGGAGCCTGTGCTCCGCAGCGGGAGAGGCCATAGCAGTGAGAGGCCCGTGTACCGCAAAAAACAAAACAAACAAACAAACAAAAAAAATAATTGATGAGTCATGATCCACAATTTCAAGAACATTGGTCTAAGAGGCAGCTCTATGAACTACTTAAGAGCAGAAACACTGTCTTAAATCTCTGTAATTCAAGGAATTAGTCCAGTGTCTAGGGGTGAATATGGGGTAGTAAACTTTTAGTGAATAAAAATAAGTGAATGATTAAATAAATACATGTTGCATATATGCATCATATTAAAAATAAAAGACCAAAACTTTTGGAAGTGTTTATTATACTTCTGCTTATATTGCATCCCTAGCAAAATAGGTAGATTTGATAGGTGGGTAGATGAATGGGTAGATAGATAGATAGACAGAGCAAATTAAAGCAAGTTTTCCCAATCAGTCAAACAGGTTTTACAATCCATTTCACCTCCCTCTATACTAAGTGTTCTCAACTAATAAAGTAATATTGTATTATTGTATCACTAAGAACATGGATTTGAGAGCTAGATTAGCTGGATTCAAATCCTAGATCTGTCAATCTCTTTGTGACTCTTAATCTTGTACAAGTTATTCAACCATTAAGTATCTCAGTTACTTGTAAAACACAGATGGTACTAGATCCTGCTTCATAAATGTGTGAAGATTAAATTATTACAAATATGTAATGCACTTAGAATTCTGATTTATATGTAAGGACTATTAAATAAGTGAATTACCTTGGCCAATCAGGGAGAAAGTCATCTTTTTCTTCCAGTTAATCCTCAAACATAAAACCTAAGACATAGAGATCAAAATTCATCAACAGTGATAACATGTGACTTGGGCAGGTTGTGGTAAATTTCCCATGATGAAGAATATTCAAAGGCACTCTGGGGCTTCCCTGGTGGCACAGTGGTTGAGAATCCGCCTGCTAATACAGGGGACACGGGTTCGAGCCCTGATCTGGGAGGATCCACATGCCGCGGAGCAACTAGGCCCATGAGCCACAACTACTGAGCCTGCACGTCTGGAGCCTATGCTCCGCAACAAGAGAAGCCGCGATAGTGAGAGGCCCGCACACCGTGATGAAGAGTGGCCCCCGCTTGCCACAACTAGAGAAAGCCCTCACACAGAAATGAAGACCTAACACAGCAAAAATAAATAAATTAATAAACTCCTATCCCCAACATTTTCTTAAAAAAAAAAAAAGGCACTCTGAATATTCACCAAGAATATGGATGTTGCACATGGTCTTTGCAGAAGACATTGTATCTTTCCCCATTGAACAGCAACAGTGTTTATTGAGCAGGATTAACTCAAGCCCCAACTCAAAGGTAGGACCTGAGGAACACAAGTGAATAAGTATATCTACCATGTGCTACCCATTGTACCATTGGTTGATTCAATCATGGGCATTTAATCCCATCCTGAGTCTATCAGGATAAGTCATTACTTTGTCCACAAGAGGTGGACATGTGATCTCCAGTGGTACCATCTGAAGAAAGGAGAAAGCATTTATTTTGTATTTGAGTGGCAAGAAGTTCTCATACTTTAGATGGATGTAAGCTTAGGATTGGCTGCAGCCATTTAGTTACCTTGAATGAAGTAAGCCTGAGAATGAAACCAAAATAAGGAGGGTAGGCTTTAGAGAATCCTTGAGTAATGGAGCTGATCACCCACTTGAGACCTGCTTACCTCTGGACATCTAAGTGATGTGAATCTTTAAGTTGTCTGCATTGCAAAAGTCAGTTTGAGTTCAATCATCTGCTGAATTAATTTTAAGTATCTGACAAGGGGGTCACCTAGATGACTTACCACATTTTGTCTAAACTTCCAAACAACTTGGGAACCCTTTTCTCTGCCTTTAAAAGTAGAGAAAAAAGGTTTTAACATGTTAGTTTTATTTAAATATTTATATTTTTAAAAAAATACCAAGAATTTCAAAAGTAAATCAAATGCTTACAATGTGTTGATAACAGTGTTAAGAACTTTACAAATATTATTTTATTTAATTCCATAGCAACCCCATGAGGTTGGAATTATAACTATCCCCTATTTCAGATGAAGAAATTTAGACTACTAGAAATTAATACCTTTGTATTTGTCATATAATTAGTAAGATAGGAAGTGGAATTCAAACATGATTTTATCTAGCTTTTAAAAATTTCTCAACCATTATACTCTGCTGCTTTAAGTTAATTATGTTATCAGGCGCTGTGTTAGATGGGTGCTGGAATCACAATTCAGTATAGTCCAACGACATTTTTTTCAGAGTATATTATATACCAGGTAATATATACAATTAGAGAGTTTAGTCAGATGGACTTGTTAGGGCACAATCAGTATATATTTATTTCCTCATTAGTGCCTTCAAGTGCAATCTGAAATATTTCCATTCTCTGTCACTGGATTACAGTAGGGAAGATTCTGGTAAATTTCAGGTCTAAGAACAGTATAACTTCAGGTGTTAGAAAGTCTAGACCATCTAAATCCATAGAACATACAACACTAGGAAAAAATTCTAAAATACATTTGAACTTGGGTGGATTATGATATGTCGAGATTCATTCATCATCTTTAATAAATGTACCACTCTCGTAGGGGAAGTTGATAATGGAGGAAGCTATGCATGTGTCAGGGCAGTGGGTATATGGGAAATCTCTGTACATCTCTCTCAATTTTGCTGCAAACCTAAAATTTCCCTAAAAATAAAGTTCTTAAATTAAAAAAAAAAAAATTTGGCATGCTATGTGCCTTGTGGGGTCTTAGTTCCCCAACCAGTGATTGAACCCAGGCCACAGCAATGAAAGCGTCAAGTCCTAACCACTCGACTGCCAAGGAATTCCCAAAACTTTTTTAAAAATTTGAAAGTCTAGACCAAGGATTTCTTTTTTCAGCCATGTTGGAGTAACTCTATCTCCCAACTTTAAACAACTAGAAGTGTTTTTCAGACATTGAATAAGACACAAAGAGTGTTTTTCAGACATTGAATAAAGCGTCATTGAATATGATGCTTCATAAAAGGGAAAAAGTGAGGTGAACCTATAATAGTTCTAGTGTTTTGACTGGAAGCAATTATTAGCAGAAAGGAGGAATCCAAACAGAATCCTGTAGTCCTGCTGAGTTCAGGAGGCCAAGGTTAAAGTTTGAGGATGCTAAAGCAGGTGAAAATCATGTGGCAGATTTCCATAAAAAGAGGAAGCGACACAGGAAATGAGCTTAAGAAATTTGCAGAGAGATCCCATTTAGTATATAATAAGTCTTACACCACAGATGTTATTTAGGTCAGGGTTAAACTAGAGAAGTAGAATCAGTAGAGACTATATATATATATATATATATATATAAAATTATTACAAGAAATTGGCTTATGAAATGTAGGGGCTGATAAAGTTAGCTCTGAAGCAAGGCAACTGGTTAGGAAAAGAAGATCATGGGTAGGCTGGAACTCTATGAGCTTGAGTTGAAGCCTGAATCCACAGGCAGGCAGTTAGAAAGGGAGACCCAAAGGAAAGGAAAAGCAGTATCAGGCCGTGCTGCTGCTTAGAGTGTCTCTTCTCAAGGAGCACCTATGCTTTCTTTTAAGGGCTTCTACCTGATTAAATCAAGCCTACCCAGGATAACTTTTTTGATTAATTCAAAGTTAAATGATTATGATTTTAAGTCCATTTGAAAATTTCCTTCACAGAAAAACCCAGATGGATATTTAATTGATAAACTGGGAGATGTGTGTACACACTACAAAATGGCTGCTGTCTCCCTTGTAGCCCATTCTAACTTGAAACACACTAGAGAGGAGTCTTGTTTAGTCTAGAAATCTTGGCACGTCACAAAGTGATCACAGATGTGAAAAGTAAAACTTCAAAAGGCAAGCAAAGAAGGAGCAGAAAGTCACAAGCTGAGAAATTCCCTGAATTCACATCAGAAGGGAAAATATTTGAGGTCCTCAAAGCCAGAGCAGAAAAACTAAAAAGGTCTATCTCTGGATGAAAAGCTATTCTAGCTAGGCCCTAGCAAAGCTTCCAAACACGATTAAAGAGATTAAACTCATCTGTTAGTAACACAGCTGCGTGCCAAAACAAACCTCAATGGTCTTTAAAGAAAGAAAACAAAATAAAGACACTCAACAACATAATATCAAAATGTCTAACAAGTATCCAAAAATTAGTAGACATTCAAATGTAAAGGAAGATGTTACCCATGACCAGGAAAAATATCAATCAGTTTTTTTTAAAGTTAGTTTCTTTTTGTTTGGAATAACTATAGTCAACTTTTATTAATGTAGAATTTGACTGATTAATGTTAAAAATCAAAGGGTAGAATAAAGCTGACAGCCATATTCAACATTGAAGTTTGCTTTTAGTTACAATTTTTTTTTAGAATTTCTTTCCCTAAAACAATCACAGCAGAAGTATTCATTTCATTTGCCTACTTCACCTCTAGACTACCACCACAGAAATTGGTGGTAACTGACTGTGGTATCATAGAAATGAGAGAGATGGTAGAATTAGCCAACAAGAATGTTAAAACAGCTACAGTAACTGTATTCAAGAATTCAAGGGAAAATATAAACATAGTAAAGATAGAAATGGAAAATATAAAAATGAATCAGAACTTCTAGCCATGAGAAGTAAACAATCTGAGTTGAAAATTTTGAATGAGATTACCTGCAGATTAGATCCTGCAGAAGGTTTCAATGATATTAAAGACATAGCAATAGAATTGATTAATAATGAAGCACAAGAAGGCAAATAAACAAAGAAAATTAACAAATCCTAAAAAGCCAATGGAAAAATATCAAGTAGTCTAAAATACATGTATTTGGGTTTCCACAAAAAATGAAGAGACAAAGAAGAAAAGGGCAAAACCAAACACAATAGTGGCAATAACAAACAATAGCAAAACACCCCAATACAGCTGAAAAAATAAAAAAACATTTTTAAAATTTTCAAAACATACACACACACACACACACACATGCACACACACACACACACACACACACATGCACACACACACACACACACACACACACGTCAAAGCTCAAAGAACCCAAAGCAGGATACGTAGAGATACAGATACACACACTCCAAAGTACATAAAAATCAAATTACACAAAATATATAATGAAGAAAAAAATTCATAAAGACAATGAGGAGAGACCTTCCTCCCCACAGATACACCAGAAATACATCTACGCGTGGAACAACTCCTACGGAGCACCTACTGAACGCTGGCAGAAGACCTCAGACCTCCCAAAAGGCAAGGAACCCCCCACGTACCTGGTTAGGGCAAAAGAAAAAACTAAACAGAGACAAAAGGATAGGGACGGGTCCTGCACCAGCGGGAGAGAGCTGTGAAGGAGGAAAAGTGTCCACACACTAGGAAGCCCCTTCGCGGGTGGAGACTTCGGGAGGCGGAGTGGGGGAGCTTGGGAGCCGCGGAGGAGAGCACAGCAGCAGGGGTGCGGAGGGCAAAGCGGACAGACTCCAGCGCAGAGGATCGGGCCGACCGGAACTCGCCAGCCGAGAGGCTTGTCTGCTCGCCCGCCGGGGCGGGCGGGACTGGGAGCTGAGGCTCCCGCTTTTGTCGGAGCGCCGGGAGAGGACTGGGGTTGGCGGCGTGAACACAGCCTGCAGGGCGTTAGTGCACCGCGAGAGAGTCCGGGGAAAAGTCTGGACCTGCCGAAGAGGCAAGAGACTTTTACGTCCCTCTTTGTTTCCTGGTGCACGAGGAGAGGGGATTAAGAACGCTGCTTGAGAGAGCTCCAGGGATGGGCGCTAGCCGCGGCTAGAAGTGCGGAGCCCAGAGACAGACATGAGACGCTAGGGCCGCTGCTGCCGCCACCAGGAGGCCTGTGTGCGAACACAGGTCACTAGCCACACGCCCTTCCGGGGAGCCTCTGCAGCCCGCCACTGCCGGGGTCCCGGGATACAGGGACAACTCCCCCGGGAGAACGCACGGCGCGCCTCAGGCTGCAACGTCAGCCGGCCTCTGCCGCCGCAGGCCCGCCCCACACTCCGTGACCCTCCCTACCCCCCGGCCTGAGTGAGCCAGAGCCTCCGAATCAGCGGCTCCTTTAACCCCGTCCTGTCTGAGCAAAGAACAGACGCCCTCCGGCGACCTACACGCACAGGCAGGGCCAAATCCAAAGCTGAGCCCCTGGGAACTGTGAGAACAAAGAAGAGAAAGGGAAATCTCTCCCAGCAGCCTCAGGAGCAGCGGATTAAAGCTCCACAATCAACTTGATATACCCTGCATCTGTGGAATACCTGAATAGACAACGAATCATCCCAAATTAAGAAGCCCTGTGGATGAAAGGCTCTTGGGGCTGCAGCCAGGAGTCAGTGCTGTGCCTCTGAGGTGGGAGAACCAACTTCAGGACACTGGTCCACAAGAGGCCTCCCAGCTGCACATAATATCAAACAGCAAAAATCTCCGAGAGATCTCCATCTCAACGCCAGCACCCAGCTTCACTCAACGACCAGCAAGCCACAGGGCTGGACATCCTATGCCAAACAACTAGCAAGACAGGAACACAACCCCACCCATTAGCAGAGAGGCTGCCCAAAATCATAATAAGTCTACAGACACCCCAAAACACATCACCAGACGTGGACCTGCCCACCAGAAAGACAAGATCCAGCCTCATCCACCAGAACACAGGCCCTAGTCCCCTCCACCAGGAAGCCTACACAACCCACTGAACCAACCTTAGCCACTGGGGACAGACACAAAAAACAACAGGAACTATGAACCTTCAGCCTGCAAAAAAGGAGACCCCAAACACAGTAAGATAAGCAAAATGAAAAGACAGAAAAACACACCGCAGATGAAGGAGCAAGATAAAAACCCACCAGACCTAACAAATGAAGAGGAAATAGGCAGTCTACCTGAAAAAGAATTCAGAATAATGATAGTAAGGTTGATCCGAAATCTTGGAGATAGAATGGACAATAGAATGGACAAAATGCAAGAATCAGTTAACAAGGACCTAGAAGAACTAAAGATGAAACAAGCAATTATGAACAACACAATAAATGAAATTAAAAGTACTCTAGATGGGATCAATAGCAGAATAACTGAGGCAGAAGAATGGATAAGTGACCTGGAAGATAAAATAGTGGAAATAACCAATGCAGAGCAGAATAAAGAAAAAAGAATGAAAAGAACTGAGGACAGTCTCAGAGACCTCTGGGACAACATTAAACGCACCAACATTCGAATTATAGGGGTTCCAGAAGAAGAAGAGAAAAAGAAAGGGACTGAGAAAATATTTGAAGAGATTATAGTTGAAAACTTCCCTAATATGGGAAAGGAAATAGTTAATCAAGTTCAGGAAGCACAGAGAGTCCCATACAGGATAAATCCAAGGAGAAATACGCCAAGACACATATTAATCAAACTGTCAAAAATTAAATACAAAGAAAACATATTAAAAGCAGCAAGGGAAAAACAACAAATAACACATAAGGGAATCCCCATAAGGTTAACAGCTGATCTCTCAGCAGAAACCCTACAAGCCAGAAGGGAGTGGCAGGACATACTGAAAGTGATGAAGGAGAAAAACCTGCAACCAAGACTACTCTACCCAGCAAGGATCTCATTCAGATTTGATGGAGAAATTAAAACCTTTACAGACAAGCAAAAGCTGAGAGAGTTCAGCACCACCAAACCAGCTTTACAACAAATGCTAAAGGATCTTCTCTAGGCAAGAAACACAAGAGAAGGAAAAGACCTATAATAACGAACCCAAAACAATTTAGAAAATGGGAACAGGAACATATATATCGATAATTACCTTAAATGTAAATGGACTAAATGCTCTCACCAAAAGACACAGATTAGCTGAATGGATACAAAAACAAGACCCTTATATATGCTGTCTACAAGAGACCCACTTCAGACCTAGAGACACATACAGACTGAAAGTAAGGGGATGGAAAAAGATATTCCATGCAAATGGAAACCAAAAGAAAGCTGGAGTCCAATTCTCATATCAGACAAAATAGACTTTAAAATAAGGACTATTAAAAGAGACAAAGAAGGACACTACATAATGATCAAGGGATCAATCCAAGAAGAAGATATAACAATTGTAAATATTTATGCACCCAACATAGGAGCACCTCAATACATAAGGCAAATACTAACAGCCTTAAAAGGGGAAATCGACAGTAACACATTCATAGTAGGGGACTTAAACACCCCACTTTCACCCATGGACAGATCATCCAAAATGAAAATAAATAAGGAAACACAAGCTTTAAATGATACATTAAACAAGATGGACTTAATTGATATTTATAGGACACTCCATCCAAAAACAACAGAATACACATTTTTCTCAAGTGCCCATGGAACATTCTCCAGGATAGATCATATCTTAGGTCACAAATCAAGCCTTGGTAAATTTAAGAAAATTGAAATTGTATCAAGTATCTTTTCTGACCACAACGCCATGAGACTAGATATCAATTACAGGAAAAGATCTGTAAAAAATACAAACACATGGAGGCTAAACAATACACTACTTAATAATGAAGTGATCACTGAAGAAATCAAAGAGGAAATCAAAAAATACCTAGAAACAAATGACAATGGTGACACAATGACCCAAAACCTGTGGGATGCAGCAAAAGCAGTTCTAAGGGGGAAGTTTATAGCAATACAAGCCCACCTTAAGAAGCAGGAAACATCTCGAATAAACAACCTAACCTTGCACCTCAAGCAATTAGAGAAAGAAGAACAAAAAAACCCCAAAGTTAGCAGGAGGAAAGAAATCATAAAAATCAGATCAGAGATAAATGAAAAAGAAATGAAGGAAACGATAGCAAAGATCAATAAAACTAAAAGCTGGTTCTTTGAAAGGATAAACAAAATTGATAAACCATTAGCTAGACTCATCAAGAAAAAAAGGGAGAAGACTCAAATCAATAGAATTAGAAATGAAAAAGGAGAAGTAACAACTGACACTGCAGAAATACAAAAGATCATGAGAGATTACTACAAGCAACTCTATGCCAATAAAATGGACAACCTGGAAGAAATGGACAAATTCTTAGAAAGGCACAACCTGCCAAGACTGAATCAGGAAGAAATAGAAAATATGAACAGACCAATCACAAGCACTGAAATTGAAACTGTGATTAAAAATCTTCCAACAAGCAAAAGCCCAGGACCAGATGGCTTCACAGGCGAATTCTATCAAACATTTAGAGAAGAGCTATCACCTATCCTTCTCAGACTCTTCCAAAATATAGCAGAGGGAGGAACACTCCCCAACTCATTCTACGAGGCCACCATCACCCTGATACCAAAACCAGACAAGGATGTCACAAAGAAAGAAAACTACAGGCCAATATCACTGATGAACATAGATGCAAAGATCCTCAACAAAATACTAGCAAACAGAATCCAACAGCACATTAAACGGATCATACACCATGATCAAGTGGGGTTTATTCCAGGAATGCAAGGATTCTTCAATATACGCAAATCAATCAACGTGATACACCATATTAACAAATTGAAGGAGAAAAACCATATGATCATCTCAATAGATGCAGAGAAAGCTTTTGACAAAATTCAACACCCATTTATGATAAAAACCCTCCAGAAAGTAGGCATAGAGGGAACTTTCCTCAACATAATAAAGGCCATATATGACAAGCCCACAGCAAACATCATCCTCAATGGTGAAAAACTGAAAGCATTTCCACTAAGATCAGGAACAAAACAAGGTTGCCCACTCTCACCACTCTTATTCAACATAGTTTTGGAAGTTTTAGCCACAGCAATCAGAGAAGAAAAGGAAATAAAATGAATCCAAATCGGAAAAGAAGAAGTAAAGCTGTCACTGTTTGCAGATGACATGATCCTATACATAGAGAACCCTAAAGATGCTACCAGAAAACTACTAGAGCTAATCAATGAATTTGGTAAAGTTGCAGGATACAAAATTAATGCACAGAAATCTCTGGCATTCCTATATACTAATGATGAAAAATCTGAAAGTGAAATCAAGAAAACACTCCCATTTACTATTGCAACAAAAAGAATAAAATACCTAGGAATAAACCTACCTAAGGAGACAAAAGACCTGTATGCAGAAAATTATAAGACACTGATGAAAGAAATTAAAGATGATACAAATAGATGGAGAGATATACCATGTTCTTGGTTTGGAAGAATCAACATTGTGAAAATGACTCTACTACCCAAAGCAATCTACAGATTCAATGCAATCCCTATGAAACTACCACTGGCATTTTTCACAGAACTAGAACAAAAAATTTCACAATTTGTATGGAAACACAAAAGACCCCGAATAGCCAAAGCAATCTTGAGAACGAAAAATGGAGCTGGAGGAATCAGGCTTCCTGACTTCAGACTATACTACAAAGCTACAGTAATCAAGACAGTATGGTACGGGCACAAAAACAGAAATATAGATCAATGGAACAGGATAGAAAGCCCAGAGATAAACCCACGCACATATGGTCACCTTATCTTTGACAAAGGAGGCAGAAATGTACAGTGGAGAAAGGACAGCCTATTCAATAAGTGGTGCTGGGAAAACTGGACAGCTACATGTAAAAGTATGAGATTAGATAACTCCCTAACACCATACACAAAAATAAGCTCAAAATGGATTAAAGACCTAAATGTAAGGCCAGAAACTATCAAACTCTTAGAGGAAAACATAGGCAGAACACTCTATGACATAAATCACAGCAAGGTCCTTTTTGACCCACCTCCTAGAGAAATGGAAATAAAAACAAAAGTAAACAAATGGGACCTAATGAAACTTAAAAGCTTTTGCACAGCAAAGGAAACCATAAAGAAGACAAAAAGACAACCCTCAGAATGGGAGAAAATATTTGCAAATGAAGCAACTGACAAAGGATTAATCTCCAAAATTTACAAGCAGCTCATGCAGCTTAATAACAAAAAAACAAACAACCCAATCCAAAAATGGGCAGAAGACCCAGGAATACCTTGGAGATATTGTGAATTTGGTTCCAGACCACTGCAATAAAACGAATACCAAGATAAAGAAAGTCACATGAATTTTTTGGTTTCCCAGTGCATGTAAAAGTTATGTTTACACTATACTGTAGTCTATTAAGTGTACAATAGCATTATATCTAAAAAACAATGTGTGTACCATAGTTTAAAATTTCTTTATTGCTAAAAATTGCTAACCATCATTTGAGCCGTCAGTGAGTAATAGTAATAACATCAAAGATCACTGATCGCAGATCACTATAAAAATATGATAATGAAAACATCTGAAATGTTATGAGAATTACCAAAATGTCACGCAGGGACATAAAGTGAGCTAATGTTGGAAAAATGACACCAATAGACTTGCTTGACACAGGGTTGCTACAAACTCTCAATTTGTAAAAAAAAAATGCAAATCTGTGAAGTACAATAAAGCAAAGCACAATAAAATAAGGTATGCCTGTATATAATCAGAGATAGATAGATATTTTATAATATGTCAATTCATAAAGAAGACATAACAATGATAAATGTGTATGTATTTTAAAACAGAGCTTCATAATACATAAAGAAAAATTAATGGAATGGCAATAAATAGACTAATCTAAAATTGGATATTTCCACACTCTCAATAACCAGTAAAATTAGTAGATAAAAAAATGAGTAAGAATATGAAAGATGTAAATAGCATCAATCAACATGACCTAATTGACATTTCCATCACACCAGCAGACTATATAACTTGTTTACAGGTGCATATGGAATATACAACAAAAAATATATATATTAGGGCCATTAAATTAAGTTTTAATAAGTATAAAAGTATTGGAACCATAAAACATTCTGTAACTGCAATAGAATTAAACTAGGAGTCAATCACAGAAAGGTATTTGAAAACTCCCCAAATATTTGGAAATTAAAACATAATATTTCCAATATATAAACACTATTCAAAGAAAAAATCATAAGCAAATTTAGAAAATATTTTAAATCAAATAAAATGAAAACCACAACATATCCAAAAAGGGCTGCAACTAAAGCAGTGTTTAGAGGAAAAATCATTTCTTTAAAGGTTTATGATATAAAAGAAGAAATATTCAAAATCAATTATCTAAGCTTCCACCTTAAGAAGCTAAAAAAAAATGAATAAATTAAACGTGAAGTAAGTATAAAAAGGAAATGATAAAGATAAGAGCATTAATCAATAAAATAGAAACCTGAGAAAAACAATAGAGAGAATTAGTGAAACCAAAACCAAAAATGAGAAATCTTTAGCTAGACATATTGAGAGAGAGCTAGAAAGAAACAAACTACCCGTATTAAGAATGAAAAAGGAAAAATTACTAGGGATCTGGCCTTGAAAGAATAGGCAAGAATACTATAAATAACATTAAGCCATTAATATCAAAAATTGTATTTACATGTACAAATTCCTTGAGGGATCCAAATTACCAAAATATGCTTAAAAAAATAGAACACATGAGTACATTTATGTCTCTTAAATAAATCAAAATCAAAAACCTTCTTTTTTGTTTGAAAACTCGGGACTTCCTCGGATGATATATGAAACTGGTCCCTGCACATGAAGGGCAAAGAGAGACTGAAGAAAGAGGCAGCCACCCCAGATTGGTAGGTGGCAGGTTTAATACTCATGGGAACTGACATATGAGACTTGCCCTGGGTGTGCCCACCAGAATCTTAAAAGTTTATGTAGAGACCATAATGGGGTTCAGTCTCATGTTCCACCTTGGTGATCTCAAGACCTTACTCTTTCAAGGCTGTGTCTTTGAAAATAGTTCCCACTGTGGGAATGGTGGGCAGAATGTACATCCCAAGAACAGGGAAGTAGATGAGGAGCCTTCAACTGCTCTGGTTTAGCTTGAGGGTCAATTCGAGGTCACATTCTCTCTGTGACCTCAGAGTCAGCAAGGGTTTTTAAGTAGCATGGAGGTGGCTCATTTGGTTGCCATCTGGCTGTACAGGAGGCAGATACTAAAGTAGCAATAGAGGCACATGCTGGACAAAACACAGATCAAGGTAATGATTCCCAAAGTAAGTAAAAAAAAAAAATTTCCACTAAGAGCCCCATGAATCAAACCATTGATTTAGTAAGTCTCCTTGACTGGGAGTTGAATCACTCAGGGTATGTGCACTCATGTGATTTAACAAAGATGATACACTAGCAGATTCATCAGGTATGAACATACAACACTCTGGATAATGGCCTTTATATCTCCTTGCAAAACAGTAATAATGACCAGGGTCATTCCATTTTGGAGGAAAGGTTTGCTCACTAGAGACAATTCAGGATTCATTAAGGATATTCATTGCCTTCTATCATTTAGGGCTTATTGGTTGAATTTAGTAAGGGCCTCTATGTGTGCTGTAACGTCCTTCAGGCCAATGGAGGATACAAATATGGTAGCCAAATGATTGTACCAGTGGAAAATAGAACATGCCTATTTGGTCTTGAGGGGAGAGAGGTTGGCAATTTTTGTCACCGAGCAGTGGCTTCTCCCCTGTGCCCAGGTAAAACCCAGGGTGCAACAGCCCAACCACCAAGGTGGAAACCATAGCCAAAGATTTGTGTCACACAACCACTGGGTTCCACTCAGGGCTACCCAATATATACCTGGGCAGCACAACCAGTCAGTGCCAAACCAGTCACTATCCCTTAATGTGGCAGAATGACAATGCAGTTCCATTGATATTGTCTATATCCTCGATGCAATTGAGTTGGTTCTGTTAGAGTGATTTTTTTGTACCCAGCATAGGGGTGCATTGATGTTCAAATATCCGGGGGTAAGTCACATGAACTCATTCCAAACCTGAGCATAGTCACCCATGGTTCTAATGGTGATATTTTTAGGATCCTTCCAGGCAGCAGTTTGATGGACTGCTTGCATTGTTTGATTGACAAAGAAGAATGCCCATGTGTAATGTTATTGATAGTGTGTGCCACAAGCCAGGCTTCTGGATCAGTATTGGCAATATCAGATGAATTAAGAGTACTACTCCTAGATTGTTCTTCCTTAATGTACTGATTTAGGACCTTCTGATCCCCCCCCTGAAGTACTGATGTCCACCACAAAAATCCTGATGAGCTAGAGAGGGACAGCTGTGCACATACCCAAACATTGGATTGATTTATTTGCCGGGCATACAAGTGTACACTGCAGAAAGATATTTTCATTAAGAGTACATCCTGTGACTGGATACCAGAGGAGTATCAGAAGTCTAATGCCAAAAAGACAAACATTTAGTAGGAATGTAGATGGGAAGGTCTTCTCCTTCTATAAGAATTACACTTGTGGCCTGATCCCTAGATGGTAATGCAGCTACGGCTTTAAGAATTTGACCTTGTGCATACCAAACATGGTGGCCGAGTGAGGCAGCAGTCAGGTGTAAGGAGATGGAGTACGAGTGGGATATGCCAGACCAAGACCCCCACCTTCTCCCCTCTTTCAATGGTGCATGTTTAATTCCAGGTATAATGGTTTCAACAGGCCCTAATGGTTGGACATTCAAATGTATTAAAGCCTGGGACAGTACTTTAGTTTACCCAGCAAAGGTGGTTTTACATATTAACAACTTAATCTGCTGCTTCAATATTTCATTTTTCCTTTCTACCAACCCTGCTGCTTTTAGGTCATAGGGCAGATGGAACCTCCATTGAATGTCATGTTCAAAAGAAAAAGTCCAGTCTTGCACATCACGACCTTTGAAGTGTGACCCCCAATCACTGTCTATTTGACAAGGGTATCCATACATGGTACTTAACTTCTTTAACCCTCAAAGGCAGCAGCCTGTTTTTTTTCTCAGTGACAGGGGAAATATAGGGTTCCAAGGCATATTTGGAACCCTCACTCAGAGGGAGAGGGCCAATATAATCAATTTGCCAATCCATTACTTGTTGGGAACCCTGGTGGACAGTTCCAGACTCCTTTGGCAATTGCCTTAGGCATTGCTTAGAACACACAAGACATGCTGTTACTACATTAAACAAGTCACTGTATTTCAAGGGCAAGCCAGCATCCTTGGCAATATGCCAGCCCACTTGGGTTGTACAGTGGCCACCCTTTTTATGCACCCAATCTTCTGTATCTGCTGCAGAGTCAGTTGCTAAGGCTCATACCTGGGCTAAGGAATCATCTTCCTGATTGTCAGGGAGTACAGCATGGTACTCTAGGACTTGGTCTAGGACCATGGCCAAGGTATCTAAGATGGTGGCAATGTTGGGTGCAGCCACATGGATAGGAGGCACTACCTTGTTTGATTCTTGGTGATCTACACTCATCCACCATGGGCCAAATTGCATTATAAAAGGGACTCTCCTGACCACTACCATTCGCCCTCTTTGAGGCTTTCCACAGGTGAACAACACAGCATTTGTTGTCAGTCTATCTTTTCAGGTGAGGGGGTCCCAGCAGCAAAGGGGTTAAGCCAGTTTTGTCTCTGTGTTACTTTTATCAGGCCCTTTACAACCAATAGGAATAGGCTTTTCGAGTTTCCTCTCTGTCTCAGGTGTTTCCACAGCCTCTGCCAGTCCCAGGATCCGTCAGTTTCCCCTGGATCAGCAATGGACTACACAACATCATCACTGTCTAGTCCCAGGACTGGATTCAGCATGGATATCAGTGCCCCATACCAGTGCCCCATGGGGGTGGACTGGAGTATCTTGGTTTTCATTCCTGCAGTGAATGTATCTCAGTCAGGTCTTTCAAAGACAAGGGCATGGATGGCCTGTCTCATTCCCAACTCCCTAAGAATTTGTTGTATCCCCTTCACAGATTCCCAGGGTCCCAAGTGCCCTGGGAGATACCTCTCATTGCGCCAAGCCTCTCTTCAGGCTAAAATAATCCCATCCATAAGGAAGTGAGTACTTTGAATCCCCCAAGTACCATGCAGGCACTGCTGATGGGTAGGATATGTGGTGATGTTGCTAATTTTCTCTGGCTCCTGCCTGGTCACAAAAATGCCATTCCCTGTGTACCCCATAGCCACACTAATCATGCCTGGTTACATTCCCTGGCCTTTTAATGCAACTTGGCAGCTATATCAGTAAGCTCTAATCCTGGATAATTCTCTTGTCAATTCTCTCAAATATTTGACAAAGAGAAAATTGCCATTCCTACATCAATTCTTTTATGAAATCTCCTAACTCATTTTATATAGGCAATATTACACTGACTTCAAACCATAAAGATATTTTAAGAAAAGCAACTTAGAAATTAACATCCTTCATGAACAGAATTTTTAAAAAGATATTAACTAATTAAATGCAGTATTACTTTAAAAGAATAATATACCATGCACAAATGGGATTTATCCCAGAATTGCAAGAATTGTTTTATATTTTAAAAAATCATTTTAATATACATTAGCTGGTGAAAAAAAGACAAAATCTACTATGATTACTCAATGGATACAGAAGAAACACTTGACAAAACTCAATAATTCAAAATAATTTGACAAAACTCAAAAACTCTCGACAATTAGGAATAAAGAGGGAGGGACTTAACCTTGAAAGATAATACACATATGACTAACAATTAATATTTTGATGGGAAACAAGCATTCTTACCACCTCTATTCAGAGATCCTACCAGTGAAATGAGGTAAAAAAAGAAAAACTAAACCATAGAGATTACAAAGGAAGAAGGAATACTATTTCTATATACAAATGACATGAAGAATCTCCACAAACAACTAGAACTAGTAAGGTCACAGGATGGAAGGTCAGTATACCAAAATCAATTATATTTCTGTATACCAGTAAATAAACATTAGAAATTAAACTTTAAAAATGATTACCATTTACAATAACTTCAAAATATAAAATGCTTTAGGATTAAATTTAATAAAATACTTGTAAGAGTTATAGAGTTAAACCAATAAAATATTGGGGGAAGAAATTTTTAAAAGAGCCCAAATAATTAAAGAAATATTCTAGGCCAGTAGATTGGAAGACTCAACACTATTAAGTTGTTAATTCTCCCCAGACAGATCTACACATTCAACACCGTCCCAATCAAAATCACAAAAGATATTTTGTAGGAATTAAAAACCTGGTTTAAAGTGTACGTGGAAATGTAAAAGACCTAGGATGGTCAAATAATTTGGAAAAAGCAGAGCAAATCTGGAGGACTTGCAGGGCATGATTTCAAAACTTACCTAATGCTACTGTAATCAAGACCTTTTGATATCTGTATAAGGATAAGGCATATAGATAGATAGTTCATAAATAAACTCATTCATGTATAGTTACTTTATGTATGACACAGGTGCCCAGGTGAGGAAAAGATAGTCTTTTAAACAAATGTGTATGGAACAACATAGATATTAATTTGAAAAAAAAGAAAAAACAGGCTTTTGTCTCTTGACAAACACAGAAATTAACTTGAAACAGATCATACAACTAACTGTAAAGTCTGAAACTGTAAAAATTCTGGAAGAAACCAGAACAAAACATTTTCACAGCTTTGGGATAGATTTCTTAAATTGGAACCCCAAAAGCATGAAACATAAAAGAAAGCATGATAATTTGTGCTCTATAAAATTATTCTTTTTGTAAGATACAGTTAAAAACTGAAAAGACAAGCCACAGGCTTGGAAAAATTATTTGTGATACATTTGTTTCACAAAGGATTTGGATACAGTATATACTGGATACTAGAACTAACGACTCAATAATAAGGTAACCCAAAGCAAAGCTTTTGAACATTTCCCAAAAGAAAATATATTCATGGCAATAAAAACATAAAAAATGCTGAAAATCAATAGTCAACAGGGTTATGCAAAGTAAACCTATAGGAAATGCCATGAATCACTTACTAAATTAGCTAATTTTAAAAACACAACACCAAGTTTTGATAAGGATGTGGAGTAAATGGAACTCTCATACCTTTGCTGATGGTATCGTAAAATGGCACAACTTGGAAAATAGTTTTACAGCTTCTTATAAGTTAAACACATATACGTAACATATAATCCAGAAATTGCAATCCTAGTTATTTACTCAGGAAAATAAAAACTTAAGTTTACTCAAAGGTTTTGCTGTTCATAACAGCTCTATTTATAGTAGCAAAAAACTGGAAACAACCTAAATGTTCAGCAATAGATGAATGGATAAAGCATGGTGTATCCATATAATAGAACACCACTCAGAATTAAAAAGGAAAAACAACTACTGATACATCAACAGTGTGTATAAATATCAAAAAACATGCTGAATGAATGAATGAAGCAGAACAGAAAAGCACATGCTTTATCATCCTATTTATTTGAAACTTGAAAAAAAGACTAATCTATACTGACAGAAAGTATATCAGTGGTTGCCTAGGGCCAGGAGTGAAACTGGGAAGCAATGGACTGTGAAAAGGCACAAGGGAACTTCTCCTCGAGGTGATTGTAATGATCTATATTTTGGTTGGATGGTAGTTACACAGGTGTATACATTTGTCAAAATTCATAAAAACGTGCATTTAAAACTAGGTGCTAACAGTAGTTGGGACCATCTGGATAGTTACATGTGACTGAACACGATTAAGGCCTCACTTGGAGATTGGGGCTGGTGTGTTCAGAGATTTACTTGTCTCATGGCTGCTCAAGACAAGCCTCTGAGGAAGTCATATCGCTTCTGCTCATCTCAGTTGGCAAGGACTCCATTGTGAGGTCCCCATCTGGTATAAGGAGGGCTGACAAATGCAGCTTGGTGGTTGCAAAGAATCAGAATGAATTACAACAGCTACCATAACTGGCCAGAGCCATGTGGTGGACAGGGTCTTCGTGCTCCAGCTGTGTGTGAGGCCTATGACTCTGAAGAGGGGAGAGCCAAGTTCAGGACTGTTCCGCCAGAGTCCTCCCGGCTCCATGTAATATCAAATGGCAAAAGCTCTCCCAGAAATCCCCACCTCAATGCTAAGACCCAGCTCCACTCAATGACCAGAAGCTGCAGTGCTGGACACCCTTTGCCAAACAACTAGCAAGCCAGGAACAAAACCCCACACATTAACAGAGAGGCTGCCTAAAATCATAACAAGGTCACAGACACCCCAAAACACACCACCGGATGCAGTCCTACCCACCAGAAAGACAAGATCCAGTCTCATCCACCAGAACACTGGCATCAGTCCCTTCCACCAGGAAGCCTACACAATCCACTGAGCCAACCTTAGCCACTGGGGGCAGATACCAAAAACAACGGGAACTATGAACCTGCAGCCAGGGAAAAGGAGACCCCAAACACAGTAAGTTAAGCAAGATGAGAAGACAGAGAAATACACAGCAGGTGAAGGAGCAAGGTAAAAACCCACCAGACCTAACAAATGAAGAGGAAATAGGCAGCCTACCTGAAAAAGAATTCACAGTAATTGTAGCAAAGATGACAAAAATCTTGGAAATAGAATGGAGAAAATACAAGAAATGTTTAACAAGGACCTAGAAGAACTAAAGAGCAAACAAACGAGGATGAAGAACACAATAAACGAAATTAAAAATTCTCTAGAAAGGATCAATAGCAGAATAACTGAGGCAGAAGAACGGGTAAGTGACCTAAAAGATAAAATAGTGGAAATAACTACTGCAGGGTGGAATAAAGAAAAAAGAATGAAAATAATTAAGGACAGTCTCAGAGACCTCTGGAACAACATTAAATGCACCAACACTCGAATTATAGGGGTCCAAGAAGAAGAGAAAAAGAAAGGGACTGAGAAAATATTTGAATAGATTAGAGTTGAAATCTTCCCTTATATGGGAAAGGCATTAGTCAATCAAGTCCAGGAAGTGCATAGAGTCCCATACAGGGTAAATACAGGGAGAAACATGCCAAGACACATATTAATCAAACTATCCAAAATTAAATACAAAGAAAAAATATTAAAAGAAGCACAGGAAAAACAACAAATAACATACAAGGGAATCCCCATAAGGTTAACAGCTGATCTTTCAGCAGAAACTTTGCAAGCCACAAGGGAGTGGCAGGACATATTTAAAGTGATGAAAGAGAAAAACCTACAACTAAGATTAGTCTACCAAGCAAGGATCTCATTCAGATTTGACAGAGAAATTAAAACCTTTACAAACAAGCAAAAGCTAAGAGAATTCAGCAGCATCAAACGAGCTTTACAACTGCTAAAGGAACTTCTCTAGGCAGGAAACACAAGAGAAGGAAAAGACTTAAAATAACAAACCCAAAACAATTAAGAAAATGGTAATAGGAACATACATATTGATAACTACCTTAAAGGTAAATGGATTAAATCCTCCAAACAAAAGGCATAGACTGGCTGAATAGATACAAAAGCAAGACCCGTATTATATGCTGCCTACAAGAGACCCACTTCAGACCTAGGGACACATACAGACTGAAAGTAAGGAGGTGGAAAAGGATATTCCATGCAAATGGAAATCAAAAGAAAGCTGACGTAGCAATTCTCATATCAGACAAAATAGACGTTAAAATAAAGACTATTACAACAGACAAAGAGGGACATTACATAATGATCAAGGACTCAAACTAAGAAAAAGATATTTCAACTGTAAATATTTATGCACCCAACATAGGAGCACCTCAATATATAAGGCAAATGCTAACAGCCATAAAAAGGGAAATTGACAGTAACACAATAATACTAGGGGACTTTAACACCCCACTTTCACCAGTGGACAGATCATCCAAAATAAAAATAAATATGGAAACACAAGCTTTAAATGATACATTAAACAAGGGCACTTAATTGATATTTATAGGACATTCCATCCAAAAATAACAGAATACACTTTCTTCTCAAGTGCCCATGGAACATTCTCCAGGATAGATCACATCTTGGATCACAAATCAAGACTTGGTAAATTTAAGAAAATTAAAATAATATCAAGCATCTTTTCCAGCCACAATGCTATGAAACTAGAAATCGATTACAGGAAAAAATCTGTAACAAATACAAACACATGGAGGCTAAACAATATGCTACTAAATAACCAAGAGCTCACTGAAGAAATCAAAGAGGAAATCAAAAATTACCTAGAAACAAATGACAGTGAAAACACGATGACCTATGGGATGCAGTAAAAGCAGCTCTAAGAGGGAAGTTTTTAGCAATACAATCCTACCTCAAGAAACAAGAAACATCTCAAATAAACAACCTAACCTTACACCTAAAGCAATTAGAGAAAGAAAAACAAACAAACAAACAAAAAAATTTAGCAGAAGGAAAGATGTCATAAAGATCAGATCAGAAATCAATGAAAAAGAAATGAAGGAAATGATAGCAAAGATAAATAAAACTAAAAGCTGGCTCTTTGAAAAAATAAACAAAATTGGTAAACCATTAGCCAGACTCATTAAGAAAAAAAGGGAGAAAACTCAAATCAATAGAATTAGAAATGAAAAAGGAGAAGTAACAACTGACACTGCAGAAATACAAAGGATCATGAGAGATTACTAAAAGCAATTATATGTCAATAAAATGGACAACCTGGAAGAAATGGACAAATTCTTAAAAAAGCACAACCTTCCGAGACTGAACCAGGAAGAAATAGAAAATATAAACAGACCAATTACAAGCATTGAACTTGAAACTGTTAATAAAAACGTTCCAACAAAAAACCCAGGACCAGGTGGCTTCACAGGCGAATTTTATCAAACATTTAGAGAAGAGCTATCACCTATCCTTCTTAAACTCTTCCACAGTAAAGCAGAGGGAGGAACACTCCCAAACTCATTCTACCAGACCACCATCACCCTGATACCAAGACCAGACAAAGATGTCACAAAGAAAAACAACTACAGGCCAATATCACTGATGAACATAGATGCAAAAATCCTCAACAAAATACTAGCAAACAGAATCCAACAGCACATTAAAAGGATCACACACAATGATCAAGTGGGTTTTCCCAGGAATGCAAGGGTTCTTCAATATATGAAAATCAATCAAAATGATAAACCATATAAAAAATTTGAAGGAGAAAAACCATATGATCATCTCAATAGATGCAGAAAAAGCTTTCGACAAAATTCAACACCAACTGATGATAAAAACCCTCAAGAACGTAGGCATAGAGGGAACTTACCTCAACATAATAAGGGCCATATATGACACACCCACAGCCAACATCGTTCTCAATGGTGAAAAGTTGAAACCATTTCCACTAAAATCAGTAACAAGACAAGGTTGTCCATTCTCACCACTCTTATTCAACATAGTTTTGGAAGTTTTAGCCACAGAAATCAGAGAAGTTAAAGAAATAAAAGGAATCCAAATCAGAAAAGAAGAAGTAAAGCTGTCACTGTTTGCGCATGACATGATACTATACGTAGAGAATCTTAAAGACACTACCAGAAAACTACTAGAGCTAATCAATGAATTTGGTAAAGTAGCAGGATACAAAATAAACGCACAGAAATCTCTTACTTTCCTATACACTAATGATGAAAATTCTGAAAGAGAAATTAAGGATACACTCCTGTTTACCACTGCAAAATAAGAATAAAATAGCTCAGAATAAACCTACCTAAGGAGACAAAAGACCTGTATGCAGAAAACTATAAGACACTGATGAAAGAAATTAAAGATGATACAAACAGATGGAGAGGTATGCCATATTCTTGGATTGGAAGACTCAACATTGTGAAAATGACTATACTACACAAAGCAATCTACAGATTCAATGCAATCCCTATCAAACTACCAATGGTGGGGCTTCCCTGGTGGCGCAGTGGTTGAGAGTCCACCTGCCAATGCAGGAGACACAGGTTCATGCCTCGGTCTGGGAAGATCCCACATGCCGCGGAGTGGCTAGGCCCATGAGCCATGGCCACTGAATCTGCATGTCCGGAGTCTGTGCTCTGCAACGGGAGAGGCCACAACACTGAGAGGCCCGCGTACCACAAAACAAAAACAAAAACAAAAACAAAAACAAAACCTACCGATGCCTTTTTTCACAGAATTAGAACAAAATATTTCACAATATGTATGGAAACACAAAACACCCCGAACAGCTAAAGCTATCTTGAGAAAGAAAAATGGAGCTGGAGGAATCAGGCTCCCTGACTTCCAACTATACTACAAAGCTACAGTAATCAAGACAGTATGGTACTGGCACAAAAACAGAAATATAGATCAAAGAGACAGGATAGAAAGCCCAGAGATAAACTCATGCACATATGGTCACCTTATTATTATTATTTTTTTTTGTGGTACACAGTCCTCTCACTGTTGTGGCCTCTCCCATTGTGGAACACAGGCTCCAGATGCACAGGCTCAGCAGCCATGGCTCACAGGCCTAGCCACTCCGTGGCACGTGGGATCTTCCCGGACTGGGGCATGAACCCATGTCCCCTGAATCGGCAGGCGGACTCTCAACCACTGCGCCACCACAGAAGCCCAGGCACCTTATTTTTGATGAAGGAGGCAAGTGTATACAATGGAGAAAAGACAGCCTCTTCAACAAGTGTTGCTGGGAAAACTTGATAGCTATATGTAAAAGAATGAAATTAGATCACTGCCTAACACCATCCACAAAAATAAGCTCAAAATGGATTAAAGACTTAAATGTAAGGTCAGACACTATAAAACTCTTAGCAGAAAACATAAGCAGAACACTCTATGACATAAATCACAGCAAGATCCTTTTTGACCCATCGCCTAGAGAAATGCAATTAAAAACAAAAATAACAAATGGGACCTAATGAAACTTAAAAGCTTTTGCACAACAAAGGAGAAACTAAACAAGACGAAAAGACAACCCTCAGAATGGGAGAAAATATTTGCAAATGAAGCAATTGACAAAGGATTAATCTCCAAAATTTACAAGCAGCTCGTGCAGCTCGATATCAAAAAAACCAACAACCTAATCCAAAACTGGGCCGAAGACCTAAATAAACATTTCTGCAAAGAAGATATACTGATTGCCAACAAACACATGAAAGGATGCTCAACATCACTAATCATTAGAGAAATGCAAATCAAAACTACAATGAGTTATCACCTCACCCTGGTCAGAATGGCCATCATCAAAAAATCTACAAACAATAAATGCTGGAGACGGTGTGGAGAAAGGGGAACCCTCTTGAACTGTTGGTGGGATTTTACACTGATACAGCCACTATGGTGAACAGTATGGAGGTTCCTTAAAAAACTAAAAATAGAAATACCATACTACCCAGCAATCCCACTACTGGACATATACCCTGAAAAAACCATAATTCAAAAGGAGTCATGTACCACAATGTTCATTGCAGCTCTATTTACAATAGCCAGGACATGGAAACAACTTAACTGTCCATTGACAGATGAATGGGTAAAGCAGATGTGGCACATATATACATTGGAGTATTACTCAACCATAAAAAGAAATGAAAGTGAGTTATTTGTAGTGAGGTGGAATGACCTAGAGTCTGTCATACAGAGTGAAGTAAGTCAGAAAGAGAAAAACAAATACCGTATGCTAACACATATATATGGAATCTAAAAAAAAAAAATGGTTCTGAAGAACCGAGGGCAGGACAGGAATAAAGATGCAAACATATAGAATGGACTTGAGGACACGGGGAGGGGGAAGGGTAAGCTGGGGCGAAGTAAGAGTGTGTCATGGACATATATACACTACCAAATGTGAAATAGATAGCTAGTGGGAAGCAGCTGCATAGCACAGGGAGATCAGCTCGGTGCTTTGTGACCAACTAGAGCGGTGGGATAGGGAGGGTGGGAGGAGGAAGGACCAAGAGGGAGGAGTTATGGGGATATATGTACATGTACAGCTGATTCACTTTGTTATAAAGCAGAAACTAACACACTATTTTAAAGCAATTATACTCCAATAAAGATGTTAAAATTAATTAATTAATTAAAATAAAACTAGGTGCTGTTTAGTAAAATGTTTAGTACGATGTTTAGCACCATCTAGTTTTTCCATTGCTCTTCCCCCATTCCTGTGAATTTGTCTTCCAATGCCTGGGATCTCCTGGGTTAAGAGTCCTTACAGGAAAAGGAGTAAAGTCCTGGAGGAAAAGCCAGGTGACTGGTACCTCTTCTATGTCAGGTATCAAAATACTGACGCTTGAGCATAGAGTTCTTGCGGGTGATTTTTCCAAGGCACTTCGTACTCCACCTCCCACAAATGACTGAATTGTACTTTTTCCTGACAAGGTGACCACCCTGCCTGCATGACACCTTTAGTCCCTGCCCTTGACAATACACCCACAGCCTCTTTCTGCTAGGGTCCATTTGGCCCGTTGGGGACTTAAAGCCCAATTTCCGTCCTGAAGCAAACTTGGTCACCAGTAACTAGCTCTTCTTTCTCTGGTACATAATAAAAATAATGGCTGTCCCTATTGCAGATCTACCCTCTTGTCCAGCTCTGTAACCAGAGAATATCAGGTTACCACTGATATTCTCTCTTCTTCTGGCTTTTCCAGGCAAAAAGCAAGCACAAGTCTTTTCATAGCTACATATCAGATTCTCATAAGAACACTCCCATGCTCCTGTGACAGCATGGGATTGACCTACATCTCAGCAAAAGTCTACATGGGAATGAAGAGGCCAGTCACCATTTTGAAAAGAAAAACTGTTTTGAAAAAAAATCCCAAGTGTTTATGAATCATTCTTCTGGTTTTCCCTCTCATTGAACCTGGGGGTAGAGAAAAGGAGAGGGAGAAATATCTGGTTCTTTCCCTCACCTTTAGAGGACAGAAAGCACAAATAGCACTTTCTTCTCCTCTGTATTTTCATTACAAAAAAAAAAAAAAAACACACTTTTAAAGTTTCAATTTCTAGCCTTTTCTTATACACAGAGAAGATGGGTAAGTGTGCTGGTGGTCAGAGAGCCAGTTTCCGGAGCTCTTGCTAAATCTCATGGGGAATGTGTGAAGCAGCCCTCATTATAACACAGGATTTCTTGTCACCAATTAGCTTTAGGTCGTTAGACAAATTCAGACATGAAGAAAAGTTCCACTTGAAATTCTGTGACATGTGCTGGATTTCTGAGATAAAAAGCTGGGCAGGAGTAAGATGTATTCTATGTCCCCCAGGAAATCATAGGCAAGTGGAGAACACAGCCAGGTAAACAAATCATCTCAACACACTGCAGTTAAAACCAAGTCACATAGAGATTCATCTCTTAAAGAATCCACAGTCCGATAGAAAATAAATCAAGAGTATGAACACTTAGAGTACAGAATGTAAGGTGCTATGTGAGAAAAAAATGACAGGTCAGATTGACCCCTCAGAGAACAGCCCCCGACTCCTCACTCATTACAGTCATCTGTACTACTTTTAATATTTGTTTTATACAGTGTTCAGTAATTGCTTTATTTAATTCCATGCCTTTGCAACTGCTGTCTCATTTTTCTGTTTTTTTTTAAGGTAATCACCACTTAACGTCTTACTAGAAATCAGCTGTACTTTTTGTAAAGCCCTTATGTTTCTCTATCTATAGGCCACTGAATTTTACTTGGGGCATGACTGGCTTAAATAAAACAGGTAATGCCAGTAATATATGCAGAGAAATAAATGTACACATCTATGTATATATTCATATTTATGTAGCTATACACAAAGAGTATAATTTGCCAGTGTAATTGCCAGCTCCTAGGTTATCTATCTGCCCATAAGTAATTATAAAAATTAGAAATTCCTACTTCTATATTTACCCAAGTTAAAGAATATAATTAGCAAGTTAAATGTAATTAAACGTCTATGACTTTAGTATAAAGATTGGTATGAAACAGGAATGAGTTGGATCCAATGACATGGAATTTCCAGGAAATATATAATGTATCTGCTTTTTCTGTATTCCTACCTCCCTTCTTTGTATTCTTGCCCTCACCTCTCTTCCCAGCAGTGATTCAAATATTAAATAACCGGAATAATTTTCAAGGAAAACAAAGTATACAGTAGATGCACTGGTGAGATTTTGACCAAGTATCACTCACTACCATTCAGTAGTATTAGATTTTCAAACCAACAATAAATGAGGTAATTTTGAAAAAAAAAAAAAAGATGGAGAATTAAAACACTGGGCTCATGCCCACCTGAGAGCCTTCTCATATGAGCCAATTGTGAATCAATAAACAGCTGGATTTATCCACATACATACATAAATTTGGCATGTATTATTAAACCAAATTATTTTCCAATCCACACATTACTTAAGATTTTAAAAAGATAAACAATGTATAAATTTGTTACTTCTTTTTAAGTGCCAATAGGCCAAACAAAAGGGCAATGGTATGACAAAAAATATTTTTCATCATGTCTATTACATATACCAGGTACTATTCTAAATGTTATATATTTTAAAATAATTTTATTTAACAAACCCTTTTCTAGTGCTTACTATGTATAGGACATGGTTTTAACCCACTTTATACACATTAGTTTATTCAATTCTCATAACCACCCTAGAAGTTGAATAATATTATTCTTACTTTACCAGTTGGGAAACTGAGGAACTGTTGAGATGTGGTGGAATTGGGATTTAACCCCCAGGTCTTCTGGCTTCATCAGGTTACCTTCATCATAAAAGAAAGTGAAAACAAGTTTCACTCCATTCATGCACCTTATATTCGGCCAAGCCAGGATTTGCACTTGGTTCTATTTGCTATCACTGTTCATCATACTACTGTGCAATAGTAAATGCAGAAATTCAGATCAAACCAATTAACTGGATGAAAAGAGAGTACATCCTCAGTTTGAATTTAGCAAAAGTTAGCATATGTCAAGCTCCAACTACATGTGTGCTAGGTTTGAGGAATACAGAAAAGAAACTGAGAGGCTCCCAAATTTCTCCAGCAGTGAACATGATGATTTACATTGGTAGATATATAATTTATGTTTCCTACATAAACATACAATTAATTAAAAAATATTACCTCCCCTAAAGGCACTGAATTTGAGGGAGGAGGGCTTAATAAAGAGAATGAGAATCTAATCTGTCTTGGGCAGGAATAGGGACAGAGGTTGCTTAAGAGGGAGTGAGAATCAATCTGAGATTCAATGGATAAAAAATACAGCAAAAAAAGACAAGAACTACATGACCATTCTAGTGTATAAAGTAGTATGCTTCCATTGTTGAATTTTGCTTTTTTCAGTAATCTATTACTGTTTAACAAACATTCCTAAAATTAATGGCTTAAAGCAACAATTTATTGTTAGCTCTCATGGTTCTTGGGATGGACACGTAAGCTGGGAAATTTTTCTTACTATAAGCATTGTCAACTTGGTGGTATTCAGCAGGTGGACAGGCTGGTCTAGTGGATAGAAACCATCTCTGGCACCTTGGCAGGAATAACCCAAATGCTGGACTCAGCTCAGATGTTGACCAAGGGCCTACATGATGATGGGCTTGGTTTGGGGTGGGGGATTGTCAAATTTCTTACATGGCAGTTCAGGGCTAACAGAGTGAGCATTCCTGGGAAGAAACTACCAGACTTCTTACAACCTAAACTTGGAATGTCCAGCTGCCACTTCATTCACATCTTATTAGTTGAATAAGTCACTTAGACCAACCTAAGGGGAGTAGAATTAGACTGCATCCCTCAAAGAATTTACAGCTGTCTTTAATCTACCACACTCTTGTAGCCCTTTGAGCTTCAAGTCACAATAGGTTTCAAATTACAAACCAACACAAGCTCTCTGTGCTAAAATTCTGATTAAGTTTGAAGACCTAATACCATTCTGACAAACACCCATGCAAATCCAAGCACAACCTCAAACATAAATGCAAAAAATTCTGTCTCTTCACTTTGATGGATAAAGAATTGCTAGATTGTAATTAGCATAACAATAAAGACAGTAAAAATAAAAAGATAGATGATAAATGCCGTTTCCCAGCTATTGAGGGTAAGGCACCCTCTGGATTCAGCCCTTACCACACTCAAGCCCAAATGGAGAGGTGAGAATTTGATACCCGCAAGAAAAATTGTTAGATTGGTGTTTTTCTCCTGTTGGTAGACCAGGAGGGGAAACATGCTGTTCCGTTTACATGAGAGAAAATGTTCTGAAACTTCCCCTCCTCTTTTATCTCCCCATTTTTCCCCACCACCTCAAAATAAACCCCACTAAATTAAAGCCATGTTTGTGGATCCTAAAAGGAAATTTCTCTTAGTAGCCAATAAATAGTAGTAGGTTTTGCTTCTTGTACATGTGCAGTGTGCCCTGCTGAGCGGTTCACTTCATTTGGCAATTCTGGGAGACTGGTAATGAATTTCCCTGACAGATACATCCCTGCTCAGATCAGATCAGGGAAATGAGCTCTTTGGAGCACAGGCTTGTATGGAATTATAACAGTATGTGTTCACTGACCCCCAAGCTGAAAGAATGTTTCATTCCAATACTCTGAAATGAAAACTGATAGTCTCTGTTGTTTTCATTGCTTAAACTGCACATTATTATGAGGGACTTTATTTTAAATTAACTTGAGTGGTAGCATAGCTTTCCATGAAAAAAATTAAATAAAATGCCCCATATTTTGTTAGCAGCACATTGGTAACCTGAAAACAATTTCTTTTTGACAGACAAGGAAACAAAATCCTGACTTTAAGAGGTACTAACAATAATATCTCTCTCTCTCTCTCTGAAACACACACACACACACACACACACACACACACACACACACATCCTTTCTCTCTACTGTTCCTCTATGTAATTGAATAAAAGTAATAAATTCTCTCACTTGTTTCTCTTGTCTAACACCTTTAGAAAAGGACTGTGAAATCTTACTTTGGACTGAATTGGAGTTAACTGTCAAAGATTTCTGCCCGAGGTTGGGTTCTCTTTGAATTTTAATATCCCTTGGACACAGTACTTGCAACCAAAATAGTCTCCAGAATTAGAGCCCAGGGATTGGCCAGCCTATGTCTGACCTTTCCGGCAGATGTTTGTAAATGGAACGAATTGCTTTTCCCAGCCCAAACCGCGTAATCTTTGGTTAGGGTTGTTTTCCATGCATACACTTAGGCTGTGGTTTGTGCCGCTGGGTGTTGGTAATAAGATACACACAGACCCCAGGTCACTGACTATACCCAGCTGGATCAAGAATGATCATTTTTAATCTTGAGGTGAAAGCTTGATATATTAGGGAAATTAGTTGATCTAGTCAGCAAGATTTTTCTTTTCTTGCCAAAGCCCAAATTGTGATCTGGACAACCACTTGGCATGCTCAGCAGAAGAAACACAGAGAAATAATTCAATTCTGATTTGGCCAAAATGCCAGCTGGCCAGCACAACTACAAATATGTTTTGTTGAGTGATGTCAGTGATGTAACAAGGTGAGCCCACATCTGGTTATTTAAAGAGGATGACCTGCCATCAGGCAGAAAGAGAGCATGGGAATATTCCCCCCTGAATGCCCTATTTGCCCCAGCAATTTCATATAAGTGGGAAACTTGGGGAAACAGGATCTTATAGCAATGTGGGAAACAGTGTTCAGGGACTGAGAGCCTTCTGCTTATTTTAAAAAACACGATATCATGTTTCAGGGTTCTTGAAGAGTGCATTGGCTGATCTCCTCTTGGGTTGGCCAAAAAGTTTGTTTGGGTTTTTCCCTAAGAAGTGACAGAAAAACCTGAATGAACTTTTTGACCAATCCAATACAAGCAAAAAATGAAAACTAAATTTATAAGTGAACATACAGAACCAGTGATTTACATATATCCTCTTGATAGGACACCTTGGAGCTGTGATGTCCCACTTTGCCCTGGTGTTCCTCTTGAGAGGTGAGGGACCCAATGACTAATGTGTCTCACAAACAACTGGGGACTCTTAATGGAGCAGAAAGTTTAGCACAATGAAGCAGTTGAGACTGTACAGATCAGCTGACCTGGGTTTGACTTTCATGTATAAATTTATAAATTAGAGCAACTTTAGTTTCTTCATCTTTAGAATTGGGGGAACAATAATTACATTGCAGGGATCATTTGATCATTAAATCAATGATATAATAAAGTGCCTATGAGAGTCTCCAGCATTTAACAGTGTCCACTTATTATGTCATTACTCTCCCCACACTTTTCCCAGATTGGGGCAGAGATGAATAAGGAGATTTGTCTAGAATCTTTGTTAACTCTCCAGGGAAGACAGAGCCAGACTTGAGTTCAGCATGAAGATAGAACTACAGCAGAAGAAAATGTGGCAAAAAAAAAAAAAACCCTCAAGGGGATTTGTTACAATTTGGAATGATAGAGCACATCTGTGGGGAAGAAGCACACAGGGAAATCAGGATTAGATGTTCATATTCACAAAAAAAGGTACCTGACCCAAACAATGGGATTTCTTGTAATTGGCAAAAGATCCAAGGGGTTGTGAGGGGCAAGGAGATCTGGACTTGCTTCTGTCATGATGATAAGTGGTTACAGGTGCAAAACGCTAATGCTCCTCAGCTAAGTTTGAAATGATTTGCTCATAATTTTATTTAAAGTATTTTGTCATATTTTCTCTTTTGGAGCACTCCAAGTCTTTTTGCCTATTTCACTTAAAAGGTGTAAAGCATTCCAGGAGGGATGGGGAATAAAAGGGCTGATATTTATGTTGCAGTGATTAAACTTTTTCCCCTAAACTCACACCCAAGAACTTGTCTACAGGCCAGTTTGCATTTTGGCCACATTTTAAGGACTTGGCTACCACAGGCACTGTGCAAACTCACACCACATGTGGTACTAATTGGCGCTGTTGGCAATTTAGGAAGAAAGGCTGGGGATGGAGTGGGCATGGAAGCCTAACAATGCTTCACACAATGGTTCTCAACAGGAGTTAGAAATTAGAACTGTGCAGAGAAGGATGGGCCTGTGCAGCAAAGTCAATGAGCTGAATCTCTCAGCACTTTGCAAAAGCAACCAAAAAGAAAGGCAGGGAAAAGATTTGAACTAGTTACTGTATTTGGTACCAAATTTTTGAAATAGACTAAGGAAAACTTGCTCACTTAAAATGTACAGTCAAGGAATATGAATGCACAGATGGAGGAAGGAAGCAGGGTCAAACAGGTGCCTAGGACTACATGGAGACTCAGCCACTGCTTGGGGCCAGTAAAACTGCTTCCAGGTCAATTTCTCCATCTGCAAAGTAGTCATGGGCTGGGCTTTCATAGCATTTGCCTCCAATCACCTGAAGGGAACAGGGAGCTAATTTGTAGTTTGTTAAAGAGTTTTGATTTTGCAAACTTCAAACCCAAACATAGGGATCTCTCATAACATCTTAGTGATGGGTCTCTGGAGGCATGAGGAGCAGCAGTGATGTTGGGGATAATTATTCCCCTACACAACTGTGTTAGTCCAGCTCTTCTAGGTTATAAGAAACAGAATTTGCAAGAAATTGAATGGAGCCCCAGGGAACTGGAGTTAAATTGTAGCAATACACTGGGGAGGATTGGAAACACAGAGCTGCCTCAGTAGTCACATCTTAAAGCTCATGGAACTGGACAGTTTTGTTTCCTTAAGTCAAGATACAACAGCAGCTTTGGTTTCCCAGTAGCAATTATAATCATCTTAAAACTTAGCTGCTCTCTTTTTTCTTTCACTGTGCCTATATGTGCTTCCTTCCTGTCAGGGCGCAGTAAAGCCAAAGAAAGTTCCCTGATCTGACCCTACCAAGTTCTTTACAGAAGATTCAGCTCTCTTTTCCCTAAATAGGAATGCAATTTCAAGGACCTGAAATGACAAGTGCACCTTTGCATTTTCTTCCCTCCCACCCACACCCTCTTGTTTTCCCTCTCTCTCTACTATAAGGCTTACCCTAACAATTTGCCAGGCCTGAGACAAGGGTATCACTAGAGACCCCTTGACTTCACCTCTTCCCTTCCCACCTACAATTCTGCTCCTCAGCATGAAGGATGTCTGCCCATGTGTGTGAACACCCATCCCCTAAAATCCATGCTCCATTCATTCCCATACACCTGCTCCTCCCAGAGGCTATAATGGCTATATGTCTGGGCCTTTAAGAGGCCTGTGCAGGACCAGAAGTGGTTTCAGGGACATTGGATCAGGCAATTTTAGGGCTGCAAGCAATTTAATATGACCTAGAAGAGGCCCCTTGTACCCACGCACTTCTTGTCCTATGGGACAAAGCTAAGGAGAGCCAGGGTACAGAGTCATCTAAAGTGTAGGACTTTGGGAAGGGCCCTGTATTGCCTGGGTCTAAGACAACCTATTTTGCTTCCTTATCCCTTCTGTAACTCTGTCTTAAAATTACTATGACTACAAATACAACTGCTACTACTACTATATGAAAAACGAATGGGAAATGATGTTAAATACAAGGAATCTCTTTGAGATAAAAATGAGGTGGTCTCTTTACACAGTACTGGAGGCTGGGAAGTCCAAGATCAAGACACCAGCAGGTTTGTGTCTGGTGAGAACATGTTTCCTGGTTTGTAGATGGATTCTTTCTTGCTATATCCTCACTTGATGAGGAGAGAGAAAGAGAAAGCAAACTCTTTCATGGCTCTTCTTATAAGGGCACTAATTCCATTTATGAGCATTCCATCCACATGATCAAACTACCTCCCAAACACCCCACCTCCAAATACCATCACATTGGGAATTAGGTTTCAACATAAGAGTTGGGAAGAAAGAAACTTTTAATCCACAGCACAGGCCAAACCTGTTCTGAGCAGTAGAAACAGTAAGTGGACAAGAGGCAATGGTCATCAATACTTAAAGCAGCAGGTGTGAAAGTGAACAACGTGAAGAAGAGATGTAAATGCAGGTACCAGAATGCATTCCCACAAAAATCAGTGCCAGAGCCATCCCCAAGATTAGCTGTGGATTATTCAAACCAGAGTTAAACTTTGTGAGTCCCTTTCAGAATTTAGTTTCCTGATTTCTAAGCATCCCCACTCAGTTAGATATTCATACTGAGGTTGGTCCTGGGCTGTGTAGTGCAGGCAACACAATGGCTGAAAACTGCAGGGATTTAGTAAGCTAGAATAACCTCCTTCCTTTGCCAGTCACCCATCCTGTCGGTTTTCCCATATCACACAGGAGGGTCTTCCTTCATTTTTCAGAGTTGGAAATTAAATTTTAGGGAAGTTCAGGAAGTTAATCGGGTCATAGAGTTAAGCATATGGTAAAGTTTGTGATCTAAATCCATGTTTTACTGACTCTCAAAGCCACAAGGATTTACTCAGAAAACATGTTACACTAACCCAATACTTGTCTCTATGGCTTCCTCTTAATTAACAAATAAGTAAATAAGAGCATAAACTCAGGAAATGGCAGAAGCAGCATTTGAATAAGGGTTTCTCACTTCCTTACACCGTTTCTTCTTGTTTTTAAATTTTTCAACACAAATAGAATCTTTTCTATTAGTCAGGTAAAGAACACGTGAAAAGGATAAAAAGCATTGCTTCCAAATCAATGCTTTAAGAAATCTTATATCTCTTCCATGCTCTCTTTTCCCTTGTCCTTACAGTCGCCAAGATTTAGGGGAAGTCATTGTGCTGCTGTTAATATAATATATCCCCAAAGCTAAAAATTGTACTGAAAGTTGACCAGCCCCCAGGTAGTTTAGCGTGACTATGTGAGCTAATTCAGGCCAGTGAGACCTAGGCAAGAGTCTACTTGGTTGGGGGTTGGGGTGGTAGTCATTTTGGGAATTCTATAGATTTCCTAAAGAAAGCAGACAGATGTGTCTGGCATAGATTTTTAAGGCTTCTTCCTTAAGTTTCTTCCATTTTTCTACTTCAAGCTGTAACATAACCATAAAATGACAAGCATGTGGAAAAAATTCACTCCATTACAAATGTAAAAGAGAAATAATAAAAATAAAATATGGTAGCCCAGGTAGCATCATTAAGCTATCCCTAGTAACCTAGTAACAACTTACCCCTAAACTTCTTGTTATGTGGAAAAGAACAGATTAGTTTGTTACTTTAAGCTGAGTTTCTTATATGCTTTTGATTGCATCCCCAACTATATCAATCCCATGTTCAATCCGACCATGTCATTCAAGTTGTTTCTCACTGTCCCCCAACCACAGCTTGCTCATCCCTGTGCCTTTGCTCCAGCTAATTTCCCAGTGTGAGATGGCTGCCCCTTCTCTTTTGACTTATCCAAATTTATATGGTGTAAGCACAGGCCATGTTCAACCTCCATAAAAGAGGTAAGAAGTGGTTAACTGCTCAGGTTTCAGAGTTAAAAGACATGGGTTCAAATCCAGAAACTGTGTATTGCTAGCTGTATAACTATGAGCAATTTACTTTAGCTATATGGGCCTTAGTTTACTCACCTATAAAATGGGGATAATATTTTAAATCTCATAAGATTCCTGTGTACATTAAACTAGATTACTTAAAGAACCTATCAAAAGCCATGATTTCAAGTGTAGAAACTGCTCTTATAAGTTTAAAGTCTATAATTAACTTTTTGCCAGAGTCCTTTCATCTTTCTTGTCACTGATATCCTGCTAGATTTCTTATTGGTTACTGCAATGTCACCAAATACTGGATACTTTATCTAATGTTGATTTCAAATGGGTTATCTTGTCTTTATCAAAATATTTTGTCTTATGATCCAAGAACTTATTTTTTTAATTTTCTATTTGTAAGGTTTACATGGAATTTGCAGTTCAAAACCAACAGCACATGTTCATTATTAATACTTCAGGCAGTGTTCTAAGTGATTTGTGTATCACTTCTTAATCCCCAGAATCTGATGAGGTAGGTATGATTATTATTATCTTCCTATTGCAATGGAGTCATGTACACTGGGGACCTCATCATTTGCCCAAGGTCACAGAGATGGGGAGGGAGGGCTAGATTGCAATTCACACTCACCCCATCTAACTCTGAAGTCTATCCTTTTCAATGTTCTGCTCTCTCATCCCTAATAATAACTCATGCAAGGTCAGCCAAATACCAAAGGGTCACCAATCAATACCTGTTTACTGAACATGATTAACTGCTGGTAAGTGAGCCATTCCTCTTTCTCATTTCCACATTGGCGCAAAAAGTAGATTAAAACAATCTGTCTTATAAAGTCATTGTACTTCCTTCATTCCGTTCCTATCAGAGTGCACTATTTTCTTCCACTAGTCTCTGAGTACCAGGTACATCATTTTTATCTCTTAATACCCAGGACATAGCACCATTCCTGAAACACAAAATATCTCAAACAATTGTCGAATAAAATAGTACTGGAGATAGAAGTTTCATTCAAAAAAAAAAATAGCACAAAGACTAGATTATATCAATTTACTTCCTGAAACAAAGTTGGTACTTCAAATAAGTAGCCTAGATAGAAAAGTATAAAATTTACATTTTTCATATTAATAATTTAACATAAATTCAACTTTATATTTTCTAAGTTACATATTTGATTTGAAAATTTGCATCCATTTAAAAAAAAATTTAAGTTGAAATGACTACCATCTCATTTCCATAATCTATATGATGCCGAACTACCCATTAATTCAGACGAAAGTCATTGTACATTGACTTGGAACAAAAAAATAGGAAATATAATTCCTTTTGTAGAAGTGTTATCTTAAGGTAATGTCGCAACAAAACCAATATTAAAAATTAATATGTAAATGTAAGTATAGCTTCAAACAAGGAAGAATTATACTAAGATATAGACACAGTCATTAATTAAAGGGAGGAGTTTTCCAATCTAGAATCTCTCCCTAGAGTTTGTGCCAAATCTCAGAAATTCCAGCTGAGGAACCCCAAGCTGAAAGACCACGGGCAACTCCCTTCTTCATGTGACAAGCTTTTGCTCCCATCACTGTACAGACCACCCCTCAGACAGCTGGACCTGCTAAGAACAGGAAGCAGTGGGGAATTGGTGTTTTTTTCTCTGCTACAAAATCCGTGCCAAAAATAGGTGAATCTGGATGCATAGGAATGCTTTTCTTTTCAATCGCCCAGGGTGACCTTCAGCAGAAACAAAAACAGAAATGTTTCTCTCCTCCTAAAGGAGATCATGTCTTCTTGAAATAACATATATGGAAGCACTTTAAAACTCAAGTATGCATTGTATGAAGAAGTGTCACTCTTGATAGTGAGACAGTGGTTTTAATTTGCAATGAGAAATGCCTGAAAGGGCCATACATTTAGAGATTAATATAAAAACACTTAATCCAGGAACTTTTCTGAGTAACATATTCTCATTCCACCTCTCTCACTCACCCCATGCCTCCTGCCACCATCAGATTCTTAGAAGCAAGTGTCCTACAATCCCAGAACATACCTAGGTTGGTTGTCTAGAAGGCAGTCCCCCAAAAGGCAATTCTCCAATAATGCAACTGATCACTTATTCATCTACCAGATAAAAGTATAAACATGCAAACTAAAAACTCATTTGAGTGGTTTATAATTTTCAGTTTTAAAAATATATACAACCTCCAGTGCTCAATACAATTAAAAAAAAAAGGTTTCCTATATGCCAGAGAAATTCAGACACCAAATATATATAACAAATTAAATTTTAAAATTCGTTGAGAACTCATACTCTATCCCCCCGAATAGAACCCCTTCTTTCCCATCTTTCTTTTTCTGAATTGCCACAGTCCCTATATACCAACAAGGGAGATTCTTGTCACATTCACTTAAATTAGTATTATTTGTGAAATAGCATTCTCTCATCCACTTTACTGAAAAAACTTGAAGGCAGGAACTTTGTGTTACTATCTGTGAATTATTCTCAGTGACCAGTAATGTGGTATTGCCAAAAAATCCTCCCAGTTTTATATGTAAGCACTTAATTGTTTTTCTGAATGTTGAAGGCTACTAACTATCCTGCAGGATCAGAATTTTCTAAGCTAGAAGAAATAAGAATTTGTCTATTCTGCCAAATTGAATCCCTAGCTCTTTCTTTTTTTTTTAAGTGTTATATTCTTCTATTATAATAAATCATTGCCAACAGGACCGGACACTTAAGAATGAAACTGGGGTGCAATGAACAACAGAGAAAGAAATAAGAAGCTCTATTTATGGGAAGCGAAATACTAATGTAAATTTGATTATTTGAATGGCTGTAGGTATTATTATAATTCACTTAAAGTATATATTAAACTCTGGTATAATGGAAAAATAGAAACAGTTTATCAAACACATGGGCACAGGCTTAGAAAGATTCTAATTCATGTTATCAAATTACATATTGTCATCACTAACAAACAAATCTGGCTTTTTATCATTATCTATAACTTCAGGTGATATATCTGCATGGTCCCAAAACATCCAAATAAAATGAAATTCAGATCAGTCACCAATCCAGAATGATAGTTTATTCAGCACAAAACATCTGTATATTTGAAACTCTCCAAATCGTTTATTTTCTTTTTTCTGTTTTTATCCAGGTGGTGGTACATTTTATACTTGTCAAACAAAGGAGTTGCACTGTCTAGTGAGTTTACAAATGAAGATAATAACATAGGGTTAGAGAATGAGAATGTGAGATTTGTATAAATGATATTATGAGTAGACAAATTTAAAGCACCATCTAGAGCCTCAGATTATCAGGCACTCTAAATCTGGAATTTCATCAGTATTCTTCACTCCTTTTTGCCCTGATAGCACATCTAATGCCTTGAATCCTTGTCTTTGCTCAGGGACCATTTTTAACTTCCTTTACCCTTGTGTGTCAGTTTTCTATGCTGTGTAATAGATTACTACAAACCTAACAGCTTAAAAGAGCATGTCTATTATTTCACAGGTTCTGTTAAGTCAGGAGTCTAGATACATCTTACTTGGGTGCTATGCTCAGGGTCTCACAGAGCTGAAACTAGATGTTGGCTGAGCTATGTTCTTATCTGGATGCTTGATTAGGAGAGGATCTGCTTCCAAGCTCCCTTAGTTTGTTAGCAGAATTCATTTCCTTTCTGCTTTAGAATTCAAGATGTCTTGTTTTTTTCAAAGCCAGCAACAGCGGGAGTCTCTAACTTCAGAGGAGGACTTGCCTGATTAGGTCAGGGCCACCCAGAATAATCTCCCTTTTGACTAACTCAGAGTCAAATAATTAGAGGCCTTAATCACATCTAAAAAATCCTCTTCACTTGTATCATATTCTACCAGCTCGAAGCAAATTGCAGATTCCTTCCATCCTCAAGGGGAAGGAATTATACAAGATTATACACACTGGAGGGGTAGGAATCTTGGAGGTCATCTCAAAATACCACCTACCACATCTTGTCAAGTCAGGGATTTGCCACTGTCATGACCACCACCAGTCACCTCCTCATAGATAGCAGTGACAATAGCAATGAAGCAAAATTTAGATTGTTTAAAAATGGGTTTTGTCTTTGAAGTTCTTGGCACAAATCATACAGCGGAAGGACCACAATTTAGGAGGATTCTTTGGATGGCAGTTGTGTTAGAGGATGAGGTAGAGAACTTCTCAAACTTATTATAGAGGGCAGGCTACTCACTGGGGCATATTTAATGCCAGGTGTGGGAGGTGGGCTGGGTGAAATACCCTGCCAAGGACTTGATGCATCTGGGTTTCTGCTTCCATCAGTGCAATGACAGTAGGTTTTATTTTCCACTTCCAACTAAAAGAACAGAACAGGAGGGTGTGGTATCATGTAGCAGTTTGCAATTTTTCAATGCTTGATCTTCAAGATGCTTCATTTCTAAATATGTCTGTGTGTATCTGTGTGTGTGTGAGTCTTACATTCTGAAACCAGGATTTCATTGTGGATTCAAAAGGGAATATTTACACACTACAATTCATTAAGTGATATATTTCTAACAGTAAAAACAAAAAGAAAAAACATACATTTTTTCACTCAGTCTACACTGTCGTGCTTTTCTAGAACTTTATAAGCTCCTCAGCTTCACTGAGAGTTTGCCAGTAAATTCTGAAGCTTAAGGAATTCGTTTTGTTTTCCGCAACTGACCAAAACATTCTTAGGAACAACAAGAATGATGGCACAATTATTTCTAGAAATTGTATTTATTGCAATTATTTCTAGAAATTGTAAAAGAGGGAATCAACCGGATGTGAACTTGCCTGGACTTCTTCCTCAATGAACCACAGAAGTATGCAAGGTTGTTCAGCCACACTGACCCTTTCATTCAAATCAAGAAAAAATAGTTTATAGTTTTCGTCTTTACCTTTTGCACTATAAACCTCTCCCTGGGGACAAGTAGTGGAGTAATCTCATACCTCTCTATTCTATTTCCAATTTTATTGTAATGGTGTAAACTGCATCCAGCTTCCCTCAGGACCATGTGGATGCTGTACACACTTTCTAACAACCTGTGAATGCTTGAATTGTCCACATCAAAAATAAGAAAAAACAATTACTTGAAATTACACCAAGATGTAGGGCATCAAATAATGATTATTTTGGCTTAATAATGCAGTGATTTAGTAACTTGGAAAATATTTATTGAGCCACAATGACCACATGCTAAGCAGTGCTTTGAAAACCAGTCATAGCAAACATAAGCTAAAAAAGTTCTTGACCTCCTGCCCTCAGAGAGCTTACATTCTAGGTATAACAGCATGGAAGGTGGTGATAAGTACAGAGCCAAGAAGTAGAAAGTAGAAGGAAGACTATTATTTAGACAGGGTAGTTAGAAAAGGTCTCTTCTACAGAGGTGACCTGCAATGCATTCACTTGTTTATTCATTACCTTCGCCCTCAGAAGAATGTCAGTTTTATGAGTGACACTCATTGCACACCCAATGCCTAGAAGATGCCTGAATAAATCAATAACTCAGATAGTGGTGTCATGAAAGGCAAAGAGGAATAATTCAAGAAAGAGAGTTCCCAAGAGTCAAGTGCTGCAGCAAGCATTAGTTATGCACAAGCTGAAACCTCTCTGTTAGATTAGCATTTTGGGTAGTAAGAGCAGATTCTCCAAAGTGGTACCCAGCTACAAGGGATTAAAACATGAATGGAGGATGGAGACATGGAAGCAGAAGCAAACACTATTCACACAGGCCTTGAATGAAGGCATCAAACCATGCACAGAGCTAGGGAAAGAACATTCCAGACAGAGGAAAAAGCAGATGCAAAAGTGGAGAAGAAGAAGCATGAGCACTCATAAGAAGACTGATGCAAGTGGGGTATAATAACACAATAAACAGGGGTAGGAAAGAGTTGGCAGTTGGTAGCCTCATACATCATGTAAGGCATCAAAACCTGGGCAAGAACATTGGATTTCATTCTAAGTGACATGAAAGATATGGAAATGTTTTGAGCAGGAGAGTGAAATGATCTGATTTGTTTGTGGAGAAGAGATTGTTGACAAGCATGAGCGGAAGCAGGAAGTCCTGTTCAGAGTCTGTTGCAATAGGCTTAGAGAGACAAGTGTGGAGAAAGGAAACATGATCACCTTCAGCACAGATTTTCATGATACAGCCAATTACATGACTGGAGGATTGGAGTTAATAATGATGCCTTCATTGACTGAGGTATGGAAGACAGTGGGAGAAGACTCAAGGTGGGAAGATGATATAGACTGAATATATGTGTCCCCTCAAAATGCATAGGTTGAAGCCCTAGCCCTCCCCCAACCCAGTGTGGCTGCATTTGTAGGTAATGTCTCAAAGGAAGAAATTAAGGTAAAATGAGGTCATAAGTGTGGGGTCCTGATCTGATAGGATTAGTGTTCTTATAAGAGACACCAGAGAATGGAATTAGCCTTGTAGTAGCATCTGCTTTCAACTTCCCCTATAACAAAAGTTTCAGAATCCTGAAATGGGGCTGTGAACTGAATTGTGTACCCCCCCAACAATTTCATATTGAAGCCCTAACCCTCAATGTGACTGTTTGTGGAGACATGGATTTTAAGAAGTAATTAATATTAAATGATGTCATGAGGATAGGATCCTAATTTGATAGCATTTACGACCTTATACGAAAAAAGAGATCCCTCTCTCTCTCTCTACACAAAGTCACCAAGGAAATGCCAGGCGAGAACACAGTGAGAAGGCAGACATCTGCACCCCAAGGGAAGAATCCTTACCAGATACCAACCCTGCTGCACGTTGAACGTGGACTTCCAGTCTTCAGAACTATCAGAAAATAAATTTATGTTGTTTAAGGCATGTTGTCTGCGGTATTTTGTTATTACAACCTGAGTAGACTAATACAGAAGATGTATCAAGAATTCTGACTTGGATAATTTCAATTTGAGATTTCTTATAATTCTGAGCCAAGATGACAGGTGTTGAAATATGTGGAGTTCACAGACGTCAGAACTAGAGATATAAAATGTAAGTCATCTGCTGATTTGTGATGGCTAACATAGTAGTTAAATTGGAGGACAGGAGGAGGTCTCTAGGGGTAAGAGGAAAAAAAAATGTGCCCAGCCTAGAGCTCTGGGGGACTCCAACATTCAGACATTGGAGAAATACATGGAAAAGCCAGGAAAAAAAAATCTGAAAAGTGGCTGATTAGAGAGAAGGAAAACAGGATCATAGAGCAAAACTCTGGCATGGGCTGGGGTAGGAGACAGTAAGAAGAAAGAGCAGGGAAATGATGGAAGCTCAGCAAAGACAGGAGATTCCAGAAGAGCTCTCACCACAATCAGAATGTGTTTTCAAGTCCCCCATCAAACAGAAACTTTGAGCTGTAAGTATGAGCAGGAGTAATTATAAACGTGTTCCTTCTTCAGTGCAACTCAGAAATAAGTTGAAACCACATGACTTTCATAATAAATAAATAGAACCATTTCTACAATACTCTGTCACTATCTGTAATTTTACTATGTGAAATTAATTCTCCAAACTCCCAATGTCAAAAGTAACTATTAAACATAGAGTATAATCCATGGTTATAGTCAAAATAGTTAACTAGTCTGACATTCCGGAAAAAAAAAAAAAATGACGGTAAAACCACTCCAATTAGCTTGAATATATTCCAGCCAAGGACACAGCTTTTAATTAACTGATTGTTTTGCTTTAAATTAAATGGCCAGGCAACCTGAAGAATTACTTGGAGAATTATTATATCTATACTTTCAACACAATCTTATTTCTGAACTTCAGATCTATGTCCCCAGATTCTGTTGGATTATCTCCATCTGGATGACTGATGGCAAGACAAATTCAATATCACTCAAGCAGAGTAAGCCGTCTTTTCTAAAAAAGTAGCTTCTCTTTCATAGTCTCTATCTCCTTGTGGCTGAGATATTTTGCATATTTCATGCCTTCTTATGTATCTTACATTATTAACATAACCATTTTTCACCTGTATTCATCCATGACTGTGGCTTCTGGAAAAGAGGCAGGATGAATGCCACCTCAGGAATGAAGAAAATGTTATACAGGGGAATTCCTTCCCTAACACTGATAGAAAATGGAGAACCCCCCTTTACTTCCTTGGCATGTGAGAAGAAGAAGTGAAATGGTAAGAGAAGAGCCCATTAATTCTGTTTTCCTCACACCCAGGGTTATAAATATGAAGAATAAAATATGAAGACTTTGAGAACATATAGCTTGATTTCCTGTGAAAAGTCTGGGTAGGTTGTTAACCTCCCAAAGGAGGTGATTTGCCTGGGATCTAGATCCAGTGCGGTGTGGAAGTAGTTGAATGGCATATTTGGGAGAAGAGGCTTAAGTAGAGAGCTGGGTTACACTGTTGATTGTTCATGGTCAACACATGACATGCAGGACACCAGAAGTTACCACCTGTCTTGGTAATAGAACCAAGAGATGCTGAGAGGACAGCTGGACCAACAACAACCTGCATCAGAAAGAGGAAACCATCATGAATACAAGTATCAATAACCAGGGATGATGGTAGAAAACAACCACAGAGGGAGTGACATCTGAGACCATGAGGTGGCAATGCCACTGACACTCAGATACCTCTAAGTCACAATACCCCTCACTCCTCCTCAAACAGCAAAATGACATATTTTTAGAAGAACAGAGAGAAAGAGAATGTACAGGATACTGAGCTTTTTACCTGAAAAAGGTGGAGCTTCTTGAAAGAGACATTGTTCCCCTTCTAAAGATTCATTACCACTAATTGGCCTTTTAAAGTTCTAGTCATCCTTTGATGCTTGGTGGAGTAGGGGCTTAGGAGGAAAGTTAAATCAGTTATAGAAAATAAATAACCGTATTTTCTTTTTGTATAGCTGAATGGTAGTGATAAATTTTCTCGGTTACATCATAGAAAGGAAACTTAGCTCTCAAGCTAAAATGTTTCAGTACATCACTAATCCTACCTCTTTCTTTTTGCTGACTTCCAATCTGTCACGAATAAACACCAGTTAGACATCTGGCTCCTTAAATATGCCCCTTCCTTTCACTTTTCTGGACCACTGTAGCATTCTTTTCACTGGTCTTCTAATCTCTTCTCACTCAGAGCTATCTTCCAAATATGCATTAAATTATTATTATAAGTGACATTGGTCACTTGCTCAAAATTTTCTCTTGGTTCCTTATCACATGAATAGTAATATTCACCTTTGTGAATAGTGAATATTCACCTTTGCTCTGTGGATACCTAGAACAGTGGTTCTCGAGGTGGGTCCGCATACCTGCAGCATCAGTGTTACCTAGGAACAACTTAGAAATGTAAATCACTACTTCTTCTCGTAGACCTACAGAGCATCTGAGACTCTGGGTGTGGGGCTCAGCAATCTGTCTTTAAACAAAGCTTCCAGCTGATACTGGTGCACATTAACCTTCGAGAACTATTTTCCTAGCAGAACTGTGGAATTACCTTGGAATCACAGTGGCTAGTGAAGGAAGCCTATCAAGAGGCTCTAGCCAGGGAGGGAAAGACTCCAGGCCTGCCAGCTCTGTTTCAAAAACAATCTGTTCACATTTTTTTTGCACATTTTACCTAGCATATCATTTGTGTAAAGTGTGAGGTTTAGTCAAGATTCCTTTTTCTTTTTTTCCTATGGATGTCCAATTGCTCATTCACCATGTGTTGAAAATTTCCTCCATTGAATTGGTTTGCAGCTTTGCCAAAAATCATGTATGTATCTATTTCTGAGTTCTTTACTGAATTTTCTTGGTCTAAATGTCTGTCTGTCTACCGTGACCACACAATCTTGATTACTCGAGCTATACAACAGGTCTTAATATTGGTACTGCAATTCTTCCATTTTATTCTTCTTTTTCAAAATTGTTTTAGTTGTTCTAGGGCCTGTACCTTTCAACAACACTTTAGAATAAGCTTGGCCATGTCTGCAAGAATCATGCTAGGACTTTGACAGGAATTGCATTAAATTTACATATCAATGTGGGAAAAATTTACATCTTTACCATGTTGACTCTTTCAATTCATGAATGCAGTATGTCTATCTATCTATTTAGATCTTCTTTCATCAGTATTTTGTGCTTTTGAGCATATAGATCTTGTACATATTTTCTTAAGTTTATACTTATATATGTCATTTCTTTGGAGTGATTGCAAATGGTATTGTGTGTGTGTGTGTGTTTTTAATTTATTTGCTTTATTTTATTTTTGGCTGTGTTGGGTCTTCGTTGCTACACGGGCTTTCTCTAGTTTCGGTGAGCAGGGGCTATAATTCACTGCAGTGTATGGGCTTCTCACTGTGGTGGCTTCTCTTGTTGCAGAGCACCGGCTCTAAGCATGTGGGCTTCAGTAGTTGTAGATCGTGGGCTCTAGGGCACAGGCTCAGTAGTTGTAGGGCACAGGCTCAGTAGTTGTGGTGCATAGGCTTAGTTGCTCTGTGGCATGTGGGATCTTCCCAGACCGGGGCTCAAACCTGTGTAACCTGCATTGGCGAGTGGATTCTTAACCACTGTGCCACCACTGTGCCACCAGGGAAGTCTGGTACTGTGTTTTTAATTTTGGTTTCCATGTGTTCATTGTCAACATATAGAAATGCGATTGACTTTTTTTTTTTAACATCTTTATTGGAGTATAATTGCTTTACAGTGGTGTGTTAGTTTCTGCTTTATAACAAAGTGAATCAGTTATACATATACATATATCCCCAGATCTCCTCCCTCTTGCTTCTTGTGTCTCCCTCCCACCCTCCCTATCCCACCCCTCTAGGTGGTCACAAAGCACAGAGCTGATCTTCCTGTGTGATTGACTTTTGTTTGTTGATCTTGTAACCTTTCTGAACTCACTTATTAGTTCTTGGAGTTTTTGGTAAGTTCCTTGGCCTAATATATCATCTGAAGGAAGAATTTTACATTCCTCAGCAAAAAATGCTCAAGTTTCATGACAACACAACACCCATTAACATTTACAGACTCATTCTTAATCTTTGTTCTCAACTGAAGTTGTTTCCCAGTGTTTGTTTGTTTTCTAATTGTTATTGAAGACCTACTACATCCTCATCTGGATGGTTTAAAAATGTAGGTTCCAAAAACTCACCTTAAAGTCTGTAGGGATAGCCTAAAAACCTGAACTTTTAACATGATATTCTTGATTATTTTTATATACCCTTAGGTTTGAGAGCAACACATCTCACCTTCAGCCGAAAGGAAATTCTCATTTTTCCTGAACTACCACCCACATTTTTTTTTTTTTTCGCGGTACGCTGGCCTCTCACTGTAGTGGGCCCTCCCGTTGCGGAGCACAGGCTCTGGACGCGCAGGCTCAGCGGCCACGGCTCACGGGCCCAGCCGCTCCGCGGCATGTGGGATCTTCCCGGACTGGGGCACAACCCCGTGTCCCCTGCATTGGCAGGCGGACTCTCAACCACTGCGCCACCAGGGAAGCCCCTACCACTCACTTTTAAGGCCATCAAATCTACTCCTGGCTTCAACACCTCATGGTTCATTCTTCCAAATTTTCATAGTATCACCTCTATATCCCTTACACAATATTTCAATTTTATTCAAACTTAAATTCCTCAAATCTGCATCAAACTATTCTTTATTTCTGCCTTGGAGGAAAATCACCCAACTCTTAATAAAGGTACCATGAAGACTTCATGGTGTCTGACTTCAGATGGGTTCTGAACACTGCTCAGACACCCTGCAACATGCACTTAAGTCCTCCAAATCTACACAGTAGTTATTTCAACTATGCACCCATTTCTTCAAAGTCCCCTTCCTCTCAACATATCATAGTAAATGACCTAGTTTCCTAATTCACAGAAAGAGAAAACAACTGTTTCACTTCTTCACCTAAAATCTTGCCTTCATCCGTACATTGTTCAAAGACTATTCCATCACCTTTTCTTTCTAAAATGTACAAATCATCTTGACTGAAAATAACTTCTATCAAGTACCCTCTTACTCAAGTGTTTTTTTTTGTTTGTTTGTTTGTTTGTTTTTATTGCTTTCCACTGGATTATTCTCCTAGGAATTTCATACTTGAGATCTATCACCTATAAAAATAACCCCACAAAAATAAAACATTCAACAATACTGTGTTTGTTTTTGGCTATTGTCCTATCACATAATAGTTCTTCATTTCTTACCTATCAAAAGAGGACACAATACCTGATGTTTCCACTTTTTCATTTCTGAAGTTATTGAAGACTGCATTTGCCCTCATTGAAAATGACCTGATGAAGTAATCAAGGATCCCTAATTTCCAAATCCAATGGATAATATTTAATCATTACTAGCATGTAACGCCATTGAAAACGTTCTCCTTTCTCAACTTCCATTACACTACATTCCCCTGAAACTTCCTTCTTAGTCTTTTGTTAATGAATCATAAGCTTCCTATTGCTCCTTATACGTTCAGACTTTTCAGTTCTCTCTGATCCTATTCTATCTAAGCCTGGACACTCCATCATTCCATGCAACTATTGTAATTACCTGTGTTGTTTCCAAGTCCCGAATCAACACTTTCATATTCTTTTGAGTTCTCTCTTCATCTCTCTCTTGAGCTCTTTAACATTTCTTCCAACTTCCAAATTGACAACTCAACATAAAGTTCTAAATACCTCAAACTCAACCTGTCCTAAAACAACCTCATGCTCTTGCTGCTTCTACCAACCTTTCCTCTCTTATTTCCTGTTTTTGTGACTGGAAAGCCAGCTTCTTTAGCTGCCCTTGCCAAAACCAGAGTGGTTTCAACCCTCCTTCTCTCATTCCTGTAAGCAATCAGCCACAAAATCCTGCCACTTCTACCCGCTACCTCTTTTCATTGTCAAATCTGCCTCCCCTCTCCATGTTCAAGGCCACCACCATGGTTCATTATTTAATCATGTCTCATTTGAACCACAGAAGCAATCATCTAATTTCACTCCCCTTCTCAGGTCTAATGTATTCCAAGCCATCCTCTCTTTACACCACAGCCTGGGCAGTATTTCAGATAAGCAAATCTCTTTTCATTTTTTTTCAGTTCTTTCTTATTTCTTACAGACTTAGTAGGGCACAAAATGCTTTTTATGACCTGACTCCTACTGCATTTCCTCTATATGCACTCTAAACCTAACTTTACTGAATCCCTTGGGCCCATTTAACAATCTAATTCTCTCAATTTATCTGAGTCTTTCCTCATTATTGCCTGACAAGTAAATTTCTCTTCATTCTTGAAGTCTCAGTTTTATATTAACCTACCATTAATGAAGACTTCCTTTATTTTTGCAGGCAGACTTAGGTCCCTTTTCTTATCTTTTTATATAATATTTCATATATTCTTTTGTGATCATTTATATCATATTGTTTTGTAACTGTGTTTAGCTGTTGACCCACTAAATTCAATATAAACTCTATTAGCACAAACATTCTGTTGTGTTCTATTTTGTTTCCAAAATTTCTTATAAAAGAGCATAACCCACAGTAGAGACATATTAAATGTTATTGAGTGAAGTACTGGACAGTGAAAGAGAGATATTCACATAAATTATAATAACACAGGACCAAGAAAGACACACATTTTATTGGAATATAAATGGAATACAAATATATAGAAGAGAGAAACTTTAAGACCAGAGAGATTTGATTTCAGCCTAAAAAGACAGCCACTACAAGGTCAGGAGAGGGAGAGATGTCATTTTAGGAAACAGGTACCATATAACTAAATACATGCAGATAAAAACAAGACATGTTCAGTTATAGCTGCATAGTCTTATTGGCCAGTCTATATAGTAAACGGAGAAATGAGTGTACTGAGAAATAAGAATGTAAAAGAGATGTTAGATCTTATTGTGAAAGGTTTCCAATGCCATGTTAGGAAATTAAAACAACAGGCATCCAAGAGCCACTTAGGCATTTTTAACAGAGGTGGGTGGGTTTTCAGAAATTTGCTTTGCCATGAGTATAAAACAAGGGGATTTTAAACTCACAAACACTTTAGAGGTGGGGCAGATGGAAAAAGTGCCTTCAGAAATTCAGGACAAAAGTAACATGGACCTGAACTAGGGCAATGAATGCTAATAAACAAAGAACATCTGGAATCTGACTTCTAATTCTGGTGGCTTCACTTTTTCATAAGAGGCCCCAAAGGATATAAATAACTTTATCTGCATGTACTTTCAAAAGGAAAGACTATATTTTACTATGTGTTATAATAGAAACAACACATAAAAATAAGACCTGCCCCCATAATGAAGCAGAACATAATTTTCTATGCATGATTTTAACTTCCTGGATGCTAAAAGATCTTGCCAAACCAAGCAATCCTGATATTGAATTAAATAATCAAACATGAAGAGAGAAATTATGCTAACTGCAGCAGGAAAAACATACAATTTTTTTATGAGAACTGAATATGGATGAAGAGTTAACAAAGCAAAGGAAAACTGAAAGTTTCTCCTAAAATACTTTAAAATGATTATATAAAATTGATTAGGCTTTTAAAACCTGGGTGGTATTTGTATGTCTAATCTATAATCCCACAGACTCAGAATACTTGAGAGCACTGTAAATATATTCATATTTGTGTATACATATATTTATATTTAGAAATACAATATTTTATATACACACATACACAAATACGCAAACAGATTTAGTACAAGTATTCTAGATTTATTGTGAACCCCAAATGGCCATAGTTTCAGGCTTCTAAGACACTATAAATTATGACACATATCAGATGAAGAAGACCACACTGCAAAAGAATTCATATTTTTATCTTTGTTGAGACAGATGGAAATCCATGAGAATTATAGATAAGGAAGATTTTGGAGGTCAAGAATGTTGTTATTCTTGCCAACTCCACTGCTGCTATAATTCCTTATCACTCTAGTTTGAAAGTGGTAAAGGAAGATGCCTATGTTTCCTTTGGAAAACCATCTCCTCTTACAATCTTTATAGTCCCTGTTGCTAAGGTCATGATTTGACCTTCATCTTGTCGAGTCTTTCATGTTATGTAGAGCTTTCTTTCAATACTCACTCCCTGGGAACTTAAACAACCATGCTATTCAATGTGTAATCTATTGTTTAATGGATTTTCATGTCTTCTTAACTAGTTGGAAAGGTCCTGGATGGACAGCCCACATATTAAACACATTTTTCCCTATGTAACAACTAACAATTCACTGAGTGCAAATTCACGCTACCATATTAAAACATATTGTTGAATTGAACTTATGATAAAGATTGTCATAGAATCCAGAAAATTGCTTTTTTATAAATTACCTTTCCTGTTTATACTAGGTTCTTACCTTGGATATCTCTCATACAGCTCTTATTAGATGCCTGTGCAATGTTTGCATATCTGCCCCACTTACTGTACCACTCTTAGAGCAACTTAGGGATAGGACTAGCTCAAAAATATCTCTGAGTAAAAAGAATAAATACCTCAAGGGCTCACTCTGCCTCCTCTAGTGCAGCTCATATCAGAAGTCTTTGCTAAGTAACAGTCAGAGGGGTGAGGCAATATGGGATGAAGATTGTGAAGACACCACCAGGTTCTACACCAAAAAAAGACTAAGTGGAGAAAAAATTCAAATGAACTGGCCATGAGCTGTAATTTCAGAAAACATTCAATAAATCCTTAACACAGGATGATAAAAGAGGAAAAGGCTAGCAAAGTCAGGCAGAAGTCAACCCACAAATCTAGACCACATTCCAGAGAATTCTGTTGGGTAGCCAGGTGCCTATTCACACTGCAGACCAGTGCAGCCTGCTCTCATAAATCTACAGGGTTTCCTGTTTTACCCCAACATCTCTGAGCTCCTTCTACATTGTGGATTTGTCCATTTCTGATTCTATAAAACTTTTCTACATTTGATTCTATATTGAATATTGTGATTGACTACAGTAAAATTCCAAAAATCTAAGGAACAATTATTAATCATATTCCTTGCATCGGATAGTTTTGCCTCAAGGCAGATGAGAAAATTCTTTGAAAGGTTGTTTATTCTACCCTTATGTGTTAAATATCACTTTTGCCCTTACAAATCTTCACCTCTTCCTTTTCCACCCTACCCTGGAGTTGGGATGATGAGCCTTTTGGATTACGTTAGAGGATCCCTGCCCTCTGTCACTGTGTGGTTTTAGCCAACAGGAGGTATAAATTGGAGGTGAGAAAGTGGGAAGAGTGTGAGGCCAATTTCCTCCTTGCCAGGTGATTGATGTCTGGCTGCATTCCTCAACCAGAGCTCTTGTCCTAACAGCTACCTTGAACTTCTTCAATGTTTTGTCCCTACAGAACTGTTTCTAGCCCCAGGGTCTTCCACTTTTCCTTACTGGTTTTTCTGAATTCTGCCAAAGCCCTTTTAAATCACCTCTTTACTAAATTTCTTCAAATTACTGGTTTGAATATGCCATCTGTTTCCTACCAGGACCCTGCTTAATACGTCTCATATCCTTTCACCAGGAAGTCAACTTTTTCAAGGGAGATGAAAAAGACAGGAATGAGAAGGGCATGAAAATCTTGTGTTCCTGGGTCTTGTCTTAAAACAATGAAATGTTATCTTCCGTACTCTTCCCCCACCCACAATTCACGACTGATGTATCAAGTCCCAACAGATCTCCAACAGTTATACATAAAAGAGTGAGCAAATTGTGGTGCTGCCCATAGAATTTCAACCTATATTTTAAAAAAAAAAGGTCTCTATTTTGGTGGTTTGATAGAAGTTTTCATGCTATCAATTTAAAATCTAATGATTTAACTTTTAGACCCTTGTATAGATTGTGTCCTAGTGTCTCTCACCTATTTAAGGGGCTGTTCCATCTATTTTTTTTCTGTGCTCCAGTTCCCATGTCTTGACAGATAATGTTTATATTATGATAATTATTTCCCTCTTAGGGAAATATTTGTGCCCCAACTTACTCTTAACGTTTTCAGCTATGACCCTTTTTGTCATTAACTCACCTAGTTTACTGAGGTGAAAATATAGTGCATATATTTATGTTTTGACTAATAGGACCCTACCTTTTAATTTAACTATCCATGTTTATATACAATATTTTTCACACCATTCTCTACTTTAGCTAGAGTAATTACAAAGAGCTGTAGATTTGAAAGAGGTGGTTTGCATCAAGTTTAAAGTTTTCCCCTAAAGCTCTCTTGACTCCAAAAACTCTGTTCTGTATTTCTGATCCTAAATACTCATATTAACAGTTGTTTGAAGAAAAGATCAAGAATCCACCCCAACTTTGTATTTTGTTTAAAAAAAGACCAAATACAAGTTGGAATAAGATTTCATATTATTTGGAATACTTTATTCATAGTCTTAACCTTACATCGTATATCATGATGCTAAAGTTATGTTGGTATTTTTCTCTCCAAGAATAGTTTTGAAAACATTCCTAGACATGATCATGCATTATATATAAATATGCAAAGCTTGTGTAGATGCCAAGAAAATAATGATGAAAATAAGTGTAAACCCAGAATTATTTTTTACTTTCTTCAAATAATATGGTCATCAGTGGGAAATGATCATTATTTTCAAAATATGTCTCCAAATTCCTCTACTTTTATCCACAGAAAAGAGAGGGGATATTTTCATATTTACCTCTTTATAGGAATATGAATACCTCTTTAAGATCTCCAGAACTATGCCAAATATGACTATCGTATATTTTAATAATGATATACTGTTACTTAAATGTGCTTCAACTGGAATCAAACACTAGCAAAAGAAAATAATTCAACAAAACTGAGATAATGGTAAAGAAATGTAAAACTGTTTTGAGATCTTCACATGGGTTTATGCCAACTGTGATTATTACTCTCATATAAAAAGTCTTAATACTTCTAAGAAGCAGTATCTTCAGCATCATATTCTATGTCAGCTTAATTTTACTTATTGCAAAATTTAAATTTAATTTAGAGCTCTATTTAGAAATTATTTTCTAATAAAACATTATAAGTGGTTGGAGCATGAAATCTGGTTTGGAAAGACTACATACAGGGGAAAACACCTGCTGTGACTTATACAGCTGAAATATCTGCTAAACCTTCTGACACAGACTTACCAGAACAGGGATATGTTCTTTGAACTAGAAACCAAATGGCAACTACTGAATGTGTGGCCCTTCAGGGACAGGTGCATCTTCCATCTGGAAAGGTCACCTGGCCTTCGAGCAAGCAACAAGCAATGAAAATGCCTCAGGGCAAAACCCAGCAGGGCTGTTCCTTTAAAAAGGACTTATAAAAGTATGAAGGCTTGTCTTTTCTTAGGGACGCAGACAATTCTATCTCTACTAATATTTGGAAACATGATTAGATAGAAAAACATATCATCGGATTAATTGGAGAATTGGACAAAGTACACAATGGATGGAATTGTACATTGATTAAATATAATCTAATAGATGTGTCACTATGTTATTAAGGATAGTGACTTAATTTAGAGCCAAGAAAGACTTTCTGTAATGGTTCAGATGCAAATAAATACACAGTGTACTCAAGAGAGAGAAAAGCTATGGAGGAAGCTCATGAAATAGCATATATTCAGGTTTGAATGGGTTTCATTTTTTACACTTGCTTTAGATTCACTTTGGTTGTAGCTCAAACTCCATTTTCTTGTGAATTTTCTAGACTATTGCTTGTTAAGATCTACGTTACCATTCTTTACTGTTCACCAATCTTCTGTGATAAGCACTTGGTACTTATAGTGCATAGACCCTTGTATAAGCTTACAATGTTCTCTCCAAGCATACCCTGGAAAAGTCCTGAAAAAGTTGTCATGGGCCCAAAAAACTAAGTTCAATAGTGCTTATTTAGATGAAAAGAGCATGTTTCCTTAAGAATAATACAAGGGAAAGATCCTTGAAATTACATAGACATGGATTCCAAACTGATATACCTCATTGTTTGAACCTGATTATTAAAGTCAGTGACTATTAGTGCTGCATCTATAACTTGTAAGTTAATAGTGAAGTTTTAATGTGATAATTTATATGAAGCATATAGCATAAGAACTGGCATAGAGGAGATGCCTAACAGATTCTATTTGCTTTTTCCAGGGTAACATTAATATTTACTAATAATTGTTGTGAGGATTAAATGAATTAATGGATAAAGCTTTTAGAATAAACTCTGGTACTTGTTGGTGCTCTCTTAAAAATTTTATTAGCTATTTTTATTATTACCATTAATGTGCCAAGATCTCAGTAATATTAACTCAGTAATGGGGATCAAAAAATAATAATAATAATAAGGGTTAGAGAAATAACAGATCAGTGATTGAATTACTCGAACTAGGCATTTGTAGTTACATGGAAAAGAAGAATCTGAATTAGTGACTCTGGTTTTTCTATTATTGTTTATTCATTCCCTAAGTGAGTACTTTCTTAATATGTGTTCATTACTCTATGTATGAGGATTCTCCAGAGAAATGGAACGAATTAGAGACTAGATAGATAGGCAGATAGATAGATAGATAGATAGATAGATAGATAGATAGATAGATAGATGATAGATAGAGAGAGAGATGATAGAGATACAGACAGACATATATAAACAGATTTCTTATAAGGAATTGGCTCATGCAATTATGGATCTGGACAATTCCAAGATCTGCAGAGTGAGTCAATTTGGAGGTCCAAGAGAACCAGTGGTATAGTTCCAGTATGAAGCTAAAGGCCCTGAGAACCATTGATGTAGCTCCGGCCCTCAAACCAGCAGGCTTGAGACAGGAAAAGCCAATGTTTGGTTTGCGTCTGAAGATAGAAAAAAGGGCAGTGTCCCAATTAGGCAGAAGTAATTCTCTCTCACTTGGGAGCTTCATTCTTTTTGTTCTATGCAGGCCTTCAACTAATTGGATGAGACTCATCCACATTAGGAAGGGTAATCTACTCATTCTACTGATTTAAGTGTTAATTTCATCCACAAACACCCTCACAACCATAGCCATAATGACGTTTTGACCAAATATCTGGGTACCTTGTAGCCTAGTCAAGTTATTACACAACCATCATACTCTAGATGTCCCAATCTAGTTACAGAGACAAAAAAAATTATTTTAAAAATTTATGCAACAAACATAGCATTAATTCACCAAGTAAGTAGCACCATCCAAATCCTGTAGACAACTCTGTCATGAATTTACTGAAATTCCACTATGTCATACACAGTGCATTGAATCTAGTCCATTGTCCTAGACATGGAGTAAGTACAATATATACATTACATGACATGATAGAGAGCTTGGACTTTACATTGTAGAAAGTTGGAAGCTAAAGGCAAATTTCATGTAGAGAAGTAATTTGATCAGATGTCTTTTAAAATGATCACTTTAACAATAATGTTGAGAATAATAGGGGTGATATTTATTCTTTCTGGCTCTTCTTATTTCCTGGGTACTTCATGGCATTTATATGACCAGGAGTGGCATTAAGATTTAGCTCTTGGTATGACAGAGGAATGAGCAATTAGAATAAACACTACAGTGTTGTAACAGTGTCCTGGAATCTTCCACTGTGCCTGATATTACATCCTTAGTAGGATGATCATGGGGAAATTGAAGCAAATTCAAAAGGAAAGGAAGAACCCCTGACAGAGGTGGTGGAGTGATATGGTCATGCAAAGTCTCCCATGGGTGACAATTATGAAAACAAGAAAACTGCTCAAATCAATAACTGACAAAGAAAACACCCATGCACAAGGGTCCCCAGGGTTATAGACAAAAACAGTGTCTATAGCACTGTTATAGACAGTGTGGCTCAAGGACCCACACTTAGGCAAATTCTGTGAATTTGTGTCTTTTTTAACTGAGAGAATCTGCAGTTGTCTGCAGCTTAATTAGGATAAAGCTTGAGCTTACTGACCTGAGGCATTAGAGACTAGACCCCAAGGCTGACAGAGCAGATGGAAATTAGGGGAGAATTCCTGGAAGAAGAAAACCATAGACACTAAATCCTTATATCTGAGAATAATCTCTGGTCAAATCTTTGGTTGGCCATCAAATTATGCAAACATAGACAAGACCCCAGGGATCAGAATAGAAAGGTAGGAACCAGAAGACAAAAATACAGAACAGAAATATGAGCTGCTATATATTATGAGGAAACAAAGATTTTAGATGAACTCAAGCAAATTAATTGCCTAGTACAACAAAAAACAATAATTCTCAGAACACAACACAATTCAGTGATGCTATAATATATTATCAACAATATCCACTTTTCAAACAAAAATTAGATGTATTAAAAAAAAAAAAAAACTCAGGAAAGAACACTGTTAGTCAGGAAGTAGACCAGTTAAAATAATCTGAATCTAAGGGGAACCAGATGTTAACTTTAGCAGGCAACAGCTTCATAGCAGTTATTTTAAATATGATGAAACAATTAAAGGAAAATATGGTATCAAAGTATTAACAAATAAGAAATCTCAACAGGGAATTGTGATATATCAGAAGTGGAAATTAGCTTGCTGAAAATTAAAATAACTGACAATAAAAGTTCTCTAGATGATCTCAATAGCAGATTGGAGAAAACAGAAAAAAGAACTAGAAAACCTGAAGAGAGATAAATAGAAAGTACTCAATTCAAAGAATACAGAAAAAATGGTAAAATAAAATGAAGAAATGAACAGAGAGGCTCAGAGACCTGAAGCCTTGCAATCCAACCTGTGGACAATATCAAAAGGCTTAACAAACACGTAATTTGAGTTCTAGAAGGAGAGGATTGAAAAGGGCAGGGAAAAAAATGTAATGGTTAAAACTGCCAAATGTGGCAGTTTAATACTTCCAGTTCCAAGAGTCTCAGAAAACTTCAAGCAAGATAAACACAAAGATTAGTACTACCCCTAGGCACATCATATTCAAACTGCTGAAAGCCAAAGATAAAAAGACAATCCTGAAAGCAGCCACATGCAAACATTACTTTGCATATAAATGAACAATAATTATAATAAATAGTTGATTTATCGTTAGAAACCAAAAGACCAGAAGAAATTGGAACAATGTATTCAAAGTGATGAAAGAAAAAAAAAGAAAAACCTGTATCCAAAATTTCTATCAAGCAAAATGATCCAGTAAAAATGAAGGCAAAATAATGACATGTCCAACAAGCCGGAAATGATGGAATTTTTCAGGCTCAAGATAAATGTCACTTAGAGCAATTCAGGCCTCTAGGAAACAATGAAGATTAAATTGGTATATAAAAGCCTATATAAGAATGTATATTTGTGTGTATATTCTTTTTATCTTAATTAATTAAATTGACATGTGGTTAAAAAGCAACAATTGTAACCCTGAATTGCTGAGCTTATAACCTATATAGACGTAAATGCATGACAATAGTACTAAAGGAGTGTATGGAGAGAGTAAATAGAAACAATTGTTGCAAGTTTCCTATATCTGCCTGAGGCAATTCATTATTGCCTCTAAGTAGATTTAATGATTTAAAGTAACATAATTTCTAGAGCAACCACTAGTTAATAAAAGAGAATTAAAATGGAATTGTAAAAAACACTTGATTAATAAAAAGAATGCAGGAAAGGAAGAACAGAAAAATTTGAAATGGTAACCATAAATAAAACTATATAAAATTATATTAAATATAAATGTAATAAAACTTCATTTAAGACAAAGACCATCAGGCTGATTTTGTTTAAAAGAATCAACTATATTCTGTGATAGACATATTTAAATCCAAGTTTTAAAGCAAAACAAAGATGCAAAGAATATGTCATGGGAAAAGTAACTGTAATAAAGTTAAAATGACTATGTTAATATCAGATAAAATATATATCAGCACAAGGAGTGTTACCACAAACAAAACAGGAACACTTTAAATGATAAAAGGGTAAATGTGTCAGTAACACATAACAATTAAAAACACATATTCACCTCATAACAGAAATTCAAAATACATGAAGCAAAAATTAGACCCAATTAAAGAGAGAAATGGACAAATCCACAATCATAGTTGGGGAATATAACACATTTCTCTCAGTAATTGACAACAAACTAGGTAAAAAGTCAGTCAGAATGTAGAAGACTCAAACAACTGCTGGCACTATAGCTGGAAAAGAGTGTTTTATTTTAATGGGGTGATCCAAACCCTCATTCCTATAAAATTTGAGCCTTTGGCATCCCTGTAGTTACTGGATTTCAAAAGGTTTTAACTGATCATGACTGTAGGGCAAAGGAGCACTAAGAGGCTTTCCAGAGTGTCTCCCTATATCAATACATAGCTTTCCTTGCCCTCATTTTGAACTAGAAAATTAATATTCCCCTTGTGATTAGGATCATTATCTCAGCCAGTATAGCTTCCCATCCCTGACTGCTGGTTCAGTGGCACAAAGAACCCAAAAGCCAATCTCAGCTTCTAATTTAAGAGGATTGGGAACTATGATTATATTGCCCGATAGAGACATTTATCATTTGAGCCCCAGGATCTTCACAGTCACTAAGCCAAAGATCACAATACTAGTGTCATAACTCAGCCCTCATCAGGCCATTCAACAGTGTCATGGTACAGTGAGGGGAAGAGGGGCGTGTGCATTCCCTGGGCATGAGCCTTTGCCATTCTGCCTTCTCCAGAACATGCCCTGGACAGAAACATTGGTATCCTGGCTACCATAGTGATAGATAAGACATTTTGAAAATCCAGGAACTTTATATTCCCAAGAGGAAAATATCCCTCCCCTCTCCATGATGGAAGAAGGCTACTGTAATCACCCTGACATAGTAAGTTTGCTGAATTCCCTACAGTATGGTATTATGTTGTAATTTAACGTATACCTCTGGTCTTGGTAGATTGACTCTCAGCTCTGGTGATTCCCAGATTAACCTTGATATGGGACATCCCATACACAGGGTTTTAAGTCCATGTATCACCTTTTATTTCTTCGGTCATTCACCCTTTTTATTGATTGATTTAACACTAGCATGTCTGGGAAAAGCAGCTCACTATGTCACATAGTGAGTCATCTACTCCACTGAATTATTTGAGTCTCCCCTACAGTGACTCAAATAATTGAGACGGGCATAACAGACGGGCATTACATGGGACTTGAATACCTCTAAAATGTCTGCACATCCTAAGATATTTGTTCACCTACGTCTTCCCAGATCTCCTTGCCACTAATCTTCCAATCTTATTCTAAACTGCTAATCCTATGACAAGCTCATAATCGCTGCCTATTAACTGGTGTAGATTCATACCTCAGGCCGAAACTTCTCCCACATGAAGTGGAAAACCAGACATTGCTCCCAAAGTTGCCACAGACACTTCCCTTACCATGGATTCTGCTGAGTTATAAGACCCAAGGGAAACTTGGGTCACAGTATGTACCCTCTTCAAAGCCATTATTTTGCTCTGAACACCACGCATAACTTGCAGTCTTGAGGTTATACAGTATATGGGTCAGACAAACACAAACATGTTTCTTTCTTGTTGTTCAGTTTAGAGGTAATATACTGGCATGCACTGGACAGCTAGATTCCTAGAAATATCACCAAAGCAACATCTCTGAAACTGCTCAGGTATTATTGGTCACCATCTGACACCCATGAAACTTAATATGTTTTCTAGAGTATTTCGTACCTCCTGCCCATTCAGGTCAATTAACTTCATATCATTAGTATAATGGACCAGGATTACCAAGTTCATCCTTGTACACTGTTGGTGGAAATGTAAACCGGTACAGCCATTATGAAAAAGAGTATGGAGATGCCTCAAAAGATTAAAAATATAACTGCCATATGACCCAGCAGTCTCACTTCTGGGTATGTATCTAAAGGAAATAAAATTACTATCTCAAGGAGATATCTGCATTCACAATAGCCAAGATATGGAAATAGCCTAAGTGTCTGTCAATGGACATATGGGAAATGTGGTATGTATATACAATGGAATACTATTCAGCCTTTTCAAGAAAGGAAATCCTGCCACTTGTGAAAACATAGATTAACCTGGAGGACATTATGCTAAGTGAAATAAGTCAGACACAGAAAGAAAAATACTGCATGACTTCACTTATATGTGGAATCTAAAAAAGCTGAATTCATAGAAAATGGTTAAAAGAGTGGTTATGAGGACATATTGTATAGGGAAAATGGGGAGATGTTGGTCAAAGGGTACAATCTTCCAGTTATAAGATGAATAAGTTCTGGAGACCTAATGTACAGCATTGTGACCATAGTTAATAATGTATTATACACTTGAAATTTGTTAACAGAGTATATTTTAAGTATTCTCACCACACACACAAATAAATGGTAAATAAAAAGATGATAAATATGTTAATTATCTTGATTGTGGTAATCATTTCCCAATGTGTACGTATATCAAAACATCAGGTAGTACACTTTAAATATATACAATTTTTATTTATCAGTTATACCTCACAAAAGCTGGGGCGGGGGGAAAGAAAGAAAAATAACCAAATTCCATCTAGATTATAAAATGAGATAATAGGAGAGTTTCCATAACACAGAGACAAGAGAGTAGTTGTATACTGCAGGCCATGCCAGTTGAAGATTATTTCTGATTATTTTTGATACTAGGGATGTAGAGAAAAGGATTTTTGAGGCCAATAATTGTGTATACCAGGGTCTAAAGTTTCTGTTTATTTGCTTCAGTAAAGGAACCACGTTTGGATTTATAACTGTGAATTATAGCATGACTTGGTTGTGTCTATAATAATCTAAGTCACTTTTCATGAAAAATCTAGCTTCTTTACTGACCAAAATGTGCAAGTTAAATAACACTGAGATGGTAATCAAGACTTTTACATCTATCAAGACTTTTATAAAAGTACCAATTTGCTCTTCTCCTAAGGATCTTATATAGCTTTGGGTTTACTGTCTTGTGAGGGGCAATTCTTAGGGGTTTCCACATGCCTTTTCTACTATAAAAGAACATAGTTCAGGGAACCATTGTGGAGATTCCTTCAAGTATTTATTTAGTGTATTTATTTTTACCATATAATCTAGATCTGAAAAACAAAACAGAAGGAAACAATGGATGGACCCTCAGTGGCACTGGAGAGATTATGAGATTTATCTAAGACTCCAGTTATGACCTAATCTTCATAAACCTCTGCAGCCAGTGGGCCAGAGTGGTATTTTAGTTCTGGTGATTATTATAAGTTCAAAGTCACTATGGAATATCAACAAAAAAGCCCAGACATTTACCTTTCTGTGGTCGCTGTCACTCTGGAAATGGCCATTGACCACTTTGGGGAAGTCTTGGGGGAAGATGCATAGTGTATATCTGTGACCACATATAGAGTCTTTGTCAACGGGACCAGGGTTTTATCTCATCAATATAGAGCTATTAACTAGTTTATGTCTTTTGGTAAGGACCACAATCTCTATGACAATGGCTCAAGTTTGATTTCTTTCTATCAGACTTAGAAAATGTCTGCTTATATAGCAGCATCTTAGGAAGCTACTCATCTACTTGATTCTTCAGGACTCTATGATCAGTTAGCTATCACAACAGATCCTTGTGGGTCCAAAAACTCTAATTATCACTTTGCCCAGTGGCTTATCATTATAACTGAGCCCACCTTTTCTCTAATGGTAAATGTTGCCTCTGAACCTTTGGTAGAAAAGTGAAGCCAACCTGTGGCAACCTAGCAAACATTGAGTCTTGGGAATGACACCTTTTGATATCCTGCTGATGCCTCTCACTGTTCAGATCCCTCTGAAAGCTAAAGGGCCAGGGATCACATTGATACAGTCTGGAGTACAGAGCAAGGTGAGAAAGGATAGTGAGTCATTCTAGAAGGACAAAAGGAAAAAGCTTCACCCAGTAGAAGGTGAGCTCCATTATGGCAGTGATACTGTCCATTGTCTTCCCTGATGTATCCCCAGCAACTTAGAATATTAATAGTCATATGGTACATGCTACACAAATATTATTGAATGGATGGATAAATGAATGTACTGATGGTTGGACATATTCAAGACTGCATTCATGTAGCTACATATCAGGAAGAACACAAATAGATGAGGGAAAAAGACATGGGAAAATGACAAATTGATATTATAGTAGTTGGATTTCCAGTAGATGGTGTCTTTCTTTGCCAGTACTGCTTTTGAAGGGCAGGCATGAGCCTGGCTTCTCAAGATAAGCAGTGACTCTTTTAAAACACTACTTGTTACCACTTTGAACATATATGATAATATTTCAGAACCAAAAGGAGGTCCTAGCTTTGCGCTAAAATCTCTCTCTCCAGATCAGTCTGTAGAAATCTAAGGTTCTATTCATATTGTGATGACTTTACACTCAATACACTTTTCCATGTGAAAATGATAGACCACTTAGGAAGAAGATGATTACTCATCTCAGTGTAAACAAAATTTTTATATCCTTTCTTAAGAAAATATTTTTATTTGGGAGAACCAAAGGAGAGTACATTGGTACTGGGTATCCACTGGGAAACAGTGAAGAAATATATGTTTAATGATGGGGGACCAATAAGAAAGGAAAGACTCAGGATATAATGATAGAATTTACAGTCTGTGGCACATTGAAGAAAAAAAAAAAAAAAAAAAACTGGCCACAAATTCTTTGAGACTCCTCCCATCAAAAAGTAGTCAGTTTCTCAACACCTTAACCCTAGGCCTAGCCATTGGCTTACCTGGTGCAGTGGGGTATGTGCAAATGTGATATAAGCAAAGTTTTGTGCATTTGTGGTTTGCCTGTTCTTGCTGCTGAGAGGTCTTTACAACCTTCATAAAAGTGAACCTGGGCTATCCTGCTGGATGCTGATGAGATGGATGCGGACTTGTCACCTCTAACTTCAAGCCAGCCATCAGGCAGGCAAGTGCTGTACCCCCAGACCAACCACTGCCAGCCACCAGATATGTTCATGAGGTAGTCCAAAATCATCCTACCCCAGGTAACTTGACTCAGACCAGAAGACACGTGGTCAATCCACAAAACCAGAAAAAAGCAACATAAATGTTTATTGTTTTAAATACTAGGTCTTGGAATGATTTCTTGTGCACCCAAAAATAACTGATAAATGAAAGTCACATTTTTTTTTTCCTATTAGCAGAGTTTTCTCCTTCTTGGCGAAAGAAAAAGAAAAATAATACCTAAATGTTAGACGTGACAATAATACATGTAAGATAGGAAGATTTGCTTGAGATGCCGTAGCTCTGACTCCTGCCCTTTTCGTAACCTGATTTGCCTCCTCTTTACCATTTTTCATTCTTCCCTCTCTTTCCAGGATTCCAAGCTGGCCTTGGATTTGTTGTGGGCAAAACCAATCATACTTGCTATGGGTGAAGAAGCTTCCTTGTCACTAAGAAACACTTTAGGGTCATTTGTCAACTTCTACCACAGGACCTTCATTCTGGTTTAAATTGCAAATTCCCTAGGCTGAGGTCATATTTTAAATGGTTTTCTGTCACTTGTGTTTTCATGAGAAGAACTTTCAGCTCCATTCTCAAAAAGAGATTTTGATAGAAACAGCAGGAGACTAATGGATGCCTAAAGGTAGAGCACGTCAGTGTAACTGATTAGAAATAGGAAATGGTATTGGGGAAGGGAGAGAACTCTAAAACAGAAATCCAACTATTCTAAATTTTGCCAACAGTGGACTTTGATCATATGTGCATATCACATAAATACTGTGGAAAATTCCTATGAATGAATTGTGTGTAAAACTTCTATAATATTAAACATCTACCTTTTCCTCTCTCCTTTTCTAAGAGAAGATAACCCCAAAATAATTCACAAGAACCTGAATATTATATACCAAATACTAAATGCAAAGCAAGTGATATATATTATATCATATGTATATACACACAATAGATTTTATATATATATATATATATATATATACAGTATATACATTTTTACACACGCTAATCATGCTATGGGCTTAAAGTTTAGCTTCCCCCCGCTCCTTTACCTTCCCCCAGACTTCCGTAATTATTAAATTACACTTTAAGCAGTCAAATGAAGATGTGGGTATTATGTGATTACCTTTACTGTTAGCATAGGAGTAAAAGGCAATTATCATCTTTGAATGGTGTTATTTGATTATAGGGATGAATTCCATATGAGAATGATAGAGCCCTTTTAAGATTATAGGAAAGTCAGCTACCAAAACAGTGTATCAATTACAAAATGGGAGTTGAGCTTTCCCTTTGTCCTGTCACAATTCAGGAAAACGACTTACTGTTTGAAATTAAAAAGCCATAACATTGGGCTTCCCTGGTGGCGCAGTGGTTGAGAGTCCGCCTGCCGATGCAGGGGACGTGACTTCGTGCCCCAGTCCGGGAAGATCCCACATGCCCTGGAGCAGCTAGGCCCGTGAGCCATGGCCGCTGAGCCTGCGCGTCCAGAGCCTGTGCTCCGCAACCGGAGAGGCCACAACAGTGAGAGTCCTGCGTACCGCACAAAAAAAAAAAAAAAAAAAAAAGCCATATCATAAAGCAGATAAAATAGAGTGATTTAGTATTTTGCAGGCACCCGAGGAGCGTTGCACCATAATAATTTGCATTCCATAGTACTTTTCTTGTGAAATTTTTCAAAGCCTATTATATTAATATGAATTCAATTGTGATGCATTCCCTTGATGTAGGGACTTATTCTTCCTATCCCCGTTTTACAGAGAAGCACATTAGGTGCTTTGCTGAAGGGTACACAGCAACTCGTAAGTCAGTTAGAAAATTGATCCTAGAAATTCTAATTTCCTATCCTTCGTGCTGGTACCTTGAAACCATTTTCCAAATAGAGAAACATATTACTCTTCAGCTAAATAGCAAATTAAAGACATGCTGTCTCATGTAATTTGTAAATATGCTTTAAAAGCCACCAGTACTCCTGAGAGGCTTACACTCTGGTTCCCATGGTGGCAAAAAGGAAATAAAATTGAGAGCAGAAGGGAGACTGAATTGCATTCAACAGCCAGAGGCAGGCTTTTGCACAGAATAGGGCATCTGGATTAGAATCTCTAGATAATCTTTGCAACAAAGAAGTTACTTTTATCTGTATCCCTGATGGGGTGTAGCCAGCAAAGCAAAGAGAGAACAAGGTATGAAGAGCCCTAAAGCAATCCATGGTAAACAAATTTTGTACCAAGTGCTTATAACTTGTGTTACCCAACCTCCAAGATGGCTTCCAGGTGTCAGGAAGTCTTGTTTCCTCACATCCATGTTCTTGTGGTTGTTTATTCCACACTGAATCAGGACTAAGTCCTAAAAAGTATTGCAGCTTTCAACTTGGTCTACAGGTATGCTCATTCAGGAAAGCCAGACAGTGACTGTCAGGGTCTCATATGGAGAGAAACTGTGACTTTTGTACCGGCAACCAGCACCAACTTTCCAGCCACATAAGTAAGCCATCTTGTAAATGGATACTTCAGCCTGAAGCAAGCCTTCAGATGACTGCAGCTCCCATCCACTGCATCCTGATGAGAGACCCCATGCCAGAACTTCTCAAACAAGCTTCTACTGAAATTCTGACCCACAGAAACTGTGGGAGATAGTAATTGATTATTGTTGACTTAGCTACTAAGTTTTGGGGGGATTTCTTTCATAGCACAAGATAACTAATGTATAATCGAACAATGGATATATCTGAGAAAAAATAAGTAGTTATATTAGTTGTTTCAATTGGATTCAGCAACTATTACATGAACATGTACTTTTTGTATAATAGAAAAAGACACCGGTAGGTAATGACCAAGCCTTAGCACAAAAGTAGCTTATCACTTGGAAAAAGAAATAAGGCAAATACTCTAGCAACAACTATGCAAACTTTAAGAGAGAAAAGATATTCATTATGAAATGGTATGAAATCCCTTATTTAAAAATTTGCAGTGGCTTTCTACAGCACTTTTGAGCTAAAATTAAACTCTTTGCCATTTCTGGTCCCTAGTGCAGCCTCACCATGGTTGCTGCTTCTCCAAACATTCTGGCCTTCAGTCTCTTGAACATAGTGAGTTCTTCTTTTCCTAGAGCTTTAGCAGATGCTCTTCCTTCGACCTTGACAGCTCCATTCTCCTATCCCTAACCCTAATCACATCCTTCACATGACTAACATCTTCGGGTATCAGCTGAAATGTCACCTCTTTTAAGAAGCTTTTAAAGAGTACTTTTCGTAAGCCACCCTCATCACCACACACACATACAAATGCACAGAAACACACATTTTTGTCATCATATGATCCCTACTTGTTTCTGTCAATTGAGTAATCCAATTTGTAAAATAAGGTCCAAGTCTGTTTTCTTTACCCATTGATTTTATACACCCATTGGTTAGCATTGTGTCTTCATATATTAGGTGCTCAATAAATACTTGTTGAATGAATAATTTAAAAAATCAAAAGTATAAACAAATCATTACAAATATCCAAGGGTTTATTAGATCATTCTAGGAGAAGCTTGGCATTTAAGTAAGCCTTATTGATTGCTTCAGGCTTCAGAAGGCTAGTGTTTGTGGTAGAAATTATTCCAAGGGAAGCACTGTATAGAAGGAGGGAGGAGGAGAAACAGTATTTTTCAGCCTGTTATGTTTGTTTCTCGTATCTAATCTTCATTCCTCTCAGAGAAAACACTAGAAAGTGTGTTAGTCTATAGAATTGCCTGATAGAACTTGTAGGGAAGAAAGGAAAGGCCACCACAGGCTAAATAGTGACATTATGAATTGAATCACTGCTATTGATTCAAAGTTCAAAAATGAAATGAGGAAGTAATGTTCCATCAGTGGTGGTTCTGAGGTGAGGGAATATCAGGAGTGGGAAAGGCTTATAATAATCATCTGCACTATTTTGTTTACATTTTTCTTGCCCCATTCTGAAAGATTGTTAATATTTGGGGCAATTGTGCAAAGTCTGCAAAACTGATGGAAATACCATTAGAACTACTGGACACAGGCTACTTTGAGCAAAACACTTAAGAATAGAATATAAACATGAAATAATGTCCTATTAGAGATTGGACTCTCAACTTCTTTATGAAGATAGAATCACAGATGCCATAAGTTTAAGTTAGGAGAGACTTTTTCACATTGATCTGAATCTAAAAACAGTTCTTTTTTTTTGCAAAATATCACAAAAAGTTCTAGCTCCTTTCTATACATACAAAATGGTAAGAGTAATGAAAAATATACCTATATAGTATATATTTATGTTTATATATATATAATGAAATTAACAAACCAACAGATACTAGACAATGGCACACATAATTGTAACTTGGGTGGAGAATCTGACCAATGGAGTTGTCCATATGTGGCTAAACCCACCAGCTGAAATAGGAAGATGGTTATAGGGATCTTAGAACTGATTAAAGAAACAATAAGCGAACCATTATCCAAGCAGGACTACTGCTTTCTTTCACTCAACAAATACATAATTATGCCCATCACCGTGCCAACTACTGAGCAGAAAGATGACTGGAACATGGGTTCTACCTTCAGAGGTCTCCCTGTCTGGCATATAAACAATCTAGAGCCAGCAAAAACATAATTCATTCTGGCTTTTCTTTTCTCATGTGAAATTAAGAAGCCTTATGAAAAGCCTCATCCCTGGAACCTAGACAGATCTTTGTGAATGTGACAGAAGTCACACTAAGGGACTTCTGAAACCAGGTCATAAAAGCCAACAGAGCTACCACTTGGCTCTCCCTCAGGACACACCTATGTTTTATATTTCATTCTACTTTTTTCACAAGCTGTCATTTCTAATAACAGTATCTTCCTTTTACCTAGTCACAGTGTCAAGTTTTTAATGTACAAATATCCTACCACAATTTGTCGCCAATTTCTTTAACAAATTTCAGTTGACAACTCAAGGAGGGCCAAGATTTTAATTTTGCATTTTCTTTTCCCTTGATTCTCTATTACAATGTAGAACATATTATAGGTGTTTATGTCCTGTGCTCTTTCTAGTCTGGATTTTTGTTGTCGTCATTGTTTTAATCACTGTCTTGGGGATATTTTCTTGTCTTTTCACTGTCCTCAAATCACACTTTCTAAGAATGTTCTCAACTCTTACCTTTATTCATTCTTCCTCTAATTAGAGAACGTCTTATCTATTTCTCAGTTGACAATCCAGTCTAGAGGATCAAAGTCCTTCTCCAACGTGAAATTTCTCAGAATGGTCCACAGTGATCTCTTTCCTCCAAATTTATGGAATCTATTCTATGAAATGATAGCATACCAAATCATATAATGTCTTGTGCCAGCTCTTTTATAATCTTACATTTGTATATAACATTTATTAGCTTTCATTGTAACTTGGTAATATTTCTCCATACTAAGTCACAGTCTCTTAGAGTTTATCTACCAGAAAACTTAACAACTTGCTTGGTACATAATAGAGTAGCCATTATTATCTGATATGGCAGAAAGTATTTTCCAAAAACTATGATAATAATATATATCTCATCCTATGTGCAATTTTTCAACATGGAGCTCCTCCAAACCAGTGATTGTATCTATGTTTCCAGTCCTTGAACCTGGGTGGACCTTTATAAATTTCTCAACCACAAGACTATAGTGGAAGTGACACTGATTAATCCAAGACTAGGTCACAAAGGCAATATGGTTATCAACCTGGTTTTATTCTCTCTCTGAGATTATGTGTCTTTGGCAGCCAGAGCACTATGAAGTCACCGTGCTGAGAGTCCTCAAGGATAGACCACATAGGAAAAGAAATACTTGAGGAGTTTCAGCTGTTACAGCACCCAGCCCTTTGAACCTTCCCCGCCCACATACCAGACAGGCGAGCACAGAAGCTTTAGAGGTGACTTCAACCCTGGCCACAGTTTGACTCAAACAGTGAAAAGAACAAGAGCAAACACTGCCCAGCTGAGCCTAGTCAATCCCCCAGAATGTCCAGGATGATAACAATAGATCATTGTTATTGTTTTAAACCACTAACTTTGGGATGAACCTGGGTGGACCTTTATAAATTTCTATTTGTATAACTTTGTAACACAAATAGATAACTAAAATAGATGGTAACTTTGTTATTTTAACTTTTGTATCTATAATATGGCTTAATACAAATGTAATTAGTATAGAATTTTCAACACTTTTTGAAGTATACATGTACTTTCTTATTTAATTTTATTCTTAATCATACTTAGTGTTTTTTTCTAAACTTATTGGACATATTCTCACTCATTTATTTATGTCTCCCTCCACTAGAATATAGGCTCAATAAGGACAGGATTTCACCTGTTTTATTCACGGCTGCATTCCCAGTAGATAAGATATCACCTTGTGTCATTGTCTTATAAGTCATAGGAGGACCTGGATATAATTCTTGTTGCTTTGGAAGTAAACAGGGTATTTAAGGCTAGGTGTTATGGATGACTGACACATGCAAAGAGTCCTCCGGTCCTTATTTGTGGTAACTGAACTGTGGAAGAATATATGTGGGTGATATCTTCATTTTGTATAAATGCCCATATTCCTAACTTCATGCATTAGACAAAATATGCTAATTATCTTTATCTTTTCATCTTTAGCTCACATTGCAAGTTCCATTAATTTTTCTTTCCATTATAAATCTGAGGTATTATTCAATAGTTCTCATTAACAATATGCTCTTTTCATTAAGTGTTGGTTCTGAGCGTTACCTGTTCTCAAGCTCTGGGAAGTCTCCTTTCTTATTTCAATTTTTTTTCATTAATTCTAAGTTTTACAAGCCTTTACAAAAAGTCTTTCCCTGACCTCACTAGGGCTTTCAAAAGCTATTGAATTAATATCATCGAAATTCAATGGGCTGTTTGCTCCTTTTCGATCATTAATGAATATATAAAACAAGATCAGCTACCTAGTCTTTTGTCATATTTCTTGATTTGCCGCCCTCAGCCAGCCATCATACCAGTTAACAGAACTTATATCAAGTCCAATTTGGAAAGATGTCCTTTAAAAATGACTAATTTCAGCTTTGTTATTCCCAATGCTTGTTTTCTGTGTTCACCACTGTTAACGCAAAAGCTCAGAATGTTTTCTTGAGCAGAGAGAAACTCAGAAAAATATAAAATAGAATAAAACATTGCTGCACCTGCCTCCTAATGGCATTATTTTCTATGAAATAAAAAAATTAGATCTGACTGGAGTCAGGTAATTCTCTCCCTGACACATTGTTTTTTTTTTTAAAGAAAAAAAAAAAAGATCAAGAAATAAACTAGCCAGACTGGGGTGATATGGATAATATCAATCTAGTGAGAAGATTGAGGTAGCATGGATTTAACTCTTTGTATGTTTTCTTTGTTACTATTCTTGGACTGTTGAATAGAAAAGAGGTTTTTGCAAACCCTTCACAGAGGGGGATCTGGTTGCTAACTCCTTTGTAAATCTACAGTGACCCACATGCAGCGCAGATCAGAACTCCTTCGGATCATTCTGACTGAATATCTTGCTGCAGTAATACTGCCACACATTTGGAACATGGATATATTTTAATGTAGTGACTCTCATCCCCAAGATATTTTAGATTATGTAAAGATCATCATCAAATTCAGAAAGCATAATGGCATTTAAGGAGGAGTAGAGAGGGCTTCCCTTGTGGTGCAGTGGTTGAGAGTCCGCCTGCCGATGCAGGGGACACGGGTTCGTGCCCCGGTCCGGGAAGATCCCACATGCCGCAGAGCGGCTGGGCCCGTGAGCCATGGCCTCTGAGCCTGCGCGTCCGGAGCCTGTGCTCCGCAACAGGAGAGGCCACAACAATGAGAGACCCGCGTACCACAAAAAAAAAAAAAAAAAAGAAGGGGTAGGGACATTTTCTCCATCATATAATTGTATTCAAAACCCTACTTTGTGAGCCTTCAGTACAATTATGATTGCTAAGCATCTGTACCACCTGAAGCTCTGAATGATCCTCAAATGTCATTGGCAATTTGTCATTAACTCAAATGGGCAGGACACCCCACCTCCACAGTCTCACACACCAAAGGGTTAATAAAGCTTTCTTTATTATTCATTTTATTTTATATTTTGTGTCTTTAAATTATGAGATAAGTATATATAATATCAATTTTGGTAAGAATACTACCTTTTGCCAAATAAAGTAAGGGCAATAAGTTAGGGAGTCAAATACTTCACTGACACTTAAGAAAGGATTTGAGGTCTCATTTCCTCTTCCTCCCATCACTGCTATCTTAGTCAACTGGGACTCAAAAGAATCTTAAATCGAAAATAAGAAAATGACCCAGAGAGGATACATAAAGATGTTAGAGTGAAAGATTCAGATCAAGACTGTCCTCTCAGCTGTCCCACATCTCCTTTCCCCCCTCCAAGACCAGTCCCCCTACTGCAGCCCCTTCTTATGGAGAGCACACATTCTCATTAATCCTAAGAGTTTGACAAGGGGAAAATACTATTATTCTCCCAAACCACACACTCCCATGTGGTCCCATGCCCAGCACAATTCTTCAACAGCAATCACCAGATTCCCTTGTGTATATTCCCTTGGGGAATCCTTCTGGTTGTTTCATATCTCCCTTATTTATGGGCATACATGCCTAACACACAGTTCTATCCCAAGTAGGCTCAGCCTCTAGTAATCTATCGATATTTTAGAAATCTTCTTAATATTTGCAAGTAGCAAAATTATATTTCATTGTATTTTTATGTGTTTAATGTGGAAGCATTTAAAATAAACTAGTGATTGTTGTAACTTCTGATTTGGCATTTTAAAATTTTTATTATAAAATGTAATAGGGGCTTGAAATTCAACTTCTGGGAAGCCCAGTCTGTGCATTTCTATCATTGTATTCAAAATGGTATATTGTACTATTTGTTTTGTTTTGCTTTAATTTGTATTGGATTATAATTGATTTACAATTGTTGTGTTAGTTTCAGGTGTACAGCAAAGGGAATCAGTTATACATATACACATATCCACTGTTTTTTAGATTCTTTTACTGCTTGTTTAAATGTAAGTGCCCCACCACAGGCTGATAACTTTGGGGGCAGAGATTATTCCAGACTCATTTTTGTATCCTAGAGACTAGAGAAAGAGTAGAATTTCAATATGGGTTTGAAATATAATAAATGATTGACCTGAAGGGGATGAATGGAGGAAAGAAGAGAAAGAAGGGATAATTGCCTAAAATGTCACCTGTGCTACATTAGATGCAGGAAATATAAATATGAACAAGACAGAAGTCTCTCCCTCAACGTTTCCTCCTTTTCTACACAGAAGAGGGCCAGAGATGCAAACACATATGACTCAACATGAGAACTGTTTAATGGAGTCTGATGTAGGGACCAATCGTAGCCAATAGGGAGCTCTCTGAAAAGTGCAGTCTTCCATGTTTAAGCACTCAGTATCTGAATAAATGGATGAATGATTTAATGTACAAAAGTCAAGCAGACATAGTTTTAAACTCAGCTCTCCACTTTTCATATGCACAACAAACATCTCTATAAATAACAGTTAACGGTAGTTTACATAATAATGATAAAAATGAAAATAATACATGTTAAGATGATATGCACATCACCAAGGGCCAAATGAAAGCACAGGTTAAAGAGTCTTCTAGCTCAGTAGAATAAGTCATCTGGGAGAACGAAATACTTTTAAGATGTTCTAAGATTCTAATGGTCTTAAAAGATTGATTACACTTAAGTACATGAAAAAAGAAGACTTCAGAACATTACTGATGGGGGCCCAAAACACAATATGAACAAAAGTACAAAAACAGCAGGCATGAAATCTTCCCTGTCTTAATCAGTTTGTCCACACAGGAACAATTACTCCAATCTGATTCACTATCCCTGCCAGCCTCAAAATACATTCCCACTGTCAGCAAAACTAAAAATGGACCTAAAATGCTTTAGACATACAATGCTGAGAAAGACTTCAGTCTTAGGATAGATTTTTTCTAACAACAATCTGCATCCCTCGAGTTTCTAAGTGAGAGTGGGAAATGTTTAAGATCTGACCTCTTTGTTTGTCCATTCATTGCCACTTCCAAACCAAAGAAGACAGAACCTCTTTGGGCCACACATGTAAATACCCAGACATTTAGGAGGGATTTGAGTATGCAATTCATTTGATGGCAGAAGCTCATAGGTGTTCTGAATTAGTTGTTTCTAAGCCTAACACCTCAAGTCAAAAGCAATTTTCCTCTGTTACTACCTCTATTTCTGACCAACTGGCTATAAATTAGAGGTTTCCACGACCCCTCTTTGGGTTCAATTAATTTGCTAGAGCAGCTCACAGAACTCAGAGGAAAATGTTACTTACTATATCACAGGTTTATGATACAAGGATGTAACTCAGGAACTGCCGGATGGGAGAGATGTAGAGGGCAAGGGATGGGGAAGGAGTGTGGAGCTTCCACGTCCTCTGAGTGCATCACTCTCTCAGCACCTCCACATGTTCACCTACCTGGAGCCTTCATCACACAGGCATGATTGAATAAATAATTGGCCATTGGCAATTGGTTCAACCTCCAGCCCCTTGCTCCTCCTCCAGAGGTCAGGGAGGTGGGACTGAAAGTTGCAACCTGATAATCACATGGTTTGGTCTCCTGGCAACCATCTCTCATCTTCAGTTGGGGTCCCAAAGTCACCTCATTAACCTAACAAAAAGACATCTTCATGGCTCTTATCACTTAGGACATTCCAGAGATTTGGGGAGCTGTAAGCCAGAAACTATGGACAAAGACCAAATATTTATGAGAAATATATTTTAGCCATCTGAAACACAAAATACATATTTTTTTTTTATAAATCACAATACTGCACCCTTTATTCAGTTTAGCTATCAGTGTTTCCATGGGGATGGAGGTAGCCTTAAAGCACCTGTCCTTAAACAATCTCTTGCTCTGATGTTAAACAGAGTAGCCTGTAAGAATCAATAATTATCAATGTGCTATAGTGCATTTTATAGCAAGATCATTTCCTTCTTCTAAAAGGAGCAATTTTATTTAAGGTGCACGACCAACAGCATGTAGTGGAATACAGGAGGATAGTAATGAGCTAAGGCAATCCCACTACCTTATGATTCTGTTTCATTTTTATTCCTATTTTCAATGCTCTAACTCTCTATCTCTTTCTTTCTCTCTCTGTTTGTGTGCAAATCCTTCAACATTATATGCATGACCTTGAACAGAGGGACCCTCTAGTGGCTAAATTCTCCAGCAAAATCTGCGATTGCCCTTGCAAAACTGTTTACCTGTGAAGTTAAAAGAAGACGGGGTGGCATTCCATTTTGTGAGTATTAGCAGAAAGCTGAAGTTAATTCTCCTGCTCTCTGACCATTCATGGTGTCCTTCCCTTATCTGTTACAGTACAACATTGAGAAACACTTCAGTCACTGTCCTTACTCTGAGTTGATGTGACAAAATGCAGTTTTAGGGAAAGACATACACACTCTTCACCCAACTTCTCTCTACAAAGTGTTTCCTTTCTATTCTGTGCTGCCTCCAGAGAACAGATAGTGCCTGCGTAATAAATGAAGTGGGAGATTTAGTCATCAGACCTGAGAAAAATTCATGGTGTGAATCCTTGCCCTTGAGAGAATTTGCTGAGTAGCATTAGCCAAGCTATTTTCTGACTACTCTGGCTAAAGATCAAATAGAAACTAAATGTTTCAGAACCATCCAGACAGCTAACTCACGTTGAAGGCACTTTTCTTTTGTGAAATGTAAGTTTCACCGCAGCTCCCACTTCAGATTCAAAAACCTGATTTTTCTAGTATAACCTGGAAGGGGAGAGCTCTGAGATAGAGTGGAGTGGCTTCATTACCCAGGCTTCTGTTTTCAGCCAGCATTCTAGAGAGAACACATCTTAGATTTTAATGAGTTAATTAAATTTCATGCTTAACCCAGAGTGACCCTTAAAAGAAAATTCTTGCTAAATTATTTGAGCAGCATTATTACAAGGAATCATGTCAAGACTCACCTGTAGGTAAAAAACGTGGGAATTTGGGTATGGGGAAGAAAGAAATGTATCAGTTGTCTCTTTTCTTTTTTCCAAAAGTAAAAGAAAACCTGATTCAAGCTACTTTAAGCAAAGAAGGGAACATACTAACATGATTCACTTAAAACTGCGGGAGTTTACTGACAGGTGTTTTTATTACTGTTTCTTAGGCTTTGATGTAGAATCAATCCTTATAGGCTTAGCAGTAGATACAGAAAAATACAAATATCAAGATAGGATAATAAACATAATTTGTCTATTTATCAAAGAAATTGTTGCACATGATAAAGATTATAAGCTCAATATAATAAATGTAATTTGATTTAATATGCTTATAAGTTAATTATACATAAAGGCTAAAATTAAAACCGTTACATTTATCATCTATTTGTATATTTATATATCTTTGTAAGTCCTAATACTTACATATACATACTTACATGTTAATAAATTCATTACTACAGAGTATTACATGAATATCGACCCAAAGAAGGAAATTACAATTTGGGTTGTCTTTCTTTAAAATGATTCAGTTATTTTGTGCCATACTACAAAATAACTTTTTTTCAATAAAAAATGCCTTTTTTATTGTCACAGTTAAAATAAAAATGTGCAGGTGTTAGAGTAGCTGCAGGCACAGCTGACTAAGGTGCTCAGAACTAGGTTTCTTTCCATCTTCTAGTTTCTCTCTCAGGGTAGAAAGGTGAGTGCTGTAGCTACAAAACTTAAAACCTCTCAGCTTCAAATCCAGCAAGTTAGAGTATCTGTCTTTCAAAGGCCTCAGTAGGTCTCATAGTTTCTCACTGTCCTGACAGGTTTAAATATCTACCTGTGACAGAAGAATACGAGATCCTAATTGGCCAGATCTGTGTTAGCTGGCACCACCTGACTGAGTAGGAATGAGGGGGTAAGACCCCAAATGCATATTGGAACTGACTTTACGGGGAAGTGGAGCAGATGCAGAGCAAGAAGGTGAAGCAAGAATAAAGTGCTTCTCTGTAGCCCAGCCTACACTTCAAACCAGTTATATCAAACCCACTCCTGGAGTCCCAAACAAGATAAATCCAAGGAGAAACATGCCAAGACACATATTAATCAAACTATCAAAATTGAATACAAAGAAAGAATATTAAAAGCAGCAAGGGAAAAGCAACAAATAACATTCAAGGGAATCCCCATAAGGTAAACAGCTTTCTTTCAGCAGAAACTCTGCAAGCCAGAAGGGAGGGGCAGGACATATTTAAAGTGATGAAAGGAAGAAAGCTACAACCAAGATTACTCTACCCAGCAAGGATCTCATTCAGATTCAACAGAGAAATTAAAGTGTTTACAGAAAAGCAAAAGTTAAGAGAATTCAGCACCACCAAACCAGCTTTACAACAAATGCTAAAGGAACTTCTCTAGGCAGGAAACACAAGAGAAGGAAAAGACCTACAATAACAAAACCAAAACAATTAAGAAAACGGTAATAGGAGCATACATATCGGTAACTAATTTAAGTGTAAATGGATTAAATGCTCCAACCAAAAGACATAGACTGGCTGAATGGATACAAAAACAAGACCCATATATTGCTGTCTACAAGAGACCCCCACAGACCTAGGGACACATACAGACTGAAAGTGAGGGGATGGAAGAAGATGTTCCATGAAAATGGAAATCAAAATAAAGCTGGAGTAGCAATTCTCAAATCAGACAAAATAGACATTAAAATAAAGATGATTACAAGAGACAAAGAAGGACACTACATAATGATCAAGGGATCAAATCAAGAAGAAGATATAACAATTATAAATATTTATGCACCCAACATAGGAGCACCTCAATACCTAAGGCAAATGCTAACAGCAATAAAAGGGAAAATCGACATATATTATATATAATATACGTATATATAATATATATATAATACATATTATATATACTATATATATTATATATACGTATATTATATATATTATATATACGTATATTATATATTATATATATACTTATATATTTATTTATATACTTATATACTTATATATATACTTATATATATGTATATATATATACTTATATATATGTATTATATATATGTATATATATATGCTATATGCTGTCTACAAACTGGTGACATGTACAGTGGCAGGTTCATAGTTCCACCAAGAATGTTTCTGCCTCAAAGGCCACACTTTTTCTTTTCACTATTTACAACTTACTGTGGCATTATTTTATGAAGCAGTGTGATGTTGTTTTAGTAATCCATTATATTTTATATCAGAGTCAATAAAAATTTTGACAAACAGTTCTTTACAGAAAGTTAATATGTTGCTATACAAGTCTTTAAATATGATTCATCTGGGAGTGAAAGAATTAAGGGTTACATCAGAACAGACATTCCTGAATAAAATAAAAATAATAAATTACATATTATTAAAGTTACCATAAGAAAATAAAAATATGTATTATTGAGCCTAGGAAGAATATGATAAGTAATGCTTTAGAGTACTGTTATCACTCAATATTCTAACATATAAGGAAGTTGTTGCTTTTAGTCATGGAAAATCTCTTGCCGTATTTCAGGACATATAGCCCTTCAAATAAAGAGGAACCACTGAAGAAGTATTATTACTAGATCTACTCTTCAAAAGAATGAGTCTGCAGTTATTAACTAGGAATCTGAAAAACAGTCTTTCATAAATAAAGCCATGTTAAATATTCTATGATTTTAAATGGGTCAATAAGTACAATTTTTGAAGTCTCATAATTAAAATGTGATTTTATCACTTTAAAGAAACAGTTTTTTCTTACAAAGAAAGTAGGTAAAGATACATATCTCTTAGAAGCAAATAAAGTTAGATGTTCATAAGATAAACTGATCATGAATCCTTTTTATTATGTTTGCAGCAGGAATTGGACTTCAAACTCATACAATACAAACACAGCTCTTTTTTCCACTATTTCCAATGGACTTACGTGAAGTTTCTTCCTGACTCCTGAAGTTGTCTACCTCACTAGACTGATGTCACGTAAATACAACTATAAACTATTACTCAACTGGACAAGAAATAATCTTTTCATTGTGAGACAGTAAATATTCACTTCTCAATGGGTATGTGCAAATGTGAAAAGCAAAACAGAAGGTAACCTCTGGTACTACTTTGAATCATCACAGTGCTGAGCATAAATTTTCTTGGTCTTTCCCCTGAGTTTCAAACTAAATACATTTCGACAACCATTGAAAAGCAGATAGGGAGAGACTCAGTAAAATGTCAAAATGCCTTGGAGATTGTCCAAGCAGAAGTCTGTCAATGATGGGAGTGATGAATGCACGGAAAAAACAAACAAAAAAAACTAAGACATAGGTTTTGACCTACTTTGATATTTCAAAGCATTTGATAGGTTTCTCCTTGTATCTTTCTATATTTTTCTCAATAATCTAGAGAGTCAAACAATTACATCATTGTGTCAGGGGAAAATATAATGCTACAGAGAAATATTAAATGTGTGAACTACTACCTTTTCAAGTGAAGGAATCAGACAATTGGATCTGGATCTTAATAGTTCCAAGGAAATGTTCAGCCAGTTATAGTTATTTGTAACTTGCCATGTACTAAATGGCTCATTAATAATGTGTATTTCTATTTTGGCAGGAGATAAATAAATATCACAGGCATAATTCATTTGGAATCTTTCTAGGCAAATGTAAGTATTGTCAAGCAGCCTCTGATATTTCACAAGCATTAGTTCCTAGCAGTTCTACCTATCCAAACCCTCCTTAATCTAAAAGCCAAGAAATTTATTATAAGGATCAAAGCTCAAAAATAATTATAGGAATTTTTGCATATAGAGGAATACAAAAATATCCACACCCAGAAAGGTAAAATTCATGTCAGGCATCCAATCTAAAATTACCAGACACACACAGAAGCAAGAATACATGATATGCATTGAGAAGGAATATCAGTTAACTGAAAGAGACCCAAATTGACATAGATATTAAAATTAGAAAACAAGGCCATTTGGATTATTATTATAATTGTATTTCACATGTTCAATGAATTAAGTAGTGACTTGAAAGAAATAAAAAGACTGTAAATGAACTTCTAGAAATGAAAATTTCAAGTTTTGAGATGAAAAATACATCTGATAGGATTAAAGGCAGATTAGACTGTGCAGAAGAAAAGATTCATAAACTTTAAGACATAGCAAAGGAAACTATCCAAAATTTAAAACAGAGAAATAATCAAATAAAAATAAAAAGAGCATCAGGGAGCTTGTAGCACAACTTTAAGAATCCTAATATATGTGGAATTAGAATCGTCAAAGGAGGGAACAGAAAAAATTTGAAGAAATAGTGGCCAACATTTTTCCAAATTGATGAACGTTAATAAATGCATAGATCCAAGAAGTTCACAAAACCCAAAAGACAAGAAACTCATACCAAGGCACATTGTAATTAAATTGCTCAAAACCAGTAATAAACAGAACATCTTAAAAGCAGCCAGGGGTGGAAAAGCACACTACTTTCAAAGGAAAAGAAAAACAAAAGCTTGACAGCATTTTATTATCAGAAAAATATTCGAGTGATAAAAAAGAGTGGAGCAACATCTTTTAAGTACAGAAAGGAAACACTGTCAACCTAGCATTTTATCTCCAGCAAAAATATCTTTCAAAAGAAAAGTCAAAATAAAGACTTTTAGACTTGCAAAAGCAGAAATAGTTTATCAGCACCAGACCTGTACCACCGGACATGATGAACAAAGCCCTTCAAAGCAGAAGGAAACTACCAAGTGAAACGATGGTTGGAGCTATGAACAAAGGCCACTAGACATGCTAAATAAATAAGATACTCTCCTTTATTTAAATTGAATTAATATTGATATTATTATTTAATATTTAATACTTAATATTAAGTCCAACAAATATAAGATAGATAATACATCATGACCAAGTGGGTTTTATCCCAAGAATGCCATCATATTAATAAACTAAGAAAGAAAACAATAAGGCAATCTCAATAAAAGCAGATAAAGCACTTGACAAATTACAAAGCCTTCCAGATAAAATTTCAGCAATCGAATTAAACTTTCTCAACCTAATAAATGCCTTCTATAAAAAAAAATGCAGATAACAATATACTTAGTGGTGAAAGATTGAAACTTTTCTCTATGATCAGGAACAAGGTAAAAGTGTCCGTCCTTACCACTTCTCTATAAAGTCTGGAAAAATAAAGTCATCCTGACTGTAACAAAAGAAGTAAAACTGTTTTGATTCGAAGATGACATAGTGTGTTACATAGAAAATCTACAAAAGTAGGAATCTACTAAAAAGCTACTAGAAGTAATAAGTCAATTCGTAGGCTTAAATTATGAACACAGAACCAACCCACAAAAAGCAATAGTACTAGCAAAGATTATAAAGAAATCAAAGTTAAAAATATTTTAATAGCATGAAAAAGTATAAAATATTTAAGGGTAATTCTGACAAAAATTATAAGAGCTGCCTGATTAAACTTAAACTATACTGTTAAGACAAATTAAAGAGATTAAATAAATTGTGAGATGCTCTATGTTCATGGAATAGAGATTCAATATACTTATGATGCCAATTCTGTCTGACACTATTCCAATTGAAATCCCACCAGATATTTTTCTGGAGAAACTAAAGTAAATTTTAAAATTTATATTGAAACAAGAAGAACCTCTGGAACAGCCAAAACAAATTTGAAGAATAAGGTTGGAGGCTAAAATTATCTGACTTTGAGATTTACTCTAAAACTGTAGGAAATAAGACAGTGAGATATTAGCATAAATATAGACGAAGAGATAATGGAACAGAGTAGATAGTCAACATATACGGACAACTGATTTTTGATAAAGATGCAAAAGCAATTCAGTGGAGAAATTATAATCATTTCATCAAATGATGCTGGGACATATTTTTTTTTAATTTTGATGCAAATCTCACATCATATACAAAACTTAACTCAGAATGGAGACTTAAATATAAAACTAGAACTTTAACTAAATGACAGTATAGGAGAAAATCTTTATGACATTGGATAAAGCAAAAAAGTTCTGAGATAAGATGTCAAAAGTGTGATCCATAAGATAGAGTTACACAGTTACTACATTGGTCAAAAGTTAAAAGTCTGGCATTACCATGTGTTGGTGAAGATATGTAGAAAACTGAAATTTTGGTACACTGGTAATGGGAACGTAAAACAGGATAATCACTTTGGAACATTTGTATTAAACTTGCTCTTCTGTTTTGGGTAGACCATAATGAATTAAATACTCAGAAGTGGTGTACCATGAAAAGTATGTATTTCAATTTGTTCAATTGGAAATTTACTTTCTAGAGGCAAAACAAAAACTGCCCGTATGGGAATTCCTCTGATATTTCTCTACCATCACAACCTCCAAAGTACAATCTAGATGGCTATCATTATTTTTTGAGGTGCACTGTTTACCTGTGGCAGCTATGACAATGCAGTTTTTAGATCTCTAGCTATGGGGCTCCAGCTGCTGTACTCCAAAATTCAGCCTCATGTTTGCACCAAGTTCATGGTTTCAGTTACTCTCAGTCAGGTGTTAGACACAGCAGCATGCCACTTCAGACCCATTTCTGGAGACACAGTATTCCTCTCAGGAGCCATGCTGGCTTGCTCCTGAGATTATCAGTCCTGGATTATCAGGACTCCCCTGATAATCTTGTCTAATTTTCTTGAGAACTTCACTGCAGACTAAGATGCTTTCACCCCACATTCCTTCAGTTGAGATCGCACCTGCGTCATGGTCTGACAGCACTTCTCTCCTTCCTGGCTTCATCCCAATTTTTGCTCACAGGTTGTTCCCCTAATAAATGTCTTGTATGTTTAATCTAATATTGTCATCTGCTTCTCGTAGAACCTGGACTAACACAATGACTAAAGCCATATATGCTTTGTGTCAAATATAAGCCCTAGGACAGTGGTTAAATGTATTTCAGAATTCATTTATTCAATTTGTGACTTCAATAAACCAGTTCAGTCAGAAGCTGATATCCAAGAAATGGACTGCCACACCTTCATACTTTGCCTATTTTCCTTTTATTCTGTGGGCAATACTGAAACATTGAGAGCTCTTTTGGCTTTATTTTTTATTGTGTTTTAACAGAAGAGTAACATTATAGAATTTTTCTTTAGAGGGTTTAGATCAGGAAGGGATCTAAATGGAAATAAAAGGAGGAGAAAGAAGACCATGATAATTTTCTAGAGAGAACATACAGCTGCTGTCAGGATAGGGAGTAAGAGGTAGATATGAGAGATATTGTAAAGATAGAGTCAACCGAACTCGGCAACTGGGTGTCTATGCAGAACAAGATTTTATGTTAATCCTTTTTTGTGGAAGTACTTCAAACATAGAGTATATTCATTCTTATGTTCTCAAACTGAGTATATTGAACAAAACTTGTGCTTTCCTTGGTTGGAAATGCAATATATTTCAATGATCATTTCAGGGCTCTGATCTTTAAAAATTTTGTACCTTTGTATAATTTATTAAAGATTTTTTCCTTTCACTTATTTTCAACTACATCATACTGCTGCTAGATAATTACAGACTACAAGTAAAATAAGAGACAATAATGTATAACAAGGAAAAATGAAAACACATCCATGCAAAAAAAAAAGAAATTGTACATTAATGATCACAGCAGCATCACTCATAATAGCCAAAAAGTGGAAATGACTCAAATGCCCATCAACTATTGGATAGATAAATGAAACGTGATATATCCATATAATTGAATATTATTTGGAAATAAAAAGGAATAAATTACAGCATGGATGAACCTTGAAAATGTTATGCTAAGTGTGATCACATATTTTATGATTTCATTTATGTGAAATGTCTAGAATAAGCAAATATATAGATAGAAAGTAAGTTAGTGATTGCCAAGGGCTGGGGGGGGGAGGAAATGGTAGAGTTGGATAGAAATGGGAAGGGAGTAACTGTTAATGTGTGCAGGGTGTTTTTAGGGGTGATGAAAATTTATTGTAGTGATGGTTACATCTATATGATTATACTAACACCATCATATTGTATACTTTAAATTGATGAGTTATATTTGAATTATATCTCAGTAAATCTTTTTTTTTTAAGATTTTCTTTTTGATGTGGACCATTGTTAAAGTTTTTATCGAATTTGTTACAATATTGCCCCCATTTTTTGTTTTGGTTTTTTGGCCGCGAGGCACACGGGGTCCCAGCTCCCCAACCAGGGATCAAAGCCACACCCCATGCATTGGAAGGTGAAGTCTCAACCACTGGACCACCAGGGAAGTCCCCTTCAATAAAGATTTAAGCAAAAATGTAGTCAGTAGGACTGTGAGAATAAATCCCTCAAGACTGAAACTATAAAGTTAAAGGAATCTATGAATGTCCCCTTTACAGAATATTAAGTTGTTAATATAGTGTGTGTGTAAAGCATATTTATTAGCTTTACTTAAGTCCAATCTAATAATAAGTCAGATTTTACTTAATACATCTCCCCTTGAAGTTGATCTCCATGTTGTGAGACAAACTCACCCCATGGATTATTTTCTTATCAGTCAACCATGAGACTCCCAATTCCTTTACTTTAATGTTTCTTATAAAACTCAATCAAGGAGACAAATAAAACTCATGACTTAACATTTCTTAATGCCCTAAAGATTTTTAGTCTTCAACAGGAAGATACTCACTGCAACCATTCTTTCCTATCTATGGAGAACTAGATCCACTCATTATAAGAATGGCTACTTACTGTAGTAAGTCATCTACCTAGGAAAAAAGTTACTTATCTGAGCTCAGTGTTGATCTAAATGTTAGAGGCAAAACCTAGAATAACATGTTATATTTCCAATCATCTGGTTATTTTGTGATATTTGAAATTTTTGTATAAATACCAATTTTATTAATAAATCACATTCTTAATAAATAATTTAACTAAATACATTTTATTCAACAATCTTTAGATTGTTTAAGTTTTCACTGCACATGTTTCCATCTAAGAACCAGAGAACTTTTTTGCATGGTGTTAAGTTTTAAAATAATTAATTTAGTTCACAGGGTTTGTTCTATAAAATAACTTCACTAAAGACAGCATTGTAAAATCTCAATGTGAAGCTATAAAACATAATAAAGTTTAATTTGAAAACTTAACAAAGTCCATGGAGACTCAACCACATTTTATGACAATTCATTGTAATTACTGTTAATACTGCCAAGATGTAGAAATATTGTGTATAAGCTTTCCTCATTTTTTCAGTTACCACTGCAATGTCTACAAGCACAATAGGTTAGCTATCACAGAATGATGGTGATAAAAATTAAGTGTGGTGGAAAGACCCAGAGGAGAAAGTAAGAAAACGAGATTTACAGCATGCATGCATTTTCCCTTCTTTTTCTTAAACTTTATAGTGATATCTTTGACATATAAAAATTATATATATATTCATGCTGTATATCTTGATGTTTTAATTTATGTATACATTGTGAAAAATGCATCACAATCAAGCTAAATAACTTATCCATCACTTCTACATAATTACCATTGTGTGTGCTGAGAAGATTTAATTTAAGATATATTCTCAGCAAATTTCAAATATGAAATATAGTATTGTTAACTATCATCACCCTGCTGTAAATTAGATCTCCAAAACTCATTCATCTTGCAGACTGAAACTTTATATCCTTTGACCTGTATCTTCTCCTTTCCTCTTGCCTACCCCTTACCCCTGGCAACCACCGTTCTATTCTTTGCTTCTATGTGTTTGATTGACTCTTTAAGTGATTTCACATATAAGTGAAATCATGCAGTATTTGTCTTTCTGTGTCTGGCTTATCTCACTTAGCATAATGTGCTCTAGGTTCATCCATGTTGTCACAAATGGTAGGACTTCCTTCTTTTTAAATGTGGAATAATATTCTATTGTATGTGTGTACCACATTTTCTTCATCCATTCATCCACTGACACTTAGGTTGTTTCTGTATCTTGGTTATTGTGAATAATGCTACAATGAACATGTGGGTGTGGATATCTCTTCGATATTCAGATTTAATTTCCTTTGGATATGTACCCAGAAGAGGAATTGCTGGGTGATATGGTAGTTCTATTTTAAATTTTTTGAGGGATCTCATACTGTTTTCTGAAATGGCTATACCAATTTACATTCCCACCAAGAATGTACAAGATTTCCCTTTTCTTCACATCATCACCAACACTTGTTATCTTTTGTCTTTTTCATAACATCCATCATAACATGTGTGAGGTGATAATCTCATTGCGGTTTTGATTTGAATTTCATACTTCTTGATTTCAAAATATATTACAAATCAATAGTAACCAAAAGAGTATGGTGCAGGCATAAAAACAGACGTATCAGCCAATGGAATAGAATAGAGAGCCCAGAAATAAATCCACATATTCATGATTTCCAGATGTTTGATAAGGGTGTCAATAAACACAATGGGGAAAGGATAGTCTCTTCAATAAACAGTGTTGGTAAAACTGGATATAAACATGCAGAAGAATGAAAGTGTACACTTATCTCACACCATATACAAAAATCAACTCAAAATGAACTAAAGACTTAAATATAAGACCTGAAACTGTAAAACTGCTACAGTAAATCATAGGGGAAAATCTTTTCAACATTGGTCTTGACAATGGTTTTTTGGTCATAATATCAAAAACACAAGCAACAAAAATAAAAATAGACAAGTGGAATTTCCTCAAACTGAATACCTTCTGCACAGCAAAGGAAGCAATCAACAGACTGCAAAAGCAGTTTATGAAATAGGAGAAAGTATTTGCAAACCACATACCTGATAAGCGGTTAATATCCAAAATTTATAAGGAACTCAAACAATTTAATAGGAAAAATAAAATAAAAACTAATGAAAGCTAGTGGGAAGCAGCCTCATAGCACAGGGAGATCAGCTCCGTGCTTTGTGACCACCTAGAGGGGTGGGATAGGGAGGGTGAGAGGGAGACACAAGAGGGAGGAGCTATGGGGATATATGTATATGTATAGCTGATTCACTTTGTTATAAAGCAGAAACTAACACACCATTGTAAAGCAGTTATACTCCAATAAAGATGTTTAAAAAAAAAAAAAAACCAAGTCAGTAACAACAACAAAAAAGTAAACCTCGGGCTTCCCTGGTGGCGCAGTGGTTGAGAATCTGCCTGCTAATGCAGGGGACGTGGGTTCGAGCCCTGGTCTGGGAGAGTCCCACATGCCGCGGAGCAACTGGGCCCGTGAACCAAAACTACCGAGCCTGCCCATCTGGAGCCTGTGCTCCGCAACAAGAGAGGCCGTGATAGTGAGAGGCCTGCATACTGCAATGAAGAGTGGCCCCCGCTTGCCACAACTAGAGAGAGCCCTCGCACAGAAATGAAGACCCAACACAGCAAAAATAAATTAATTAATTAATAAACTCCTACCTCCAACATCTAAAAAAAAAAAAGTAAACCTAACACATTTAACGTGTTTTGCTACAGAAATACTTTTTTTGCTTCAGAAATATTCTTTGAGATAAATTCTTAATGACTATTGAGAAAACAGTAATACGGCACAGATGAATCATGCATGAGATTAACTTTGGTTAGTATATTTTAATTGATATTATGGGACCTGTGTCCCAGAAGAAGATTGAGGGAATTATCCATCAGGGTGATGGCCAAGTATTTTGGGGAGGTGGGAAGTGAAGTGAAAATAAACCAACATTTTCTGAAAAAAAAAAAAAAAAACTAATGAAAAATGGACAAAGGACATGAATAGACATTTCGCAAAAGAAGGCATATAAATGGCCAACAGGTGAACTACAGATGAGCAACAAAAGGTGTTCAGCATGTACTACTTTTGACCAGTTTTGGGAATCTATCTTGCAGCTGTATTCACACAGGAAAATAAAAGTATATGTACAGGATGTTCACAGTGATCACAATTTGTAATGGCCAAAAGTTGGGATCATACAGAATATTGACACGGGTCCAGTTTCTATTTGAATCTGTCATCAGCACTTTCAACAGAATAACAGAGACAAGGAAATGACAGTTTGTCATGGTGTGTGCCTGCCTGAAGACAGTCTGAAGAGGCTATTTACAAAGATGCAGACAACCCACCATGAGCTAGCCCACCCGCTGTGTCCTGCTCAGATTTGAGAGGCATTTACCAAATGTCAAATGGGTGCCAGGTGCTCCGGCAGAAATTACCACAGAATCTTACTGAATCAATTACCCAAAAGGCAGTGTTTCTAAAAGAGTCAAGTGGGTCTCAGGGAAGAGGAAGAGAAAAGATTTTTTACTCCAGAAGACCAAGTTTCCAGATAAACACTGGTCACTCATGCCGAATGCAGGAACAAGTGTTGTGTAAACTGACCACAAACCTGATTTCTTTCATTTTCTCATCCAGTGTAGGTCAACCACCAAACACATCTCACTCTGACTCCAGGATTTTGCTTATAATATCCTCCTTTTAGTAATGTCCTTCTACAACTCAGTTATAATTGTAAGCATTCTATGAACCAGGCTTCCCCAGTCTTTCCTTTCTAGTGGATGTGTAACCAATGCCAAGGGCATTACTTTAAATGTTATTGTAAATAAATAAATAAATATGTGTACATAATATATATAAGATGATATGAATAAGCCAAAAATATATAGAAATAACTTTAAAAGTTTTATCTGTCTTTTTCCTGTAAATGATGAGGCTATTTCCATATCAGTAAATACATCTCTACATCATTTCTCTTGAAGAGTTCATAATAATGTATTGTATAGACACAGGGATGCACCAAAATTGATTAAAACACAGTGATATTATTAGATACTAAAAAACCAACATTGTAATAAAGATCCCTATACACATGTCTGAGTACACACTTTGTTTTTTACTACTTTCCCACATCAAATGCTTAGATATGTATTATTGGCTCAATTGTCCTGCAGTATTTCTGCAGCAAATGCCTACAGAAGAAAATGCAAGCCATTTTTATATTCACCAAACAGATACAATTTATTTTCTTAATTGGCTCACAAATAGTGGGTAGCATCACTATTTTTAAATCTTGGAAAATCTATAGTCAAACATAATATGTTTATCATTTGAATAGTTCATATTTTTTTTCTAAGCTTTGATATTGATTAAATTATATAGAAGTATCTATTTTTTGATGGCTTCCTAGAATTTTCTACAAAGTTCTCTAGGCATGGTGGTGATAAAAAGTGTGTTTTTTTGTTGTCACACTTTGAATATCTTTTATGTTGTTGGCCTATTCCGTTCAAAAAGTGTTTTTTAATGTGTGATTTTATCCACCATTTTATAATAGTAAGCTTTCGTATTTCTTTTTTTTTTTTTTATAAATAGCCCTGTCCATGATCTATCTTCAAAAAATATATTCTTATCTCAATTTGTAAACTCCGTTAACTTTCTACTAGTACATATTCTCCTTAGGTGTGCATGCATAGGCATGTGTGTGTGTCTGTCTGTGTGCTGCTTCTCTCGATGGCATGGTTTATTTATTCTAATTTTTCCTTTAATAATAAAACACTAAAAGATATCAGTATTCTACTTTATACATCTTGGAATAAATACAGTAAGTTTTTATATATATTATTGTCATTATAATAGTAGTTTTTTTTTTCCTCTTTGGCAAATGTTTTAGGTAGATTTGTTTTAAATTTCTAGGTATTAGGATGAGGGGAAGATGGCGGAAGAGTATGACGCGGAGATCACCTTCCTCCCAACAGATACACCAGAAATACATCTACACGTGGAACAACTTCTACAGAACACCTACCGCACGCTGGCAGAAGACCTCACACCTCCCAAAAGGCAAGAAACTCCCCACGTACCTGGGTAGGGCAAAAGAAAAAAGAATAAATAGAGACAAAAGGATAGGGATGGGACCTGCACCCGTGGGAGGGAGCTGTGAAGGAGGAAAGGTTGCCACACACTAGGAAGCCCCTTCGCGGGCGGAGACTGCGGGTGGCGGAGGGGGGAAGCTTCCAGGCAGCGGTTGAGAACACAGCAACAGGGGTGCGGAGGGCAAAGCAGAGAGATTCCCGCACAGAGGATCGGTGCCGACCGGCACTCACCAGTCCAAGCGGCTTGTCTGCTCACCCGCCGGGGCGGGCGGGGCTGGGAGCTGAGGCTCGGGCCTCCTTCGGAGCGCAGGTAGAGGACTGGCATTGGCGGTGTGAACACAGCCTTCAGGGGGTTAGTGCACCACGGCTAGCCGGGAGGGAGTCTGGGGAAAAGTCTGGACCTGCCGAAGAGGCAAGAGACTTTTTCTTCCCTCTTTGTTTCCTGGTGTGTGAGGAGAGGGGATTAAGAGCGCTGCTTAAAGGAGTTCCAGGGACGGAGGCGAGCCGCGGCTAACAGCACAGACCCCAGAGACGTGCATGAGACGCTAAGGCTGTTGCTGCCGCCACCAAGAAGCCTGTGTGCGAGTACAGGTCACTATCCACACCCCCTTCCGGGGAGCCTGTGCCGCCCGCCACTGCCAGAGTTCCGGGATCCAGGGACAACTTCCTCTGGAGAACGCACGGCGCGCCTCAGGCTGGTGCAACGTCACGCCGGCCTCTGCCGACGCAGGCCCGCCCCGCACTCGGTGCCCCTCCCTCCCCCCCGGCCTTAGTGAGCCAGAGTCACCGAAGCAGCTGCTCCTTTAACCCAGTCCTGTCTGAGCGAAGAACAGACGCCCTCCGGCGATCTACACACAGAGGCGGGCCAAATCCAAAGCTGAGCCCCGGGAGCTGTGAGAACAAAGAAGGGAAAGGGAAATCTCTCCCAGCAGCCTCAGGAGCAGCGGATTAAAGCTCCACAATCAACTTGATGTACCTGCACTGTGGAATACATGAAAAGACAACGAATCATCCCAAATTGAGGAGGTGGACTTTGAGAGCAAGATTTATGATTTTTTCCCCTTTACCTCTTTTTGTGAGTGTGTATGTGTATGCTTCTGTGTGAGATTTTGTCTGTATAGCTTTGCTTCCACCATTTGTCCTAGGGTTCTATCCGTCCGTTTTTTATTGTTTCTTTGTTTGCTTTTTTAAATTTGTTTTCTTAATAATTATTTTTTATTTTAATAATTTTATTTTACTTTATCTTCTTTCTTTCTTTCTTTCTTTCTTTCTTTCTTTCTTTCCTTCCTTCCTTCCTTCCTTCCTTCCTTCCTTCCTTCCCTCCTTTAGACAACTATTCTGAGCCGTGTGGATGAAAGGCTCTTGGTGCTGCAGCCAGGAGTCAGTGCTGTGCCTCTGAGGTGGGAGAGCCAATTTCAGGACACTGGTCAACAAGAGACCTCCCAGCTCCACATAATATCAAATGAAGAAAATCTCCCAGAGATCTCCATCTCAACACCAGCAGCCAGCTTCACTCAACGACCAGCAAGCTACAGTGCTGGACATCCTATGCCAAACAACTAGCAAGACAGGAACACAACCCCACCCATTAGAAGAAAAGCTGCCTAAAATCATAATAAGGGCACAGACACCCCAAAACACACCACCAGACGTGGACCTGCCCACCAGAAAGACAAGATCCAGCCTCATCCACCAGAACACAGGCACTACTCCCCTCCACCAGAAAGCCTACACAACCCACTGAACCAACATTAGGCACTGGGGACAGACACCAAAAACAATGGGAACAATGAACCTGCAGCCTGCAAAAAGGAGACCCCAAACACAGTAAGATAAGCAAAATGAGAAGACAGAAAAACACACAGTGGATGAAGGAGCAAGATAAAAACCCACCAGACCTAACAAATGAAGAGGAAATAGGCAGTCTACCTGAAAAAAAATTCAGAATAATGATAGTAAACATGATACAAAATCTTGGAAATAGAATGGAGAAAATGCAAGAAACATTTAACAAGGACCTAGAAGAACTAAAGATGAAACAAACAACGATGAACAACACAATAAATGAAATTAAAAATACTCTCCATGGGCTCAATAGCAGAATAACTGAGGCAGAAGAACGGATAAGTGACCTGGAAGATAAAATAGTGGAAATAACTACTGCAGAGCAGAATAAAGGAAAAAGAATGAAAAGAACTGAGGACAGTCTCAGAGACCTCTGGGAAAACACTAAATGCACCAACATTCAAATTATAGGGGTTCTAGAAGAAGAGAAAAAGAAAAGGACTGAGAAAATATTTGAAGAGATTATAGTTGAAAATTTCCCTAATATGGGAAAGGAAATAGTTAATCAAGTTCAGGAAGCACAGAGAGTCCCATACAGGATAAATCTAAGGAGAAATGTGCCAAGACACATATTAATCAAAGTGTCAAAAATTAAATACAAAGAAAACATATTAAAAGCAGCAAGGGAAAAACAACAAATAACACACAAGAGAATCCCCATAAGGTTAACAGCTGATCTTTCAGCAGAAACTCTGCAAGCCAGAAGGGAGTGGCAGGACATATTTAAAGTGATGAAGGAGAAAAACCTGCAACCAAGATTACTCTACCCAGCAAGGATCTCTTTCAGATTTGATGGAGAAATTAAAACCTTTACAGAAAAGCAAAAGCTGAGAGAGTTCAGCACCACCAAACCAGCTTTACAACAAATGGTACAGGAACGTCTCTAGGCAAGAAACACAAAAGAAGAAAAAGACCTACAATAACAAACCCAAAACAATTAAGAAAATGGGAATAGGAACATATATATCGATAATTACCTTAAATGTAAATGGACTACATGCTCCCACCAAAAGACACAGATTGGCTGAATGGATACAAAAACAAGACCCATATATATGCTGTCTACAAGAGACCCACTTCAGACCTAGAGACACATACAGACTGAAAATAAGGGGATGGAAAAAGGTATTCCATGCAAATGGAAATCAAAAGAAAGCTGAAGTAGCAATTCTCGTATCAGACAAAATAGACTTTAAAATAAAGACTGTTAGAATAGACAAAGAAAGACACCACATAATGATAAAGGGATCAATCCAAGAAGAAGATATAACAATTGTAAATATTTATGCACCCAACATAGGAGCACTTCAATACATAAGGCAAATACTAAGAGCCATAAAAGGGGAAACCAACAGTAACACATTCATAGTAGGGGACTTTAACACCCCATTTTAACCAATGGACAGATCATCCAAAATGAAAATAAATAAGGAAACACAAGCTTTAAATAATACATTAAACAAGATGGACTTAATTGATATTTATAGGACATTCCATCCCACAACAACAGAATAAACATTTTTCTCAAGTGCTCATGGAACATTCTCCAGGATAGATCATATCTTGGGTCACAAATCAAGCCTTGGTTAATTTAAGAAAAGTGAATTTGTATCAAGTATCTTTTCCAACCACAATGCTATGAGACTAGATATAAATTACAGGAAAAGATCTGTAACAAACACATGGAGGCTAAACAATACACTACTTAATAACGAAGTGATCACTGAAGAAATCAAAGAGGAAATCATAAAATACCTAGAAACAAATGACAATGGAGACATGACGACCCAATACCTATGGGATGCAGCAAAAGCAGTTCTAAGATAGAAGTTTATAGCAATACAGTCCTACCTTAAGAAACAGGAAACATCTCGAATAAACAACCTAAACTTGCATATAAAGCAACTAGAGAAAGAAGAACAAAAACCCCCAAAGTTAGCAGAAGGAAAGACATCATAAAAAATCGGATCAGAAATAAATGAAAAAGAAATGAAGGAAACGATAGCAAAGATCAATAAAACTAAAAGCTGGTTCTTTGAGAAGATAAACAAAATTGATAAACCATTAGCCAGACTCATCAAGAAAAAAAGGAAGAAGACTCAAATCAATAGAATTAGAAATGAAAAAGGAGAAGTAACAACTGACCCTGCAGAAATACAAAATATCGTGAGAGATTACTACAAGCAACTCTATGCCAATAAAATGGACAACCTGGAAGAAAAGGACAAATTCTTAGAAATGGACAACGTACCAAGACTGAATCAGGAAGAAATAGAAAATATGAACAGACCAATCACAAGCACTGAAATTGAAACTGTGATTAAAAATCTTCCAACAGACAAAAGCCCAGGACCAGATGGCTTCACAGGCGAATTCTATCAAACATTTAGAGAAGAGCTAACACCTACCCTTCTCAAACACTTCCAAAATATAGCAGAGGGAGGAACACTCCCAAACTCATTCTATGAGGCCACCATCACCTTGATACCAAAACCAGACAAGGATGTCACAAAGAAAGAAAACTACAGGCCAATATCACTGATGAACATAGATGCAAAAATCCTCAACAAAATCCTAGCAAACAGAATCCAACAGCACATTAAAAGGATCATACACCATGATCAAGTGGGGTTTATCCCAGGAATGCAAGGATTATTCAATAGACGCAAATCAATCAATGTGAAAAACCGTATTAACAAATTGAAGGAGAAAAACCATATGATCCTCTCAATAGACGCAGAGAAAGCTTTTGACAAAATTCAACACCCATTTATGATAAAAACCCTCCAGAAAGTAGGCATAGAGGGAACTTTCCTCAACATAATAAAGGCCATATATGACAAAGACACAGCAGCATCGTCCTCAACCGTGAAAAACTGAAAGCATTTCCACTAAGATCAGGAACAAGACATGGTTGCCCTCTCTCACCACTCTTATTCAACATAGTTTTGGAAGTTTTAGCCACAGCAGTCAGAGAAGAAAAGGATATAAAATGAATCCAATCGGAAAAGAAGAAGTAAAGCTGTCACTGTTTGCAGATGACATGGTACTATACATAGAGAATCCTAAATATGCTACCAGAAAACTACTAGACCTAATCAATGAATTTGGTAAAGTAGCAGGATACAAAATTAATGCACAGAAATCTCTGGCATTCCTATACACTAATGATGAAAAATCTAAAAATGAAATCAAGAAAACACTCCCATTTACCATTGCAACAAAATGAATAAAATATCTAGGAATAAACCTACCCAAGGAGATAAAAGACCTGTATGCAGAAAATTATAAGACACTGATGAAAGAAATTAAAGATGATACAAATAGATGGAGAGATATACCATGTTCTTGGATTGGAAGAATCAACATTGTGAAAATGACTCTACTACCCAAAGCAATCTACAGATTCAATGCAATCCCTATCCAACTACCACTGGCATTTTTCACAGAACTAGAACAAAGAATTTCACAATTTGTATGGAAACAAAGAAGACCCCGAATATCCAAAGCAATCTTGAGAACAAAAAACAGAGCTGGAGGAATCAGGCTCCCTGACTTCAGATTATACTACAAAGCTACAGTAATCAAGACAGTATGGTACTGGCACAAAAAACAGAAAGATAGATTAATGGAACAGGATAGAAAGCCCAGAGACAAACCCATGTACATATGGTCACCTTATCTTTGATAAAGGAGGCAGGAATGTACAGTGGAGAAAGGACAGCCTCTTCAATAAGTGGTGCTGGGAAAACTGGACAGGTACATGTAAAAGTATGAGATTAGATCACTCCCTAACACCATACACAATAATAAGCTCAAAATGGATTAAAGACCTAAATGTAAGGCCAGAAACTATCAAACTCTTAGAGGAAAACATAGGCAGAACACTCTGTGACATAAATCACAGCAAGATCCTTTTTGACCCACCTCCTAGAGAAATGGAAATAAAAACAAAAATAAACAAATGGGACCTAATGAAACTTCAAAGCTTTTGCACAGCAAAGGAAACCATAAACAAGACCAAAAGACAACACTCAGAATGGGAGAAAATATTTGCAAATGAAGCAACTGACAAAGGATTAATCTCCAAAATTTACAAGCAGCTCATGCAGCTCAATAACAAAAAAACAAACAACCCAATCCAAAAATGGGCAGAAGACCTAAATAGACTTTTGTCCAAAGAAGATATACAGACTGCCAACAAACACATTAAAGAATGCTCAACATCATTAATCATTAGAGAAATGCAAATCAAAACTACAATGAGATATCATCTCACACCAGTCAGAATGGCCATCATCAAAAAATCTAGAAACAATAAATGCTGGAGAGGGTGTGGAGAAAAGGGAACACTCTTGCACTGCTAGTGGGAATGTGAATTGGTACAGCCACTATGGAGAACAGTATGGAGGTTCCTTAAAGATCTACAAATAGAACTACCATATGACCCAGCAATCCCACTACTGGGCATATACCCTGAGAAAACCATAATTCAAAAAGAGTCATGTACCAAAATGTTCACTGCAGCTCTATTTACAATAGCCTAGAGATGGAAACAACCTAAGTGTCCGTCATCAGATGAATGGATAAAGAAGATGTGGCACATATATACAGTGGAATATTACTCAGCCATAAAAAGAAATGAAATTGAGCTATTTGTAATGAGGTGGATAGACCTAGAGTCTGTCATACAGAGTGTAGTAAGTCAGAAAGAGAAAGACAAATACCGTATGTTAACACATATATATGGAATTTAAGAAAAAAAACTGTCATGAAGAACCTAGAGGTAAGAGAGGAATAAAGACACAGACCTACTAGAGAATGGACTTGGGGATATGGGGAGGGGGAAGGGTAAGCTGTGACAAAGTGAGAGAGAGGCATGGACATATATACACTACCAAGCGTAAGGTAGATAGCTAGTGGGAAGCAGCCGCATAGCACAGGGAGATCAGCTCGATGCTTTTTGACCGCCTGGAGAGGTGGGATGGGGAGGGTGGGAGGGAGGGAGACGCAAGAGGGAAGAAATATGGGAACATATGTATATGTATAACTGATTCGCTTTGTTATAAAGCAGAAACTAACACACCATTGTAAAGCAATTATACTCCAATAAAGATTTAAATAAATAAATAAATTACTAGGTATTGGGGAATTTTTGCTGATTTCTTTCAATAAGGGTAGCAGGAGCATGATTAACGTTATTAATTTAAAGTCCTCTTCTATTGCAGTCAAATAACATAGCCTCTAAAACATGTGCTCAGGGACTCTGATATTTTCCTTGAGTCACATAGATCAAATTTTGAAATATTCCATAGGCATTTGAAACGGAACTATAGCCTTTGTATAAAGAAAACATAGTTTTACATACAAATATATTTAATTAATCCATGTAATTAATTATAACCTATAATATCTGTTAAAGATAAATTAATACATTACTGTCAATTTATATAATTGACTTTTAGCATACATTGTCAAGTTCATCTTACTTTTCCAATTACTTTGCCTTGTGGCCATATTCAATATATTTTTCTTCATTGAAGTTACTTCGTTGTCATTGTGAATTACATCCATCACTAATTAAAAAAATACTTATTCTGCTTGATGTTTTTGCCTTAAAACTTCTCTCATGATATCAACAGTGTGACATTGTATGGAATAGTGATAACAGCACTAACTCCGGAACCCAACTCTGCTATTTACTTAAGCTAGATAATAACGGACAAGTTAGTACATAACTGTGCCTCAGTTTCTTTACCTGTAAAGTGGGGATAATAACAGTACAGTCCCCATAATATGTCTCTGAGGGTTTGGAATTGTGTAAGTATGAGCTATAGTACACTTTTCTGTTTCCATTTTCCTGAAAATACATCTTCTTACTTTTTTTCCACTCCACTTTCAGACTATTTCATATAATCAACATCTACTATTTTGTTTTTTTGAAGGGAATTACCTTGCATGGGGGGGGTCAACTCATTTAATAGATCTCCTCCAATGTGCTGGCCAACAGAATCCGTGCTATCCACTGGGATTTGGAGTCAGAAGACCTGGAATCCAGTCTTTCAGTTCTTACACCTTATCACCTTTGGGAAAGTTGTTTAACTTCTTTGAGACTTAGTGTTTTTACTTGTAAGATAGGAATGAAACCCTCTACAAAAATTTTGGTGATGCTTAAGTGAGATAATATATAGGAAAGCCCTTTAGAAACTAAAATGGTATTACACCATTGTTAATTGCTATAGTCACTGCAGATTCACAAGCCTTTCAGAATCTCCTGGGACAAGATACCTTCAAAGTTCAGAATATTTTGGATTTTAGAAAAGTGATTCAGTACATATTTCAATTATTAGATTCAGTGAGATCTGAAGTAGCAACTCATAACGAAAGACATTAATATTTCTGCAGCAAAATAGACAAATATTCCCACTCAGTGGTGTAAACAAAGACCAAATCTAACTTCATGACCATTTAAGACATATTTAACTCTCAACTGAGTTACAAAAATTTTTTTATCTCAATAACTTTTTGGAATTTGCAAATGGCAATGAGAAATTGTTGACCTGTATTTCCATGGTTTCCGTATTAAATCTCATTTATTTTGGGGGGAAGTTCATGCAAATTCCATTTTTAAAAACATTTATTAAGTGACTTGATGTGTGGGTTGTGTAAAACAATGGAAGATAACTGAAACAAAAGGAAAAAAAAAGATAATTGGACTTTATCCAAATTTAAAACTTTTGTGTATCAAAGGACACTATTAAGAGAATGAAAAATAGAGTGGAGAAAACACTGGCAAATCATTTATCTGATAAGGGTCTAGTGAGTGTGTGTGTGTGTGTACGTGCTTTCACTTCTTCTCCTGACTACATCGTTTAATCTAATAAAGGACAATTTCCACACAACGTCCATGGACTGAAAACGATATTGACTTTGTTCCTGTTCTCTGTCCAATAGAGTGTGTGTACTCTTTAAACACATTTAGAGAGAAGATCTTGGACATAACACCATTCTAAATTTTGGATCCAAGCAAGCTGGACTCTCCTGAAGTTGTCTATTACCTCTTACTTCTAATACCTCACTTTCTAATATTCCTAGCTGTTAAACTTAATTTTAAAATATAATTTCTAAGATACCTGCTATGAAGAATTCTTCCTTTTGATCATCTTAGCCCTCAACAATTTTTCTTTCTTCACTGGATCTATAACTTTTAGAATGCATGCAGAACTCCCAGTTTTGCTTCTACTTCTTGCCCCTTATTTTATGTGGTTTATAAAACTCCTTTCCTGTTAGTAACATCTTGCTTAGTGTACAGGGTAGATTTGGTGTAGGTAAGCAGTACAAACCAGTATCCAAAGTGTAATAGCTCAGGGTCTTGTTGTGATTGGAGCCCAGATCATGAGTCAATGCTCATGTTGATGTGATGACAGAAGCGTTAATTTTCTACCTTTTCTCAGGTGACACCTTCCCCCCAAAAAAGTCAGGTCAAAACCTAGGTCAGTTTTTTTCCCCCTAGTTCTATCAATAGTTACCTTAAAATCAGTAAAAACTCTTTATGGTTCTAGCATTAGTTTTTGTGTGTATTAGTTCAACATATACACAAAAGTTTTCATCTTATTTCTTTGTCCTTATAATGATAAACTATGTAGAAGCTATGTGTTAGAATTTAGGCTAGCTCCATATTAGCCTAAAGAATGAATGGGAAAATGTTACATTTGGATATTATTTTAAATTTTTAAATTAAATTTGAACAGTGTAAAATTTCAGAGTAAATATTTGGACAATCAAGTGGTTAAGAGAATATGCCTCAAATTTTAAGGACTTGGAATGAACTTCAGCTTTAGGGATTAATTTTCAGATTAATTTATGGTATGTAACTTTGAGCAAGTTACTTGTCCTCAGTTTTATTATTGTTCTTGTCATCAACAATAATGCCACTTCAGCTATTGATAGTTTGAGTTTTTAAAATTTTATGAATACAGAAAAAATGAAAATAGAAATTCTCATAAATTACTTTTAAGAGGTTATTATCCAGTATCAGAGAGATGCAGAAGCAGTTTGATGAGAGCTATGCTGTCTAAGGCAGGTCCTTCTGAAACTCTTGACACCATCCATGTTTTAAGTTTACGCTAAAGAAATCATCACTTTTTAGATAATGCTCTCACAAGATTATTAAATGACTATTGAGCATCCATATTGATTTGGTAACATTTGGCTTTCTGGGACCCAGAACTTTGTACCACCTTAACTACAGTTTCTGCTGAAGAGATGAGGAGAAGAAACAGAGGGTGGAAAATGGAAATGTGTCAAGAAGATTCTACATTCTGAGCACTAGTACTTGTTATATGGAGTAGAAGACCACATAATACCACGTCAGAACAAATCCTACAGACTCTTCTCTTGAGAGCACATTACTGAGACACAGACTTGGAGATCCATCAATTTATTTCTCATTATTGAAAGCTGCATGAAAGAACACAAAAAGCTGTGGAAAAGTGTGTTAACTGGTCAGATCATCATAGGACAGGCTACTGCAATACCTCTATAGTGTGTCAAATCTTAAGATTCAGAAACTCCAGGTAGAAACCAGGCATAAGAAATTTTACTAATATTCAGAAAAATCTCAATTCAAAGTTTAAATTTATGTCTTAACTCACCTCCAATTTCTTAAAGGAATACTTTAATTCTGCTAAGAGGCAAGCAAGTTATTTTGCAAGTTATTTTAAAAGTCCTTATCAGTTCTCGATATCTTTTGATATTCATGTGGATTTGATGTTATCCATCTCCTTAAAATATCTATATAAGAGAAATAAATTGCCAAACGAATAAATACACAGATGAATCTTGAGGTATTCGTTTTGAACATAGGCCTGTCATCACACCCTTCCAAAACACATTTTCACCTGCAGGCACACACTAGGCATTCATCAACCTCATTTCTTGAAATGTTCTTGATAGTATTCATCCTACTTTAAACCACCTGTCAAAACAACCCTTTAATTAGGTTAAGCTGTCTGGCTTTGTGAAAAGGTTTACTGTACTCAGTTGTCCCTGCCATAAAATTAATAGTTTGACCAACTTCTAAAGAGACGGACTTTGCACTCGTGAAAGTCAAATTAAATCCACCTTTGCCAAACAGGGGGAAAAATCGATGTGTCTGAAACTTTGAAAACAGCACTTCATTTATTATAATATTTTGAGTGCCAAAGTACAAATAAGGTAGACCTGCAGCTGCAAGAAAGCACAAGTTATAGCACATTGCTCTTATGACCCTTTTAGTAGGCAATGTGCCTACAAGATAATGAACAGAGAGAACGTACCAGAATCGGCACTGCCAAATGTCCAACCAAATTTGTAATAAGCAAGCAGTCATTCAGTAAGTTAATATTCCACAACTCCAATATTACTTAGGCTAGTCGCTGCACATTATTTCTAGACCACAATTCTGATAATATTTTTCAGGAATAAGGCTCATTTTACTATTAAAATTCAGGAGGATAAAATTGGTTCTAAAAATAATTTATAATTTCATTCAAGCCTTATTAAACTGCTTTTGGCCCCATGTTCTTTCTGTTGAAGCAGCAAAGGAAATAATACTAGAGACTGTTTAATCCTGAAGACAGTGATTTGGAGTTTTGGTTGAGGAATTTGTTTTTCCCTCAACACATAACATAAGTGGGTCTTTATTGACTTGGAAATAAAAATGATTCATGATTCCAGTTATTATTTAAGGTGTGTAAAGTCTTAAGGTCCCTAAGGTAGGACTCAAAGCAGAGAGTAGAATTAACTAAGATAAAGTGCTCTGATATTTTTCACAAGTCAAAGGGAGTCATCAGAAAAGTTGAAGAAGCCATATGTTTCACCTTAAAATGTAAGAGGGTAAGAAATAATTTAAGACAAAGATTTATTTCTTGGTTACTTTCCTTAATTCTGCATTTTCATTCAGTGTATATACATTATTGAAACAATATGATAATTACGGTCAACTATAGTTTTATGGAGTTTATGAGCAGTAAAGAAACTTGATTTCTTGTTTCTTCCTTTAGTAGTATGAGATGCATGGTTGTAGGGCAGTCACTTGATTCTGAGAAGAGCTTTGTCATCTCTCAATATTATCTACAAGCATGATTCTAAAAGTCCAGCAGCTCAGGGAAGAGGTGTCTTGATGTTTCTTCATATTCTCACCCAATACTTCTCAACCAAATTGAAAAACCTTTTTTATAACAATATATTTTTTTATTTTTTTGTTTCTTATCCTGAAGTAAAACTCACATATAACACATTTTTTTTTCTTAAAAGTCAATCTAAAGCCTTAAGTGTTACATAGAAGAATAACAATAAAGTAATTTATACTGAAATATTCCATTTCAGTTTGGAAATGCTCAGGCTGACTATACTAGGAGACATAATAAAGTCATCAGATTATTTTACTAAGTATAATAAACTTAGAATAAAAAGCAAAAGATCATCAGAAGCAATTCTGTACAATTTTTACAGAAAATAAAAGCAGAGATACAGGTGGACATTAGAATAAAACTCAGCATGAGGAGAAGTAAATAACAGAATAGACTTATCTGTGAGTGAGAAAGATGAAAATGACTTCAATCAATATAGGTATAAAACACCAAGAACTACCACAGACTGTTTAATGGCGAAAATGAGAAGTCAAAATATTTGCAGATGGTTTGGACCTTATATATAGGAGTAGTTTGAAAATAATTCTTTTTATATATATATATATATATATGTATATGTGTATATATATATATATATATATATATATATATATATATATATATATATATATATATATATTTTTTTTGCAGTACGCGGACCTCTCACTGCTGTGGCCTCTCCCGTTGCTGAGCACAGGCTCCGGGCGCGCAGGCTCAGTGGCCATGGCTCACAGGCCCAGCCGCTCCGCGGCATGTGGGATCTTCCCGGACCGGGGAACGAACCTGTGTCCTCTGTATCGGCAGGCGGACTCGCAACCACTGCGCCACCAAGGAAGCCCAATTCTTTATACTTTTTATCAAACATTTATATAATGCTTTCTGTGTATCTGCCTCATTCTATGCTTTTTAAATGTATTAACTCATTCCCTCCTCATGTGAATTACCCTGTGAGACTGGAATCATTATTTTGCAGAGGAAACTGAGACACAGAGGGTTACATAATTTACCCAAGAATCTATAGCTAGTAAGCAGCAGAGCCAAGATTTGAAACTACGCATTCTTTTTTTAAAAAATTTATAGTTGATTTACAATGTCATGTTCATTTCAGGTATACAGCACATTGACTCAGTTATACATATATAGATATATATTCCAGTGTCAACACACTTGATTGCCATGCTATAATATAATGACCTGGAATAGGACAGAATCAAAGAATCACAAAATATATCTCCTATTTTAAGATTCTGCCATATGTTGAAGCATATAATTTTTTCTACTATGTAAAAAAGGCCGTAGAGGCCATATTGATCAATATAAGACAGGAAGCATAGAATATATTGGGATAAAGAATAGCAATAAAAGTCTGTGAAGACATGGTGAGTCACATCTCTAGAAACATCATGAAAACGAGTTTTTGGTATAGAAAATAGAAACTTAAAAATTAAGTTCAACATGGTTTTTCACAATTAGAATTTTCATTGTGCTATAGAAATACTCAAAACTAAAAAATCAAGAACATTATTTAATTTTAGACAAGCTTTATTGATAAAAGTTAATGAGATGCTTATATTTCATATATCTCCACTAATTTTAATATTTTCACCTGGCTATAAAAAGTAGTCACACATATTCCCCTGTTAAAAAATTGCATGCAAAATCTACAAATTGAGATACAGATTCAAATTCCATGAGAAGTGTGGCCACACATAATAAAAGATTCAAAATGATGTACAACTCTTGGTAAAGTTTAAAACAGAACAACCTTCCTTTGATTTATATAATATTTGCATTCCTTGGTTATTCAGTTTGCCTTAAAGTTGTCCAAAAAGACTGTTTGAATTTATATATAAATTGGAGTTTTAATCTACGGTTTGGGTATAAACATCTGTTTTGGCTACATGAAGGCTATTTAAGAGCTCTGCTGAAATGAACTATACATTTTTGCAGAACAATCCTGATCATTGCAGAATGTCTACTGTTCCTGGCCCCACTCACCAGCTCCGGTTTAGCCACCTCCCCCAAGCGTTGTGACAACTAAAAATAACCCCCATAAATTTACAAAATGTACCCTAGAGAGTGGTACCTCCCCCACTGAGATCCATTGATTTAAGGCTTTACATGCAGAGGTAGCTAAAGCAAATTTCACAGCTTGAATAATACAATTATGTAAGCCAATAAATTCCTCTTTTTGGCAAAATATATTAGACTGATGATTCATTCTTTAAAAAATAAAACTCATTTTCATTAAAATAAAGCATAAATGAGTTTGCATTTTTGCTTCTGAGTTATTTTCCACGATTATCATTCTACAAGAATATGAAAACAGTAGGAGCTATATATGGACAATGTAGAATTTTTCTTTCAGTCTTACTATAAATGTATAGATTTTAATGAAAATGTTATATAGTATCTAACCTAGAAATGAAAACTGAACAGACCATATGTATCAAGCAACCAGATATTGTATTAGGAAAATACTCTCAAGAAACATACTCTGGATTGAAACACAAGTGTCTGATCAGAGATTTTATTTTCAAAATCAAAAGATTTAAGGAGTTCTGTGTAGTAGACTTGGAAATGAGTATCCTGAGTCAAAGTTTGGTTAGTCCTTGGAAAATGCTATCTCTAATTCATATTGGCTATCTAGACACAGCGTTCCTGGACAGAAGGACGTGATTTTATTTATATTTTAAGAAAATGTAATAACTCTCTAGCAAACTAAATATTTTAGTCTCAGGGATGAAGCTGATTTTAAGTTACATTTTTTCATTGGAAGTATTTTGTAATTTTGGGGGAAGTAAGACATTAAAATAGATGCACATGTTTGCATAGGTATTCATGTATGTACACACTTATGTATTTTCATATACATATAAATACATATGTAATAAGAGAAAGAATGAGAACACATGAATCAATTGTGGGTTACTTCAAAGTCCCAAAATGGCTTACAGAATTAAATAATACTTAGCATTTTGTAAGTGTCCTTTGTGCAGTGCACTATTCTAAGTCCTTATGTATATTAATTAATATGATACTCAATAACTTTATGAGACAGATACTATTATACCAACATCACCATTTTATAGCTAGAGAAACTCCAAGATGAAGAATTAGGTGGCAAGGTTTCGATCCAAGCATTTTGGTCCCAGAGTGTTTTCTTAAACACGATATTCTATGGCTTTCCTCTACTATTTAATCAAATATCAGTTCTGAAAGCTGTACACATGTAACAAAAATAACTCAAAAAGTTCAACTTGAAGACAAGTTAGAGTTATCCTATTGCCTTATAGACTTAATATGTTAATATGTATTTTGACTTGCCGGAACACAAGTGAGAAACTTCTTGGGCTACTAAATCCTTTTTCCCCCCTGTTTTTTAATTGAAGTATAGTTGATTTACAATGTCATGTTCCTTTCAGGTGTACAGCAAAGTGATTCACAGATATATATATATATATATATATATATATATATATATATATATATATATATATATATACACATATACATATATATATATAGTTATAAATATGTATGTATATTCTTTTTCAGATTATTTTCCATTACAGGTTATTACAAAATACTGAATATAGTTCCTTGTGCTATACAGTAGGTCTTTATTGGTTATCTATTTTATATATAGTAGTGAGTATCTGTTAATCCCATACTTCTAATTTATCCCTCCCCCCACATTTACTCTTTGGTAACCATCATTTTGTTTTCTAAGTCTGTGAGTCTATTTCTGTTTTGTAAATAAGTTCATTTGTATGATTTATTTTTAGAGTCCACATTTAAGCAACATCATATGATATTTTTCTTTGTCTGACTTACTTCACTTAGTATGATAATCTCTAGGTCAACCTATGTTGCTGCAAATGGCATTATGTCATTCTTTTTTATGGCTGAGTAATATTCCATTGTTTTGTGTGTGTGTGTGTGTGTGTGTGTGTGTGTGTGTGTGTGTGTATATATATATCAGATCTTCTTTATCTATTCATCTGTCAATGGACATTTAGGTTGCTTCCATGTCTTGCCTATTGTAAATAATGCTGCTATGAACTTTGGGGTGCATGTATCTTTTCAAATTAGAGTTTTCATCTTTTTCAGATATATGTCCAGGGAGTGGGATTGCTAGATCATATGGTAACTCCATTTTTAAGTTTTTTAAGGAACCTTCATGCTGCTCTCCATAGTGGCTGTGCCAATCACTAAATCATTTTATCATAAAACATTTTGTAATAGTTTATGGTAAAATGCAGCACTATGTAAAAAGTATTGCATGAAATATGCTTTTAAAACGCTGCATGATACTGCTTATTTTTAATACATTTATTTTTTTAAAGTTTTTAATTTAATTTAATTTTTTTATACAGCAGGTTCTTATTAGTCATCAATTTTATACACATCAGTGTATCCATGTCAATCCCAATCTCCCAATTCATCACACCACCCCCAACCCCCGTCGCTTTCCCCCCTTGGTGTCCATATGTTTGTTCTCTACATCTGTGTCTCAATTTCTGCCCTGCAAACTGCTTCATCTGTACCATTTTTCTAGGTTCCACATATATGCATTAATATATGATATCTGTTTTTCTTTTTCTGACTTATTTCACTCTGTATGACAGTCTCTAGATCCATCCACGTCTCAACAAATGACCCAATTTTGTTCCTTTTTATGGCTGAGTAATATTCCATTGTATATATGTACCACATCTTCTTTATCCATTCATCTGTCGATGGGCATTTAGGTTGCTTCCATGACCTGGCTATTGTAAATAGTGCTGCAATAAACATTGGAGTGCATGCGTCTTTTTGAATTATGGCTTTCTCTGGGTATATGCTCAGTAGTGGGATTGCTGGATCATATGGTAATTTTATTTTTAGTTTTTGAAGGAACCTTCATACTGTTCCATAGTGGCTGTATCAGTTTACATTCCCACCAATAGTGCAAGAGTGTTCCCTTTTCTCCACACCCTCTCCAGCATTAGTTGCTTGTAGATTTTCTGATGCCCATTCTAACTGGTGTGAGGTGATACCTCATTATAGTTTTGATTTGCGTTTCTCTAATAATTAGTGATGTTGAGCAGCTTTTCATGTGCTTCTTGGCCATCTGTATGTCTTCTTTGAAGACATGTCTATTTAGGTCTTCACCCCATTTTTGGAGTGGGTCATTTATTTTTCTATATTTGCAAATGAATCAATGGTCAAAGGGTTAATCTCCAAAATATATAAACAGCTCATGCAGCTCAATATTAAAAAATGCATTATACTGCTTTTAAATAACATTTTAAACATATAACATTAATAAGAGTTAATAAGTCCATATTTCACTCAAAATTTTATCATCAATATTTTAAGTTGTATTTTAAAATATTTTATACCAATTTTTGAAAAATATTAATTTATAGGCTCCAGAATCTGAGAATGTTGATGGTATATATATATATATATATATATATATATATATATATATATATTCTTTTTTTAATTATAAAATGTTTTCTAAGTACTGACATTTTAAGCAGATTTACTAAATCTTTTTGAATATAAAAATAATCAAAGGCATACCTCATGATTCCAGCATCTTCTTAGTGACCCATGTGAAAAGTGACATTTATATTTTTAAAATATTCAATAAATCATTTAGACGGCTTTAATGGGGATTAAATGAACAGGTAAAATTAGCCTGTTTTTCTTTAAGAATTATCAGCTTTGACCTTGTAATACTTAAATATGAGGTTAATATGTTCAAAAATCAGAAGTACCTTGAAATCTAGGAAGTGTAATACAATTTAATGATCTAGAATATAGTTTGATGGATTTAGTTATGGCAAGAGAAATAAAGAAAAAGACTAAGCAATCCAGAAAATGGATGCTGTATTCTCAGTTATAATACATCTCACATAAACTCTAAATAATTTTATGTCTTTCACATAAACTCTAAAAATGTTCAAAATTTCTTGCCTTTAATTCTGTGTTTACAAAACAAGCCTTAACTTTCAAACGACTGCTAGCTTTTCCTCACCAAAATTTTTGAGATATTTATTTTTAAGCTCTATTAGAAATTTCAGATCTTTCATTAAAATGAACATACATTATATCATCCCCAAAAATTTACTAAGCAGTTTTGATGGATCTAAACTGGGGTGGAATTGTGGAGGTACAGAAGTTTTAGGCAAAGTCCTTAACCATGGAGTTTTCCATTGTACTATATCTCATGAGCAGACAATTAAGAAAGGCTGATTTAAAATATATTCAGATATGGCTATGTGATGTTCTCAGCTCAAATCCTCACAAGTATAACACGATGAGCAGATGGCTTTCTGCTATTAAGAAGTGATGTTTTTCAATTTCCTATTAAAATATCCTGTTTTTTGTTTTTTCCACGTTGATTCTGGCTTTGTAACAGAGAAAATAATACAAAATATTAAAAAAAAGTTTCATTAATGATAAACCATAGGAAATGACCAAATATCACATATGCAAAAATAAACTATTAGATTCATTAATTTCTTTGGGGATACCTATGAGTGCCTGTTTATTACACATCTATTTCCCCTTCTGTAGAGAAAAAGAAATCAAGTATTTTGAGCTGAGTTTTACAATTAACACCTAGAGTTTGGGTGTCATGTAAAAAGTTTTGAAGTAGAAAACAATAATATTACACTGCTAGGAACCAACTTACCTTTTCCATAGATCTGACAAATGCAGTGTTAATATGTTGAACGTAACACTGGGGGTTGAGATTGACAATGAGCAAGAAAACACGGTGGGACCGCTGAAAGGACTCAATGTAAAAATCACTTCACCCTTGCCAACTAAAAAATGGCACTTGTCATCTGCCTCTATAAGGATTAGGTCACTAGCCACTGCAGCCGCTGACCTTCAACACGCCCTGAAGGGAGTTCAGGGTGGAGATCAGGAATGAAGCGCTCTGTGCTCTGGGAAAAACTGGCAGAACATGCATTCAGATAGTTGGATATTTTCAGGAGGTTTTATGAGTCCAAATTCCTGCATCTTCTCATATCTAGAAAGGCACTAAAATCAAAAACGGTGACGTCTGCTCTTCGTGACTGGCAGCAAGCCTCTGCCAACAAGCCTCTGCCAACATGTGTGCTTGATTGCACGTACCCCCGTCACTAAAATCATAGATAATACTGACCTTCCCCCACCTCTTTGGAGCTGGTACCTCAGCACCGTCTGAGATGCTGTCTCAAAGGCTGTAGTCCTCATTTTGTCCCAAATGAAAATTAATCACAGCTCTCATGTTGTACGTTTTTTTTTTTTTTTTTTTTTTTTGTAGACACCCTCTTTAAGTTAATTATGGCAGAAAGGGAATCTGAAGTCAGTACTGGGAACAATGAGGCAAAAATTTCTGTCACCTCTTTTAAGTCTTGGCTGAAACTGGGCAAATTCCCCTTTTTCACATGTCTCTTTTATGCATATGTATTTAATAAGGACTACATTAGTTCTCTCCTTCCAATGTGCTATAACCTCTTATTCTGACATTTCTTAGGTCTAATTGTGACCTTAATTGATTTACATATATCTTTCTCCCTGGCAGTGGGTTTATTTCCCACTCATTTCTTCCTGAATACGTGATAAATTATCAAAATTTCAGTCATTCATGAGTCACCTTCACAATTTTTGCCATATCCACTTACCACCTTTTTTTTTTTACTTTACATTTTAAACAAAGCATTGTTCCAAGGTTGTCTCATATTTCATGTACTGATTTGTGTGTGAAAGACCCCAACCCACGATCCAGGGGGAAACATGTCACTCAAAAGTAATTAATTAGTATGTTCCTTCTTCCTGATCACTGCACTTGCTTTAGTGGACCAAATTAATTCCATAAATTAATTTACTTAATTCGACAAATTAATTTAATACAATTAAATCATGGAAATTTGTTAAACTAATTGTAGAAGCTATCTTTCTAATGGAGTTGCTAAATGAGTAGCTTTTAAGCCAGATTTGTTAGTACCATATCGATACCTTTTCCAGTCAAAGCCTCCCTAAGCATGAAGCCCACAAGTAAAAAAACAGAGCCGGAAGACAGAAAAAGTTTCTGGATGACTTCCTTTCAGCACCTGGGTCCAGCTTCACCTTAACCTCAAAGATCTGCTCTTGAACATTTCAACCACTTCCATCAATGCATTCCTGCTGCTTTGGCATAAATAAATTTGAGATGGGTTTATGTCCCTTGCCACGGAAAGAGGTCAATCATATATCTGCACTGTGTTCCCTAGGGTCATTCTCCGTGATGCCAGCGTGAATCAGAATCATTCAGGGTTCTTTAAAACATGCAGATCTTTGTGCCTTACCAGAAATCAAATTTCTGGAAAATGAGCTTGGGAAATAGACATGTGTTATCATTCCGATGTCTGCTACTCATACTACTCACTGATCTGGAGTCTGTTTGTTTCTTTTCATTTTCTTAACACACTAGGCCCTCCAAAGTTACTTCCACGCCTCCTTCAAATTAATTACACAGTTATCTCAACTCAGTCTTTCCAGCATTTGGAAAAATAACTTGACCTTGAGCTTGTCTATCCCTGTACTACCATACCCTTTTACTGAATCAGAGTTCAGCTTTGGTCTGGCTTGGCCTAGATATTCCCCTCAGAAATCTTTCTTAAAGAAAAAGACATTTACAATGTACTGAAACATTGTGAAAACAGAAATTTAAAGGGGACTTAGAGCAGTTATTTCTACCTCATATGGATTCTACAATGTATCCAAAGAAGTACAATTAAGGATTCAGAGGATTTCTTGTGAACAAAGACAGAGAAATTCCTATATTGTTGAAAGACTTCTCAAGTTGGAGAGGAAAGATGCAACTAGCAAATAAAAGGACAAATGCAATTTATTTACTTTTTAATTAATTTTTATTGGAGTATAGTTGATTTACAATGTTGTGTTAGTTTCTTCAGTACAGCAAAGTGAATCAGTTATAGATATACATATGCACTTTTTTTAGATTCTATTCCCATAAAAGTCATTACAGTATATTGAGTAGAGTTTCCTGTGCTATGCAGTAGGTTCTTATTTGTTATCGATTTTATATATAGTAGTGTGTATATGTCAATCCCAATCTCCCTTTTAACCCTCCCCTCCACTTTCCCCCCAGTAACCATAAATATGTTTTCTACATTTTGTGACTCTATTTCTGTTTTGTAAATAGGTTCATTGACAAATGTAATTTAAATCTGTCATGGGCTGTTTCGACGGACAGTAAAAGAGGGAGAAGGCTGAGTTTGGGGAGGCTGTATTGAGAAAGTGGACCTAATTGAAACAGAACTGTTTAGGCAATCTGGACAGTCAGGACTCAAACTTACTATGAACTATAATTCAGCAGTCACATTGTTGGTGTCCGGCAGCTTTTCCCCAGCTCTGTGTTCTCACTATAGATGTTTCCTCCTGATTGTGCCCTGGTGGTCAGCTTGTTGGAGGTCCTTTTTGTTTCCATTCAGAACACTTTTTGACTTGCTCTCCAATTCCCTGATTGGTTCATTGACCCTAATTATGATTATCTGATAAAGAGTGGAGGTGACACTTCCAAACCACTAGTCCAAGCTGTCTCATTAGGCAGGAAACCTTACCATTTGCCTAATTTAAATAAAAATGTGTATTTTACAAAAGCAAACCCAAGCAGCCAGCCACAGAAATTCCTTTCATGGGATCTATTTACTTCTCTTTGGTATTCAGAATATATGATCTTCTAAGGCCCTTCTAACAAGAGTTAAATTGTAGTCTAGTTTTTCAAATGGAAGACAGATTTAGAAGGTGTTGGATTTTTGCAAACCTGCTAAATTCCTAGGCTTACACATTTCAATAGTTAATCATGAAGTAGCTAAAAAATGTACTGCTTTTTGAAAGTATTAAATAACGACAGAGGATGTTTTGTTATTTAAAAACGTCTTCGAAAACGCAGCGGGGAAAACAGCTCATGAATTTAATTCTATGGCATCATTTTCAAAACGACAGGTTAATAATGGAATGGTGCTGTCAAGAAAGATGGAATATAGAGTAGTTATGAATGTATTTTGTGAAATGAACATTCTTTATTGATATTGGTATAAAATGCTGAGACCGGATGAGCTTAAAAGAGAACACTAAGAACAGCTAAGATCCATAGAGTACGTTTTGGACTAAACCTCTCTCATTTTGTCCCTCAGGTATCTACATGTTGAAGGGATGCAGAGATTTCAGCTGCTTCTCCACCCTGGACCAGACCTTGGGAATAAGGGACCAGCTCATTTTTATGTGGTGGTGGTGAGGTCAAGGTATCCAGCTAAATCATCTGTATCCTAGAGTCAGTAAAGAAGAGGTTTCTCCTCTCCAATTTCACTTAAGAAACTGTAGATAGCCATGGTTTAATACTCCAAGTCACATACTTACTACGTTTCTTCAGGGATAAATCCTGATAGATTCTATAAACATATTGAACTGCAAATGAAGACCACACATTTTTTTTTTTATGCTTCCTAACTTGATAATACACAGTACTTGGATTGTGACATAGCACCAATATTCTTTGCTTTTAAGAACAAAGTGTCTAAAGTGGGCATATAGTCTTACTAAAATGATCTCATCAACTCTATTTAGTATCACATGAACAGAATATCAATGTGCTGGGCCCTTAGTAGCACAGCAGTTATGTAATGATGGACCCGGGTAGTTTAATTTCACATGTGCTTTCATATTAGGCTCTTTGTCATTTGCATGACCTTGATCTTTCTTCCTATTTCCAACTGAATTCCTGATTTGGAGAGGGGTGGGTCTTGTTTCACTGCTCTTTCCCACACAGAAGCATGTATAGTTAAACTTGATAATTTTTCCTGCAGCTCTTGTACTTTTTTGTTTTTATCTCTCCTGTTTCCTGTCATTATGAACTGAGCCATTGGTCTTCTTTTCTCTTTACATATACCAACCTTATAATATCCTTTAACGTTAAAAGGAAACTGAGGGTCAGCAAGAAGTCATTTCCTTAAAAAAAAAAAAGGATATTGGGTTGACTGTTATACTAAGAGGCTGAAAATGGAAGAACTGTAAGCATACGTTTAAATTTTCTTGGGAAAATATGATCCATACTGCTCCATTCCTGGAAAGAAAAGATAGTGGCTAGTATACTGGAGTCCTGTTATCTTGGTGGATTTTGCCCAACTGTGGCCAGAGAGGGAAAGAAATTAATGAGAGAAACCATGTGCTGATTTCTTTAACTTTCACAAAAACTTTAGACCTGGGTTTTGGTTTCCAGAGTTTCAATTATGGAGTTCAAAAGATAATAACAGTCTTTTCTCTTTCAATCAGAACTCATACACTGTTATCTCAACAGCAGCCGTTCCCAAAATTAACATTTGGAAGTGAAGTTGGGAACTGAAATTGGTCTAGTTGTGACATAACAGAGTGATTGCAAGCTTGATTTCTTGCAGTCAGACTTCATGGTGACCAAAGTTAATAAGACCAGTAATGAGACACAGCAACAACATCCCTTTCCTGATATGATGCACTGAGAAGGGCATAACGCCTCTGTGCTCCTCTTGCCAAAAATGCAAACCTGAATTTGATTGTGAGGAAACATCAAACAAATCCAAAAGGAGGAACATTCTACAAAGTAACTGTCCAGTCCTCTTCAAAAGGATAAGGTCATGAAAGACAAAGAACCACCTCAATTTAGAAGAGACTACAGAGACATGATGATGAATTTCAGTGTGGGATTATGAATTGAATCCTGGGCCAAAAAAATCACATTAGTTTAACAATGGGTGAAATTTGTGCAGGTCTATTGATTACTTTACTAAGTAATTAATTATTGCCTTTAATTATTACTATTAAACTAGGAAATTAACAATTTCCTAACACTTATTATAACTGTAGTTATGTAAAGATGTCATTATTTTGGAAAGCTGGAAGGAGGGTAAATGGGAATTCGTACAGTACTGTTTTTGCCATTTTTTTATATTTTGAAATTATTTTAAAGTTAAAAATTTTGTTAAATTCATAAAAATGTTAAGAGTCAAAACCAATCCCATGGAAGCAGATTCCCCAGAAGAATTAGAAAATAATTTGTGTAGTTTAATTAGCTATCCTAGTAAACAAGATTACCGCATTAAATACAATTTGACAAGTGTACTTGGAACACTTTTTTACACAATGCACAAGAAATCAAGTTTGGGAAGATGTAGTCTTTGCCTTTTAGTAGTATACAAATTATATCAAAAGTTAAAGACTTTTTTTTAAAAGAAAGTATGGAAAATATATTTGAAAGTCCACAACACTAAAACTGTATGGTATAATTTAAATTTTTTCCAGCATGTCAGAAATCACTTCAGAATTCTACAATTGTTATAGAAGTTTTTGGTGTATTGTAGGCATACAAAGGGAAAAGTTAAAACAAATATATAGTTATTAGAATGTGGGATATGAGATATTCTCATATGATATTCTAAATGACTAATCACACAACTCTCAAAGCACAGAATCTGATCGTTAGCTAATTCATGCACATGAAGAGGTATAATGTGTGAAAGTACTTATATGTCTTCAAATATGACAGAACCTAAACTATTTTTCTATTATTTTTATGGAGCTGAGCTATATGCATGTTAGTGCATTCAAGATGAAATATTCGATCTCTCAGAATATTCATTTTGTTTGTACCATTTGTATAATGTTTGTTATACCAGGAAAAGCTCCCCCTGAATTGTGCATATGGCAAACTCCTACATTTTCAAGAATCAACCTCAACAACACCTCCTTTGAGAAGCCTTTTCTCATTCCCCTGGTCCACATGAGCATACATTCTCCCATGGCTGCCATGTTGCTTCTGTATTCATTTGTCAACCATAGGCACTGTCACATTTTACAGTAGTTTTCTATTCAGGGTTCTTCTGAACTAGACATTGATTCTCTACCACAACATCTAGTCCACTGCACCATCTCAAGACATATGCAAATAAAATTGTTTCACTTGTAAATCCAGGATTAAGATTGACTGTTCAGAACTAGTCAATGAGGTATGTGAAATGATAAAAATTTGACTGTGACCTAAACTGACTTCATAAGAAATTGCTTATTCAGATACAGAGGGGCTTTGATATAGCAATTATGGCATTGATGCTTTGGGGTCCAGATTTAATAAAGTATAAACAGTCGAAAATGCCACAAGTTATTCTTAATTGCCATGATCCGAAACAAGGCTGATTTGTTTTAAAAAAACAAAATACCCCAACTTTCTAACGGTCCACAAACCATGAGTGTTTTCCACAGAGGTTTAAGGAATGTTCACCCTTATTCTTCTAATACAGTCTTTGAGGCAACACAAAGAACATCAGAGTCCTTTAAATATGGGCATCAGCAGGGTCACATGGCATTCTCACTAGGTCAAGGTGGGAAGATTTTGTCCCCTAAGTTGCCCAGAGCATACCTCTTCCCTGTGTGTTCCTGTTGTCTGTCTTGGAAACCAATGCCCATAAAATGAAAGATTAATGAGATCGTCTTCAGCACTGCTTTAGGCAATCACATTTATCCTTCATCATTCTGCTTCCCCAGCCCTGACATTTAGCCTCTCCTTACACTGCTGTCTGATATTACAAATTGTGTTGGGTAATTTCCCCCAGCCAAAATAAGAGATTTAGTAGCACCAGGGAGTTCTGGAAATCTATCCTGCTCGTCATGAAATGCTTCCTGTTCTGGCTTAACAGCCCAAGGGAGAGAAGAAATGAGTCCACGTCAGGATGGTGGGACCACTGCAAATAATAGAATCATAAGAACCACAAAAGGGAAAATGTTTGGTTTTCTTTGTAAGAATTCCTATCTTGACACCTTATAACTAATATAAGTCGGGAAATTTCTTAAACATTACTTAACCTACCTACCTTAATATGACATGATTAGTTTCAGCAGAATTATTTCCTGAAAAAAACAAAAAAAGAGTTTAGCTGTCTAATGATAATCCTAACCTTGGTGGTAAAGAAGTTTTTGTTTAAAAAAAAAAAAAAAGGGTAGGATGTGGGTGGGAATGAACTGCCTTCAGCCACTGTAATGCAGGCATAGTACATTCTTTATGGATAGGAACTTTCAGGTTCCTGTATCCACACCAAAACCTGAAGGAGATGGATTTATACGAAAGATGGGTTATGTACCTATGGGAACATCTTATTTTGCTTGAATCAAGCAAAATCAGGAAGCCTCTACTCAAGTTTTATTCCCCCACTCCCACCTGTATATTTGAAATCCAAAGAAATCAGTAGCTTAGAAGAATTATAAACATTTTTCTTTTAACAGAAAATCTTCTTGTAAATTCTGTTTGCAGTGAACTTGTCCAATTCTTTCCTTAAAGCAGATGTAGAACTGGGAGGAAGGGACAAGGGTGGGTTCAGTGGTGCCCACTGCCAACCTCCACCTCTGTTTGACCCAAGTCAAGCACAGTCATGGGTGTCCTGATTTATGGAATCTCTCCAAAACTTCCAAATGTAATTTCCACTAGAAACAAGCTCAGACTATTTACACAACCAACCACTCACTATATCTATCCTCCAATGGCAGCCCCCCTAAATGGCAGATGTACAAAGTGAGTTCTTAGTCTCCAAAATATATGCCATCAGACCTGAGCCTTACAAAAATTGGGAAGTTGGCCAAGTTTACAGCTTCCCCCAGAAACAAAGAAAATCAAGGCTCAAAGAAGTTAACTTCTCTGAAGAAACATAGTTACAAATAACATCCATCAAAATCCTAACCTCATGGGCTGGAACTCCCAAAATTTTAAGAGCAATTTCAGGGTTCTTTGATGCCTCCTTCCCCACCTCAAATTCGGAGTCCTTATGGTTTCAGACAAGGACTTAAAAAATATTATTCACACTGAGGCGGAAATGGCTTAACGTGTCCCTCTTGTATCAATTATCATCTCCTTGATAGATCAGGAATAGAACCAGTTAAAACCTTTAAGGATGCTCAGTGAGCTGACAGGTGAAGAAGGGTCAGAGAAAAGGGTCATCAAATTCCCTAAAATTTCTCACCTGAAATCTCACTAAACTTGTAGGCCTCTTCTATATATTTGTTAGGAAGTGTCCCATGGAAGAGAAATCCAGAGCAGGCTAGCTAAGCAAGCCTGTTTATCTTCTCTGTTCCATCAACACCACTGCCGGGTCCTCAGTAACAGAAAATTACAATTGTCAGTCACATCCACAGGGTGTCTGGTATAGATTCTCTCTCTCTCCCTCGCCCTCTTCCTCTCCCTTTCTCTCTTTCAGTGATTTGTGTAGTTTTTCTATCATCACGGGAATAGTTTTGGCTGAATTTTGCATGGGGGTCACCTTGTTTAGTAAATCTTCTCCTGTGTGCTTCACAAATAGAAGCTGTGCCATCCCCTGGGATTTGTAGTCAGAAGACATGAAATCTAACCTCTCAGTTCTGACACTTCATCACTTTTGAGAAAGTCATTTGACAAGCACTTTCTCCTGGACCACACTTTTGTCAGGCTTCTCTGACTAGGCTTCAGTTTTGGGTTTCCACATCCTTCCTTGTAGAATCCAATTCTAGCAAGAATACTGATAGCTCAGTTTAGCAAGAATCCCCTTCCTCTATATATAAAATAGACAACCAACAAAGACCTATTGTATAGCACGGGGAACTCTACTCAATACTCTAATAACCTATATGGGAAAAGAATCTGAAAAAGAATAGATATATGTATATGTATAATTAAGTCACTTTGCTGTACACCTGAAACTAACACAACATTGTAAATCAACTATACTCCAATATAAAATAAAATAAAATAAAATAAAATGTTTTAAATTGTAGGAAAAAAAAAAAGAACCCTCTTACTTGATCACCATCAAAATCTGCTCAAATCTCCTACCTGGCCCTCCTTCAGCAAGAATCCGGTTAAGTCAGGTTAGCCAGAATCTCCCCTTGCTACCAAGGTTTCCTCTTAATAATATTCTATCCACTGCCCTGCCCCCCACCCAATCCTGCTCCTCAGGTATAATTCCCACTTGCCCATGATATATTAGGAATTGAACCCTTTTTTTTTTTTTTTTTCGGTACACGGGCCCCTCACTGTTGTGGCCTCTCCCGTTGTGGAGCACAGGCTCTGGACGCGCAGGCTCAGCGGCCATGGCTCACCGGCCCAGCCGCTCCGCGGCATGTGGGATCTTCCCGGACCGGGGCATGAACCCGTGTTCCCTGCATCGACAGGTGGACTCTCAACCACTGCGCCACCAGGGAAGCCCTGAACCCAATTTTATAGAGGTCTCTTTTGCTATTGCTAAGTTTTGTTTTGTTCTTTAATAAAATATATCTTCACTGCTTTAACTTCTGTTTTGCTCTGGTTTTCTTTAACACAATCTCTTTGAGCATCAGTGCCTTTACTTGTAAAATAAGAATAACACTCTATAAAAATCTTAGGGGAGGCTCAAGTGAGATAATACAGGAAATCCTTTTAGAAACTAAAGGCATTACACCATTGTTAGCTGCTATTATCATTGCAGGTTCATAAGCCCATTCAAAATCTCTTCAAACTTCAGAATATTTTTGATTTTAAAAAGGTAATTCAGTTGAAATTTGCTAAGAAAATACATCTTAAGTGTTCTTCACACATGCGCACACACACACACACACACAAATGGTAACTATGCGAGGTGATGGATGTGTTCATTAGCTTGATTGTGGCGGTCATTTCACAACGTATATGTATACTAAATCATGACATTGTTCACCTTAAAAAATAGTTTAGTAGCGTCCTGGGGGGAAAAAGTAACTCAATCTATGTGCCAATTATTAGATTCAGTGGAGCTTGGGATAGCATCCTATTATTAAAGACATTAATATTTCTGAAGCAAAATGAACAAATATTCCCATTAAGTGGGATAAATAAAGACTATCTCCAGCTGCGTGATGGTTTAGGAGAGGTTTTACTAACAATTGAATTATGTAAACTTTCCATTTCAATAGGTTTTCAGATTTGGGAATTGGTGATGAGAAATTGTCAACCTGTATTCCCATGACTTCAATATTAAATGTCATTCCTTCTTGGAAAGTTCATGCAGATTCTATTTTTAAAGAACGTTTATTAAATGCGTTAATGTTCAGGGCATTGTGTGAGACGCGCTTGTTGAGTTGTATAAATAATGAACAAAACAGATAAACTGGACTTCATCAAAATTAAAAACTTTTGTGCATCAAAGGACACTATCGAGAGTGAAAAGGAAACCCACAGAATGGGAGAAAATAATTGCAAATCATATATCTGATAAAGACCTCGTATCAAGAACATACAAATAATGGGAGTTCCAAGAGCCAGACCTCTGAAAAATCTGTATGTTTGGGACAATGAACAAGTACTGGGTTGCCACAAATAGGTTACAATTAAAAACAATCAAAATTAGAAGAAGAGAAGAAAGAAAGGCCAACTAAGAAATGTTTTTTATTAGTTCATGGTTTTGAAATGCCTTGTACCTCTCTCCTCAGTTTATTTCAGTTCCAGAATACAGGAGTTTTTCTGACAACAATGGAATCATCAGTTGAGTTGATAGGCAGCCCTGCTTATGTTTGCATTGTTCCTCATTTAAGCATCACTCCTCACTCTGCTTTTTCTGGATTTTTGCGTCTATCATATATATAAAGCTTTTCCAAATTGCCTTTGAAGGAAGCAGTTTGACATGCTAAATTAAACGGAGCTCCAGAGACATTTGTTTTAGGCAGCAAAACAAACTCAACTAGACAAAAAAACTGCCGAGCCCATCAGATCTGAAACCATATTTTTCCTTGTCTGCATGTTAAACGGCAATAATGTAAATGAATCTGAATCTCTTGGCGAGCTGTGAGAAAATAAGCTGCAAATTACAAAGCTGGCAAGTGAATGTTGAAATTGGTGGAATGTGATGATAATGCAATGGGTGGGGGCCTGAGCCTTCATTAGAGATTCTCATTTCTCACTCATTTCATTTCCAGTTATAAAGTCCAGTGAAATAAATCTTGGTAATTGCACAGTTGATTGCCACATCAGTTTAGGGGAAATGAATACAGTTATTACTTTTTTCCCTTTCTCCCTCTCTTCTTCCTCTCTCGCTCTTTTGTTACATCCATGGGATTTTCAGAGAGCTTTTCCAAACTATCGGGAGGATCAAACTCTTCAGTAGTTTTGACATTTCTATGGCCTGTGGGCACAAGTGCAATTTTCTCTTTTCAAAATGAGGTGTGATAGCATCACCAAATGACAAACCAAAGCTAAAGCCTTGGTACCCTGGATATCACAACTCTTCCTACTGCCAAGAAAAGAAAAGAAAACGAGGAAAATCTCAACTAAAGTAAAAATCTCAAGTAAAGGCTCTATAAGGAAAAGAGGGAGAAACAGAGTTTATTGGATATTGCTGGTGACAGGAAATAAACTGTGAAAACATTCACATCAAAGGTGATCATTTAACTTCATTCAAAGCTCTTTTTAAGTTAAATTTATTATAATTTGACAACCACTATAAGTAGATTTCGTGGGATTGGTCCAGTAGTCAGTTTCTCAAAGTAAACCAAGAGAAAGATCTGTGTCAGGTGTTGACATGTTTCCTGTCATACTCAGAGAAAACATGTTAAGAATTGACTAGTTCATAGAAATGTAGGTACCACTCACTTTTTTCATGAGAATGGCCAGATTTCAAAATGGCTGACACAGCCTTTTTAAGGTCTGTTGGAGGCAAAGATGGGGGATGAGCAAGGTGAAGACGAAGTGCCTAGATTAGGTCTAGGGATGATATTAGTAGATTTCCAAATTAATGTAGGGAAACCTAACAGAGTCAACTTGATAGACTTCTTGCCCAGGGCACCACATTCCTCATGATCAAATTCCACTTTGTTCATGGGATTTAATAATCCCTTTTCAAGAAAGGGAAAGCAAAATTTCAGGATGAGTGCATGTTAACTGTCATGGCTCCAGTGAGTTGGACAAGGGAATCTGAACTTTGTTGATTATCGTGATCAGGTTTAGGAACAGCAAAGCTCAGTAGGGAGTGAGTCTTACCTACTTTTGTTTGCCCTGAATTGTGTGACTGTAGTCTCTGCCACTTTGCTCAGTCTCTCTGTGTGGCAGCCTTCAGATTATGAAACTAAGTCACAAGAAACACCTGATTCATACAGAGTCAGGCAAATTCTGTCTCTCTCAAATGCCCAGAAGATATAGTTCTATGGCGTGATGGTTCTATGTTGTCAACTTGATTAAGTCTTGGGTGCCCAGACATTTGGCCAAACATTATTCTGAGTGTCTCTGTGAGGTGTTTCTAAATGAGATTGAGTAACGTATATTTCCCTCCCTTAATGTGGGTGGACTTTATCCAATCAGTTGAAAAACTGAACAAAACTGAAAGCCTGAATTACAGGGAACTCCTCTGCCTGACTAATTGAACTGGGACACTGGTCTTTTTTTTTTTTTTGGGGGGGTACGCGGGCCTCTTACTGTTGTGGCCTCTTCCGTCGCGGAGAGCAGGCTCCGGATATGCAGGCTCAGCGGCCATGGCTCACAGGCCCAGCCGCTCCGCGGCACGTGGGATCTTCCCGGACCGGGGCATGAACCCGTGTCCCCTGCATCGGCAGGCGGACTCTCAACCACGGCGCCACCAGGAAAGCCCTGGGACACTGCTCTTTTTCTTCCCTTGAGACTTGAACTGCAGCATCAGGTCTTCTTGGGTCTCCAGTTTGCCTGCATTTGGACTGTATCTACACTATAAATATATATATATACACACACACACACGGAGAGAGAGAGAGAGAGACCTTATAACATAAGGTTAAAAAAAGAGTTGAAATTTACATACCGTGGTATGTACATTTTGGCTCTGATGGACCAACTGTGTGACTTGAGTTTCTCACAGCATGGTGGAGGACACCTAGAGAACATGTTGTTTTGTTGTTGTTGTTTTCAAAGTAGAAAATTGAATTCCCATTGTGAATTTATATAACTTTTTTTTTTTTTTTGCTTTGAACAAGTACTACACCATCAGCAGAGATTTTCCTAAAAGAAGTGTTTTGATTCATCATCGCAGTAAAAATCATCATGGTTGAATACTTCCTATGTGCTAGGAATTATACTGAGACCTTGACAAACTTTTTTAAAACCTACCGACAAACTTGCAAAAGATGAGTCATTAAGCAACTTGCCCATAGTCATTCATTCAGTGGTTAAAACAACATTCATATGGATCCTCTTGGTACTGCCCGAAAAATTGGTGAAATGAGGCAGCAAGGATGTCACCTCTGATTTGAGTGGGGAGAAATGAGCAGTAGTCAGCATATGTTAGTCACCCAAGCTATTTATCACTCTGCTTATCTCCTTATCTTTTCTTTCTCCTTTGCAGGTAACAGGATGGCACTTAGCCCTCTGTTCTCCACTATCCCTTTAAACTCATGGATAGACAGAGCATGAAATTCAAGCCAAAACAGATTGCAAGATTCTCTTCTTTGTGTCATATTGGTGCTATGACTCAACTGAAATTTGAAAGAAATGGAAATCCTACATATATACATATATACTTTATGTCTCAGTAACATATCTGAGACTCAGATGTATAATTTCCTATGACCATGGCTTTATGTTGGGGGTTGGGGGAGGAGGAACAAGGGAAAACTAGAGAGAAACTAGTCAAGTGATTTTACAATATCAAAGTTCTTTTTCTATTGTTGTAGATTATTTGTTGAATTTGTAAAATAAGGACTTTGGACAAGATGTTTCTAATTTTGTCCAGGATTAACATTGTTTATTTGTATGCTTCTATTTCTAAAAAGAAATTCCACAAACTTCTAATACATTCATTGTCTCAAATTCCTTCCTCTATAATCACTTGTAATCTGACCTTTTTTTTTAAACATCTTTATTGGAGTATAATTGCTTTACAATGGTGTGTTAGTTTCTGCTGTATAACAAAGTGAATCAGCTATAGGTAAACATATATCTCCATATCCCCTCCCTCTTGCGTCTCCCTCCCACCCCTCTAGGGGACACAAAGCACCAAGCTGATCTTCCTGTGCAATGCAGCTGCTTCCCACTAGTTATCTATTTTACATTCGGTTGTGTATATATGTCAGTGCTACTCTCTCACTTCGTCCCAGCTTACACTTCCCCCTCCCCGTGTCCTCAAGTCCATTCTCTATGTCTGTGTCTTTATTCCTGTCTTGCCCCTAGTTTCTTCAGAACCTTTTTTTTTTCTTTTTCTAGATTCCATATATATGTGTTAGCATACAGTATTCGTTTTTCTCTTTCTGACTTACTTCACTCTGTGTGACAGACTCTAGGTCCATCTACCTCACTGCAAATAACTGGATTTCATTTCTTTTTATGGCTGAATAATATCCCATTGTTGCTGGACACTTAGGTTGCTTCCATGTCCTGACTATTCTAAATAGTGCTGCAACGAACACTGTGGTGCGTGTCTCTTTTTGAATTATGGTTTTCTCAGGGTATATGCCCAGTAGTGGGATTGCTGGGTCATATGGTAATTCTATTTGTAGTTTTTTAAGGAACCTCCATACTGTTCTCCATAATGGTTGTATCAATTTACATCCTCTTCAACAGTGCAAGAGGGTCCCCTTTTCTCCACACCCTCTCCAGCATTTATTGTTTGTAGATTTTTTGATTATGGCCATTCTGACCGATGTGAAGTGATATCTCATTGTAGTTTTGATTTGCATTTATCTAATGATTAATGATGTTGAGCAGCTTTTCATGTGTTTGTTGACAATCTGTATATCTTCTTTGGAGAAATGTCTACTTAGGTCTTCTGCCCATTTTTGGATTGGGTTGTTTGTTTTTTTGATGTTGAACTGCTTGTATGTTTTGGAGATTAATCCTTTGTCAGTTGCTTCATTTGAAAATATTTTCTCCCTGTAATCTGACTTTTATCCAACCTTTAACAGCTGAGATTTACAAAATTCTTCTTGACAAATTCAAAGCACTTTACTTACTCCCACTCTTCCTGAGTGCCATATAGTATTTGGCACTGTGGGTTACCTGAAAATTTATGTAGAGATATGTTTTTATGCAGTAGTATAATTTTACAGCGAAAGATCACATTGTTTCCATCAGAATTTCAATCAAATTTCATAGCACAGAAAACGATCCTTTAACTGGTATAATAATAACTTAAAAATTAGAAATAAAAAATAGAAGTCATTGGAGACCATTGTCAAAGTAGTTCTATGGAGTGTTTAGAATAAAGGAAACCTATTGCAAAAGTGAATTGAAAAGTGAAAGACAACTGAAGAAGCAAGAACGTCAGCTATAGTTCATACTTCTCGGAAGAAGTTCTCTTTCCTTATCTTTCCTTATCTTCCTTATCTCTTTCCTTATCTTTCCTTATCTTCTTAATTTTTATGATTGGTAGTGAAACCCAGCAGGACCCTAGGGGGTTCCTTGACATGAAAGCCTTTCCTTGAGACTTGAAGTCCTCTGTTTCTTGTTTCTAGGGAATAGGCTTCAGCCTCCATGACCTTCCCTGAGTTGTAAAGGGCAGGTTCAAACAGTTGTTAATTAGGGAAGGGAGGGGATGCAGAGACAAGGGAGGAACAGTCAAGAAACAATAGTGCAGCCTTGGGTCAGGGTCCTGGTTCTGCCTCAAGGGATACATATAACAATATCTTTGAGCTCTTCTGCATAGCTAAAACCCCCAACAAATGGAAGATGTTATCCACTTGATGAAGCATTCTTCATTCCAGAGAGAAGGTCACAGTTCAATAACAGAAGCTCAGCAGGAGACCACCTGAAGCCAGATTAAAGGAGTGCAGGCCCTGCACACACCCTGATCCTTACCAGCAAAACTTCCCTTGAACCATTGCTATAAAACTCCTCACCAAATACCCCCGCGTTGGGACACAGTTTTTGAGGGGCATGAGACCACTGTGTCCCCCTTTGCCTGGCAAAGCAATAAAGCTATTCTTTTCTACTTCACCCAAAACTCTGTCTCTAAGATTCAGTTCAGCACTGGTGCACAGAGGCTGGGTTTCGGCATAAATAACAACAATTTTGCACTTATATTCAGAATGGTTATTGGCCAGAATGTGTAATAGTCAGCTATTGAATTCTCTCATTTTATAGAACGTTTAACTGGTTTATCCAAGTTGATACAGAGATTTGTGGCAGATCAGAATTTGGGTTTCCAGACCCTTATGCCAAATTCTTTCTGTCATTTTCTATTGCTTTTTAATGCTTTGCATTAAGGTGCATTAAGGTGTTTTTCTCCCAGACCCTTGACTAAACTTATATCTCATTCTATAATTTGATTAAGAAGAAATGGGCTTTGACTCACAGGGCCTGAGTCTGAGTCTGGCCTCATTAGATATCAACCCTTAGTTTCTTCATCTGTAATGTGGAGCTAATGTCACATTTGTTTGTTTGTTTGTTTTTTAATGTGAGTATGCACACAAAGTACATTACAGTGCTTTAGAAGAATTCCATACATGTTGGCATAATTGTTATTTTGGCACTTGTATTGTTCTGCAGGGTGCAATACAGCATCATCAGGAATGAGAGCTTTGAGATTCAAACCAAGTGTCATCCCTTTCTAGACGTGGAAATGCAGGCAAGCCTTATTATTATATAGACGTATTAACATATAAGTCCTATTAACACATGGAACAAATGAGTGAATTAAGGTTTGCAATAGTCACCATGCTCACTATTGGGAAATTCTTACCCATGCCTACAATGACTGTATCATTCTGCATTTAAAGTCTATCTTTCCTTTGATCTCGGTAGTCAAGAGCTAGAGGTGATTGGTCACTGCCCACACCCCTCCTAAATCTCCGCAAATAACTGTTGATTTGGTAAAGACACTGCTTCCCAGGTGCAAGAAGCACATTGCCCTAACTTTTATGAGTAAGTGTTTTATACACAAAAGTAACAAATGCCAGATGCATCGAGGTGACAGGACCCAATGAAACTAAACTGAGGGAGGTACAACGACGGATGAGGGGTGAACTTTGCTATTGAGAATTTGGAAGGATTCTGAGTAACACAGCCTCCCCCTCTAATACACTTCTCCTGGCCAAAATATTTTTTCATCACCAAAATGATGCTGAAAATTCCATCGTTGTGGCTAGGAGGTCATATGGTTCTGCCACAAATCCATGTGATAATTCAAATTCTCACAGTATACTGTGCATGGATAATAGAATTTGTCAAAGGACCATAGTAGTGCCACACAGACCTCTCAGAAAGGAGTATTTTGCAAGTATGTGAAGAATCAAATGGAAAATCAGAAGTTCCCCTCATTTGATCTAATAGCAATAAGAACTCGTATTTACAACTACCTCATTCTAAGCACCTGGCAGTAACTAGACATTTAAATCCTGATTAACAATTCCATGATGTGGGTGTTATTATGAGTCCATTCTTCAGATGAGAAAACTGAGTCAAGGGGAAGTTAAGTAATTTGCCAGCTCCAGTAAATGGTAGACGCAGGTTTTGCTCCCGAGTACAAATCCTAGTCTCCTGAATCTGGGCTCTATCACCACTTGTTATGCTCTGTGCTGCACTAAATTGTAAAATCCAGGAGATCCTTTGCAACTGATACCTGTCTTCATTGGCTGATTTCTGATGGGTGCTCTGAAAAGAATGTCACTATCAAGGTCACAGTCCATCAGAAAATATCTGTTTTGATGCAAAGACCAGCACTGCATTGAACTGTTGGAGGTAAGATAGAGACAGCACATCTATTAAAAATGAGTCCCAGATTCTCTTTTGCCTCCCTAATTCCTTGACTTTCATACAATATATTCCAGACTCTCAAAATTACTCTAAAACAGCAAAAGGAATCAAAGAGCTAAATCAGGGGGGAAAAAAAATATTGTTTGAGCACTTTGACTTAAGAAAAAAATAAAAAGCTTTCAAATTCATTTTCTGAAGCTATTCTTTCCCAACCAGCACCACGTCTAATAAAACAAAATCAGTGTCATCCCCAGAAGAGCTCATTACCTTTCTTCCTCTTGACATGCCAGGAGGGAACTTGTTCCCCAATGCCAGCTGTTTCAGAAGCCTGAGGCCTGCTTCACCTCTAGGAAAGTTAGCTTTAACCTTTCAATCTCGTTGATTTAATCATATAACCATGTAATTAAATTCCAATAGTCAAGTTTCAAGGGCAGGGAGGCGAGGACTGAGCAGTTCCATTTAGCCCAAGCAGATGGCAGACACTGCTCCTGGAACAGCGTGCTCAGATTGCATGTTGCCAGCATTTGTGTTGAGTCCCTATTAAACACATGCAACAAAAAAGTAGAGTCCGCCTGCTTAAAGAATGAAAGCCTCTTCACCTGCTTCCGTGAGATAAGGTGCAATGTATTTTTAATGTACACTTTTATCTCTCCCTGGCAGTCAAGACAGTTTCCATGTGATAGCCAAACCATAAGGTGAGCAAAGCTAATGGGTCTGATTTGTAGACAGCATATGGACCTCTAGGTTCAAATTAATGCATTCTTTCTTCTTCTGTTGCCCGAAGCTTTTCAAATGTTGAGGAAGAGCTTTCAGGATTGAGTTTAAAGACGCTTCTTCTATTTAACTGTTGTTAATACCCAGGTGTTATTTCAACATCTGGTTGAAGTCTGTTTTATGATTTTACCAAGAAGACATCAGCAGCATCTCCAGCCTTGTTACATTAACAATGTGTTGATGAGGCCAGAGTATAACCGGGTATCCATACACTGCAGGTAAATCTGTAAGTTAGTACAAACTGTTGAAAGAATATGATAATATGAAATAAAATTTAAAGCTATTCATACATTTGCCCAACATTCCCAATTATTCGAAGTGTACAAGCAAAAAGATGTACATGTTGCCTTATAGATCGTACTTAAAAAAATTTAATCTGAATATCCTTCACCGGACCACTGATTAAATAAATGTTGGTACATCAATAAGATGGAATACTATGTTCACAAAGTGAATTTTATGAATATAAGTTGTTCAAGTAGGAATCAAATCTGTTTAAATGGATTATCCCAACTTAATTTTTTTAAAGAATATACACACAGATAGGAAGAGGGTGACATTAATTAGCTTTGGCTAATGAGACATGGGTAAGTTTTATTTTGTACTTTATGTGCTTTTTAGGTTTTCAAAAAATATATATATTAGAATTATATGCAGAGAAAAAGTGATTTACAAATTAATCCCATGAAATTTTCATAGCTGTTTCAAATCTATGCTATTATTCATAGAAAGATCACAAACCAAAAAGCTGGTCTCTTCATTGCAGCCATCCCATCAGAAACTCATCAGGATAATATCTGGCACAAACATGAATGTCAAGGTACTTTTTTTTACTTGTTTTAATTTTAATGTCTCTTGCATTAAGTGAAATCATTCTGATTTTCATCAGATGACTTTGAAAAACCAAACCAGACAACAAATGACACTAAATCAGTTAATACCAAATTAACATTAATATGAGATGAGAGATAAAATTTTAGAATCATACTCTCAGTATCACAAAAAACAATTAAAGGGTACAGTTTCTCTGTTCTTTAATTTAGAAGAAAAATAGGCATTAATTTTCTGTTTCCCTCATTCATTTTTTAGAAAGCCTGCTACTCAGATCAATCCCCACGTCTCTCTAAAAGCAACACACAGAGAAGGGTTCATACACATGGACTTATTCTCAAAATGTCCCTGCAAAACAGGCCAGGGAAGGTGCTTAGAAGAGCACAGAGGTTAAGTGACTCAATCAAAGTTACTGTGTGGCTGAACTCTTATTAAAGCCCAGGTCTCCATATCTCAGGGCGGGCTCTCTCCAAGGTGGCTTTGGTGAGGGGAACACAGCATACTTGGATCTGAGTTTCTTTCATGTGCTTCTAAGAAAAGGCAGTGAGTTTGAGTAGCACTGTGGGGATTACTAATAGGTCCCCCAGCAGAAGCATTTTTAGCTTTGATAGAGGTTTTCCTGAAATCACCAAAGGATACAGTTAAATTGAGATTCTAGACATCACTTGCGAGGAAGTTTTGTTTAAATGGCTTAATGGATCATCCTCAGTGACGGGTCATAGAATCTCTGGATATTCTTCACCCCGGCATGACTAGCCAAATGGCACTCCACTGATGCCACCAGAAGATTTGTCAACTTGGATGACCAAGTTGGTAGCTTTCCAAGTTACATCTGTTGCCTAGCAAAACTATTCTGTGGGTAGAGTTGCAATTTTTTTTTTTCCAACTTTGATTAAAACCTTCCACTTGTATATGTGACTCAGGAAATACCTCCAGCCTATCTATGCAAGTCCTCAAGTGGATCACCACTGAAAATGTTTATTTTTTAAATTGTGTTTTGAGTTTAGGTGCATCGCTGTAAATGTCTGGAACTCGTTTGCTGTTTTCTCTCTTGTAGATAATGACTGTTATCACAGCCATTGCATAACAACCAACTTAGGTTAAAACTTTAACTTTCGGGCTTCCCTGGTGGCACAGTGGTTGAGAGTCCGCCTGCCGATGCACGGGACACGGGTTCGTGTCCTGGTCCGGGAGGACCCCACATGCCGCGGAGCGGCTGGGCCCGTGAGCCATGGCCGCTGAGCCTGCACGTCTGGAGCCTGTGCTCCGCAACGGGAGAGGCCACAAAAAACTTTGACTTTCTCCTAACTGTCCTCATGTAGTTAAAGGCAACTTCCATTCACAGCATGGACTATGACAAACCTTAAACAAGCCAAATCAAACGGCTAAAATTTCCACAACTTCAGAGGTAAGTGATTTTAGGGTGTTGTTATGTTGATTAATGTCCAAAGAATATTCTTAATTTCTTTCCTTTGTTAAAAAGAGTTGGGGAGACTTGGAAAAACTGTTCAAAATAACAAAAACATCAAATTCATCGTTAATTTCTAGGTTTTTGTAAATCACTAAATGTATTTTTATGCTTATTAGTTTAGTTACATATTCACTTTGAGCAACTAATTTGATATTATTTTTTTGCCTTTTAATTTTTTTTTCTTTTCTTTTTTTTTTTTTTTTTTTTTTTTCCGGTACGCGGGCCTCTCACTGTTGTGGCTTCTCCCGTTGCGGAGCACAGGCTCCGGACGCGCAGGCTCAGCGGCCATGGCTCATGGTCCCGGCCGCTCCGCGGCATGTGGGATCTTCCCGGACTGGGGCACGAAACCGTGTCTCCTGCATCGGCAGGTGGACTCTCAACCACTGCGCCACCAGGGAAGCCCTACCTTTTTAAATTTTTAATTGAAGTATAGTTGATGTACAATATTAAATTAGTTTCAGGTATACAACATAGTGTAATTTGACAATGTTAACATGAACAAAAAGTCAAATGTTCAAATCTTACAACTGGCTCAGTAATAGATGAAGATTATATTTAAGTTGTAAAATAAAAGCCATGATTTCTTTTTCAATCTTCTAAAAGTTTTATAATATTTTATTAGAATTATAGCCTAAAAATTAAGATGACTTTGTTTGTTTAATCAGATGAAGAGCATTACAAGAAGAAAGTTCTCAGGAAATATTTTCTGCAGCAACAAACAAAAAACTAAAACCCACTTCAAGGTAGAAAATGAACTTTGCTTCTAAAAGAAAACTTGCTATCTTGGATATTCTTCAATGGAAAGGAAGCATGTCAGAAAGTAGAACTCTTTTCCAAATAATCAGAGAAAAGCTGCTCCCCAATATAAATATTACTGAATATGAGAACAGTTAATAGTGCTATTTAAAGATTCTCCAAATAATACATTAGTACAAATCACTGAAATATCTTCTGAGCTAATAAGGCTATTAAAGCACAATTCTAATTGACTTTAAATAATATGTTTATGAAGATATCTTCAGCAACACCAAACATATGAAACAAAATATTATTTTTGTCCTCATGTCTAAAGAATACTCTGTATTCTTTGTTCCTTGCTTTCCTTATAAACAGCTTCTTTAATGAGAACTATCTAATCTAGATTATGTTCTTGTTGTTGTTTTAAATCCTGTATTTAATACAGATATCTTTTTTAAGATGTAATATATGTGAACTCCCAGCCCTAGTGAGAGAGTGTATGTAAGCTGGCAGGTGATGAAGGACAATAACGAATTTGAAATTTCTTTTATTATTTAGGAGAAACAAGAAAGCATTGATTAATTTTAGACTTTAAGTCAAATATGCATGCTGAGATTTTCAGGAAACCATTATAAGAGATAGAAATAGAACACATATCTTTCAAATCAGTTGAGGAAAAAAAAAAAAAACTTTCTTTGTAAGAGACACAGTTTAAGCATAAGGACATAGAAAGATTAAAAATAATAAGAAGAAAATATCAGCCAAAAGAAAGCTGGTATAATTATGTTAATAATAATCAAAATAGAATTTAAGGCAATAATTCAAAATGTCCCTCTGAGAAATTAAATGGATCATACATAATTACAAAAGGAATTACAACTATATAACTATTCTAAAATCTGTGCAGTGAATAACATAGTCAAATTATGACACAGTGCACAATCCTTTTAATACATTATCCCAATAATTGATAGACCAAGCAGGCAAAACAAAAGTGGTAAGAGATAAAGTGAGGTAATATTGGCTAAATATAATGTAGTTCCATAGAATCCTGTAGACAACATTAGGAAAAGAACACTCGTTGCAAGCAATCGACAAATTATTAAGTCATAAAACGAATCACAACAAATACCAAAGAATTAATATTTTCTAGGCTATATTCTCCAACTTAAATGAAAATAAATCAAGAATAAGTAATTAAAGATATCTATAAAACAAAAAAATTGAGACATTCTAAATAATTTATGGATTAAAAATCTATATCAAATTAGAAAAATTTAAGAGCTAAATATTAATTTAAAATTACATACTAAAAGTTCAGAGAGGCAACTAAATTAGTACTTAGAGCAAAATATATAGCCTTATATTAAGAAAAAACTTTAAAAGTTACTGCTGAGATTAGAGCAAGCTAATGTTTACTATTCATCATATAGAGGAACCAATAAGAAAAAAAATAAACAAAATTCGTGAACAGATAATACATAAATAAAAAGAAGCTCAAACACAGCAGGAATTAGGGAAATGCAAATTAAAACCAAAAGGAGACACCATTTCCATTCCTAAGATAGACAAACATTTAAATATTTTAGACTAGGAAATATCAAGCATGGGGAAATGAGAACTTATATATTACTGGTGGTAATTAAAATTTGTATAAACACTTTGGAAAGCAATTTGGTAGTATCTACTAAAGCTAAAATTGAAAATTGAATGTTCAATCTAACAATTCAAATCCTATATATATATATACCTAAGGAATTCTCATACATGATATAAGACATTAAAAAATGTTCACTGAAAGAGGTTTTATGATACTGAAAAATGTAAAACAGCTAAAATGTTCATCAATATGCTAAAGTAAAATCTAAATTCTTATGTATTTGTTAAATGTTGTATTTATATAGTAAAATACTATTCTGTATTGAAAATGAGTGAATTAAACAACATGGGATTTCCACAAATATGATGTTGGGCACAAAAAAGCAAAATGCAGAATGATTCATAGATTATAAAACCATTATATATAAATTTAAAACATACAACAAAATTATATACTGTTTATTTATACACATGAACACAGTAAATATTTGTGAAAGGAAAGAGGCTAGTGTGACAGGTGGGCACAAGAGCTTCAACTATATTTGTAACTTTTTTAATGAATAAAAAATCTGAAGCAAATTTAGAATACTATTTAGATCAAAGCTAGTTGATGAGTACATGAGTGTTCCCGTTATCACTCTCATTACTTTCCTGTGTGGTGAAATAATAATAATTTCCTAATAAAAAATAAAATAATAAAGAAATAATAAAATAAAGCAACAAATTGTATGATCAACTAGAATAGAAATACTATGTTCTTCCTCAGAATATGAGAAAATATTCTACATGTGTATAAGATATATATTTTAAAATAAGTGGATTATTGCCTCTGCCCAAAACATGGTCTCTTTGAAATTGTTGACACAGTTTAAATAAAGTTAAATGAAGAACTCAAAGTTGACACATAACAATAATACGTTTCATTAAATTTAATAATGAGGGAAAGTATAGACAATATGAGAAATTTCATTGTGAAAGAATTCATCTTAAAATCTTTTGCATAAAACTAGTCTGATAGAAACAAGGTTCTGTTTTTGAGGCTGAGTTTTTTGCTTGGCAAGATCAATCTGACACGATTTGTGCATGTTATTCAAACACTTAACCCGATATATTCTGTGCCACTGATAACAAATGTGGTTAAGGAGTTCATCTGACAAAACATTTTGTACAATTTTGAGTTAAGTTCTGTCTCAAGACACACATGTCTGTCTTGGTTCCTGACTATCTTCTTGTTTTTCAAATTATTAAAGCACATAAACCAAAGGACCAATGGCTGCAAATAGGAGTTACAGCATCTGTGACAGATTTTATCATCTGCTTCAGGCTAGTTCTTCCGATGAGCTATTAAATCATCAAAATTTGGGTCAAGTGATTTCTGCTCAAGTAAACTGTTACCCAAAATAAATACATTGGGACTTTATGGAGGAAACTGTAGAATAGAAAATTAATAATTAGTGCATTTCCAGATTCTTACATCATGTCTAAAACGTATACTTTTGCATTTATGATTCTGCAGCCAGACTTCAGGGCAATCAAGTCACATTGAGGTAATGGGTATGTTGACAGGGACAGTAACAATTCTCCCCCAGAGATATGGGATTTCTGTCCACATCAGTTATGGAGCAATGTCTGTGGGCAAAATACACTGCAAAGATGCTATGAGTTCAAAGGAATGGGTACGTTATAAAGAGAAATACAAATTCTGTACCTGCTTACACATGGCTTAAAATCTCTTCATTCAAAAAATTTTAATCATTTTTTTTTTAAATTTAGATCTTATTCATGACAGTATCTCTCCTTGGTTAAACTTTAGACTGTCTCCTCTGAGCCCTATTTTTGAATAGGCCTCATCCTTGGGTCTTGTCCTAAAGCCTAACTATCCTAGTTGTAGGAAGAATCCTGCTAGTCTGTTTAGTGAGAATCTCCCAGCCTTGATATCTGACAGCCCTGACCTGTGTACAAGAAGAATCCTGTTAGGTCGATTGAGTAAGAATCCCCCTGCCCTGGATGTTTCCTTGTACTAATTTTCCATCAATAACCCCTCACTCTGCTCCTTAGCTATAAGTACCCACTTGTCCTTGCTGTATTTGCAACTGAGCCCTGTTCTATGATGAGGTCTCTTTTCCCCTTAATGCAATAGTTTCCAAATAAAATCTATTTTTACCACTTTACTGTCCAGCTCTGGTTCTCTTCGACAGTGCTAAATATTGTGCTAAGTTCTCCTCAAAACAAGTGTTGTCCCTACTTTCATGGATCTTATTCTTTAATGGGAGATAGGCATTGAACATATAATCGCAGAGATAAATGACCATTTAGTGTTGATATCCTTGTTGTAGTACTGGGGACAATTAAAGATGCAGACAGAACTTCTTATCTGTAACTAGTTTGAGGTCCAATTCAAGAAATAAAACCTACTCTAAGTATTTAGACAAGAAGGGAAATTAGGTACTTAGAAAACTGTATGAAGAATTGAAGGAGAGGGAAGAGATATGGGAACATATGTATATATATAACTGATTCACTTTGTTATAAAGCAGAAACTAACACACCACTGTAAAGCAATTATACCCCAATAAAGATGTTAAAAAAAATAATTGAAGGAGCAGAGAAAGGGGACTGCCAATGGAAGTATTAAGTTCAAGAGAGCATCGAGTGATTGCACTCTGGGAATTAGAAAAACCTCTTGTATTGCCAAGCAATATCCCCATCACAGCTGCCCTTGACACTCATGTCTCAGTGCACTTTCTAACTGAAATGGCAACATAAGGATGGCCTCTATCTCATTTTTGTCTTTCAAACTGTATGAGTGTATCTGATGGTGGAACAAAATTCGCATCTAGACGACTAGTAACAAGGGGGTATTGAAACCCCCTTAGGCTGACAGCTTCTTTAGTACAGGATGGCACCCAGAAGAATATGGGAATGAATGCTGAGTGCCAAATGATTAGACACTTTGGCTACTCAAGACCATATCTTAAACTTAAAAAAAATTAGCAATTTCAACATGCACCTGCCTATCATATAGAAATTACCCCTTATGCAAATAAACATAGGTTTTCCTCTCCCCAAATTTTATTAGTCATTGCATCTGGAGCTGAGTTATCATCATCCTTCAGCTCCAGTCATAATTCTAACCTGATAGTCTGTAATTTGAGGGCAAAAGTACAAACATCACAATTTATATAAAATTGTAGGGGGAAAGGAAAGAGGTAAAAAGGAAATGCAGGACATACACAGCAGGGCAAGGAAGAAAAGAGGAGTGGTTATTAATTCCTTATTCTGTAACTGGTCACAAGATCACAATTGTTGTTTACGATGCCTTTTATTCTCTTTCCATTCCATTGACTTTTGACCAGCACTGTGACTAGTTAGGGATCTTTGCTCAGTAGGGGACCCAAATCGTCATTCTTGAGGGTTCTTTACTCTTGGTGGTTCTGTCTGTATTGGATTGTTATTGTCCCCTATTTAACATTTGACAAAAAAGTATGGAAGTAGTAAGAGGTGCTCCTAGAGGATGCCCTGTGTTCCACATGTACCTCTCCTTTTCTTTGTAGAAACAGTTCTATTTCTCCTTGATACAGGATCAATTGTACCAGCCAATGAAGTTAACTTCTTCATTGCCTATTAGTTCAGTGTCATGGAAACACCAAACTATCCAACAGTAACCTTAGAGTTCAAAGGAATCACTGTTATGTCATTGTGGAGGGGAGGCACTCCTCCTTTGAGTACTAAGACCTTTAAACAATCCCAGTTCAAAGTCATGTGGATGGAAAGCTAAATATTGTGAATGATCTTTAGATGATAGATAATTATCTCCTCTCCCAGTTCCATCTCTTCGTTTCCAGATATACACTTTGGTATGATTTGCATATGTCATATTGTTAGACAATATTCAATTCTGCTGTAGGAAACACAAAAACTCATAAGATGTGTAAGATTTTAACCTATGAGAAATATTAAACATAGATAAAGCAAGTACATCTTGTGTGCACTGAACATAGACATAAAGGGATGGGAAGAACAAGAGTAAGCTAACATTCATAATATACTAAATATACGAGGCACCTAAGACACCAAGTGTTCTTGACACACTAAATGTACATAAAGCATATGAGGTACTCAAAATTTACAAGGTTGTGGATCAACCAAACATTAGTGATAATCATCCCAAACCCATGTTTCCTGTAGACCATAAATGCAAAAATCATCCATAGCTGCTCCTCCAGTAATTTGCAAGTTACAGCTTTATCCAGGTGCACATGCCCCTTGGAATTCTAGATAGAGTGTGTTGGCCCTGGACAGCTTCCATATCTTAGGGACCCTCCCTTAAACCTCAACTCTGGTCCTCATTACCATGCCATCAGATGGGAAGGCTGAAGGCTAATCCATTCAAGAGGCAGAAGCTACAAATATGTTCAAGTGAAGATTAAACACTAGGATCCATTCAGCCCACTGGCATCTATTCTAAGAAGAACATTAACTGAACTCAGCCCTTTCCCTTTACTTCTCATCATTTGTTTTAAATTGAATATACCATCTGATTTGAGCAGCTTAATTTGGTCTGTGAGTCTCTGTTCAATGACATTGTTCAATGACCTCTGGGAAGCTTAAGGTAACTCCCCACATGACATTCAAATATAGAAAAAAAGTGCCATGTATTGGTCACTAATTCTGATCATGTATCCTATTATTGAAGGACAGTGCCTTCAACCTCCAAGTGAATCTTCTCCCAAGTGGTGCTATAAATGAGTTTTCATTCATTCATTATACTGTCTTAAAAGGCCATTTGCTTCAGGCAGCTGTGGCACATGATACACAAGTGAATCCTATTGACTTGAGCCCATTTAAAAAAATGTGTGTCCTATAAATGAATCCACTGTTCAGAAACAATGTTGTATGTGTCACCATGATGATGTACCATTAAGTAAATCAACAGATGCAGAGGCATGGTAACAAGAAAGGCAAATCCATAGGCAGAATAATTGTCTATCCTAAAATGAATAGTTGCCCTTTCCATAATGGAAAGAATCCCATGTCATTATCTGTCATCAGACAGATTACTGGTCCCCCTGTGAATGGTGCAATGTGAGTATCAACATTTATCCCTGAGGCTGGCAGCTCGGGTACTCAGTATTGGCCATACCAAATAAGCCATACTGTTAAATCTGTGCTTAACTTACGTCCTTGCTATTTTGAACTCTTTATTTTTGACTCCATTGAGCAAGCAAGGGAAGGTGGCTGGTAAAAAAACAAAAAACAAAACCAAAACAAACAAAAAGCTCCTTGGCGTTCATATAATGGGTCATTGTATTCATGTAATCTTTGAAAGATTCCTCATCTAGGAATCTCTTCTAAAAAGAAATCACCTGGGACATTAATATCCACATAGGCTCTGTCAGTTCTGAAAGGTCCTTCCACATACCTCTACCCTATAACTCCTTGTTATCAATCCTCCAAATTGCATCCATACTTCTGACAACCTTTGTTTCCAAGCAAAGTGAGCAAACAGATGTGCCACTCAAAGATCTGTGCACTTGGAAGATTTCTCTTCTCTATAGTTTTTCTGGGACATAGGATGATTGAAGTGGCAATGCAACAAAATGAAGTCCATTGAGAGGGTATAAAATTGTTCAAGGGTAAAAAAAAATGTTCGAGTGACAAATTTGAGCATTCAGCCAATCTTATATATTCTGTTACCGTTTGCTGTAGGTGGTTTGTTGCTCAAGCTCAAATTTCTGGTGGGTTGGTCAAAAAACATGATAATCATGGTTGCATGACCACTTGAGGGGGTCCAATGGTCAAGTGTTTAGCCTTTCCCAGGATCTATTAGCAAGGAAGGATATTTCCTTCAAAAGAAGATTAATAATTTCAGGAAGAAGACATGATTTTGTTTTGAAACCCCAAAGGTCTACATTATTAATCTTCTATCAGATTTGCAAGATTTTCCAAACTTCATGGCCATCTGCCTCAAACACTTTAGGCACTACTGAATTTGCTGACTCATTATGGCCAAGTGGCAGAGAGAACAGCTTGCACCTCAGCCTGGATGAGCTGGAGAGTCTATTCTTGTTCTGCAACACACTGAAGACTCAGCCATAGTGATTACTTGGTAAAAGTATTGAAGAAGCACATCCCAAAATAGTGTATGTTGCTTTTAAACATCCAAGAAGCCCACAAAAACTGGGCCTATTTCTTTGGAAGAGATATAAAGACATGCCCCACTGAACTCTCAGAAATTTGGAAAAGATGGCAGGTCCTGAATTTTCATGGGGAAGGGGGTCTCTCCTACTTTCTGGCATGTATACAAATTACTGAGCTGTCTAGAATAAAATTTACTCCCAGATCTCCAAGTGACTAAAAAGTTACTTGATGTCATTAAATAATAAACCTCTGTGATATCTTCTGGCATAGACAGATAATCAAGGGCCCTGGGGTAATTCACTCCATTGCCATGAGAAAAATTAATTAAGGTGAAAACAAGCCATTTTGACGTTCTTTGCTTATTCAGATAAAAATAAAGACATTTCTAGATTAATAGCTACAAGATATCACAGCCCAGTTGATTTTGTTCTAGGAGAGACCACATCTTCCACAACAGTAGCAACTGAAGTCACCACCTGATTAAGCTTACATTGATCTGCTATTTTCCAAAACATAGCCAACTTCTTCATGGCTGAAAGAAGCAAGTTAAATGGGGATATCATAGAAATCACTACACTTACACCTCAAGTCTGGGAATTGGGTAAGTGGCTTTGACATTCCACTGTGATAATTAGAGTTAGTCCATTTGTCACACCCGGGTCATTTCTTCAGCTGTACAACTTAATACAAATTAAGCTAGTTGACCATCTACTTTATTCATAAAGTTATGATGAGCAATTATCCAGTCCTAGAAAATGGGTTAAACCATTTTTCTACTACTATCTTCTTGATGTCTATTATAATCATGTCCACCCTATACCTGGCAACAAATATTGTCATTTGACATCTGTAACTCCAGGAGTCCATCACTCCTATCTAAATACAGAGCCCATTTCAAGGGCAGCATCTACACCTTTATCTCTGTCCAAGAGAGGACATCAGTGTATTGCTAAATGCCTTGGTGAAAGAAATACCCTCTGAACTTGCTTAGGTGATATAATTAGAAGTTAAAGTGAGTCACATGATAAATCATTCCAATGTTCTTATCCCCCTAAGTCTCAGATTCTACAGATATGCTGAGGAATTTCTTGCATCTTAACTTCATTTGGTGGGAACCATCTCTAAGTCCAGGTTTCAGTCAACCAATCCATCAAACAGTTATAAGCCCTCTTGGCTTCTTGGACCAGCACATTAGGTGCAGACTCTGGTATGTGCAGCCATATTGGTTAATTTGGCCCAGTATGTTTATAATTTTTCCTATCTGATGCAGCTCCCTTCAAATATATTGCCACACACATTCCTCAGGTTTCTGCTGATAAACAAGAACGAACTATTGCCATTTTTTAATGTTTTAGGCTTTTCCTCCTGGTTCACACTTTATATTTGACCTCTTTTCACACACTAGGAACCAATTCTAACAAGTCTGGAGGCAGTGAGGTGGTATGGACAGACCGTGAGGAGAAATGGCATTCCTTATACATTTGTTACTGCAGGTGAGTTAGCTCTCCAAGAAAGGAAGAATCAACCTAATAAAATAGGGTTGAGGAGTCCTCTAAGGCAAGGAAGGTTCAGTGGATTTGGACATTCAGTATAGTTACAATAATCTAAATCTACTTAATGTTCCCATTCAAATTCTCTGAGCTCTCAGTCTTTCTCAACCAATGCTGTAACTTTCACAGAGGAGGCCTGGTGAGGCTGAGATTCAGCCCACATTACAACTTAGCAATAAACAAGATCAGATGCAGTGTAGGAGTTGTTTTTTTTGTTTGTTTGTTTGTTTGTTTTTGCCATCAGCAGCCCTACAGCTACAAGATATAAAAGATTGTAGGAGGTAGTCATGGATGCTCCCTGGGCTCCTGACTTGCCTTGAGAAAAGTATTTAAAACTCTGGGTTTCTTGTTTTCTCTCTGTACAATCGGGCCAGTCAGAGAGAGCCAGCCTACCTTACAATTATTATATTTATATTCCCATCATAAAATTCTATTGAAGAAATCACAAAACCTTGGCTTTCATAGGTACTTCATTCCGGGTGACCTCAGTTAATAATTACAAGCCAAGTATTAGCAATGTGTCATTATGCACTACTAGGATTGTCTCCTCTTTCATACTCAACCGGGTTAGGCAATTCCAAATTTATATCCTTGAATAAGTAGATCTGCAACCAGTTTTGGAATCAAATACTTCAGCCAATAGGATAAAATGTAAGAAATGGAAATGATTCTAGTTATTTTAAGCAAGAGAAGATTTAATACAAATATTAGGTGTGTACAAAATCAGTGAAAGAGCCTGGGGATGGGGGGTGGGAGAAGAAATCCAGGGCCATTTCTTAAACTGTTATATCCAAGGACATTCTGCTGTAGCCTTTATCCAGAAAGCAGGGCTCTCTGGCTGCTGCCTCGTGACCTCAGTGAAGTTAGTGACCAGACACTGGAACGCTGGTTATGGCTGCCCTGCCTGACTTGTACCGAAGCCCAAACATCAAAAGGCAGATAGTTTCGACTTCACTTCTGCCTTGAAAATTTTGTACATATGCACATAACTGGCAGAGTCTAATTCACATATAGAACCCTACATGTAAAGGAGTCCAATAAATGTGGTTGACTCTTCCAGAAAGAAAGGTATATAATAAATTAAGAATGATGAATACCAAAGCAAGCAGACATGTTTAGGGGTTTGTCTAAAAAAGTTGATTCTCACAGCTTGCCACCCAGCTTCAAGCACTGTATTCCCTTCTTTTCTCTTTTGAGGTTTTTACGTCTTTTAAAAGCTCTTTCTATTTTTAGTTTTCACTTTAGTGGGATTTAGCAGAAATAAATCATAGACTAAATGCATTGTGGGAAGGAGTACAATTGGGACCCATATTATGGAGAACTGCACTAGATGTCATGTGCTTTACGTGTACTTTTTATTTTATTATTTTTATTTTTATTTTTTTTTGCTGTACGCGGGCCTCTCACTGTTGTGGCCTCTCCTGTTGCGGAGCACAGGCTCCGGACGCGCAGGCTCAGCAGCCATGGCTCACGAGCCCAGCCGCTCAGCGACATGTGAGATCTTCCCGGACCGAGGCATGAACCTGTGTCCCCTGCATCCGCAGGTGGACCCTCAACCACTGTGCCACCAGGGAAGCCCGCTTTACGTGTATTTAAACTCATTTAGCACTTACACCAAATCTACCAGGAAATTTGGTTACAGTTTAAACAGCTTGCCCAAGGTCACGTGATTAGTAAGAAGCCAGGTCAGGATTTCCACACAGGCACATCAGCTGTGCTGCAGAAAAGCCTAAGGTGAGATCTACACTTTAGAAATGTTCACACATTCTCTCAAGCTACTTGTGAGAGAGAATAGGAGGCAGCTTCTAATGAAGTGTTTGCCAGGTCATTTAAGTAGTTTGCTATGTTCTAATCAAGGGGTTTAAATTTCTTTGCAGAGATACTAGACACTAATAGGAGAGACAGACTGACCAATGAGAATCCAGAGCATGTATAAAGATGTAGTAATAGTCACAAGGCACATTTATTAAAAAATATGCAATTTATGGCAGCCAATGGTTCTATAATGGCAAAGACATCAATGAGAGTACTTAGTCTTTAGTTTTATTATTATTAATGAATTCTGCCTCTTCTAATTTGCTTCTGGAGAGAAAGCTCTCCATGGTTTTCCCAAGGATTAAACAAAACAAAATCTCAAGGTATTTAATACTTGCTATAAATACTTTGGTGACTACATTTTACTTCCCAAGAGAATCTGGGTCATGATCTGCATTAAAAACTCATAATTGCATGATTCTAAATGTAGTCAGCAGGATGGTTGTTGGGTCATTAATCCACAGAATGCCTTGCTATCCTGTTAAAATATATAATTTTGGAAATAAGATGCTTAGTTTGGTCATTTTTAGATTACCTTGGCTTTATCTGCAGAATGGTCCACCACAAGCCCCTTACAATGGGCTTCAGTTATCTCATCTTTAAAATAAGTGATGCACTTGATGATAGCAAGAGTCCATAAATATGAATTCTCAATACACACGCTAATTCTAGCTAAAATCAATGATAAGAAAACTCAGAAGCTCTCCAATAGGGTTGAGACAAACCATTCACTGCTACCTTTCTTTGGGCACATTAAAAAGTAAGTAGCTGAAAATGAATCACAAGTCTCTGAATTACTGGTGGGGACCCTTCTTCTACTTACCTGTGTTACAGAAAGTAAATGTGGTACCTTGAATACCTGATGGGCTTTAATATTCGTTTTCTTTTTGCCCATGTAGGTAAACTGCTTTCAAGAAGAGCAGCTTATTTTAAAAGTATAAACCACTTCAGAAAGAGAATTCACTTTGCTCTTACTCCTGTCAAGGCTTTGTCAACTTAACGAGAAGGCATGCTCATAAACAACTTGCCATCTGGTTAACTGAATTTGTCAAGGAGTATTAGGACCCGAAGAAGGAAACAGCACAACAGAGAATGAGAAGCACCATTTCCCAGGTTCCAGCCAATGATTGAGAAAATCTGGGGGATCCTGTAGGGATGCTTAAAATAATTGCATCATAAGAGAAATTTGTTACAGAGTAGTGGCTCCCTACTTTGGGAATTCTTTTGGTTTCATTTCCATTTTTATCTAGCCACAGGAGACACTTGTCTTAACACAACGATCATTTTGATTGTCTTTTTCTTAGACATTTTTATTTTCATATAGAATTAATAAACTTGGTTTCACTTGGCTTCAAAGAATTGAATGTTAACTATTTTTGGTTATTGTACTCTGTGTTTTTAAATTTTCACTTTTAGGGTATATTAGGGCTATTTACTGAGAAATTTGATAGTCATCACATAAGGGAAAAAGTCAAATACTGATTAATCAAGATAGGTTTGCTGTAAACATGGAGCAAATTTTGGGCCTTGTATGTGTTCATGTACATCATTTATATGCATAGAATTAAACAGTCAGAGGTTATAACATGAAGTTAATTTCATTCCACGTTGTTCAACAAGTAAGGAACACCTTTAAGCTCAGTCTCACACCTTCCTAAAATGATAGTCCTATCTGCGGTGAAATTTAAACTTTGAGCAGAAATGTGAAGTAGGCTATGACGGGTAGGGTTTCCAGAGAAGCATGCAAGAGGCTTATTTGCAAGGACTCTTGTAATCTACAGTGAAACAGATGAAAAAGAAGGAAGGACAGGATAGAGACAGAAGTGAAGCCATTATAAAAACTGAAATGAAGCCTAAACTGAGGCTGTAGCCCATTTGTAAGCAGCACCTTACCTTACAGAGCTGATCCAAGTTGCAGTAAGATACCCAGACCTTCATACCCCTGTGGCTACCAGTCATCAGGTAAGGGTGATCTGGAGAAGAGGACAGAGGTGAATACCCTCTCTTCAGACTCAAGCTTTCTACCAATAGCACTAGAGCACTTCCTGGATTGCTAGCCACAAAGGCATATCTTGCTCTCCTTAACGTTGCTCCCAAATTTGGGATCCCACTTGGTGGCTGTCCTTCTTAGAGGCCTCTGCTCCAAACCCTTCCATTTCTCCTCTCTCCAATTCAATTGTCTTGTCCCATTCTCTACCATTAGTTGTATGTTGGGATAAGACACATATTTCCAGCACCCTTTCATAATGGCTAGTAGACGCGTCACTTCTTGAAAATCTTGGTAACATGTACTCATTTTGGTAAGGATGCCTGGAATCAAGGGAATGAAGACACTGGTGGCAACTCCAAGCAGAGTGAAGCATTACAGAACAAAGAGTACGAAGAACAGGGAATTTAAACTTCTTTTAAATGAGATAACTATAGGGGTGCACATAGTTAACCTTTCTGTTATACTTTTGGGAGATTACATCATGAAAAATTTGCAAATGTGCCTCACCAGCTCTCCCGGAGACACCCACGGGAAATAACTATGCTTTAAATCTTAATTTAATTCAAGCAATAGATGAGTCTACCCAAAGTATGGCAGGATTGGTGGCTCCTTGCTCAAAGCTACATGACTCCTGGACACATGAGACAGCATCTCTATCTGAGGATCTCATGGGAGGGCAGACTGTGAGTACTCATTACAGGAGTATAGGAAAGCACTTAGTTCTACAAGAAGTGCTAGCAAAGGAAAGGAAAGAGGCCAGAAATGACAGGAATATGTTGGATGTAGTTAATGTAGTTAAGCGACTATTATGAACTAGGCACTCTGCTGGTAACTTTAAATGAATTCTCATACCAACACTATGGTAGATGTTTTTAAAGATAAGAAACCAAATGTTAAAGAAATTAGTTATTTGGCTAGGGAACACAGCTGGTAAGTGAATAAACCAACATTTGAACTCCAAAGCCAGTGTTATTTCCACCGTCTTATACTCATATGCCATGGGGATTCTGAACAACTTTTAATAACAGCAGTTCAACTTTCTAGTATTTGGAGGGTTAATATTTTAAACTACTTGTTAATGCTTTTAATAACTTCCTGGTTGAGATGTAAATTTTCTCATATTTTCTAAACTAACCCTGATTATTTTAACTTGTACCCATGCCACAAATGATTTATATGTTTAAATGTGTTTATTCCTATGTCCATAAAACATGTTGCTTCTTTTTCCCTAACAACAACAAAAAAAGTATGTCACACCACAGTTTCCTTGCCTGGACTTTGATCACTCCTCTGTAAAATATATGTGTTTATGTTTTTGATTTGTGTGTGTATGTTTTTGCCTGTTAAAATATTAGTAATGTTGCATAAATATTTTATGTCTTCCTTATGCTGTTTTTTTTTTTTTACTTTTCAGGTTACATTAGCTTTTTAAAACAGACTCACATTATAGTAATTCTTTCATTAGTAAAATCTATCTTTATTAAAATAAATGATTTCAAAAACTTGTCTCTGAGGTTTTGAATTTCATTCACTATGGAAAATTAGTTAAGATTAATAAGAATGTGTTTTTCCTTGAGGCGACTTCATCTTTGATTTATTTATATTTAACAGTATTAGGGATGTTTCTGAACTGCTAGGTAGAATTCTAATGTTTGAAAAAAATACTATTATATAATTTTATAATATTTACTTTGATAAATCCGTTTTTAAATGCTATTTTGGTACTTTATAAAGGTAAAGTAGTACTTAACTAACATCAAAAAATAATTATTTTACTATTTTGATTTCATTTTATTAAATTCCCTTTCTAGAATTAATGAACTTTTAAAATTTCATAACAAAGAGCTAATGAGTGAGAATCATAAATAACAGCTTGTAAAAAAAGGTAAACACATAGAGGTATCTCAGTCTGAGCCCCAAGGATGACTTTCCAACTATACAATTAAAAGTCATTCATTTAAATTCCACATATAAGTGATATCATATGATATTTGTCTTTATGGGAAAAGAATCTAAAAAAAGAGTGGATATTTATATATATATAACTGATTCACTTTGCTGTACACCTGAAATTAACACAACATTGTAAATCAATTATACTCCAATAAAAATTAAAAAGTCTTTCATTTAAAATATCAATCATTAGTGTGTTATAAATTGGAAAGTCGGCATTATGTAACATCTTTAGTAAAACAATATATCATTATTCAATTCAGGTGTATGGTGTAATCAAATAAATGTATTGTTTACTGGCGGGGATTCTTAGGCAACCACGTCAAGGCTAAACATTTTGAAATTAAGATCCCATTATTACCTGTTAAGCAGTGGTCTTATAAATATATTGAAGGTCCTGAAAAAAAGTAATTCCTAATTATTCTAAATGCCTTGTCCTGTAATTTTTTTAGACCATAAGTGTCTAGTTTTTCAAGGTTTAAAGATAAGAAGTGGCAGAGTCAGTACTAGAATCTGTTCTATTTCATCTAAAATAAACCACATTTATCAATCATTGTTTTCCTGGGTGTTCTTCTCATAATTAACTTTCTGCTGAATATTTAAAGTTTAATAGCTATTACATAAAAGGCCTGCAAAGATATAAGATGCACTCAATATTTTAAGAAACAATCTTGCTTTATACAATTGTTACTGTAGGGAAATCTATCTTTGATACTTTGTATTGAAATTAAGTATTTTATAAGTGTGTCTACTTAGTAATAGTGCTTGAATTCCTCTGTTTTGAAGGAAGGGTAATTGAATTAATAAGAATGAGTTTTGCTCCACTTTCTTCCCTTTCCATTCATTTGCATTTTTCAGCAATAATGGTTATGAATGAATCCCTGTCACTGCAGTGAACACTGGAAAAAAATGATCTCATTGGCTCCTCAGAAGTTTTAGTACCCATTTCACATATGAAGAAACTGAGATTCAGGGACATTAGATAATATCACACAGATACAAAGTAGGAGTGCCTATGATCCCACAACTCCTACTTTTAATGATTGTGCATGTTGCTTCTCAAACATATTGAGTTTACTATCATTATAGCTAATGAGGGACATGTCAGTCTTTGTGATAAAGTTAATGAAACTGAGTGAATGCTCCCTGTTTTCTAGTCCATACACATCTTTCTAAAATTTATAAGAACATAGGACATAAAGCAGCTCAATGAAATAGAGCTAAACTTCACGGAAAATTAACAAGGATGAAACTGAATTTAGAGTTTAAAGATCTTAAGAAATCCACCAAACTCTGATGCTTTCAAATATAAGAAAAAAGCCAGAGAGATTAATGGTCTTACCCAAGATGCAAGAGAGACCTGAGCTATGTGGCCCAACTTTTGAACATTAATTCCATATATTTTCAGAAAGTAAGTGACATTTACTGAGCACTTGGTATGTGTCAAGCATGGTGCTGTATTATTGTTGCTGAGGTAAGTTTTGTAATTACCCTTTGTACAGATGAGGAAATTGAAGCATAAACATGTCCAGGGCCCAACATTAGTATGGGTTGCCACAAAGATGAATCTAGCTCTAGATAGCTTTGAACTCAGACTGAAAGGGATTCACCACCCTTCAGTAATTTAGCTCCTCACCCAATAGGCTGTACAGAAACTGCTGCTCTCTATCAGATGTGATTGGCCTCCATTACAAAGCAACTGGTTTTCCCTTACTTCAGATATACTAGAGGAGCATCCTGTATTCCAACTAACCAGGGCCGCTATGTAAAATATTTAACAATAGAAAGAGCTGTGGGCCAATCTATCAAAACAGATACCGGGGGATTCCCTGGTGGCGCAGTGGTTGAGAGTCCACCTGCAGATGCAGGAGACTCAGGTTCGTGCCCCGGTCTGAGAAGATCTCACATGCCGCAGAGCGGCTAGGCCTGTGAGCCATGGCCGCTGAGCCTGCACGTCCGGAGCCTGTGCTCCGCAACGGGAGAGGCCACAACAGTGAGAGGCCCGTGTACCACACACAAAAAACAAACAAACAAAAAACAGATACCGGCCCAAACAGAATAGAAATTGGCTGTAGACCATGGGATTGGTAGGACTGACTTACACCTACCAAATAATTGCCCTGAAACCAATTAAACTCTGCAGTCAAGGACTGGAATATAAAGTATTTTCTTCCCTTAGCGTCCAGATATCTGATCTTCTGTATTTATTGATCAAGGAAACGCAGGATTAAAAGGAAAATAATGCTAATATAGACCCCAGTGAGTGAGCTGCTTTGAGACTATTTTAACTACCATGAACAGAAAGTGTACAGAAGGAAAAAAAAACCCACAACCCAGCTGAAGAGGATACATGTTTCTTAATTACAGCTAGATTATGAAATCAAGAATGGTATTGATTGCAAAAAGGAACTATGTGACAGCTGGTAGACTATCACATCTGCATTGCAGAGCCATTAAAGAACTCTTCCATTTGGTTGCTACCTTCCCCACTATCAATCAAGTGTGGATGTAGATGCCACGGCTTGTGGTATAGTAGAATGAAATAAAACTACGTCATTTAACATTACAGATCTTTGAAACAGAAAGTTAATACCTTGATCTTTTTAATGTTTCAATTGCCCAGTGTCTTCTGAACACTCATTCTGATACTCACCAATTTGAAACATTTCCTGATTTAATTTTCAGCTATAACCATGCCTACATGTCCTCTGCAGATCAGAGAAGAAATAACTACACTACAAAGAGGTCTATTCTCTCTCCATTCAACTGTGCTGTTCAATGGATCCCGCTCACCATGAGACAAAGGACCTGGTATTGTTTTGTGTTACCCTGTGGGATCTCATTTTCCCCAACTGTTCCAGAAAAAAAAAAAAAATAGGGAAAATGAAAAGCTCCCTGTCAAAGTTGTGTTGAAAATGGTTGTACACAGTGATGTGGAATTTTGGATGCTAACTACATTTACATAAATGATTCCTGCATATAATTCTGATCCTAATGCTCAAGAAGCTTGGTTTCATCATATAAAGTTGGCGATATGTCACCCCGTGCTTGTGAATTGGGTTTGCCTGAAACATACATGGTGCTTGATGTCATTTATTCAGCCTCAGATAATGTGTTAACTTCTATACCTGCTTTCAGTTCTGACAGCGGTCATATGTGTTAGTCTTCACTGTCTCCATTTAAAGTAAAAGAAACCGATGACCCTAAAGTGTAAGTTATTAACAAGGCCAATTGGCTGGTCAATGGCAAAGGCAGATTTCCAAAATAAGTCAGCTTCATTCAAGTTTCAATAACCACTACTCTCTACTGCATCCTTCTTTATGGGAATATCATTTCTAGGAGAGACTATTTATTCTCATGGTAAAAACCAAGATAATACAATGTGAACGTTTAAGTGATATATGCCGTATTTTTGATATAGGGTATGACACAGTGAATAATGACTGTCTCTTTTGATACTGCTGATGGAAACAACAAAAACAAATCTACCTCTGCTTTTTACATGTGAAGAATTCATTTTGACTAGCAAACGGTCAAAATGTTTTCCTCAATTTGACTTTGTGTCTCCCCATACTTTGCATACTTTTCATGATGGTGACATTTTGTTGCAAGACGATTTTTCAAGATAGCTCTTTATATGCCTTTTGCAAGCTGGCTCAGTTTTGAGGTTGTGTGTAAATCGAAAAAAAGGATATTCTTCAAATCATTTTAACAGTTCTCTTAGCCTTCCCTGTGGGTGTAAACATATCCTGAGTTCATCTCAAGCTCCCAAATCAGATAAATGTGTGGCTATCATATAATCATAAAAACAAAATTTCTGTAAAATATAGCAATGGGTAACCAAGAGATGTTAAAGAAAATATATGATTTGCTTCGAGCAAAGCTTATTGTGCATGATTCACAATTCTATAGCTCTTTCTGAGGTTTGAAAAGAAATTATCCAGCCACAGGAGATTGACAGGGTAGCTGTTATTTGAGGCGATGCTGTGTGTGGAGAGCTGATCCCACAGGGAGCCTGATGTCACCATGGGGCCCCCTGTGCTCCAATCACACTTTCTCCAAAAGCACATACAGGGTAGCTGCCAGGGGCTGGACACCATACTCAACACTGGATGAGATATAATTGACAGAATATGTGCTCTGTCTCTCCTGGAGTATAGTCATGAAACAGACCCATGAAAATTTACAATGCATGGGTGCCACAAATCAAAGTATTTTAAAGTTAGATTAACTGCACAGAGAGGTCAGATCATTAACAGGTATGATTCAAGCTTTCCAAGTGTTGGGGGGTGGGTGTATATTTGAATTGTATCTTGAATAGTCAACCAGACAAGGAACTTGAGATCTCTTAGAGATAGACTGAAAGATTTTCATTCATTTTTTAATTTAAGATATATCTAACCTAGAGCACATAATGAATGAGGAAATACTGGTAAGGAATACCAGGCAGCAACGGGTAGTAGGACACGTATGTCACACAAGGAGTTTGACTTCTCTCTTAAAGTAATGATAATGGAATATTTTGAAATTGAGATAGTGTCACAGCAAGCATTTTTTATAGATTATCCTTTGTCCTGCAATGTGTACACGAGGCTGAAGTGGGAACAAACTGAAGGAAGGGTCTTAACCATGTCAGGGTTAGGAAGCTGAGAGAAGAAAACACATTTGAGAGCGTGTGTAAGTGCCAGAACTAGTACTGTTAGCTGATTATTTAAATATAGGTGCGTGAGCGCTCCAAGAAGTCAAAGAGCGTGGGGAATGGCCTAGGCTGTGAGTTGAATACCAGCAGCTTCCAGGAAAGATTTTTGATGATGCAAAGTTAAGTCTCCTGGAAAACTGTCTCACTCAGCACCAAAACTTACCAGGCCTTAGCGAATATTTGCTGAATGAAAACAAAACTTAATTACCCAAACCAGGGAGTTTAACAGACCCTCTGATCCATCACATTTTTATATTTGATTAGAAAAAGATGGACCCATTATGGAGGTTTATTATGTCAAATGATAAGAATCCCCCTAAGGGTACATTGAAATGTTCATCTACTTTAGACTTCATACCGAGAACCTGGACAGACGGGATCATCAGTTGGTGTGTGTCCTACAGTGACATCCAGTTTGGAGTTTAACAGTAAAAATTCTTTATCCTTAACTTTCTGTATAACTAATGAGATAAAGCTTGTATAATATCCTCTAAAGCACACATTCTATATTTGTGCTATGAAATAAAGGTATAAATGCAGAAGCCAGTTTGCTAACACCCTAATAGATTCTTATCTGTGAGCATCTTCAGCAGGATTTACAAACTATTTAGAGCAACCTCTCAAGTATGAAACAAATTCATTACTAAAAATAACCTGACTCAAGTTTTTTTAATAGTTCTCTCAGCTCACCCCATGGATATACACAGAGCTTGCTCGATTCCATCTGAAGCTTTCAAATCAAATCAATGTACAGGTATCAAATGATCACAAAATCAGAATATTAAAATTAAAATTATAGGAATGGATGACCAAGGGAGTTCAAAGACATAGATATTTTGAGGTTTGTAAGAATATTCCCTTGATTGGTCACAAACAATCAATGATGAATCCACTGGCTGAAGTTGTGGTATCTCCATCACTGAAAATCTTAAACACTAAGAATTTGTCCTGAAGGCTAGTCAGTCTTAAGGCTAGTCAATTGATTAAGAGGCAAGAAAACAAGAAGAGTCCATGGAGCCAGGTACCATTATTATGATTATTATTTTTGATTGATTTCCATTCTGTGCTCAATGGGAATTTAAGAGGTTGCCTTTGTAATTACCAAATACAATTCCAAAATTTTCAATTACTGGATGTAAATTTGAAAATTTAATTCAGTTGAATTCTGATCTTATCAAAGCACTCTCTTTGTTTCATCTATTAAACACCAAGATCCTCTAACCTCTTTCTCTCTAGATATCTAATATACAAACTTGATGCATTATCAAACTTACCAACAGGTATATATGTCTCTTTTGTTATCTTAGATATTTCGTTGAGTTTAATGAGAGAATGTAAAGTTATCACATGGGCTCTGAGACACTGGAATATGTTAGAAAACAAGTTTATTACACGATCTGTGGGCTTTCTAGCAGCAGAGTCATATTTTTCTCTGAATCCCCAGTAGAACCTAATAAAGTACTCTGTAAAAAGTAGATGAAAAGTAAATATATTGGATGAACAAACGTTTTAGGAACACGGTGGAGTAGGAAATACACTTGGTTTGGCTAAGACTGTATTTCATTCTTCTATGAAACCTCTGAACTCAGACCAGTGCCTGGGACATAGTAAAAGTTGTTTCATAAACTCTTTTGAATGAAAGGTATTCCTCGACTAAGGATCTGGTCTCCACAGAGTAGAGTCTGTAACTCTTGGCAAAAGTAACCAAGAACACATAGACATTATTTTGCACAAAATCTCCCAAATGTAATATGAATCACCTGTTACAACCATCTTTCATAGTTAATTCTCCAACAGAGGTTCTGCAAGTCATTAATAGTAGTAACTGAGTGTCATCATTTTATTTCCTGATTCAGTCTCTGTCAAATACACTATTAGTAAAACGGCCAAGAGGGGTTAGAGAAAGGGCTTCTGGAAAATCAGGAGATAATCCCGAATTGAACTTGAGCATATGAATACATACATTTTCATGAGTGCTTATTGAAAGTATGGGTGGATGAGCTCTATAAACAATTCTGAAGTAGAAAGTACCATGAGGATTCTTAAGGAAAAGTGACATTTAAAATGGACAGTGTATATTATGAAATAGGGCAAAAGACTATTCTGATGAGATAACTACATTGGCATTTATCTATATTCTAAACAACACAGATTTCACAAACACAAAATAATATGCTCCATGTATGTGTGTATATTCAAAAGATATTCATAGGAACACACAACTTAGTCAGGAAATAGAAAAGAACGTGAAGATTTCATATAAACCCCTCACACAAAAAGAGTCAAATGGCCTTAAAACACAGAAGTTGTCTTCAAGGTAAGAGAAAATGAAAAACCCTACTACCTCCTTCATCCCATCCATGGTCCTCCATCAGGGAGTGTCCCTCATTTGTCTTTGACATGAACCAAGCAAGGATGGGCAGTATCCCAATGAACTTACTCAGATAAACACAATGTGGTTTCTTTTTAAAATAAGCCTTTACTGAGTATATCAACAAGGTACTGTATAGTGTAGAGTGAAGTTTGTAGTTAACAAAGTGTGCGACACAGTAGGTCTCAGGGGATGTGTGATGCAGAATCTTCCAGCCCCTTGCAGTCCCTTGTCAGTGAGAACACACTACACAGAAACCAGAAGCAAATCAACATACGGCTCAAACAATAACAAATCATCAGGATTAACTTTCAGCGAATATATGCTGTTCCCACGAGGGACACACAGTGGCGACGCCTTCACCTTGCCTCAGAAAGGTTATAAATCTTACATCCCATGGATGTCTTTACGAATACCCCTGTGTGTGGTGTGTGTGTGTACACAAGTGTGTGTTTTACACTAGTTAAAAAATGTCTGTTGTGATGGCCTTGCTTTGTGCTCTTCTGGTGGGTGTGCTGCTAGAAAAAGAAAAAAAAAAAACTTAAACTATAGCAAAAGGAATGTGATTTTTTTTTTGTTGTAACAGTATCCCCAGAATAACAGTGTAACAGTACATGTTATAACAACATGTACAAAACTTTCTCCCCACAATCAGGGACAAGCATCCCCCATTGTCAGCAATTGTCTTTCGACCCCACTGAAGAAATTAGAGAAAGGTGTAAACTACTGCTTCCTACATTAGTATTTTGACTTAAAAAAAAAAGCATCAGGCAAGGTTGGACAAAACTAATAATGAAGAGGAGTTTTTTGGTTTGTTTTATGTATTTATCTCTTTCTCTTTGGGGCTCCATTTTCTGTTCTGCTTTCGCATGAAGTTGGAAAGGTAAGTCATGAGCAAAACTATTACTCTCATATTCCAAAGTGAAACAATGTCTCCTTGTCATAGGGTAGAGAAAAATGCTAGAAGCTAAGAAGTAATGGAAATTGATCACTTCATTGTTGCAAGTTGTAATGGATTCTGCAAGTGAGGTTAGCTGACCAAGCTATCTGCTGTCCTCCCTGTGGACAGCAACTATATTGTCTTGTGTCTGGAATGGATGCTCTGTCCACAACATGGAGAGCTTGTTCTCCTCAGTGAGGAAGGAAGTTCTAACTCCTGTGGAATGACTAGGACTATTATGATCTAGTAGGAAATGGAGCCATAACATCAGCTATTTCATTCATCCTTTTTACCAGACTGGTCACATTATACTTTTTTTTAAATCTCTGGGAAAACATGTAACATATTTTCAACAAACATCCAGATAACTAGAAATTGCATGATTTCTCACAGGGTAGAATGTTTTCCACTTCTCGCATCAGAAAAATAGGCAGGAGGACACCCTTTGTGTCTCTGCTTTTGATTGTCCCATGCGAAAAGTTGTTAATGCATTTGACAGTTTGAGGGAAGCTAAGGGCTTCTCCCTATTCAAATACATCTCCCCAAACAAGTAGGTATTCATGACAACGCTGGGTATGAATTAATGGTCAGTAATACCTGTGTACTCATGGCTATGACTTTTCCTTTTGGAATTTCTTCTGCACAGTGACAGTTACCTAGCTCTGAAAGTGGACACATAGTATCTGAAATCATTTGATTTGGTCAGACAGCATCGAGCTCTTTAAAAGCCGGTACGTATGGCTTTGCTCATGGTCTTGTCCTGAACCTTGAACTGTGACTCTTGACTAATCTCAAAATGAAAAATAATGTATGAGATCAAGAGAGGTCCAAAATACAGAGTTGATGTATCAGTAAAACATTCCCATAACAAAAACACCATTCAAAGCATAATCCACTACTGATGGTTGTTACAAATTCCATGATGTGCTTTCTATCCTGGTGTAGGTGAGAGCCCCAGGTACACTATTACAAATAGGAGACTGATCTCAATTTTAACAGTCTCTGTCATGTTGTGCACAAGCTCAGAATTAAGTCTATAACTAGATTCTATCTCTTCAGAAATGTCTTCTAGCAAAGGAACCATTTCAGATCATCCTAATCATTTCACATGACCAGGTCTCTGTCATAGGACTTAAGCCCCAAATAATTCTGTGAATCCCATAAGACATTATAGAAACCTCTCTAATCTTGGTCTTCTTGGCTCAAAGCAAAAACATTTGTTTCAGCAGCGAAGTATCCAGCTGGAGGTTATACACACAATACAAATAAATGAGAATGATTATTTTGTGGATAAAAGGAAAAAAAAAACCCTCAAAAATCAAAGTACCATCATTTGAACACACAGTTTTATCTACACAGCCAAGGAGAAAGGGACAGTGGGAGGGAATTATCCAGTTAAGTACACAAAACCCCATGTCATGGTCTTGCATTTCAGATGGCTTACTGCTACACTGATCACTTTCACAGATTGTCTTAACCCTTCACTGTGTGGATCAAGCTTTAAAAAAAGCAACAGACAAAACGAGCTAGCTAATAAACTAAAATGAAAACCGAAGTCACTTTAGAATTAATTCAAATTAATTAGTAGTTAATTTCAGCTCAACTGACTGCACAGTTTCAATTCTTGTGTCTATAACATAACTTCAGTTATATTTTCTGCTTATTCTGAGGGACAAGGGAGATTAAAACATATGAGTTGGGGATATATTATTAAAGAAAATAAAGCTCTTACTATAAAGAAAAACTTGCATAGCATTTTATACCTAAACTCTTACAAAGTAGACACATCACAGTTCTATTTTGTTAAAAGTAAGAGGGACAGAGAAAGAGAAAGCAAAATGATTGTGACATTAACTTCATAGGTTCCTAAAATAATGGCTGGTGATCAAGGAAACATGCAACACAGACTGAAATGCCTAAATTTGATTTTGAAAATAATTTTCCAAGGGTGTATTTTTTAGATAATGTATGTGTGTGATCGATAGCCCTTCTACAACTAAGGGATGGAAAGGAGTACATTATACATGCTTTCTGAAGACGGACGTTACTTCAAAAAATATCTAGAATTAAGTCTGGACATCCTTCTCTTCTCCATGCCCTCTGTCCTATGCCCTGCTTTGCCAAGATTAGGAGAACAAGTCTTCCCTCTCAGACTTGATCATTTTTTTTCATCTGTTATGCTGTTAATATAAGATTGATTATCCCTCCACAATTCCCAAAGAAGAGGAACATCCATGACTGAAAGGAATAAATGAAATTTAAAAAATGGAAGGTCAAAGTCAGTTCAAGGTGGAAACTTGGTATTGCTTTTTAAACAAATACGTTATTTTGCCAGCTTTGATGTGTCCTTACAGAATTATTAGCAAGGAGAACTAGTATACATTTTAAAGTGTATATGGATATTTTGTGCAACCAAGACTGGCATCCATGATGTTCTTTTGAATTTTGAAGAGAGAGGGAATGACAAATGTTGCCTCTACAGCTAATTACGAAAATATACGTGAGGTGATTGGAAGACAAGAATTTCCGAGGGGATAAAGGTATTAATTCAAGCTATTTCAACATGATACTAACAAAGTTAGTTGATATAGTATAACAGAACCACTGATCACTTGCTTTTGTCTAAATGGTATCAATAATTTTTACATAACAAGTTTAGTATATTCCAAACATTGATCCCTTGTTGGTCTAAATATCATGTTGACATAGCTGCAGTGAATCTACCCAAATAGTTCTCATTATCAAAAATAATTCCATTCAATATAATTCTTCCCATTATTTTATTAGCCTCTTCTAAAAAAAGTATTCTAGAATATATCTCTGATGAATGTGATTCAACCTGACATATGATTTGAACAGTAACACTTTTAAAGGGAGTTTTCTTGCTGGGACATCCTACCTGCCCCCGAAGATGACTGAAAACAGACTCAGGTCTCTCACTGTTTCACATAGGGCCAGGGAAGCCTGAAGAGTGATTTTCAAGTTCCCAGTCAGAAAGCCAACCCCTGGGTTTGACTGTCTTTTCAAATCTTATCTCATTTTCTTGATTCTGCCAGGATGGGTTAACTTATCTCACAGGAACTGACTTCCTCAAGAGATGTTTTCTGCATTTCCTCCTTTGGGTCAAATCAGGGTGACTACCTCCTTTCTTATACTCTAGAAGTTTTCACTTTTCTTCCAGACCAGGAAATATACAAATAGCGTGAAGATATCTGGGGTCATTTCTGGTTTTATGCCTATTATTTATCCTACACTGATGAGTCCATTTTAACCTGCCCTTTCATCTGACCACCAACTCTAGGAAAGGAATTTGTTCTGAAGCTTCAACAGCAAAGTGGTGAATTGCATCAGGAGGAAGAATCACTCATTCTGTTACCTTAGTATTGGGTTCTCATTGTACAACCCTGTACAGTACTTCAGCAACTATTTTTTTTTTTTAAGATTTTAAAAAGCAAAGAGTTACAAAACTGTTTGTAATTAACTTGGAATAGAAAAGATAGCACTTTTTTTAAATCCCATTATATAGTACACCGTATAAATTACAGAGTATTCAAATGCACAAATGCATCTGTGTAACATTTATCAAATGTAATTCGCGTGTCTTTATGTGCACACACGAGTGTGTTCTCGAGAGTCTTACTGTCCGCGTTTGTAATGCTGGACCTCTAGCTGTCACGTATGGCAGTGCTCCAAGTCTGGCACACTGCTGTTGCAGTATCGCATGTTGTTGGGGATATGGCAGTCTGTGTAATTAATGCCCCCATTTGGGGTGTAAATGGGCTGCAGTCTGAAATCTCCTTTAAGGAGCTGATCGTTATTTAAGGAGACGATCTGAAAGCTGGTTTCTGTCATCTCCAGGATGGAATTGTCCTTTTTGGTGCCTGCCTCGCAATAGTCATCTTTCCGCCGGCCTCGGTTGTATTTCCACTTCTGGGAGGTGTAGCGCCCCTTTTTGTGCATATGCCAGCAAAAGACACCGAGCAGGACCACAAGCACAAATATCACCGCACCCCCGATCAGCCCCGCCAGCAGAAAAGGGGAGCCCATGCTGTGGGAAGTCGTCTGCTCATGGCTGGAAGCCGTGTTGCTGCCGTTGTTCACATAGGAGGCATGGGTGGTGGCCTCAGAACAAATGGTGTCTTCTACAGCTCGGTAGTTAAATGCATCCAGTGGCACTAAACAAATCCGATAAGTGGATCTGGGCTCTAAATTGACCAGGCTCAGATGCTGCTTCTCACCACTGACAATGCGTTCCTGAACGATGCCCCCCACCAAACTGTGGCCCATTTTCACCCACGTGAGTTTGTACGCCATCACAGTAAAGAGAGAGAGCCAGCTGACTTGAATGGAAGTGTCATTCACAAAACGAATAGAGAGCTGGATCCGTTCAGAAAGAGGCGGGGTCACTCTTTCTCTGCCATCCCAGTCGGGAATCGTGGGGAGTTTCGATGCCATGGGAGTTAGAGGCGCATAGCTTCTGCTAGGGGTCGGGACAGAGAGTGTGGGAGGCTGAGTCGTGGGCGAAGCTGAACTTGGGGCTGGAGTGAAGAGAGGCAGGCCGGGGGTCGTGGTGGGACAGGACAACAGATTCATATTCAACTCCCGGACTGCCATCCCCCGGACTTGTTCAGGACCTTGGCACATGAAACCTCGCACATTCAGAGATGAGGGTATGTGTTTGAGCCATTCTGTGACCCATTTAATACTGCAGTCACAGAACCAAGGATTATTCCGAGCAGTGAGCTGCTTCAGGTTGGAGAGGTTATCGAAGACCCCTTGAGTCAACACGCGCAGCTGGTTGTTGGATATATCCAGCCGTTCCAGCTTCCGGAGATTCGAGAAGGCTGTCAAAGGGATGTGGTTGATCTGGTTGTCCTGCAGATAGAGCCTCATCAGGTGCGTACCTGGGAGGTCAGAAGGGGGATGGGAGAGCGAATTCCGGACAATGGAAAATTCCTTGAGCTTGGCGAGGTGGCTGAAGGTGCCCTCGGCAATGCCCTTGTTGGTCAGGAGGTTTCCATCCACGATCAGACGCTCCAAGCTGGTGAGGTTCTGAAAGGCCATGTCTGATATGACGGCAATTCGATTCTCATCCACTCTCAGCTCTTGCAGGTCCATGGGAAGCCCCACAGGCACGCTGCTCAGGTGATTCTTGGATAGAAACAACAATTTGAGGCTAATGGCCTCCCGGAAGGCCCCATCTTCCACCCCCACCGTGGATATTGAGTTGTCATCCAGGTGGAGCTCTTCAAGCTTCAAGAGCTGGGCCAGGGCGGCCCGTGAAATGGTCTGAATATTGTTTTCCTGCAGATGGAGAACTCGGACGTTCTTGGGAAGGTTCATGGGGAATTCATCCAGTTGGTTCCCATAAAGGTACACGGTGTGCACAGACTGTACGTTGTGCAGCTCTGCAGGAAACCCAGCATTATTAATTTGGTTGTTGTGGAGGTAGAGTACAGTGACGCCCTCCGGGATCCCAAGAGGCACTGAGGTCAAGCTTCGCTCGTTACAGTAGACAAAGTTCCTGTCGCAGCGACACACGCTAGGGCACGCCAGGAGTTTTGACACTTGTGAGTAGAGCCCCAGGGAAATGAGAAGCCAAGATTTCAGGAAAAAAGCCCCCTGGCTGGGCCCCTGTGTAGTCTGTAGGCCCATTTCTGAAGTACAGAAATAAAATACGATGTGGTAGTGAAAAGAAAAAGAAGAAGAAAAAAAAAAACAGATAGCAAAACCAAAATGATTGAACGCAGTTCTGTTAAAGTCCAGAACTCCAGCTAGAGGAAAAGTCCCGAAGGCCAAGGTCAAAGAATCTTCCTGTGGTCTCTGGTCTTATCAGCCTATGTTGCCCTCTTTGCTATTGTCCTCCATGTGCAAAAAAATTTCAATAGGGAGAACTTTCCACCCAGGCAACAAGTGAAGCCAAGTTATCAGCGGTCAAAAGGGGCCCAGTTGGGTAGGCAGAATCCCTTCTTCTGTGGTCCGTCAGGTCAGTGTGGATCAGCCTATGAACTTGGTTAAGTTCAGTCTGCAATCTGCTGTAGGAAAGTAGAGAGAAAAGAGTCAGTTAAGGGTAGTGAGTGGATAAAGTGCTGATCTGACTGTGGTTTTTCAAGAATGCTGTGATTCAATGTTCATTGCAGCACTATTTACAATAGCCAGGACATGGAAGCAACCTAAGTGTCCATTGTCAGATGAATGGTTAAAGAAGATGTGGCACATATATACAATGGAATATTACTCAGCCATAAAAAGAAACAGAGCTGAGTTATTTGTAGTGAGGTGGATAGACCTAGAGTCTGTCATACAGAGTGAAGTAGGTCAGAAAGAGAAAAACAAATACCGTATGCTAACACATATATATGGAATCTAAAAAAAAAAAAAAATGGTTCTGAAGAACCTAGATGCAGGACAGGAATAAAGACGCAGACCTAGAGAATGGACTTGAGGACACAGAGATGGGGAAGGGTAAGCTGGGAGGAAGGGAGAGAGAGGCATGCACATATATACACTACCGGTTGTAAAATAGATAGCTAGTGGGAAGCAGTCGCATAGCACAGGGAGATCAGCTCAGTGCTTTGTGACCACCTAGAGGGGTGGGATAAGGAGGGTGGGAGGGAGACTCAAGAGAGAGGGGATACGGGGATATATGTATACATATAGCTGATTCACTTTCTTATACAGTAAAAACTAATACAACATTGTAAAGCAATTATACTCCAACAAAGATGTTAAAAAACAAAACAAAAACAAAAGCATCACTGTGATTGGGACTACATGCTCAGGGAGTTGGCATTAAGTGACATGCTAAATAATAATAATTCAGTTGAAAAGTTATTCAAGAAATGAAAACGATTCAATTATCTTTATCATCAAACGGAGACCATACTGTTACCTCTCACTATCAATGATCATATTGTGAATTTCACAGCACAGTCAGTATCTTCTCTCAGAGATCTATTTGCATATCCAAACAGACAGGCACAAGAGGCCCAGGGCTGAATCCATTGAATCAATGATGACCATCTACAAATGCAACTGGTCACAGTCATATTTCAAGATGAAATGAGTGACTGAGCAACGAATACAATTTAAGGGAAAAAAAATTGTGAAACCCTTTCCAGTTATAAACAAATGCAAAATGGGGACTGATAAAGTTATTTAGAAAGATGCATCCTTCTGATCTGACACTGTGATGAAGCAGTTTAAAGGTGATGCACAGAAACAGAGGTGATGTCAAGTCAGAGAGAAGACTGCTCTTTTCTTCCCCACTCCCCACCTCCTCTCATCTCTCTCTGCCTCCCAAATAGCCCCCACTTGAGTTACCCATGACACATTTCCACTTATCCCCTCTTTTGAGACCTTCAGGTTCAGATGAGATACACCATTGCGATTCCTTTGAGAGCTGACAAGCTCATGACTACGAATAGAATTATTTTCCAGCAACTCAACCTTCCTCCCATCTGTATGTGTTTTCCTGCTTTTAGGAAAGGACTTTCAGTAAACTTTGAAATGTTAGAAGACACAGTTGGGGAAGTAAAGGCAATATACAGATAGTAATCAGACCTTCTTGCTCCACAACTGTCCCGTCTATTTTTAGATTAGAGAAGTAAAGAAGTTAATTGAAAGGTGCCAGAAGCTAACGTGACAGGACATGGCAAGCCGGAAGTCTCTTAATTCTTACCAATACACAACAATTGAAACAACTTATATGTAAAGCACAGAGGAACTATTTGAAATTGTTCCCTTAGCTATCTTTAGAAAGGTAATTAAAAAAGAAAAAAAAAAAAAACAAAACCATTGTAACTACTATTTAAGTGTCCAGACTCTTGTAAATTTGTTCTACAATTTGAAATATTGTGAGCCATCTAAAAAATGCCTTTGATGACCAGAAACGGTAATATTCATTTTTCTATTGTTCAGAAAACTTAAAAAAAAAAAAAAAAAAAAAGGGAGGGGGTATAGGGAGTATCTTTCCAGGCAAAACAGATGGATGTGATACTTTATTAAAAATTAAGCATACTTAAGTTGTTAAAAATTACAAATATATGTTTTATCACATGGAACAGGAGTCATCCTCTCTGCCCAAAATCTCCCTATACGCTTAAAGGATAATTTATAATACAACTAAGCGTAGTGCAGGAAAAGCGAATTTAATGCCATCAGCTTGATGCCATCCCTAGCTCAGGTTTCAAATTCTCAAACCATCTCAATGTTCCCTAATAGCCTGCTACTCAAGTGTGATCCCTGGTCCAACAGCACGAACCTGTGAAGTTGCTGGAAACAGAATCTGCACATTAGCAAGAGCCTGGGGCGTACACGTTAAAATTAGAGAAACACTGCCCTCAACACAGTGCCGTCTTATTTAAGCTTTCAAATGTTTTAATTTATTAAGTGTAAAATACATGCAAGAGCATGTCAAATGATTCATTTGAGAAGAGTAAAAGCATAAGGCATACTAATCACTTTCGTCCCCAGGAGATGGTCTCAAATTGCATCTTACATGTAAATGACATCTTACAGGTAGAGTAATGCAATGACTAAATATATCACTTGGCTTCAACAGACCCTTGAAAATGTATGTCTGAATGACAAGCACTAATATCCAGGAGGAGCTTAAAGAGCTATTTGTAATCAGAGGGGGCCTACTTTCATAAAGCATGATTTATTTAAGAACAAAAATCTGTTTGGTGCTATTAGCATTTACTCTTCAAAACAGGTAGGAAAGTGAGACCAAAAGAATCGAATCTAACACATTTTTGAGTATTCCATGGGAATCTTCAAAGTGTGATAGTAGCACACAATGAACAGAATTTTCCAAGGGAGAAAACACAGCTGCCCCAGGGTCTTTAAATTCCTATGTAAAAAGAATAGATGCTTCTCAACTTGGCATTTACAAGCCAAGCTTTAAGGCCCTAGAAACAACAAACCAGTGCTTGAAGATGGTAGAATTTGTTTAGAAACTTCATCAGTGAAGAGACTCAAGGCAATAATGATTGCGAGCTAACAAAGTACTCAGGGATCACTGGAGACCATCACTGTGCATCCAAATTGCAACTCTTCCACTTGCTTCAACTGTGTCCTCTGTAAGGAGAGAAAAAGCCCTATCAGCCAACCCTTTGCCCCAGGCCTTGCTCTCTTGGCAGGTGGACTTTACTCATGAGTGGTTCTCCTATAATTACATAAGAAGAGGATGTGGTCCTGAAGAAAGCTCCTAATGGGATTACATGGGGCAAACCGTCACTGTTTATCCACCTCAATACGAGAAAAGTCCCATCTAGATCGCGCTTGTGTTGATCAGCTATGGCAAGTTCAGTGTTGAAAGAAAACAAACTCTCAAGGTTTTCTTTGTGCTTCTTGGGAATTCCATAAAATAACTGTGCATAATAGACTTGTCCTAATTCCTGGATCAACAACTGCCTACATATTATATCAGCCAGTAGACTGTATCTTTGTTCAAATTAGTGCAAGTGTAAAACTGCAACCACCTAGGCAATAATGATTTTTTTTTAAACTTAAGTAAGGCTAAAATCTCCATATTTCTTGCACTAGGGGGAGAAATCCTTTTAGACCTTAAAATGGAGACTGTATTTATAGAGAAAGCAGTATAGTATAATGATCAAAAGCATAGCCTCTGAGTTCTCATCCCACCTCTGGCACTTAGGAGCTAGATAAATTAGTTAACCTTTTTTTTTTTTTTTTGCAGTACGCGGGCCTCTCACTGTTGCGGAGCACAGGCTCCGGATGCGCAGGCTCAGCGACCATGGCTCACGGGCCCAGCCGCTCTGCAGCATGTGGGATCCTCCCGGACCGGGGCACGAACCCGTGTCCCCTGCATCGGCAGGCGGACTCTCAACCACTGCGCCACCAGGGAAGCCCAGTTAACCTTTTAAGTCTTAGTCTCCCTATCTGAAAAATGGGGATAAAATAGTTCCTAACTCAACAGCACTGTTGAGATTAAATAGGATAATAGGATAATATTTGTGAGAAGTTATATGGTGCCTGACACATGGCAAAAACATAATAAATAAAACTTTTATTCTCTGTGTACTTGTTATTATTAATGATATCTAAAAAGGTGAACTCCAAAATGTAGAGTAAAATAAAATCACCTTTGACTAACCAAGTTCTCTGTACTGAAACATCCTCCAGGATTTCTCAACATCAGCAGTATTTAGATTTTGAGCCAGATAATTCTTTTCTTGTGGAGCTGCTGTGTACATACAAAGATGTACATACAAAGATGTCTCCAGCTGCTGTGTACATACAAAGATATACATACAAAGATGTCTCCAGCTGCTGTGTACATACAAAGATGTCTCCAGTGTACATACAAAGATGTCTCTGTGTACATACAAAGATGTCTCCAGACATTGCCATAGGTATGTCCCCTGGTGAGGCAAAATGCCCCCAGTTAAGAACAACTGACCCACCCCATCTTACAAGTACCTTAAAGAGTTAGTATTTTTATCTTGATTTTATAGAGGAAGGTGAAGATAAGTTTCTAATAAACAGAGCCCATAAATGTTTTGTGCCATGGCCACCAAAAAAGCATGAAAATGCAATATGTTTTTCATTCATTTATTCAGCCAATATTTATTGGGCACTGGAATGACGATACCATCATGCAGAGCTGATATGGTTTTTGCCTTTGTGAGTCTTAAAAGTATAATGAGGGGAGAGAAATGAATAAGCAGGGAATTATGGTACTGTGTAAAGATCTCCAATCTCAGGGCATCAGGAAATTATGGTACCATGTAAAAAGTTCTAATCTAGTGCATGGGGTATCAGGAAAAACACAGCAGAGGAAGGACTGTCTACGTGAGGATCTGAAGGATAGTAAGGTGCAAGCCAGGGAAGAGATACCAGAAGTTCTGCACATGGATGGTTGTAATGTGGACCAAAAGGTGAAATCCAGCCCAGCTCAGAGAAGGAACAAAACTTTGACTGCACAGCACTTTCGCCCAACTCTTTGCTTCCCACAGAGATAGTCCTGTTTCTAGAAGTTAATAAACAAACCCATGTTTCAAAATCATTAGCCATTTCATTTATAAGTCTCTGAAGGTTGATAACAAAAAGATTTTGCTTTACAAGATGGATTTCAAATATTGAGAGCAAAAGGTGTGGGGCTTTTCTTCTTTCTTTCCTATTTGAATAGTGCACTGAGTATGTCTCCCCTCCAGGAAATGAGAGAATGTGAAGAATGGCTTAATGGAAGGTGCTAGGTAAAAACAGAAATTTTCATTTAAAGCAGAAAAGAGTTTCAAAAGCCCGAGTGTAAAACAACATGCAACAAAGGCTCTTTGGAGACAGCAAGACCCTGACCCTGCCTGTCTTTTAAAGATGACAGTAGCGGCAGCAGTTATGCCAGGCTACTTTTTAACTCTTTTCATAGGAACTGAGACTCAAAAGACATAAATCATGGAAGAGCTTTCTGCAAAGTGTTTCTCTCCTCATGTTGCCTAAAAAGTTTTTTAAATTAATTCCAGGGGCTCTTAATAAACTCAGACTATAAAAATCATAGTACAGAAAACAGGCATTATCTATAAGCACTGCCGATTCCATAGTATAATGACACCAGGACAAACCTAATAAAAACCTTAATGGTTTCGGCATTGGCTGGATTGTGCCAAGACAGCATACTGCCTGGAGCGATGCAAGTGAAAAAGCTACTGTTGATGAGCTTTTTTTTTCCCAGAAAAGTTTCCCTGGATACATCAGACTTAGAGCTTCTGGAGTTAAGTTTGTGCTTAAAATCGACACACACAGGTGCAGAAACCATAGGCCCAACTACACTGCAAATGTCTTTGTTATAATCTGGAAACACTAAAGCAATTTATAGATCTTGTGCACATTTCCACATTCCTCAAGATAGGTTATAAATACTGTTCCTACAACAATCGGAGAGTTCTGTAGTTAGCTGGCCAAGATGTGGGAATTAGCAGAGGAATGCGGAGGAAAATATAACAATAGCTACCCCCTAACTTGAAACCATTTTTCCATCTCATTCACTGAAGCTCAGTCAAGCTCCTTGAAGTTTTTCTCATTAGACAGATATTTTTCTTTGCCAAAACAAAGGGAGAGAAAGAAAGGAAGAGGGAGAAAAGGAGGGAAGGAGGGAAGGAAAGAAAGGAAACACTTTATTTAAACAGTCGACAATTTTCTGGCTCCAGTCAGTCTAGAATGGAAAACATTAAAATTGGACCAAAAAAAAAAAAAGAAAAACTATTCTCCTGACAAGCATAAAATTCTCTAACACACTTGAAGGGTTGTTCTCACATGGTTTCCAATGCAGTTGGTTTGAATAATAGGGCTAAGTTTAGAACAAGTTACAATGCTAAAAACTCAACTGCATAAGCTTTGAGGACACCTTCATTACTGCCATACGCTTCTCTCAATCCACTAGGGAGCTCCCACTGACCATCCCCTGGGTTCATATAAATCTGTATAATCTAGGACTGCAAGACTGAGTCTTCACGGTATTTAATAAAGCCCACTGGTGAACAGACACTATTAGAGAAGAATTTTATTGAGACAGCGCCAACAGGATTAAAAAAAGAAAAAAGTATATGGTCCATAAAGGATGGAATTCCCTACAGCTCATATCTATACACTCGTCAACCCATTTCAAAGGGAGGTAGTTCAGCAGTCATTCATACATTCATTCATTTGCTCAGATACTGAGCACCTCACGGATCGGGCATAGAAAATAGCTGATTTCTTAGACTTAACTTTGGGAGAGATTTTTCGCATCATCTGATCCAGTGATTCCCCATCCCCAAGGGTCATCAAAAACACTTAGGGAAGGTGATGAAACATTAAAGTTCCTGGGTCCCACCCCTGCAGATCCTGGTTTGACTGGTCTTCAAAGAAGGCTGGGTAGGTACATTTTGTCAACTTTCCCCAGATGGGTTTGATGATCAGCCACTTTAGGGTCTTACTACCCAGCCACTCACTAATCAGGAACTGCTTTCAGGGCATCGAGACAACTGGTCCTTCTTGCTTCTGGATCAAATCAACAAGTGAGAGGTAGAGGTGGCGTGGGGGCATGGAAAGAGCAAAGGGTTTGGAGTCAGAATTTAACTTGACATCAGTGCAGCCACTCAAACGGCATGACAATGGACACTTAACCTCTCTGTGCATCACCTTTCTTCATCTCAAGAGGGGATAATAAGCCACGCTCATGTTGGGAAGACTAGATCTAATGCATGTAAAGTAACAAGAAGCACCAACTAGGCACTCAATAAACTGTGATTTAAGAGAGGTAGAGATAGTATAATGAGAAAAAGCTGGGTCTGGGGACAGTTGACCGGGACAGCTTTCCCACTTACTAGCTGTGCTAATTTGGGCACATTACTTCATCTCCCTATGCCCCAGTTAACTCATATGCAAAATGGGGAAAATGATAGTATTAATCTCTCAGAGTTGTTGTAGGACTATAAATCACTTAGAATATCATCTAACACATGGAGAACATATATTCATTGTGTCATTCTTATTACTAGCATTAAAAAAAAATAACAAAAAGCCCCCTATTCTAGGAAGCTTTTGTCCCTAATTTAGTAGACAGGTCATTCTGTTTAATTCATCAAATTTTATTTTTCTCTGACTTTCATTCTCTATTTTTATCATAGTTCTTTCCTCTGGGATACACACACACACCTTTCCATCCATCAACCTGCAAATATGTGGAGACATTTATTGGGTCTCTGAGATCTCTTCCTTTCCTGTGTAAATGTCCCTTTTCTTTCATTTGCTCCAGAGTCTTAGCAATGCTGATTCCTTCACTGGCAATGCCTTTCTTGATATGTGTTGCCCAGAATGGAAAATAAGACTCATGAGGTCTACCAGCACCAAGTACAGCTCAGCAAATACTCGGGGAATGCCCACGCCCTGCCAGGCATGGAGCTGGTAACTAGAAAGATACCTATGACATGGCCCTTGGTATTGAGTAAAGGTTCATGTCATATCAAGTAACTTTTTGTATAAAGCTCTTTATAATTCCAAAGACTTTTAATATGTTTCATTTCATCTAATCCCACAACAGCCCATAGGAGCTATTTATATCAACCTCAAATGAAGTCCACAGAGATGAAATAATTTGCCTGAAGCCACATAGACGGTATGGACAGAGGATAGTATTATAAATCTTCCGTATGAAAATGCAAGCTTCAGGTATAATTTTATGAACGGCGTTAGTTACAGTGGTATTAAAACCAACATCCGGGCTTCCCTGGTGGCGCAGTGGTTGAGAGTCCGCCTGCCGATACAGGGGACACGGGTTCGTGCCCCGGTCCGGGAAGATCCCATATGCCGCGGAGCGGCTGGGCCCATGAGCCATGGCCGCTGAGCCTGCGCATCCGGAGCCTGTGCTCCACAACTGGAGAGGCCACAACAGTGAGAGGCCCACGTACCGGAAAACAAACAAACAAACAAAAAAAACCAACATCCACTTCCCTGAAAAAACTAAAGCCCCTCGCCACTGCTCAAATTTTCAAAACTAGCAGCAGCCTGGCATTTAAAGTGGGTAACACTTCCAAGCAGGACTGGTGCATAAGTAAAAGGTAATTACACCAGGGGGCCCATTATCTGCTCTGCCCATGTGACTCCAGGACTCAGCAGGAATGGGAAATCAAGGGCTCCCCAGATGATGGGCAGCAGCAAGATGCCAAGAACTGGAGGCGTCTAAAGGACTAGACAGCTACTGATAAGCCGGTAGCAAGACAGACAACAAAGTCTCCTTGCCTCCTTCATAGCCAAGAGTCCCAAGTTTGCTGCCACCACGTTCTACAGCTTGGGAAGGTCTTTATGTGGGGTCACTGTCGGAAAAGCCATTTAAGGGATAAAACTAACTGCCAACTGTCCTACATACAGCCACCTTCTGTATTCTATTTAAATGAAATGTTGTTAAGTGTTGTGAGTTCCTTGAATTCCAAGTGAAAAAAATATCTGTAGAAAATGGGATCAGTAAGCTACCAAACAGTAATTTTAGGGAAAATCTTTCTACATCTGCTTTTTCTCTACAAGAGACTTTGTTCAGACAATCCTATAATAGCATTTGACACCAGGAAGTCTAATAGGTTTTCTTTTCCCTCTTCCACTCTATAACTCAAACATGCAGTGCTCATTCTGAATATGTGTGTCCCAAATGAGAATTTGTCCTCTTTTCCTCACCCCTTCCCTCTCTTTCTTTTTCAAAAGGCAGACTGTGCAGGGCTAGAACAAAAGATGTTTAAACAGTTCTTGATAATTCAAGAGAAGGAATAAGCAAATAACTATACTCACATTATTCACCACTAGGCTCTTGTACATTTCCAACTGGAGTTCAGATTCAGCTAAATATTCAAATACCTATTGAGAGCTAGTCACTACTAGTCTTGTGAAATGCCTACACAGCTATGAGAAGTTAAGTCATTATTACTCCTAATTTACAAATGAGGAAACTAGCTTGGAGAAATCTGTGACTTCCACCAGTTCAAACAGTAGCATATCCTAGAAATAGAACTGCAACTCAATTTTCCTGGCTAAAAAACAATCAGTGCTCTTCCCACTACACCACATTTCTCTCCTTATCAGTTTAGGGTATACAGTCTCTCATTTCAAAAATTCTTCTGTAACACCCCAGGTTCTCTTTGCCCTCTATTGTTTCATTACAGCAATGAAGCAAACACTTCCCACCCAATCACAAGCCCAATCTCCCCTGTGCCCACCTGAGTTTCAGATTCCCACTAGAGAAAGTCACCTAACAGCACAGACTAGTTCTACCTTAAATAAGAAATCCCCAACCTAAAGTGAGACCTCACCCCATCTAGCAATTTCACTGCATTTCTCTGGAAAGCATTCTCTCCCATTCTCCTCAAAGATGGCATTAAACTTCACTCTCCTTAGCCCTCAAAACCTTATTCCTCTCACCCTCAGTAGACAACCTGACTTTAATCTGAAGATAGCGGAAGGCATCAGACAGGATCTCCCACCTCTTTCTGTTGCCAAACATACGAGTTTACCTTTATGTGCACCTACTTTCTTTTCCTTAAAGGTCGATCACATCATCCGTTCCTTGGAGCGCTCGCCCTACAGGCCTCTCTGGAAGATAACTATCTCTTCCTTCCCTGTGTGCACAATCTCTCCCTCTCAAACTGGATCCATGTTTAAATATTCCCCACTATTTTCCACTAAAAAAATCCCCTTGACCCTCAAGTTCCCCTCCAGCTATTCCCACATTTCTCTCCTTTTAGCTAAATTCCTGGAAAGAACAGTCCATCATCAATATCTCTGTTTCCTCACCTCCCATGCATCTCACACCAACACATTCCATGCTGGTTCCCACCCCTACTCTCCCACAAGCTTCTCTTCTAATGTTTACATTAGGAGATGTTAACAATCTGCCCCAGGTTGGCAAATCCAAAGGGCTTTCTTTTGACTGTATTCCTCCCACTTAATCTCACAGCAACATTTAGACTTGTCCATGCCCTTACTGAAACATCCTCATTCCTTGGTTGCTATGACAGCTGCTGGTTTTCTTCCTATTTCTATTGTTATTTCCTATTTTGTAGGTTCTCCCTCTTCAGTGTAGCCATTCAGTGTTAGTCCAATAAGCTTGGGTCCAGACACTCTTCTTTTCTTCCCTTTGTAAGAAATGGCATCCAAGCCTTAAGCTTAAATGATCATATATGCAAATGATGCTTGAGAGGGTGTGGAGGGAAGGGAACCCTCCTACACTGTTGGTGGGAATGTAAATTGGTACAGCCACTGTGGATAACAGTATGGATGTTCCTTGAAAAACTAAAAACAGGAATACCATATGACCCAGCAATTCTACTCCTGGACATATACCCTGAGAAAACCATAATTCGAAAAGATAGATGCACCCCAATGTTCTTTGCAGCATTATTTACAATAGTTAGGACATGAAAGCAACCTAAATGTCCATCAATAGAGGAATGGATAAAGAAGATGTGGTACATAGATACAATGGAATATTACTCAGCCACAAAAAGAATGAAACAATGCCATTTACAGCAACGTGGATGGACCTAGAGATTATCATACTAAGTGAAGTAAGTCAAACAGAGAAAAACAAATATGATATTTAAAAATATGTGGAATCTAATTTAAAAACATGATACAAATGAACTTATTTACAAAACAGAAACAGACTTACAGACATCAAAAACCAACTTATGATTACCAAAGGGGAAACAAGGTGGCGGGTGGGGGGGGAGGAGGGATGAATCAGGAGGATGGGATTAACATACACACACTACTATATACAAGAAGATAACCAACTACTGTATAGCACAGGGAACTCCACTCAATATTCCGTGATAACCTATATGAGAAAAGAATCCCAAATAGAATGAATATACGTGTATGTATAACTGAATCACCTTGCACCTGAAACTAACACAACATTGCAAATCAACTAAACTCCAAAAAAAGTTTTAAAAAATGATCATATATACAATCAGAAACTTCAATCTCCATCCTAGACTGTCCTCTCAGCTGCTTATCTGTACACCCAAACGCCCACCTGACTTACTTCAGTGTTTCAGGAGCACTTCCAACACAGCATTAACAGTTTTACATACTTTAAAAGAATCTTACGTACATGGACTCATAATAAAGCTATGCATTTTATACTGTTATTATCTCACAGAGGGAATGGAGGCTCCAAGTTAAGTAGCTTCTCCAAAGTGGATGAGCAGAGAAGTGACACGGATGGACTTGAACTCAGGCATGATCTGCAGGGCCTTGCTCCTATCCTGTGTTCTGTCTCTCTGTAAACTCCACACATTCACAAGCTGGTCCCTCCCCAGGGCCAGGAGCAGCACATGGCAGGCATTCAAGAAGTGTTTGTAGAATAAATGGACGAATCAAAGAACGACCTTCAGATGATTAGTTTGTTTGAAGAGGCAGTCTGTGAAAGCTCTTCAGCATCTTCAATCTGAGGTCCCATAAGGAATCACTAAGATAATATTTCAGAACAGGCTTCAAGGGTTTTACACTACACTAACCTAGCTGGAGAGATTGATGGATAAATAATTCCCAAACACAAAGGAACTAGATGACTTTAGGAAAAGACACAGAACACTCAAGTGGAAAATAACTGTAATTACTACAGCACTGTACTTCTTTTACAAAATAATATCAAATTCTGTGGTCTTCTTCAGCAAGAGTACTACTCACATAAGATCAGTCTGATCTATTACTACAAACTCTGTTTGATGAAAGACACATCTGATCATGCTAGATACCTAACACCTCAGTTTTAAAATGGTGATGACCTGAATTCAGGTAAGTCTTTATGGTCTACAGCAAATACGTGTTCTGCTTATATATACCAACAGCTTATAAATATTTACATACATTCAGTGTGACAGTTCAGCTGCATTTTAATAGCATATCACTTTACCAGGCCACATAGTTAGAATCATAATATAAGCCAGTATCTTTGAGAGCTATAAAAATGCTTATGAAAAAAACCAAACTGAATCCAAAAATATAAACATGGCCTATTTTTCCCACCAAAATACTGCACCCTATATGTAACAGACATAATGAAACAGAAAATCTCATGTCTCCTTCACAAGGAGAATACAGATTTCAGGCAGTGATATTGATTAGGTGCGTGAAATGAAATTACATAGTGTGTATTCCCATGTGGGCTATCTGGTTTTGAGTCTAAAAAAACAAAAAATTCATTGCTTAAGCCTATTTCAGTATGATAGTGATGGCTCTGAATGTAAGTGGTATAAAATTTCCTCACTGAATAAACAGGCTTTCCAGTGCACCTTCTCATCTTCAGAACACCTGTCACGCAGAAGTGTCAGGCTATGATCAGGGGACTATTTCTGGATCTGGAGGATGAGAAGGAACAAGAAACAGAAGAAAAAATATTATTCCTTATCCTTGACCCTCTCCTTCTCTCAAGGAAATTCTCCCCTGCCCTGACCCTGGAACATGTCTAGATATGGGTTAAAATTAAATCAAGTGATTTCTAAGACATAAAATAAAACCTGAGATGAGAGCCATCAGTACCACATCCAGTGTAGCTACACAGTTCAGATAAGGAACAATTCAAAGGAAAATAATAAAAACACACACCCACAACAGATTTTAAAAGCTACCTTTAAAAAATCTATACTGGTGGCCTTTCTCATTTGAATGAATTTTAAAATATGTTCCCCTAATACTGGGGAATTTAAACATATGAGAAGATCCTTTTATAGGTTTATACGCAGTCAGAGCCCTGCTTTCATTTATGAACACTGCAGGTTCCCAACTTTACCCCACATGCAAAAAGCTTGTATTCTCTTAAGTATTGAATATATGCTGCCAATCAATTTCAACCGCTTAAGTCTTTGTTTAAAAAAAAAAAAAAAAAAGAGCTTCCACCAAAATATTTTTTAAAAATCAGGAGAACACAATAACATTTTTTCTTTTTCTTTTCTTTTCTTTTTTTTTTTTAAAAAAGAAAGCAAGCTACAGTCTGACGTAGTCCATGTCACCCAGACCCATGTGCACATAGCTGGCAGCCAGAGGGAGGCGACACAGCTGTAAGATGATCCCAGTAATACACACACACACACACACACACACACACATACACACACACCCCCATCACATGAAAAAGTTTTGACTGTTTTTTCATCTTTGTCTCAGCTACTTTATGGTTGTTCAGAAAAGAATTCCTATCTTCACTTGTAAATAAAACTAAAAACTCAAGTATTAGAGAGTAATGTGAGTTTGGGATGATAAAGCAGATTTTAAAGACTGAGATTAATGAGGGGAGCATCATATGTTTGAAATCAGATTGGATTACTCATTCCTTCCTTAGCTACATTTTCACACTTGACTGAAATGCAGGGCCCCCTGGTCCTTGGGAGTACCGCGGTGGGTCTAACAAGGTTTAACTTCTAAAGTATCACATCTAAATGGCAGGCCTGCTCTCTTAGACAAAACACTCAAGAAACAGATCAAGGAAAAAAACTCGTGGGTGGGCATCTGCTTAATGTGACACGGTTTCCCAAAGGATCTGTGTTTCCACAAAAACCTTTTTACACCAGTTCCCTGACACTTACAATTTCATAATTGTAAACCAATTTCTTTGGACTAGAATGTTACCCTCTCTAGAAATCCAAATATCCTTGGCAGACATTCTAAATCAAGTGAAGTGTATCAGACTTTATCCTAAAGCTAGTATTTCTCATTCCTTCATTCATTTGTCAAACAAGTGTTGAGTGGCTACTCGGTGCCAGACACAGTGTGAGGCCCTTGGGATACAAAGATGAACAAGACAGATAAAGTCCCTGCCGTCGGGAAGGTTATCTGTTTTGAAAGCATGACAGAAAAGAAATATCAAATAACAACTACAAACTTGAGACTGGAAATAATAAAATTATGAGCGACGTCATGAAGGGCATAGAGAAGTACGATAGAGCATATTGGGAGGCTGTGAGTGTGAGTTTAAATATGGCAGACATGGATGACATCTTGGAGAGTGGGATTCCCAAAGGATGAGCAGCTGATACCCATGGGGGAGCTGGGACAAAGGAGGGCAGTGCATGGGAGGAGAGAGGCTAACACAACAGTCCAGGTCTTAGCAAGAGCAGGCACAAAGTTAGTAGGGAAGAAGAGTCTGTTCTTTTCCGGGAACTGAAAGATCAATGTGGCTGGGGATGTTTTGTGAGGAATGGGGTGGGTGGAAGGACCAAGGGTTCCGAAGGGCCTGGATACACAAGGCCTTGAGGCTTTGGTAAACCACTTGAATTTTATTCTAAGGACAACTGGAAGCCGGCAATTAAATGGGCTAGAGCAGGGAGGGTATAGAGAGGGATGGTAACGATGAAAAGGGATACCCTGAATCTGTACAGCGTAGAGTGGAAGGAGGTCTGGGGAGAGGAGAAGTAAGGATGAAGTAAAAACAGGAAATTTTATCAAGAAGAGGACAAAGCAACTTCAAACTTCTGTCTGAATTGTCTCTTCAAATGTCCTGTTTCAGACAGCCTTCCAAATACTGTCCCTGCTCCCATTTTCTCATCTGTCTTAAACTCTCTTTGAAAATAGATGTTGTATAAATAAGAAATATGGCTTTCTCTAAAGAATCTTGAGAACAAAGTAAGGTACTGATACTGCATAAAGGCAGCCATGTAATTAATGAGAAAGCTCTCCCTGCTTCTATGATGAACACTGAAGACTATCACCCTGCTTAGCATAATGTCCCCTCCACTGGGAAAGGCACAGACCACCCGCTGTTCCCAAGCAAGTAGATTGGTCCCTACCTGTAAATTATTCTATGTAGTGAAGAAGAACACTGGCTTTTTTTCCTGAAGCTATGAGCATAGCCTGGCAAACCACCATAGATAATTTTGAAAAAGTGGCTTTTCGTGACCCTAGTGACACAAAAGTGGCCAGTGATGTCCAGGGTTTGGCAGGGCTGCATCATTCATGAGAGGCTGGGCTGTCTCACCTGAGTACAGGGGTGGCATCAATGCCCTGGCTCCCTGCAGGTGAGGTGGGCGCCTCTCCAGGGTAGCCCGTGCAGTTTCTGCTTTTACCTGAAATCTGCTCATACGTTTCTAGAGCTGAATCTCCTCACAGGGAGTGAGTTGGTCTTTGCGGGGACTCACGGGTGCAGAAACTGGGGGTATTGGCGTCAGGACCTAAGGAGGTGAATTCCCAGGTGAAAAAGCCACCTCCATAGGCTCCCTTTGAACGTGGCTAAGCCCTGACCCTTGTGCTTTCTCAGAAGGTTCTGTCCCCCTGACTCTCTTGCTCACTCTTCAAGGAAGTCAGAGTATGGAGATAATATCAAAACTAGTGCAAGGTCCTGAAGGAGTTGAAACTGACCGCAGCATCACCCTCAGACCAAGACCCGCACCCTCCCATCAGGGCAAGGGGTGGACAGGGCCAAACAGTATGACTGTCTGAAGACTGTACAGCCTCTTCTAAGCTATGTTCTTTGTAGCCAAGGTCCATAATTTCCTGTCCCAAACCTTCTCCCAGGGCCTGGGTGGGTTTCTCTGCTGCGTCTGTCCTCCCAAAGTTCTGACATCTCTAGGTGTCCCCTGTTTATCTGGGGGAGGAGAGTGCAGAGCTGGTGTGCGTGGGCCCAGCCCCTTGTGGTTCAGGATGGAAACCCCATGGGGAATAGAAGAGGCTTGGGATCAGCTCTCTTTGTGTTGTTACTTTCCATGAAGCACTGGTGGAGTCAGACTTCTAAAGTCAAACCTGCCTGGCCTTCCAGGACATTCTGAAATGCAGATCAGTCATAGTAGGAGGATTGTACGCATTTTATAAACAATCTGTTAATAAGATGGATAACTTTTGAAAGATTAGCTCTGTGGCTGGCCTCTCTCTAACCGCTGCTCAGGGGTCTGCTAACGTTTGGGTTACACCTGCTGATGGCAGAAGCTCTTAACATGATGAGAGGATCTTCCTTCATGAAGAGAAGAGTGGTGCATAGTTGCTGAATAAATATGAACATCACCTTGGAATTTTATCTCCTAAGCATATCTTTAGGGTGAAAGAAATATAAAAATTTTGAGAAACTTATTAATAACTCACAAGAATTGCTAGAATTGCTAATTCTGCAAACAGCAAAAATATAAATAAAAACCCATTCATTCATTCATTCATTCACTTATTATTGAATGCCCACTACCCAACAGGTAATGGATTGTTATGAACTGAATTGTGTTCCTTAAAACTCACATGTTGAAGTCCTAATTTCCAGGACCTCAGAATGTGACCATATTTGGACACAGGGTCTTTAAAGAGGTATTAAGGTAAAATGAGGTCATTAGGGTGGGCCTAATCCAATATGACTGGTATCCTTGTAAGAAGAGGAGATTATAGGACACAGACACACGCAGAAGGAAGACCATCCGATGACACAAGGAGAAAACCACCACCTATAAGCCAGGAAGGGAGGTCTCAAAACCCCGCTGACCCTGCTGACATCTTGATTTTGGACTTGTAACCTACAGAACTATGAAAAAATAAATTTCTGTGGTTTAAGCCACCCAGTATGTGGTACTTTGTTATGGCAGCCCGAGCAAGCTAACCCAGAGATACGCTCAGTTCAATAACTCATGATACAAAGGAAAAGAAAGACATGTCACAACTAATTGTAAGACCACGTGATTAAGAACAGCTCACTTACATCCAACTCTCAGAGCAAAACTGAAAGCAGACTTGTTTGTAAACCAAAGGAAGGGTTTTCTTCTAGAAGTCCACTTTAAACCTAATTTCAACTTCCAGGCCTCCCCATCAGGATTTCTCATTCTTGGAACTGAAAACGTTCTTCTCCCAGGTGCCTTGGTCATACCCTCAGCAGTTCCAAGAATCCACCCACCTCCCACTTTTCAGGCCAACAAATAATACTTCATATCTTCAATGACAATCCATTAACAAAGTACCTATCTAAGGAGGGAAATATCCACAGGATAAGGGAGCATCACTCCCAGGTCAAAACTTGCTCAATCCCATATTATAAAGAGTCAACCCCACTCTAACATAGTACACTGATGCCTTGGGTTGGAGGAGAACACAGTCATCTGAAATACAATAGACCATGCGTTCTCAACCAGGGCAATGTTGTCCCCAGAGGGTAAGAAAATTTTTCTTAGGGAAAGGAGAAGAAAACCTTAGATATTATGATAGTTTATGACCCTCCACGTGGCCACAGTACATAAGCGGATATACTGCATATCTATGGTATTAAAATGTTATGAGGGAATGAAATCTTTAGGAAAAAAATCTAAGCAATCTCCTTAGGGGGGCAATAAGGATGAAAAGTTTGAGAGACACAGTCATAGACTACCAAACAAGGAAATAAGAATAGTAATAGCTAACATGTACTGAGCGCCACCTGCAACTGAAATGCGCAGTGCCGAGTGCTTGAGATTTGCCAGCTCATTAAATTTTTCTGGCAAGCCTGTGAGATAAGTATTATTATTATATTACTATTTTAAGTGACATAGAAACTGAGGCATAGGTGTTTAAGTCATTTTCCCAAGATTACACAGCTGAAATATATGATAGCTGGGATATATATGGCAGAAAGTTTCTGCCCAATATTCCACTTAATCAATATACCAGAAAGTTCGATGGTCTCATGTCCTCATGAAACACACTGATCACCACCCAGCACATACTGGGTGTTAGTGGCTGCTCAGGTAATCTTCTGGCACCTCCACACACGTGCTCTTGACCGTCAAGCCCTTACCAAACCATATTATACCAACTATACTTTTAAAAAAAATTACTGAAAAAAAATTCTTTATATATATACATTTTTTCACATTCTTTTCCCTTATAGGTTATTAAAACATAATGAGTATAGTTCCCTTTTGGGTTATCTATTTTATGTATAGTAGTGCGTATATGTTAATCCCAACCTCCTAATTTATCCCTCCCCCACTTCCCCTTTGGTAACGATAAGTCTGTGGGTCTATTTCTGTTTTGTTAATAAGTTTGTTTGTACTCTTTTTTTTCAGATTCCACATATAAGCAATATCATATGATATTTGTCTTTCTCTGTCTGACTTACTTCACTTAGTATGATAATCTCTAGGTCCATCCGTGTTGCTGCAAATGGCATTATTTTATTATTTTTATGGCTGAGTAATATTCCATTGTATATTTATACCACATCTTCTTTATCTATCCATCTGTTGGTGGACATTTAGGTTGCCTCCACATCTTGGCTATTGTAAATAGTGCTGCCATGAACATTGGGGCACATGTACCTTTTCAAATTAGAGTCTTCATCTCTTTCAGATATATGTCCAGGAGTGGGGTCACTGAATCATATGGTAGCTCAATTTTTAGTTTTTTTAAGAACCCTCCACACTGTTCTCCATAGTGGTTGCACCAATTTACATTCCCACCAACAGTGTAGGAGGGTTCCTTTTTGTCCACACCCTCTCCAGCACTTGTTATTTGTAGACATTTTGATGATGGCCATTCTGACTGGAGTGAGGTAATAATACTTCATTGTAATTTTGATTTGCATTTCTCTAATAATTAACAATTATGCCAACTATACTTTTGTATTGTAATTATATAAGAATAAATATTTTACAATGCAATAAAATAGGGGAACAAAAAAGGAGTTACTCATTGTATGAAAATCTACTTGAATGGCTTAGAAACATTGATGAAGGACAAGTCAGTTAAAGTTTCTGGCAAATCAGGGGACATGTGGGTAAGGAGAGGGCAGAATCTTAAAAATCTTGAACGATTCTACACTCAAATTACTCTCCAAGTGCCTAAATGTTTTTATTCCAATGTAAGAAAGCAAACTGGAAATCAGAGTTGATGCATGTGGGGAAGGGAAAAAATGTTAATTCGATCAGTGGATCCACATGCAGGCAATAACTTGGATCCTACATCAAAAGATTGCCAAGTTAGTGTCCATTTAGATGGTTTTCTGTGTATGTGTATCACTTATTAAATCTTTTTATGACTTCTTAATTTACCTGAAATTACTGTCCCAATTACGTCTGATAATAGATAACTTGTACACTGTATATGTTTTCAAATGTATAACATGGTTCTATTAGCCCTAAAGCCTGGAAAATCTGTGACTTATTATTGAGGCAAAAACGTAAGCAAAATTGCTGAGCTCCATCCAATGGAGAGAGTTACCGTTACCAAAATAAATGACGCTCCCTATTTCCAACTAAATTTGCAAGTTACTGAAAGAATAACATAGCTGAGAGAAAACAAGGGGCTTCCTAAATGATCCTTCTTGACAAAACAGAGCTAGAGACAGACACAGCCATATAGTGACAGAGACAGACACAGCCATATAGTGACAGAGATGTGACAGAGAGAAAGAGAGAGGGGAGCAGGCAGAGAGAGAGAGAGTCAGGAGAAAGAGAGAGACAGAGACAGAGAGACAGATTGAAATTTTCATCAGATGGAAAGGAGGCCAGGTACAATATTAAAGGAAAAGATGAAAAAGAACAGTTAAAGTCTTCCATAAGCAGGCACTTCTGACTACCTGAATTATTTATCAGATGCACTGTAGTTAGGTCCCAAAAGGGCTATGAATTCTTAGTGTGTCTTCTTTGTGACCTGTGATGATTCTGAACCTTCCGTGTCAGTCACGTCTTCGCTACCCGGCACTGACAGCCAGAAGGAGGCTGCAAGGGCCACTGTGGTCTTCCCATTTCCTTTCCTAACCACCCCCATCCCACGCCTCTGCACAGACACAGCAGGAATGACTAATTTCTTCCCATTTTTTAAGCCCTCTTTGAAGGTACTTCTCTAGGACTGCTCTGAACTGCAGCTATTTAGAGCAATTTAGTTTATCTGCATCCTTTTATTCTCTCTACCATTAGTCCAGTTTCAAAAACAGTAAGAACAAAAAAACTTCTCAGTTTTAAAAACAGTCCTTAGGCTTATTTATCTTGCTTCTGATTTTTTTTTTTTTTTTTTCTTTTTGGTGGAGCTTTCCATCTCTCACTCAACTTCTTCATCCACAGTAATTTGTGCAAACAACTGCTGCCCACAGCAATCATTAATCCTTAAAGGGTGACCTACTGTGAATAATAATGTTCAAAGACTTGGGCTTAGTTGTGAGAGGTCAAAAGAAGTCAAAGATATGATCTGAGTCATTGAAAAATGTACACTATCGTTGCATAAAGAAAATACACACATTAGAGAAGATTATCAGGCAGCAGATAAGCATGTGAGATATACATGAAATAAGATATAAGTGAAAGATGATCTGGGTAAGAGCTAGGAAATCATGACTTTACTCCTGAACATTCCACTAATACAGGCATGTCACTTAACTTCCCTGGGCATCCTGTCGTGCATCTTTATGGAAGAGGGTGGACTCCATTGCATCTAAGCTCTTTTCTTCCAGCCCATCCCACCTACCCAAAATCAACAAAAAAAACTCCACAAAAATGTTTTTAAAAACTAGTAAGACAGGGTAGGATTAATTTAGGTAGGATAGGCTTTGAAGTTCTTGAGTTCACAGAAATATATTAAAGAAAGCAATAGATGCATATTCCAACTAGAGCAGTACGTTTTAATGTTATTAAAATGGTCCCATCAAGACACAGTGAAAAGTCACCTTTTGTTACCCAGAAATCTGTACAGTTTTAATCTCTGATCCCTTCTCCATTCTTTGTTCAGGTCCCAATTACATGCCAAGATTTGACAAAAAAGAAAAGAGAAGAAAAAATAAAGAGGGAACCCCTTCATCTTCTATCAGACGTTATTTATCTGTCCTTATCTTGTCCTCAGCAGAGAACATCACTCATCAAGGAACAATAAGACAGGGGCATTTTTTAATATGCTGGTTTTGAGCTCATCAGTTATTCAGACACTGCCGTTATTGTAGAAAGAACTGACGCAAGCCTTCTTTCTCCTCCTTAATAATCAATGCCCAGAACCTCAACTTTCCTCTTCCTTATTGATACAAGCAAAGGGGCCTCCGTCTGCTCTTCTCTGGAGTCTACCTCACTGGAGCAACAGGAGTGGTTACCAGGCTGCATGTAATGGGTGAAGGGCTCCATACTAAGTGTCTTCAGGGAATTCAGAAGGAATCAGTTCAAGTCCTTGCCTGCGTGTTACGTAGCACACAGGAAGACAAGGAAGATGGATAAATGAATAATTGAAGGCAGAAGGCCATAAATGCCATAACTAGAGGTTATCAACAAAATTATATCCAGGCAGAAAAGAAAGGGAATATTTGATTGGGGATATCTGAAAGACTTGAAAAAAAAAAAAGTGGCATTTGAGATTAGCTCCCTTTCTAACTGCCCATTGAGTTGTAAACAAGAGAAGCACCTCACAACCCCCAACCCCCCCCAAATAAACCTGAGCACAGAGATAATCATCAGTCTGGGGTTATGAGCAATTTTCCTCTGCAATATATCTTTAAAATGGTCATTAGTTTTATTTTAAACAGTAATGAAGGGCACACACAGAATTTAAATGCATCAAAGGATATGCCATCCACGTATGACATTCTAGCAACTTGTTTCCTAATAAATAATCTGCCAGATATGTTCAGCTACAGGGCAAATAATGTGATGTGAAGGTAAGATTCCTAAAGCACAATCACGCCCACCCTTTCTATTTCACTCTCTGTAATAATTGGAGCTTTTGCCAAATCACAGTTTTCTGTACTGAATGTAGAGCTCCATTAAGCTACTCTCACTCTGAAAACTCTAACTTGGCTTTTGAACAAACCCTGACGAAGAAAAAGAGAGCACAGAAAATAATCGATCCTGATGTCTCCAATTTGCTCCCTGAGCCACAGGGTTATGGTAATGAAATCGGAAACGCCATCTCCCTTCCAGTGGAGAAGGTGGGAAGGAAGAAGAGCCAGGAGCGGACCAGGAATGATTCTGCAATGGTAACTCCAAATCTGAACCTAGAGACTATTGCAAGGTTGTTTTAGCAAGATGGTTAATCTTGAGAAACTGGACCAGATGTATCACTATTTTAAAAGACAGCTATGTAGGAGAGAGCAAAGAAAATAAGGTAGTTATGTATGTATTTTCATGTGACATACATGTGAATGTTTATATGCATTTACAGGATGAGTGTGTGTATGTATATATACACAAAAAACATTTATACCTACAAAATACACTGCACTATCCTTTACTATAAATAAGTATTTCATGACAAATTTCCGGTATGGTTTTACAAAAAAGTGTCTATTGCAGAAAGGGCCTTCCTCCATACAGACCAAGAAGTACTGTTTGTCGCAGACAATGAACTCTCTTCTACCTGAACTCCCATCTGTACAGTCTGGTATTCAGAACACTCCATGATGGACTCAAGGACACATCTCCCATTTCTGAGTACTGTAAGCCAGATACATGGCAGTCCTAATGCTAGCACTGTTTCTTAGCCATTCACATCGCTGTGGCTTTACCAACAATAATGATAATAGTCAAAAAACTAATATTTGAGTAGAATTTGAAATTTACAAACTACTCTCCCATGTATCTCATTTGATCTTCACGACATCTCTGTAAGACAAGTCTGTCATTGATCCCAGTTTGTAAATGACAGAACTGAGGCTCAGACAGTTTCAAAGATTTTCTCAAGCTTATCTAGGTAGTGGGAAGCAAGGCTGGAGTTCAAGTGTTCTGATTCCAGAGTTGTGCTCTTTCCTTTGGGGTGAGAAGAGCTTTAGGGCTTTTCTCCCCGGGCCATTAATCCACTGCAGCCTGCCATTCCCCAGCTTCTAGAGCAGCCTGCTGCTTTCTATTATCCAGAGACCTGCAGTCTCTCTGGGGAATTGGTGATGTGGGACATAACTTTAGTCCTGGAAGCCTGGCTGTGCTCCAGGACCTCTTTATTATGATCACGCCATGTCATTTAAAGTTCAATAGGGCTTGTAAGCAAGGCTGACAAAATGGCTCAGCAATGGTCTATGAGTTCATGCAAGTTCAACCCAGTCCTCATCGGTCTGGGCTGCCAGTTTGCTGCCTGCCCTGTGCCACATTCTGTCAGTGGGTCTCTTGCGTATTTTGCTTCCCTCCAATCTCATCCTATTCTTCCTCCAGAACTTTTGCCTCTGTCCCTGCATCCTCACCGCCTTCCTGAGCCTTAGCCCTGCCTGACCGTCAGCTGGACCTTCTCCTTTCTGATGTTAACCTGTGTCCTTCATCCAACCTCCTCCCCACCCTCCCGCCTACCACAGGACATGGTTTCTATTTGTTTATTTGAGAACATGCTTTTTAAAATTTACAAAATTAAGGTGATATCTATCTTTCTGGTTTGGTAAAAGGCTAAATCAGTCATTCAACAAACATCTACTAAGCACCTACGTGGATGAGGCAATGTACAGAATGATGTATAAGTCAGAGACTTGACCTCAAACTAGGTCTTCTCTGATGACAAACATGATCAGGTCTCCACTATTCCAAAAACTCATTCCCAGCACTGGGAGTCCACCAAACTCCCACTCCATCTTTCTCCTTGCATTCTTGTAAATTAGATTATCTCTATTTCTTACCCTCTGGATCTTTATAATTTGGCTTAAACTATCCTGAAATATTTTTGAAACTGCTCTCTAAAAAGTCCACATTAGGATTTCATAATATAAAATTGAATAGTCTCTTTTGATCTTCCTTCACCCTGACTTCTCTGCAAGGAATAACACTCCTGACAACTCTTCCTTTCCCTAAGCTCTCCCCTTCATCAGTTTGTCTGATATCCCGTCAGTCTTCCTCTTACTTTTCTGACCCCATTTGTTTCTTCCCAACCCCTAAATGTGGACAGTCCTTACAGTTCTGTCCTCATTTACCTTCTATTGATGCACGATGAAATGTTACTGCTTTAATCGAATAAAGCTGGATCTCAAATCTTCAACCCAGTTCCAACACCTGATCAGAAATTCAGTCCTACATTTCCATACCCATGGATGTTAACAGCATTACATCTATCTGCAACTTCAAACCAACTCTCTCAGGATCTTCTTCTGACTTCTTCATTCTGACTAATGGCATCAACATCCTCTTTGTTACTCACAGTGAAGAGGTCACCACTGCCTCCTACTTCCTCCTGACTTACCACCCAAATGAGTCACTGGTAAGGTCAAGTCTTACTTTAAAACTCCCTCTTCAGATACTTGCTGCTAACCTCATAAATAAGCTAAACTGAACTTTCCTCGTGTCTCCTTGTCCCCAGTGTGCATGTGCGTCCGAACACTTTCTCTGCCGTTAATGAGCTGTAGGCGAATGTTCAGTAAATCGTTTAACTTCTCTAAGACAAAATTTCCTTACAACATGGTTGTAAAAATTAAATGAGGGCATTTATGCAAAGCTTTTACTTAGTAAATGGCCTGAATGGAATAAGTGCTCAGTAAATGGTAATCATTATTTTCATCATTCGACTTAGACTGGGTCTATATGAAGTAACTAAACTAACAGTTTTGAATGAAACAACTAAACTGAAATAGTGACAAGTGTAGAGGAGCCATTAAAGAGAGTCTAAAACTCAGGAGATCAAAGGTTTATTTTCCAACTGTAGACAATTATGTTTTTGACTGTAAATAAATCCATTTTGCTGGTATAAAAACAAAATGCCTCCAGAGCATTTTATCTCTGTAGTCCCACTCGGCGGTGACATCCTATCAGTATATAATTTTAAACCACACATCTTACTGTGTAATTCACCAATGCCTTTAAATTTCTGCAGAAGTGACTGAATTATAGAGAAGCATGGTTTCTTTGTGAACAGATCGTACTTCTCACAAGTTGTTTAAACCCCTAAATATCCTAAAGTTGACTGCATTTTGGTATCTCCAGCATTCAGTTTTAACTAAGAAAACAGTGTGATTTAAGAAAAAATAACCCCATAGGCGTTTGTCATTTAGCTGGGAATGGCAGCCGGCAAAATCTGATAGAACAAATAAAGAAAACAAACGTTCAACATCGCCTCCAAGTTTTTCCCCAGAAAGAGATCAAATATCTCCATGTGACTCACCTCATTTACTCACATTTTTCTCTTGGTTAATAGGAGGCTATGTACTGAGTACTATATATATATATAAATGTATGGTACGTGGGCTTCTCACTGTTGTGGCCTCTCCCGCTGCGGAGCACAGGCTCCGGACGCGCAGGCTCAGCAGCCACGGGTCATGGGCCCAGCCGCTCCGCGGCATGTGGGATCTTCCCGGACTGGGGCACGAACCCCTGTTCCTTGCATCACCAGGCGGACTCCCAACCACTGCGCTACCAAGGAAGCCCAAATGTAGTTCATGCCTAAATAGTTAATATTTCTCTTCATCTTTCTTTCATGCCCTGGCACATTTTCTCTCATTTTCCAGCTCCTTGAACTACCTTTTTTCCTTATTGTATTTTAATTGACTTTTCATATTAAATTTTGCTGGAAAGGATGATTTGAGTTCAAAAACACCAGGCGTCATACCTTTTGAGCAAAGCCTTATGTCATATTTAATTTGATCCAAACTTCGATAGCAAATTCTGGTTTTCCTCTTTACTTTTTTTCCTATCCACACAATACAATATAATAAAGCATAGCTAATAATAATAAAGAAGGAAGAAGTAGTTTCTGTCATTCAAACACTGATTTCACCTTGAGTTTCACACTAGTAAAACTCTATCATAATTTTAAAATGTTTGCTTGCTTTCTGAGAATCAAATCATTAAAGCTATATGCTATCTCCTAGCCTGGCATTCTCATTACCATTTAAAGTGTACTTAAAATCAATTGAAAGTCAACACATCACATAACAAGGCCCAGCTAACATGTTCTGATCTGTGTAGCTGCATGGTAACTGCTCACCTATGAAACATCCAAATTCTTGCAGGTACCATGGTGAGAAGCAGAAAGAGCTTAAACAGTGAAAATGTTTCAAAGAAAAACAAACAGAAAAATCTTCCAAAAGATGATGGGCTCAGTTACTTTGGAATTTCTAAATCTGAAGTTCTTTTATCTACTTGCGCATTGGAGAAATCCATCAAATAAATTCTCACATTAAAGTCCTTTTTCACTTAAAAAAAAAAAGTTACTTCAAAAATACCCTGCCTTGTGTTCCTATCTAATCTCTAGTTTGGTCCATGGTTCTACAAGGCATAAATATGACATAGCAAACAAATGTGCTGGAGTGTCTCAAAAAAGAAAAAAGAAAAAAATTACATGAAAACAGTGTGTCCAACTGCTTTAATATTTGCAGAAATATCTGATTCATTTGAGGATTCTTGTGAAGATGAGGGCTGCTGGTGGTTATTTAACTGACCTCACCTAAATCCATGAAGACAGGTTCTATGTCAGTCTCCAGATCTGGAAGAGAAGATAACGTGTGAAAACAAATCATGGGGAAAGTTCAGAGGAGTCTGTTTCCTGGCCCCTGGGTGAGATGCGGCCTCGCTGACCTGTGCAGGGAAAGACTGTTTGTTTGTTGGACGCCAGTATTTAAAAAGGCCCTTCCTGAACAGTCAAAAAATGAACTGTAATTTCCTGAAAGGCAGCCACAAGCCTGTCCTAAGATGAATGAAAAAAAAGCCCAGTCCCGACACCCGACAGCAGAAATCTCCAAGCCCTCCAAATCCTCCCCAGGAGACTTACAGAAGTTAACTCCAAGCGACTGACCAAGCAAGGAACATGCTCACCTCTTGCCAGTCATCTGAACCGTTCTAAGACACCAAGAGAATACACATATGAAGACAGGACAATACAGATATGGCCTAGCTGTCCCACTGGGCCTGTTACTTGGTATCGAGAACTTACCCCCAATAGAAATAGCTATGGGTTTCACTTCCAGGCCTTCCTGTATTAGGACTTCAAAGAAAATTTGGAATATTAATCCTATTGATGCTATTTGAACATGGTAGGCACTTATATCTTGGATAACAGCAGGACATTAATTCCTAAGCTCTTTTCATATAGACTTCAAAAGATTCTTTCTTCCTTATCTTTGAGAGGAATCCATGAGTTCTCCTAGCTCTGTGCATATACATGTACAGAAATAAACAAGCATGAATGTACATTCAAAATGTATCTACCAACTATGGACACGTTCTCCAGGCCAAGCACTTTCTCCGGCATTTCTTTACATCTTATCACTAATCCTCACAAAACCCATGCAGGCCATTATGTGTAACTCATTATTGAGATTTTTAAAAATCTAAATTTTTTTTTCTTTTTTTTTTTTTTTCGGTACGTGGGCCTCTCACTGTTGTGGCCTCTCCCGTTGCGGAGCACAGGCTCCGGACGCGCAGGCTCAGTGGACATGGCTCACGGGCCCAGCTGCTCCGCGGCATGTGGAATCTTTCCGGACCGGGGCACGAACCCATGTCCCCTGCATCGGCAGGCGGACTCTCAACCACTGCGCCACCAGGGAAGCCCTAAAAATCTAAATTTAATTAAAGTGAAATAATTTGCTCAAATTCACACAGATTATAAACATCAGCTCTCGAACCTAGGATGATGTGAGTACCATATCCCAGGGTCATTCTGACATATCACAGGTATCCCCTGTTAGGTAATGACTGGGGCTGTGTGTGGAACTATGGAAAAAACTTTAGTTCTTGTCAGGATTATATGAAAACTGAATGGGAGGACTTAGACTCCAATGCGCCAAAAGATAAAAGCCTCCTGTATGTTTTTCGACTGAAAATGACTTCGATGGGAACAACTCTTTCGTTGTTTGTTTTTTTTAAGTGGTACAAATTCAGTACAATACCTATACCAGAAGCAAATTATTTTTTATATTTATTTATTTGGCCATGCCCCGTGGCATGTGGGATCTTGGTTTCCTGACTGACCAGGGATTGAATCCGTGGCCCCCTGAAGTGGAAGCATGGAGTCTTAACCCCTGGACCCTCAGGGAAGTTCTGGGGACAACTCTTAAGGTCCAAGTTCCTTCAGAGCTCAGGGAGAACATTCCCAAATATTTATTGAGCACCTAATAAGGTAAGAGGGATTTATTTAGGTGTGTGGTGAAGGGCTGAGTGAGTGCAATTTTATTTTATTTTATTTATTTATTTATTTATTTTAACTTCTACTGGTCTTTATTAAAAGGAAAACTATTATATGAAAACAAAGACCCAATGTAGTCTCAGGCTAAGTCTCATTGATAGAACCCCTCAAGCAACAGCCCAGGCACCTAATCTTGGCACTACAATGTTGTCCTTGACTCTGCCCTCTCTCTCTTCATCTCAGACTCTGGGGGTTCGCTTCCTACCAGGATATTCCTCTCCAGCCAGGCAAGATATCTCAGCCCCCCCCAGGACCTCGCCCTTCCTGCCAGGATGGTGGCCACCGGGTCATCCCCCTATCCCCGCCCCCTACACACCCAGTCAAGGTGACTGCTACACACGCGGGGCTGCTGCCCTCTCAAACCCAAGTGTCTTCATTGCCTTGTCAGCACCCTGGGTACACTTTAAACGTCTTTAAAGTCTCCCAGCCCATTAACAATAGGGTCACTACAACAATAAGGCGGACGCAACCTCCTCTGAGCTCAGTGTGGTGGCGTCCAAAGCTCCTAAAGTCCGAGACTTAGGCTCTCCCACCCCACGTCACTCCCCGGGGCATAAGAACTACTACTCAGGCCTCAGCTCGAAAGTTTCCTCTCTAAGAACCCTGCCCGGCACTCGACAGGCCTAGCCGGGCGCCCTCTCCTGGGGGCCCCGTGCCCCCTCAGTCTGGGCAGAGATGACACCCAGGGTCGGCGAGTGTTCCCGCCCGACCTCCTCCAGGGCCAGGGGCTCCTCGGGTGCACGAGCGAAGCCTAAGTGTGCAGCTATGGCGTCCACGTGCTGGGCCTGCACGTGATTGGGCGCCTGCTCCTCGGACTGGAAGACTTTACCTCCACGAAGACAGGAGTCCCCCGGAGGTCCACCGGCCTCTTTCCCGGCGCTTCCCCACGCGCCCCGCCCCTGCCTCCCACCAGCAGTGCAATTTTAAATAAGGCATTTGAGCTGAGACTTGCAGGAGGGAAGGAGCTGGGCACGTGGATACCTGGAGGAAGAGATTCAGGGCAGCTCTGCTGATGCACACATGGCCATACTCCAAAGACACACATCCACACACATTCCATCCCATACTCAACAGATCCCCAACCCGCCCGCCCCCCGCCCCCCGAGTAGTGATCGTGGCCCCCATTGCTCCTCTCCCTCAGCTGAGGACAAACTTGGCATACACATAGAACCTGAACAAAACCCTTGCAGCCATGTATAGTCACTCCACCACGACCTGCATTTCCAATCTCCTGCAAAAAGTGTCACTTCCTTGTACAGACGTGTACTCTCCTCTTGACATACATACGGTGTGTTTGTGGAATTTTTTCTCCTATTATTCCTTGGCTGTCTCCTCCAGTCAGATGGTTTGTTTCCTCTGTCTTCTCCTTTCCAAAGATACCTCCTCTGGGCTTATTCTAAGTTAGAAATCAATATCATCCCATTTGTCAGGCTTATTAGTATTAGGAGACCGCTTCCAATCAAGATAAACTTTTATTGTAAAATGCTTTCTTATCTGAAGAAAAGCCCTGGGGATCCAAAGGAAGGAGCCATGCTGATGGGAAACAGAGGGGCTGGTGTTTGGGGCAGGGCATCCAGCCTGCTGTGTCTCCTGCCACCAGCCCATGCTTCATGTTCTCAACCACAGAAAGAGGCTCACGTTGGTCACATGACACAGAACCTGGTCTTTTTCATGTGGCTGCTGAATTACCCAGGTCTACCAACTGCAATTTGAATTTTCTAGAGAAGCTGTATTGAAGACCTTAAATCTAGTGTTGGTTCATTAAAATATTCAGAAGACCACAGTTGGAGTGGACTGAAAACCTCATTATGGTTGAAAATCTAAATTTTAGCTTAGATAAATTATTTTAGGTAAAAAAAAAAATTGTGGTCATTGACATACTGATAAAAGTTTCATTACTAGTTTGCTTAATGTTATTTAAATAATCATATTTAAGTAGTATATACTTAATATTAAATATTATATTTAGACGAGTTTGAAAACAAATTATTAACAGATACTTGTGACTGGAATGTTCTAAATAAGCAGGCAAATGATCGAATTCACAGTATATAAGGCAAATAGAATTTTTTAAATCTTATTTTTAAAAATCAGGTGTTGAGACTTTTTAATGCTCAGAACCAGGCATAAAATAATTTCAATTCAAGAAAAACAAAAACAAGAAACACAGGTAACTAAGAGCCCTGTAAACAATGCTAAACAACCAAAAGAAACAGTTAAGGGTCGGCAATGACATAAAGAGTTCACAGTCTATAAAACATTATTAACTGGTTCCCAGGTAGAGTATAAAGACCCAACAATATCCCTCGGTTTCAATCCCCAGGAAGTATATGACATATCGAAAATCCTACTGGCACCTACTGATTTTGACTGAACATATTGAACATATGATTTTGACTGAACATATTGAACATATACATTCAATATGTTTTGACTGAACATATTGAACATATACATTTGACTGAACATTGAACATATTTTTAATCTTATCAAATTGAACATATTTTTAATCTTATCAAAGTACAGATTTCACAATTGTACTTAAAAACAAATTATATGAAAGGTATGACAAGACTTAAATTAACCTACTGGCTCTGTAGCCAGCAGACGAGGTACAGAAAAAAAGCTTGAATATTACAAGGAAGAAACAGCCACGAGCTTCAGGTAATGTCAAAAGCAGCACAGAATAGGGGCACACAGACATCACAGAAAAATCTAGAAATTTTAGGAAAAGTCTAATAACTCATTGATTAAGCATTTGAAAGCCGCACTCAAAGAAATGAAAAGTTAATCTACAGATAGTATATAGACATCTGGTCAAGTACTCTTTTTCTCCTTTCTTCTGAAGAAACATTTCTTCTAAATGTTCTTAAAGGAACACGGTATATAACCCAGTGGCAATTCTGTAGCATAAGATGAAAAGAAAATGTTACCCATATCCAGATGTGTATTGAGATTTAGTGTGGAGTAGATGAAGATGTATTTTGTGTATTTTCAGCCCACTGATTTGAAAATATTAGGTAAAACATTTATGTAATTTGAAAAGACTATGGAATGACTACAATGAAAGCCTTGTGCTCCCGGGACAGCTGATGCAGCATGTTCTGCACGCCTGGATCCTCCACAGCACTCTGCACAGCATCCTGGACAAACAGGTGCAGAATGAACGTGGTTACAATTTTTGATTGAGCAAGGAATGCCAATACTTCTTTGTACATACCAGATTCCATTTATTTTCAGAGCTGATGCACTTTTATCACCAAGGGAAAAGGATGTAGAGATGCTACCTCTGTCCTTCTCTAGAGTTCTCTCCTTCCTTTTCTATTTTGTCTTCCATCATCACAGAATATATTGATTAACACTAAGAAATAAAGTTGTCTTTAGCTTATCACTTTTTGTTGTTGCTGTTAAAAAAATAGTCATATAAAAGATTTTTGTTTTCTTCATGTCACATGTTTTTAACGACCCATCTCAGACAGGGTGAAATCAACTACTACGTAGAGAAATATTTAATTTGACACTTTAAAAATCAATTTGCAATTTACTTCGTTATTTCAATTTACTGGAGTGAGTCATTCATTTCTTGACTGTTACATGTGTTTAAAACACTAAGATAAATGCATATTAAATTTATATAGCATTCTATGTAAGTCTAATGTCCCTTTATTTTCCACATCCATAAGAGTCAGGGCTTAGCTCACAAAATATTTATTAAGCAATAAAAATGCTATATATTCAGCAAACAAAACTCCACCTCATTTATAAATTAGGTACCCTTGTACACCTGTCACTCAATAAATCAAAAGCAATTAAAAAGAATTGCATTTAGTTGCCTGCTAACCTAGATTTACACAGATTTGTTTTATTCTCAGCTAACTATTTTATGTGCTAACTGGCAAAAATAATTTGATGGCTATTTTGGAGGCCTGAGGTGATAGGATTCCTAATCACCTAAGCATTCACCTAGGTTACCTTTTAGGAGCAATTGGAACCTGCCCCATGCATTCCCCAAGTAAGGGGCAGGGCTGTGGTCTGTCCCCTGCCTGTGCATCTTTAGATGCTCAGAGTCCAAGAACTTTGCCACTGCAGACTTTCTAACCTAGAGAATAAATTCCCACAGCACAATGCACTTCAAATGCACCGACACTGGAAGAGGGCAAGATGTATCCTCAGTTTCTGTGAAATGAACAGACGACAACATCACGACACCACCCATATGTGCTTTTACTACCTTTTTTTCAAAATGGTTTTGTATTAAACCAAATCCTCAGCTACTAGAAGGCCTGGGAAAACTAAAACTAACGATGGCTTGCAAAAGGTATATGTGGCTTTCTTCTGATAGTATTTTATGCATTAATGGCTGACCAATGGACTATTTCATCTTGAAAGTTATCACCGTGAATGATACTTCTATTTTTCAAATATTATACTTTTCAATGAACTGGATGTCTTAGAATTCCTTTCAAAGTGTTTTGCAGTTAACACACCACTCTCCAAAGTGAAAGGTAAGAGGACTTGTGATAGAAGGATGGTTCTCATTTTTTCAAAAAGAAAAAGCAGGAAACACAAATGATTCAGTGACTTGCTCAAGGCCACTCAGCCATTCAGAGGAAACAGTGACAGAAGTCTGACTCAGTGAACACATGACGACTGTATCTCAAACACACATTCAGCAAGCAAGTGAAGAGGGATGAGCAATTAAACAGCTGCTGTGTGGTTCTTCACGCACGCTGCTGTGCGTATGATATTGCTTTCAAAAGGCGCAGACCCCACACCATTTTTAACTGACTACACCCACAAAGAGAATAGAAAGGTGTTTGTCAATGCACTTAGCCCATCATCAAGATGAACAAGCAGACATTAATGATCACTTACTAAGGGCTAAATCTCTATGTTCAGGAGAAAGAAAGAGAGAGGGAAAGAGAAAGAGACAAGAAAAGTTGATAGCTGTAGCTATGTGCTATATGAACAGGGAGTAGAATTACAGTAACAAGAGTAAAGAGGAAGGGAATTAGTCTAAGACATCCCCAAGCTCTGCTACATATAGTACAGCGGTTCTCAGTGGGGCAACTTTACACCTCTCCCCAGGGGACATTTGGCAATACTGGAGACTTTTTATTAGTCATGGCTGGGGGTGCTACTGGCATTTAGTGGGAAGAGACCGTGGATGAGACCATGGATGTTGCCCAGTGTTCTATAAGGCAGAATGCAACTCCCACAACAAAGAGCTATTCAGTTCAAACTGTTGATAGTGTTGTAGTGGAGAAACCCTGAATTAGTGATACGACATTGAAGTTATTGAACTTCTGGAAATGCAAGCCTCCTTAATTGTATAATACTATTAATAATACAGCAGTCCCTACCTTGAAGGATGGGTGAGGTACTGCAAGAGATAATTCAAGCAAAGTAATTCATCCTGTTACTGGAATGCTTATAAAACTGGAAGTACTTTTATTACTATTATTTTTACTTTTATTATTTTTATTCATAATAAAGCCCATGCATTTCATTGAACAGCACATGAAGAAAGGAAAATACATAAGAGGGTATCAGAATAAAGACACATTTTAAGCTTATGATAGTATTAAAAATAAAATTCAGAATCAAACAGTCACATTTTGTTCAGCCTAGAATATTTTAATCTAATTAATTTAATTAATTTTAATCTAATCAATCTAAATTAATCTAAGGGCCATCCCCACCAATAAAAAGGAAAGTTAAAATAAAAGCAATCCTCCAGAACATTCCTCATCATTTAACCTGTGAGAGCTCCACAGATTTCCCTAAAAGGATGATTAAGACAATACAGCCTTGGATGGGCAGGGAAGATGGCAGAAGAGTAAGGCACGGAGATCACCTTCCTCCCCACAGGTACACCAGAAATACATCTACACGTGGAACAACTCCTACAGAACACCTACTGAATGCTGGCAGAAGACCTCAGACCTCCCAAAAGGCAAGAAAGTTCCCACGTACCTGGGAAGGGCAAAAGAAAAAAGAATAAACAGAGACAAAAGAATTGGGACTGTACCTGCAACAGTAGGAGGGAGCTGTGAAGGAGGAAAGGTTTCCACACACTAGGAAGCACCTTTGTGGGCGGAGACTGCGGGTGGTGGAGGGGGGCAGCTTCGGAGCCGTGGAGGAGAGCATAGCAACAGGGGTGCGGAGGGCAAAGCGGGGAGATTTCCACACAGAAGATCGGTGCCGACCAGCACTCACCAGCCCGAGAGGCTTGACTGCTCACCCGCCGGGGCGGGCGGGGCTGGGAGCTGAGGCTCGGGCTTCGGTCAGAGCGCAGGGAGATTGGCGGCGTGAACACAGCCTGCAGGGGGTTAGTGCACCACGGCTAGCCAGGAGGGAGTCCAGGAAAAGGTCTGGAGCTGCCGAAGAGGCAAGAGACTTTTTCTTCCCTCTTTGTTTCCTGGTGCACGAGGAGAGGGGATTAAGAGCGCCGCTTAAAGGAGCTCCAGAGGCAGGCGCAAGCCGCGGCTATCATCGCGAACCCCAGAGATGGGCAGGAGATGCTAAGGCTGCTGCTGCCACCACCAAGAAACCTGTGTGCAAGCACAGGTCACTATCCACACCTCCCTTCCGGGGAGCCTGTGCAGCCCGCCACTGCCAGGGTCCCGGGATCCAGGGACAACTCCCCCGGGAGAATGCACGGCACGGCACGCCTCAGGCTGGTGCAACGTCCCGCCGGCCTCTGTCGCCGTAGGCTCGCCCCGCATCCATACCCCTCCCTCCCCCCGGCCTGAGTGAGTCAGAGCCCCTGAATCAGCTGCTCCTTTAACCCCGTCCTGTCTGAGCGAAGAACAGACGCCCTCCAGCGACCTACACGCAGAGGCGGGGCCAAATCCAAAGCTGAGCCCCAGGAGCTGTGAGAACAAAGAAGAGAAAGGGAAATCTCTCCCAGCAGCCTAAGGAGCAGCGGATTAAAACTCCACAATCAACTTGATGTACCCTGCATCTGTGGAATACATGAATAGACAACGAATCACCCCAAATTGAGGAGGTGGACTTTGAGAGCAAGATTTATGATTTTTTCCCCTTCATGTGAGTGTGTATGTTTCTCTGTAAGATTTTGTCTGTATAACTTCGCTTCCACCATTTGTCCTAGAGCTCTATCCATCCGTTTTTTGTTTGTTTCTTTCTTTTTAAAAAAAATGTTTTCTTAATAATTATTTTTTATTTTAATAACTTTATTTTAACTTACTTTATTTTATTTTATCTTCTTTCTTTCTTCCTTCCTTTCCTTCCTTCCTTTCTCTCTTTCTTTCTTTCTTTCTTTCTTTTTCTCCCTTTTATTCTGAGCCATGTGGATGAAAGGCTTTTGGTGCTGCAGCCAGGAGTCAGTGCTGTGCTTCTGAGGTGTGAGAGCCAACTTCAAGACACTGGTCCACAAGAGACCTCCCAGCTCCACATAATATCAAACGGTGAAAATCTCCCTGAGATCTCCATCTCAACAACAGCACCCAGCTTCACTCAACAACCATCAAGCTACAGTGCTGGACACCCTATGCTAAACAACTAGCAAAACAGGAACACAACACCACCCATTGACAGAGAGGCTGCCTAAAATTGTAATAAGGCCACAGACACCCCAAAACACACCACCAGATGTGGACCTGCCCACCAGAAAGACAAGATCCAGCCTCATCCACCAGAACACAGGCACTAGTCCCCTCCACTAGGATGTCTACACAACCCACTGAACCAACCGTAGACACTGGGGACAGACACCAAAAACAACAGAAACTACAAACATGCAGCCTGCAAAAAGAGACCCCAAACACAGTAAGATAAGCAAAATGAGAAGACATAAAAACACACAGCAGATGAAGGAGCAAGATAAAAACCCACCAGACCTAACAAATGAAGAGGAAATAGGCAGTCTACCTGAAAAAGAATTCAGAATAATGATAGTAAACATGATCCAAAATCTTGGAAATACAATAGAGAAAATACAAGAAACATTTAACAAGGACCTAGAAGAACTAAAGATGAAACAAACAATGATGAAGAAGACAATAAATGAAATTAAAAATACTCTAGATGGGATCAATAGCAGAATAACTAGGCAGAAGAATGGATAAGTGACCTGGAAGATAAAATAGTGGAAATAACTACTGCAGAGCAGAATAAAGAAAAAAGAATGAAAAGAACTGAGGACAGTCTCAGAGACCTCTGGGACAACATTAAACACACCAATATTCGAATTATAAGGGTTCCAGAAGAAGAAGAGAAAAAGAAAGGGACTGAGAAAATATTTGAAGAGATTATAGTTGAAAACTTCCCTAATATGGGAAAGAAAATAGTTAATCAAGTCCAGGAGCCCAGAGAGTCCCATACAAGATAAATCCATGGAGAAATATGCCAAGACACATATTAATCAAACTGTCAAAAATTAATTACAAGGAAAACATATTAAAAGCAGCAAGGGAAAAACAACAAATAACACACAAGGGAATCCCCATAAGGTTAACAGCTGATCTTTCAGCAGAAACTCTGCAAGCCAGAAGGGAGTGGCAGGACATATTTAAAGTGATGAAGGAGAAAAACCTACAACTAAGATTACTCTACCCAGCAAGGATCTCATTCAGATTTGATGGAGAAATTAAAACCTTTACAGACAAGCAAAAGCTGAGAGAGTTCAGCACCACCAAACCAGCTTTACAACAAATGGTAAAGGAACTTCTCTAGGCAAGAAACACAAGAGAAGGAAAAGACCTACAATAACAAACCCAAAACAATGAAGAAAATGGGAATAGGAACATACATATCGATAATTACCTGAAATGTAAATGGACTAAATGCTCCCACCAAAAGACACAGATTGGCTGAATGGATACAAAAACAAGACCCATATATATGCTGTCTACAAGAGACCCACTTCAGACCTAGAGACACATACAGACTGATAGTAAGGGGATGGAAAAAGATATTCCATGCAAATGGAAATCAAAAGAAAGCTGAAGTAGCAATTCTCATATCAGACAAAATAGACTTTAAAATAAAGACTGTTAGAATAGACAAAGAAAGACACCACATAATGATAAAGGGATCGATCCAAGAAGAAGATATAACAATTGTAAATATTTATGCACCCAACATAGGAGCACCTCAATACCTAAGGCAAATACTAACAGCCATAAAAGGGGAAATCAACACTAACACATTCATAGTAGGGGACTTTAACACCCCATTTTAACCAATGGACAGATCATCCAAAATGAAAATAAATAAGGAAACACAAGCTTTAAATAATACATTAAACAAGATGGACTTAATTGATATTTATAGGACATTCCATCCCAGAACAACAGAATATACATTTTTCTCAAGTGCTCATGGAACATTCTCCAGGATAGATCATATCTTGGGTCACAAATCAAGCCTTGGTTAATTTAAGAAAATTGAAATTGTATCAAGTATGTTTTCCAACCACAATGCTATGAGACTAGATATAAATTACAGGAAAAGATCTGTAACAAACACATGGAGGCTAAACAATACACTACTTAATAACGAAGTGATCACTGAAGAAATCAAAGAGGAAATCATAAAATACCTAGAAACAAATGACAATGGAGACATGACGACCCAATACCTATGGGATGCAGCAAAAGCAGTTCTAAGATGGAAGTTTATAGCAATACAATCCTACCTTAAGAAACAGGAAACATATCGAATAAAGAACCTAACCTTACACCTAAAGCAATTAGAGAAAGAAGAACAAAAACCCCCAAAGTTAGCAGAAGGAAAGAAATCATAAAAAATCAGATCAGAAGTAAATGAAAAAGAAATGAAGGAAACGATAGCAAAGATCAATAAAACTAAAAGCTGGTTCTTTGAGAAGATAAACGAAATTGATAAACCATTAGCCAGACTCATCAAGAAAAAAAGGGAGAAGACTCAAATCAATAGAATTAGAAATGAAAAAGGAGAAGTAACAACTGACCCTGTGGAAATACAAAAGATCGTGAGAGATTACTACAAGCAACTCTATGCCAATAAAATGGACAACCTGGAAGAAACGGACAAATTCTTAGAAATGCACAACCTGCCAAGACTGCATCAGGAAGAAATAGAAAATATGAACAGACCAATCACAAGCACTGAAATTGAAACTATGATTAAAAATCTTCCAACAAACAAAAGTCCAGGACCAGATGGCTTCACAGGCGAATTCTATCAAACATTTAGAGAAGAGCTAACACCTACCCTTCTCAAACACTTCCAAAATATAGCAGAGGGAGGAACACTCCCAAACTCATTCTATGAGGCCACCATCACCTTGATACCAAAACCAGACAAGGATGTCACAAAGAAAGAAAACTACAGGCCAATATCACTGATGAACATAGATGCAAAAATCCTCAACAAAATCCTAGCAAACAGAATCCAACAGCACATTAAAAGGATCATACACCATGATCAAGTGGGGTTTATCCCAGGAATGCAAGGATTATTCAATAGACGCAAATCAATCAGTGTGATACACCATATTAATAAAATGAAGGAGAAAAACCATATGATCATCTCAATAGATGCAGAGGAAGCTTTCGACAAAATTCAATACTGATTTATGATAAAAACTCTGCAGAAAGTAGGCCTAGAGGGAACTTTCCTCAACATAATAAAGGCCATATATGACAAACCCACAGCCAACATTGTCCTCAATGGTGAAAAACTGAAAGCATTTCCACTAAGATCAGGAACAAGAAAAAGTTGCCCACTGTAACCACTCTTATTCAATATAGTTTTGGAAGTTTTAGCCACAGCAATCAGAGAAGAAAAGGAAGTAAAAGGAATCCAAATCAGAAAAGAAGAAGTAAAGCTGTCACTGTTTGCATATGACATGATACTATACAAAGAGAATCCTAAAGATGCTACCAGAAAACTACTAGAGCTAAACAATGAATTTGGTAAAGTAGCAGGGTACAAAATTAATGCACAGAAATCTCTGGCATTTCTATACACTAATGATGAAATATCTGAAAGCGAAATCAAGAAAACACTCCCATTTACCATTGTAACAAAAAGAATAAAATATCTAGGAATAAACCAACCTAAGGAGACAAAAGACCTGTATGCAGAAAATTATAAGACACTGATGAAAGAAATTAAAGATGATACAAATAGATGGAGAGATATACCATGTTCTTGGATTGGAAGAATCAACATTGTGAAAATGACTCTACTACCCAAAGCAATCTACAGATTCAATGCAATCCCTATCCAACTACCACTGGCATTTTTCACAGAACTAGAACAAAAAATTTCACAATTTGTATGGAAACACAAAAGACCCCAAATAGCCAAAGCAATCTTGAGAACAAAAAACAGAGCTGGAGGAATCAGGCTCCCTGACTTCAGACTATACTACAAAGCTACAGTAATCAAGACAGTATGGTACTAGCACAAAAACAGAAAGATAGATCAATGGAACAGGATAGAAAGCCCAGAGATAAACCCACACACATATGGTCACCTTATCTTTGATAAAGGAGGCAGGGATGTACAGTGGAGAAAGGACAGCCTCTTCAATAAGTGATGCTGGGAAAACTGGACAGGTACATGTAAAAGTATGAGATTAGATCACTCCCTAACACCATACACAATAATAAGCTCAAAATGGATTAAAGACCTAAATGTAAGGCCAGAAACTATCAAACTCTTAGAGGAAAACATAGGCAGAACACTCTGTGACATAAATCACAGCAAGATCCTTTTTGACCCACCTCCTAGAGAAATGGAAATAAAAACAAAAATAAGCAAATGGGACCTAATGAAACTTTAAAGCTTTTGCACAGCAAAGGAAACCATAAACAAGAGCAAAAGAAAACACTAAGAAGGGGAGAAAATATTTGCCAATGAAGCAGCTGACAAAGGATTAATCTCCAAAATTTACAAGCAGCTCATGCAGCTCAATAACAAAAAAACAAACAACCCAATCCAAAAATGGGCAAAAGACCTAAATAGACATTTCTCCAAAGAAGATATACAGACTGCCAACAAACACATTAAAGAATGCTCAACATCATTAATCATTAGAGAAATGCAAATCAAAACTACAATGAGATATCATCTCACACCAGTCAGAATGGCCATCATCAAAAAATCTAGAAACAATAAATGCTGGAGAGGGTGTGGAGAAAAGGGAACACTCCTGCACTGCTGGTGGGAATGTGAATTGGTACAGACACTACGGAGAACAGTATGGAGCTTCCTTAAAAAACTAAAAATAGAACTACCATATGACCCAGCATTCCCACTACCGGGCATATACCCTGAGAAAACCATAATTCAAGAAGAGTCATGTACCAAAATGTTCATTGCAGCTCTGTTTACAATAGCCAGGAGATGGAAACAACCTAAGTGTCCATCATTGGATGAATGGATAAAGAAGATGTGGCACATATATACAATGGAATATTACTCAGTCATAAAAAGAAACAAAATTGAGCTCTTTGTAATGAAGTGGATGGATCTAGAGTCTGTCATACAGAGTGAAGAATGTCAGAAAGAGAAAGACAAATACCGTATGCTAACACATATATATGGAATTTAAGAAAAAAAATGTCATGAAGAACGTAGGTTTAAGACAGGAATAAAGACACAGACTACTAGAGAATGGACTTGAGGATATGGGGAGGGGGAAGGGTAAGCTGTGACAAAGTGAGAGAGTGGCATGGACATATATACACTACTAAACGTAAAATAGATAATTAGTGGGAAGCAGCTACATAGCATAGGGAGATCAGCTCGGTGCTTTGTGAACACCTAGAGGAGTGGGATGGGGAGGGTGGTAGGGAGGGAGATGCAAGAGGGAAGAGATATGGGAACATATGTATACGTATAACTGATTCACTTTGTTATAAAGCAGAAACTAACACACCATTGTAAAGAAATTATACTCCAATAAATATGTAAAATAAATAAATAAATAAAAACAATACAGCCTTACAGTTTTGTGGTTAGTGTTTAATCAGGAGAAGTTTATGCTAAAACGGGATGTTTAAAATTATTATCATTTTAATATCATCTTTGAAATACGTGTTTTTATTCCAGGAGTGATTTTTTATTTCAATTTTAAGGGTTCTGATTTCATTCTTTTGAGCTGTCAACTGTGACCACATCTAAAGAGACAGTTTGCATTTGTCTGCTGAACCTGTGATTAGAGCTTGAGTAATAGCAGAGTGTTCACTTCAAAAAAGAAAAAATTCCACAGTCAAGTCCTTTAATTTGTTGAAATAGTTAGAACCTGAGCAAGTTCTAGTTAAAATGACCTAAGAATCGAATATGTTTTTCTGCTTTAGGTGGTTTAAACCACAAGATTATATATCAAATGAGCAAACAAAACAAATCTGGAAAATCTCGGACAGAAGAGCAGAAGTAGCTCTTCCTTGGGAATTCTTTGGAACTGTGGGCAAACTGGTGTCTGCTGTCAGTGACAATTACAGTGACCAAGATAAGTCTGTTTTTCTTTTTTTTTTTCATTCCTTAGCCAGCTACAAACTAGATGACAAAGCAGTTTCAAGGCCAAAATCTACTTGTGCCCATGTCCTGAAATGCTGAAAGAAAGTAAGTGTTTTTTTTTTTTTGAATATCATTTTGAAAGCAAAGTAAAAGTGAGCTTCCTCATTTGATGGTAAAACTGGAAATACACCTTTTCTAACATGTAACTAAGGGCCAAATATCAAGTAAGAAATGCTTTATATAAAAGAGTGTAGATTTCCTTATAGTCAAACTGGAGAACACTGATCTATAAAGGGAAGCCAACTCAAAAACAAAAAAAAAAACCCTCTACTATTTTTAACATTCACATACTACCTGGGAATTTCTTTGATTAAACTAAACTCCATGAGAATCAGCTTACCTTCCTGTGTTGATCTTTTGGATTAGAACATTTTTCTTCTGACTTTGAGAAATATCATGGCCCCATTGTACAAGTGATGGGATCATTACTAAACTGATTCCATGTCTACTATGCCCATGAGAATTTGCCTGACTAGTGTTCTGGTTTCAACTGTTTAAAAAAAAATTTAAACAAAGACCCCTTTTTACTTTGAGATATATATATATATAATGAAATACCATATTTCCAATTCACAAACTGTGGAAGGATTGGCACATAATCCTGGTGAATTTTACCAGGCTTATAAAATTCCAATTTGGGGCATTATTTCATTTATTTTTTAAAAATTTCATTTTATTGTGGTAAGAACAATTAGCAAGATTACCCTCAACAAACCCTCAATTCTTAAGTGTATAATACAGAATTGTTAATATAGGCACAATGTTGTATAACAGATCGCTGGAACTTATTCATCTTGCATAACTGAAATTTCATGCTCCTTGATTGATCATTATTTCTTACACCAGCATTATCAATGCAGTAAGCAGAATAGATAAAAGCGCATGCTCCACAGCCCCTGGGACTGAAGCTGGGCTCCATTGTTACAGGCTGTGTGACGTGTGGGCAAGTTACTTAACCTCCCTGTGCCTCATTTTCCTCTTCTGCAAAAAGAATTTAAAAAATCATATATATGTGTTATATGTTATATATATATATATATATATATATATATGTGTGTGTGTGTGTGTGTGTGTGTGTGTGTGTGTTATATATTTGTATATATATGTTATATAAAATATATATAAATCAAAATAATACATATATAATATATATGTTATATGTTATATAACATGTATGTGTGGGTATACATGTGTTAACTACATATGTGTGTGTGGCATGTAGAACCAAGGCCAAGAAGATAAATAACATAAAAATATTTGCAATCATTATCACTGACTATCAGCAAAGCTGAAGCATTGGTACTCCTGAACAGCAACAAGAAAGTAAAATGTATATGAATTTATATTCTCATTCTAAAATGAAGAAAATAAAATTCACCTACCCTTGATCTCAACAAACCTTATGTTGCAGAATCCAGAACTCTAAATAACATATTAATATGATACTCAATAAAATACCCACCATATATACTCTCATGCCTATGTAAAACACATACCCACACATGCAATGATTCTTTCTGTGTCCTGCGATTATAATTGCTGGTTATTTTAGTCTTTAACTTTGGATTTTCCAAATTATCTACAAATAAGCTCACCTTACATGTGTAATCAGAAATTAAAAGGTTCGCAGTACAAGTGGGGATAATTTTGGAATTCTCATTATAACTGAACACGATTGAGCCCCCTTTGAGTGGGAAAAGCAGAACTAGCAGACTGATAATACAAAGACTGCCCTGAAAAATGATCATCTGCAATGAACCAAGTGGGACGAGGAACAGTAAGAGAAATAAAACATTTGAGTAACATCTTGCTCTTTGAACCCAGAGGACAGATGGTCACCTCAGTCAAACCTGAGGAGTGGTGTCTTGGAAAGGCTTAGGGGCTAGAGACACTTATTGAGTCCTGATGACAGATAACTTGACAAGCATTATCTCCCTCAATCTCACCTCCAACTTGTAGAGAGCTCTTTGGACCACAATTTTACAAATATGGAAACCGGGGTTCAAGGTCAGCAGCCATGGTAGAACACCAACCATATTTCCCAGTTCTAAGTTACATATCCTTTCATGATGCCACAGAGGCCCTCGTCTGCCTCTTGCCTTTCCTCAGCCCTCTCATATATTTATTCATTGCCCCTACCATGCTCCCCCTTCAAGCCCACCCTCTTCCCTGCTTTTTGGATGTGGTCCCATTTGCAATGAAAAGTCAGCAGGAGTACAAAAGCCTCATATAGCTCCCACACAGAAAGCCTGACTAAGGTAGGGACAGCAATGCCTGAACCCACCAGTATTCTCACAGACGTGCAGCTGCAGGCACGCACACCGATTCTGCAGAGCTCATAAAGCAGCTTTCAGCGCCACTTAGAACCCTGTGTCAGCAGGCATCTGCGGGGGAGGCCAGCTCCCACAGAGTAAGTGATTCTCTACTGAACCCAGGCAGGACTGCATGGGACCCCAGGGAAGAAAGTCTGTCCTCTGTGGCTCTGGAGGGCATATTGTCATGTCCCAAAAGACAGGAAGGGGAGAAAAAGCTGCAGAAATGTCTAAGGAAGAACCTCCAAGTCTGACTGTATCCAGTCACCCAACCTAGGCATGGAATTTCTACTGCTTGACAGAAATACAGAATTAAGATCATTAAAAGAATGCCTTTCATGGTTTTAATTGGCCCCCACTATTTTTTTTCATTTATACCTTTCAGCATATATTTTTTCATGTAATTTCTCCTGCTAATTATTTAAAGAAGGAAATGAGTGCAATGCCTAAGTCATTACTATAAGGCCTGGTACATGCTCATGCCACTCCTAAAAGGCATTTCCTAGTCCTGTGCACATACTAATCAACTCTTGCATTTTGTGAGGCAAGTAGCTAAGAAGCCTTAGTTCACCAGTGCTTAAATAGAGAGGTTAGGACAACAGAGCAATGTAATTGTGGAGGCTTCCTAAGACTGAAAGCTTAGAGGTAAGATAAAGGGGAGCCCATATTCCCTGAGGGAAAAAAATAAATAAATCCTATTGCAGGGATAAAGACAGTCCAGGGAGCCACAGGAGCCCATCAATAACGAAAAGCTAGTGCCAATCACCTCCTATTCCTAAAACATCCATATACCCATTGTCAGATTCTGATTAGCTTAAGAAAGGCTCATTTTTCTCTTCCTTCTCACTGATTTTCAGGAGGTACAGATCAGTACAATCAACATGCAGCACACATATTATATAAAGTAAGATATATTTTCTTCCTTGCACAACGCCTTGAGGAAACATGCTTTAAGCGAACCACGAGCTCTGATCTTGACTTTATCCTGTAGGAACCCTGGGATGTGCTTGGAGGCTCTTCCCATGACATCTACTGCCTGATGCTGTGTGTACCTAGGGCTTCAAGCCACTATTGCCAAAATGGGAGTGCTCTGCTCCCAAAATTCTTTGCTTTAACCCACATTTGAATTCTGTTCATGGGACAGAGTGCCCCTCAGTTGCTCCCTGGATTAATTCCTTGGTTGTTACTATTGGGGAACTTTGCCCACTCCAGTTTACCAGCAGCAAGGATTTCAAATGGGTTAAAAGTGTTTCCTTAAGTTTTGATCTAACAAAATGGATGAACCTTATCTATCCTTTTTCATTACCTCTGCTTCTTTAGGTAGTATGACATAGCATAAAAAAATTAAATGAATCAAAATTAATTTAAAATAAATGTCCCTGCAGTATTTACTATGGGAAGGATTGGGACATTCTAACCTTCAGAGCTGATCCGTCCCAGTAACTTTCAGAATCTTACAGAGATTATCTTTCCATGATTTTCCGCACACAGTTCCTAGAGCCCTAACCCTTCACAAGGACAATTTTATTCCTCACATGGGAATTTTCTCTAGGTACTATTTTTTCAGATGGTTTTCTACTTTAGATAAGGGCCAGGAGAGGGGAGTAGGGAGGAAGCTTAGCTTTAACCTCCAAAGTTGTTCAGTGAAACAAATGCAACTGTTATTCTCAAAAAAATATGCAGAATATTATGGAAATATATAGTAAAACAATAAAATTGATCTAACATACATAGAACCCTACAAAAGGATGCCCTTTTTCATAGCTACTATTTAACATCTCTCAAAATTAGATGCTCTCATCCCAAGTTAGTAATAAAAACAGCTAGACTTTATTGAGCACTCTCTTTGCAGGACAAATTTATGCATAATTATTGCATGTAATCTCCACAGTGACTGCTTAAGATAAGACTATCCACTATCCCCCATTATACATATCATAGTAATGATAATAACAATAACAAGAGCTATGATTTTTCTACTCAGTGCCTAACTACGTGCTAGACACCTTACGTAAGTCATCTTCATTTAATCCACGCAGTAGCATTATGAACCTGGTTCTCTAGTTTCTCCCGTTGTACCGATGAAGAAACGGAGCCCACAGAGGTTAAGTAACTAACTAAGATCAACACTAATAAGTGCCAGCATTTCAACCCAGACTGAACTCATTCTTGACTTCTTAACCACTTTGCTCTACTGCCTCAAACAAACACGAAGTACAATGAAAATCCGTGAGTGGGGTTGAGGAAGACCTCTACGAGTCTTTGAGCAAATACTTTCTATCTCCTCCTTAGGTCCCCAACTCAAGATGTCTGCCACTTTCATTGAGCTTCCTAAGTCAAAACAAACTATGATTACCCATTACACACACACACACACACACACACACACACACACACACACAAACACACACACATCACATAGTCGTAAGGCATATGTATCAAAATAATGCTCATCTTGCTGTTGAATAGAATATCAAAACTCCGTTTGTTTTGCCTTACCACCAGCCTGTAGACCTAAGAGTAGGACCTAAGTACACCTTAAACCAGGCAAATCATACAGAAAATGGGATGGTAGCTGTAATTAAGTAAATATCTTCCATTGTTAGAGTTACTGTTTCCTATAAATAGCTTCTTCCTTAAGCTTCATAAGAACATGGCAGAAAGACTTCTTTTGTACAATTTAAAGACAGGAAGACTCAGATGCATAAAAATAATGATCACACAAATATTTAAGACTAGCTCCTTCTCCAGTGCTGGTGCTTTTTCCACTAACAGACTGTATTAGTAATGCTCCCCACTTGCCACCACCCCCAAGGAAGAAAACAGCTAGTGTAAATGATGCAGTCCGTGAAAAGAAAAGCCCGCCCCTCACTGTAGGGAAACACAAAGTTGAAGCCAAACTTGCATCTGTGTTCACAGGTACAGTTGTCATCCATAGCTAAGACTTCATCCCTTCAAAAGCTATGACTCAAGGCGAAATGAAATGATAGATATTTGTCATATTTGTCACACATCCTAATGGTGGACAAGAAAATATGGAGAGATAACACTGCAGAATGACCCCAAATATTAGACTTTTCTCACTCAAGTGAAACATGGCAAAGGACCTTTTGGACACCGCCCTCAAACTGGCCCTGCAAAAAAATACACATCTTTTTCTGAATAAAAATAAAGAATGTTATTATTTAAAATCTAGTTCTACAAATTTAAAAATAATGGATACTACAAAACAAACATTATAAAATATATGTAATGTCACCACTGCATAGGGAGAATTTTTAACCTTTCACTCCAGAAGAAAATGGAAGTCTTCATCCTGGGGTCAATCTTCAACGCTAACGTTACTGGACGCGTGACTATGAATGCCCATGAGGACCGACTGGGGCTTTGAACCAAAGGAAGGGAATGACTGCCATTTTGTTGCAAGAAGTGGAGACGTGGTAGAATTTTCTAAACCGTTTGAACTAGGACTCAATGGTACTGTCAAACTATTGTTTTCCTTTCTTTGACCACAAAATATAGAGGCCGGTCTTCTCTAGGGGTCAGTGGCATCCTGTAATGAGCCATGTGAAGCCACCAGCTTGTCATTCAGAGCACTGCTTGCTCTGTTCTAGAATCCTGGAACACCCCATGACTGCTGCTGCCTCCGGACCATCTCCAAACAAATGGGAAGCTGATTTGCATAAACCGCATTTGCATTTTATTCATCCCCTGCCCAAGTCTAGATCAGAATGTTTAATATCATCCCCGCTGTGGGAGGTCTCCTGAATTTAAGGCCATTTGTGGTCAACCATGAGAAGGTCTGGGTTCCAGAGTTGGGTTTATATTTGAAATTAAAAGCAGAAACAAGAGAAAGCCTGCTGCAAGATACAGAGTATGAAAAAACAAAAAGACCAGTTACAGTATAAACGTGGCAGAAACCAGAAACCATTGCTGAGGTCTTGCATTTCTACTGATGAGCTAGCAAGTCACCATTCAGGGGCGCCTAAGATGACACCAGGTACTTTACTTGCATTTCCACATTTAATCGTTTTTTACTCCCTGATATACAAGGAAAGTCCAGAAGAAAAAGAAAATCAAAAGGCAGGAGGTTTTCTCAATGTTAAACATCCTCTAAACAGTAGAAGCAAGATTCAAACTTAGTAGTGTCTGGCTGTAACCCCATTCCTTCACCCGCCACCCCAACTCACCTCCCTTCTGCCGACCCCTTGTTTTCTGACATTAGCCCAAAATACAACAGAAAAGTATCCTAGTAAGTGTAAACAAAAACTTCAGCGATTCACTCAGCATTTGAATGTTTTCTTCTCCTTGAAGATTAATCAGACAGAGAAAAACTGTTAACTTAAACTAAATTCTATTTAGGTTTATAAGCCAGATTTTGAGGTGTGTGCGAATGTTAGTTACCAAGAATAAATAGGCTCTATGTCATAATAAACACACACATACGTACATGAACACGTATTTCTTGAGCAAACACAATCCCATTAGAAGGAGAAAACAAAACTACTTGTGAAAACTCTGCAAAAATCCTGCAACATCAACAGCATCTTCCCTGGATCATTAATTCTGGCCTAAATTTGCAACTATCAGGCAAATCAGGCACACTGTCCAGCAGACATCCACCTGCTATTAGGCTGAATGTGCCCGGCATCTTGACATTCTATTGATTCCAATCCAAAGCTTATGTAAAAAAGGCAGCTCAGAGTCCAAAGGGAATTTTAGCCACAAATACTTTGGGAGAAATCCAAACAACTAAAAACAGAAAGAAAGACAAGATGCAAATCTGAGTGACAAAACTGCAACAGCTCAAACCAGACTGGTAGATGCTCAAGAACAAATCTACAAACGACTCAGGCCTCCCCTTTTGATAACTACTGATTTTAAGAAATCCCAATAGCCTCTACGAATCAGGACTATCACTACTGGTGCATGTAGCCACGAAAAGATTTGTTATGACTCCAGGGGTGTTGCTTTCAAAGAGGACTCTGTCAATTTCTGCCCACTAGAGCCCTGTAAACATTCCATAGAAATTTGTTGTGCCATAAATATGATCCTAATAATGACAAAGGTTCTTAAGCAGTTCAGATGAACCAGCAACTATATAAAGTGCTTAAGAATACTACATCCTTTAATCTTCAGAACACCCCCACGAGCTAAGAGTTCTATTTCCATTTTACAAATAAGGAAAATTGAGGTTCTGAGAGGTAATTTTCTCCAGGTAGCTGGAGAATGAGACACTAAAGAAGAGAGAGCATCAGGATTCATTTCTAAGTTTTCTGACACCTCCCAGCCTTCCTCCACTCCCAGAATAGCCGAAGCCTAAGTGGGGTGGGTGTATGTCCAATTTCCAAGTCCTGGCACTAGTGGCTTTGGTGGCAGCTGCTTGTTACAGTCAACTTTGCATAAACAGGCTGGCTCTAGTGGTGTCCTCTAAAACCAGAATAATTCTGTCTTTTCTTTAGCCAAGAGAAGACACGCATTTCAAAATCAAAAGTAAATATATATTTTTAAAAGGAAGCAAAGGAGAAACCTGTAATCCCATGGAACAACATGGATTTCAGCCGGCCCCCACTCCCCCCCTCCACCCACTTCCCCACTCCCATTGGCCACTGCACAGCCCCCTCTGACTTCAAAGGCAGCTCCAGGGGGAAGAGAAGCACGAGGTCCATGAGGGCCAGCTGGAAGGGGGACCATATCCCTAGGGAAGGGTGGAGGACGAGTGGAGATTCACTACAGAGGTCGGTCAGCTCAAAGAAAAGAATTCAAAGTGTTTCCAAAAGCTGATTTCTATCAGGACTGCCAGGGCAGATCAGAAGGTATGAGGTTCCAACTGGGAGGGGTGTGCTTCTGTGGCTCAGATCCCAGGTTTGCAGGATGATCCCAGATTTCTGAGTGCCTGGCTGGATTTGAGGGGCAGGGGTGGCCATCCAGATGTCAAGTAGACTCAGTTTATCCCCACCATGACAAGGCAGTGGTATTTCACCCGCCCATAAAGCTGTCTGTGACCCTCAGCATGTCTATAATTTGAAGCAATACTCTTTTACAAGAATGCTCCTGAATTGACCTATATAAACTAAGTATGTGAAATAACCAAAAAGTTCCTTAAAATGGTTTGTAACATTCCTCGGCCCCATTTTCCCCCAACTTGCTGCAGCGTCTATTTTTTTTTTTGTCCATGATAGGGGTTGGAGGCCCTGCCTGGAAGTCAAGCCAGTGCTTCCTTCCCTCTGCTCTGCCTCTGATTTACAAGGTGACTTCTTAGAGACAGCCACTTAGCCGCCTATTCTTGGCTTACCATCCATCGGTTATCAGTGTTACTGCTGCCATTATTATTCAGAATGATTATGGAGTTATGAAGATGTGCTCATCTGATAATAACGTATGCAATATGCTTTTACACCGCCTAGCTAACACAGCATGCCTGTGATTTTTGTTCTGGCGCAAGTCAAAAACGCTGCTGCAATGGAATGTTTAGCAGCTTTCTGAACGGTTACATGAGAACTGGGGAAAAAAAAAACAGGTGCCAATATACATATTTTTTAAACAGCATATTGGGTGTACTTTTGTGCATAGATGACAACCAAATAGGTAACACCATACGCAACGTTAGAAATATCTGGCCCTTTCCTTCTCAACTCAGTGTGGCAAACTCTCTAAGGGCAGTGATTGCCATTTGCTGTCCTTGACCATCTCACTCAAGTCCTGTTGACAGTAGGGGAAGTAGAGCAGGCATACAGAAGGCAGGGCATTGCCCTCAGAGGCCAATAAACTGAAAAATAGTATACTGGCTAGAAAGCAGAATCTTGAAGGAGAGCACGGCTGCAGGGAATTAATAAAAAATCCGTACATCTTTTTTTAAAGGCAGCAGCAGTGGGCTGTGACTAGAATTCACCTCTTCATGCATGCACTCACCTCCCTTAGTGTGGACGGGAGTTCTGTAACAGCACTGCGGGAGAAAATGGATTCATACGTCATTTAAAATGAATCATTTCACTTCCTCTCCTCCATTTTTATACATATTGACAAAATACAAAAATACATTTAAAAAAATCGATTCGGCTTTGTAGTTTTCTACACCAACAGCAAAAGGAGACATCAGAATTATAAGATTCGATAGCCTCTGAATAATTATTTAAATGGGGTCACCCACAACAGCATTCCACAGGCCTCAGATTTGCCAACCCAAAATGAAAAACAGGCAATGCATTACAAATCGCTCCTTATTTATTTTGAGATTTGAATTTCTATTTTATTTTTAACAAGAGCTTCACAGTTCGCTGACAAATGTTCTGAGCTATAGTTAGAGGAATAACTGTATGTAAGATCAGGAACACACATGGACAGAGTTGGTTTTTCACTTTTTCTAAACAGAAATACAAAACATGTGGGCACTGTGTGAACTTCATGTCAAGGATTTGAATTGGCCGTCAGAATTTCTGCTCCTCTCTGAGCACAGTGTGTCAATGCTCTTGGAAGGGTATCTGGAGCGCTTTCGAGGGGTGTCTATAATGCCTTTTCTCTGACACAATAGAATATTTCTACCATCAAGCAAGCAATTAGTTTTAATATGAAGAACTGCAAATCTGAAATGCATTTGAAAACAAAATCGACAAATGACTTGTTAGCCTCCTCGCAAAAGGTACAAGCAGCTTGTACTGCTATTGCTTTAGGAATTAGATTTTCAGAAGTTGGAAAACAGTCTTTGGCTTTCCTTGAAAGAATGCTAGAGGCAATATGCTGATTATTTTTCAAAGTAGGAAAAGAAGGTGTTGAAAGCTTTTAATAACACGTAAAATTCTGAGTTTGCAAGCACCAAACACAAGACAATGATAATGTTTTGGCACTTTATAAATGTAAGGCACTCTCTCTACTGTTTGGAGACAGCAGATACTTTTAGACAAATTATAACATTCCTGTCTCTATGCCCAAATAGAGGAAAACAGCCAAATACTTTGAGTCATCAAAAGATAACTATGGTGATGAAAATACAGAGCTCTTGTCCCAAAAGGAAAATAAGAAATCACATATAATTAAAATAGCAGCAAACCTGAAAGAAATCCGAATAACTGAGGGTTTGGTCATGAGTTTCTGAGACTGCCTCTGACAGAGTTTCAAATATAGCACAGATTGCAAGTAAAGAAAGATCATTTTATCTCAAGATTGGTCACTGGTGAACTCAATGGCAGATTATTAATTGGAGGAAGCACAGAATATAAACATACAAGGTCGTGAATGATCTCTTAAAGCCTTAGTGCAAGAAGCATCCTTCTTGCACTAAGAATTTTACAGGCAAGAGAGAATGAAGGTTTACCAAGCTCCTTAAAAGCCCTGTCCCTCCCAGACATTGTGCTAAGCACTTAACATATATTCTTCCCTTTAATCTTCTGGATAGCCCAGCCAAAGAGGTAGTATTATCACTTCTTTACAGATGAACAATTTGACACTCAGACGTGAAGGCGCTTAGCAGTGGAACTATGGCTGGAAGGTGGCTCTCCTGGAACAAAGGGGGCCCCCCATTCTGTCTTCCCTCCTGCACCCTCTCGCTCTCTGCATCTCTTAAAGAGGCTTGAAATTGCTGCTGCAGGTTGTTCATTCATTAGCCCATCTGCCCCATGGGAAGAAGCACAGTCTGGGGCAGGGTTTTCACTACTTGCTGTAAACAACTTTGTTTGGAGACTCAGGGGTCCAAACCATTCATGTCCCCTTACTCCATTTAGTTATGCTTGGTAGGGGATTCTCGTTGTGGGGCCCGATGTGCCCATCCCAGAGCAGAGAGCTTTCATTTCCCCATTTCCAACTTAACTTATACATACTTATGAAAAAGGTGAGTTACCTTTTCTGGAGCTGCAGAACCACTTGATCCATTCTAAAATAATGTTTTGAGGGGGAACCAGAGGTCTCGGTAGATATTTGTTGAGTTTGAAGGAATATTTCAATAAGAACAAATTGTCTTCAGCTCCAGAAAATGGGAAACAGGGTTGTAAGTCAGAGTCCCTTGTTCTACCCACACACACTCTGCTCTGAGGTACCCAGAGGTATCAGAGGTACAGATTCAAAATTTACCTTCAGCCTGTTTTAGGCCTAAGGACTGTACAGGATCATCTGGGTCCAGGTTTCAAGATCTCAGTGCGATGGTAAAAGCCCAGGAGCAAAGCCTGGGAATAAACAACCTTCAGATGATGAAGGTTGGGTCCAGGCTGCCAAACTATTTCCTTGGCAATCACAACCACCTATTACAGGCTCTGCCAGTATGGCCATATTCACAAGTGTGCCCATTAAGTATATCTGAAAACTTAGTAAATAAAAGCCAAAGTAAAAATATTTGCTGACCTAATGACCGTAAGTCTTTTCTGCTGAGTCAGTAAGACTAAGTATGAGTGGTACCCAGAGATATTGAGTCACTAAGACTAAGTATCACTAAGCGAGGGTGGTACCCAGAGATCAATTTCAGTGAAAATGAATCTTGGTGGTGTTGGCCGTGACCTGGTCTGCTCTTAAAAAATGGCCAAGGCCTTTGTTTCCTACCTTACCCAGCATGTCTTGGGTAAATTTTTTCCAAAGTAGACTAAAGAGATGCAATTCACAAACAGTGGAAAAATATTCCATTTGGAAGAAAAACTATTTGGGAAGCCAACACATTGGTCAACAGGGAGGTCTTAGATTCCTCACAAGTCTCATCAAAATAAAGTTCTGAAATTTAGGAGATGGTAGTTGTATCCACATGAGAAACACTGGAACAGTTTTCCACGTGAAGTGATGGCTTAATAGGAGCAGTGTAGCTAGATTCCTTTGCACTCTAAAAAAAAAGAAACCCTTTAATTTATTTCAGGAATAAAAGTGAATGCAGCTCTGGCAAAATGCAGCATAAAGGGAAGAAAATGAGTGAAAGATTTAAAAAAGGCATCTTCAAATTTCTTTCTAACACAAGGATCTTCCAGAGGTTCAAGACACAAGTTAACAGGCAATACCACAGCTTCCGCCAACCTCTCTTTGTCTAGAGATCATTTTTGACCCCTTGGTATTAACATTTGTAAAAGAACCAAGACTGTCCTGGCTTTCTATAGCATGAAAGGTTGCCAGGTGAAAAAAACATAATACAAATAAGGCATGGGACCTATGCATGCCAACAAATATTCAGTGTTTATCAGAAAATCAAATTTAACCAGGCATCCTGTATTTTTATTTATTATATCTATTAACCCTCTAATAGAACAATCAAGCAGTCATGAGCAAATTCTGAATGAACTATTTTTGAGCTGGTTAATGGTGCAACCAGAGGTCCTTAACCGCTATTGTGCTTCATGTTTTCCTGGGAAGCTCTTTGAAAATGCAGACTCCTGGGACCTTCCCCTAGAGGTCAGTTCTCCTATGGGCCAAATATCACTGTGCTTACAAGTTTCCAGGAGAATCTTGATGCACACATATTTGAGAATGACTGTGTTAACCCAGACTAATAAAAATAAATGTGGAAGACACAATAAGCCAGATTTCTTTGATGGCTCAAATCACTCCATTAGGCCTTTAGAGGTGACTCGGATGTCCTGAATCTTAAGGTAGTGTGAACTTGAGAACATCAAAAGGAGATAACGTCAACCCAAATACTGGTTAAGAAAATATTGTCACGGACCACTTCTTCATTACCCACATGAGGACACTGCGGGAGAACCACTCATTCTAAATTTGTAACCCAGAAGCACAACCAAGTATAGAATCTCTGACACCTGATGCCAGAATTCACCCCATGTTGTCATTTCTAAACAATTCCTCCTTACATCCTGTTTCTTGAACAGCTGAGAGAGTTGGCACACCCAACAGAAGGAGCTGAGACATTCTTCTACCCTTAGCTAATGTGCGAACTCCTTTGCCACCATGTAACCGTCCAATCACAGTATAACATAACGACATCCACATTTGAATCAGGAATTATCTCAACAGATGTGAGCTGGGTCTTCATTGTATCAGTAAATGCTAACATAGCATTAAAAGTGAGTAAAGAAAAATCGGACTTTTCTTCATGGAAAATAAAGCTCAATGACTTTTTACTTCCAAGGACATGCTGTGTGTCTGTGTGTGTGTGTGTGTGTGTGTGTGTGTGTGTGTGTGTGCGTGTGTGTTGCCTATAAATGGGCAGGAATGATGGAGGCGGGAGTGTTTCCTTCTCTTACCATCAGCAGAATTTCTTCTCTGGGGCATAATAGCCATTTACAATAGCTCCACACACACAGCCTTGCATTCACAATAGCTCCACACACACAGCCTTGCATTTACAATAGATAAAAACTTCTCTCCCAGGGAGGCTATGTTCCACAATCTTGGGTTGCTAACTATGAGATACAAATGACCAAGAGGATGAGCCAGCCAAAGAAAGATGTTAACACAGAAACTGTGGCTAATCAGTAATTAGAATGGCCAAGAACTGGAAAGCTAGAACTGAAGCATGGGTCTGTATGCAGCAGGAATTCAGGAGAGTGGAAAGTAGGCATGAGCGTTCTCTCTTGAGAGTTACTCAGACTTGTGTTCAAACCCGAGTTCCATCTTGTCTGGCCCTGAGATCTTGGGCAGGTTACTCAAACTCTCTGTGCCCCTTAGCCATCTGGAAAATGTAAGTAACAGCAGCAAACTCAAAGAGCTCCTTTGATGATTAAATAAATTAGTGTGTGTGAACTACCCACCACAGCGCATGGTACATGCTCACTAAATGGCAATAATGAGATGCAAGAATGCACATTTCTGTGGGCCCAGTGGGTCAGCCCATCACCATGTATTTGCCAGTACTTAGGCACAGACTCTGTGCCTAGCTACATACAGGATGAATGAGCAATAAAAGAATATCAATACCTACTTCCTGTCTGCACATAACTGTCTTATAATCCATGTACCAATATACGCTTAATAGCAACTCCTGCCATGACCCTGGGACCTGATTAACTGGTGTTGATAATACAAAACATTGTAAGACACATTGCCCTGCCCCCATGTCTTGGTTGAGGAAATAACACACACCTGCTGGAGAAGTTAATGAAAATGACGGTTGAATAACAATAAAAGGACAACATAAAAGTACAAAGGGCAGTAGATGAATCACTGATGAGCAGTCAGACAAGTGGTATAACTGATAACACCATCCATGAGCTCAGAGAAAAAGGGAACTGCCGTGAGTTAAAGCAGTCTGGGAATTCTTCATGGAAGATAAGCCACTTGAGACTGGCCTTGAAAGAACAGTAGGATTTAGATAAGCAGAGAAGAGGAAATCCTAGATTTATGATACAAGAAAGCCACAGAAATGAGAAAACACAGGGCTAAGTGATGACTTAGAGATACACAGTACATTAGCCATGCTGTTTGCAGCACTGAATGCCAGGCACAAAAGTTGGACCATTGCTATTGAGGCCGGTGGTTCTCAACATTTTATTGTTTGTCTCACCACTATACAGCTGTCAAGTAATAACAGTGATCATTCTCAAGGCTCCACTCAAAAGGATTTGGGGTTGCATAAATAAGACTGATTGTAGATTATATAAAGTCCTAGTAAACTGGCACTAGCAATCCCCCCCCGAACTCCAAACACACACACACACACACACACACACACACACACACACACACCCCGACACAATTTCACTGACTGCAAAACAATCGTCTCTTGACACATGGTTTACATGGCTGCCTTGGGACAAGAGCCTCTAAGAGCTTTAGCAGCCAAATCAAGAGACACTTGATAAGGAAAGAAGGTGCTCTCCACGTTCTTCAAACATCAAGTGCACTGGGTCAGAGGAGGAGAGTCCCTCTATGGCTCTGCTCCAGTGGCCTCCCCCAGCCCACCTTGTTACAATTCCTTGTTACAACTCCCACACCACCATGGGAAGAAAGTCAAGGAAATATTCAACACCAGATGAATAATGATTACCTTTGATTCTCATTTTTGGAATCAATCTTTGATACAGCTTTTACACATGTCAGTGGGAGGGAAGAGCCCAGGGATTAGATAAACCATTTCTCCTTTCTTATGGCCACATCCACCACCCCATCCATTGGGTTATACTATTTATTTATTTATTTATTTATTTATTTATTTATTTTTTTGGCGGTACGCAGGCCTCTCACTGTTGTGGCCTCTCCCGTTGCGGAGCACAGGCTCCAGACACGCAGGCTCAGCGGCCATGGCTCACAGGCCCAGCCGCTCCGCGGCATGTGGGATCTTCCCGGACCGGGGCACGAACCTGTGTCCCCTGCATCGGCAGGCGGACTCTCAACCACTGCGCCACCAGGGAAGCCCGGGTTATACTTTTTAAACTGCCAACTATGGACCACTGAATTAAAATGTCATAATAGGTACTATTTGGCCATCTAATATTTCAATATCCTCCTTACCCCACATCCTCCTTACCCCACAAAGTTCTTTATAGTTTGTTAAAGTTTCTGAAACTAATATATAAGAGGGTGATAATTTCCATTTTAAAAGAAATTCTAGAATATAAAAATGTTATAGCAGATCCAAATATAAACACATTATAGCCGACCCTGAGCTAACATCATGTTGATTCTTAAAATCATGCACGCTTCTGAGAAAAACCTTAGCAGATAGCATCCTGTGATAAAAATAAAAGTATATCCATTTTAAACAACTTCAGCCTTGAGCAAATCAGATGAAGAAAAGCCCTGGGTTCCAAATCCTTAGGATGTCACCAGGGCCCAAGATACACTGTAATCACCTTACACCGCCCAAAGCCAGTATCACTGAGAAGCATAAACAGATACTTTCTTAAGATAGAAGTCTTACAAACACTTGAAGCAACAAATGCTTTAAAATCTAAACTCCTGATTCATGGCAGACTACAATGAAAATAAGTATAATGTAACATACTAAGACACCAGAGCTGTTTTCAAGGAAATAATGAAAATTTAAGGGAAAACACAAGCATAAAGAATTGCTTAAAACCATGCGCTTCACCCTTTGCTCTTTCAGTAACTGTATAAATTAGAGCATATCTATGCAATGCTTTTTAAAAAAAAAAAAATTCTAAATATGAATTCATTTAGCTGCTTCCAATACTGTGGTCAGGTTCAGGTAAAAAAGTACAACTATGAATCCTAATGCCTAAAATGAAAAGAGTTCAGTTATTACATGTTCAATTTTGTATGTATCTACTCAGTTATTTACAATATCCTCACGTAGATTCTAACCCGGAGTTGGAATTTGAAACCTACGAAAACCAAGGGCTTTCATCTTCAATATTCAACACAAACTTGGCATCAGAACAAGAGAACATCTTTGAAGGAGCCAAGGTATAATTTGGGACAAAAATGACAACTCTACTCTCCTGGGTGATGGCTGTCAATACTGGAAGCTAGAGAATGGTGATGGTGGCAATACACAGTCTTATGTGGTGTGAAAGCTTGTCACTTTCTGTTCCTGATTTTTTACTAAGGTTGAAAATGATATATCCATCTGGAGAAAGCCTGTTTAAAGAATATGGTGGTAGATGAAATGGACATACCAACATCCTATCAATACCACTAAGACTGACTCTCTGTCACATTTAATTAGCATGATCCCAAAATTGAACTGGTCAAAACTTTTATAAGAAAACATCTCGGTAATGGCAGCACTTGTGATGATTTTATCGCTAATGCAAAATCCTTCCAAAGGCACTGAAAAAAAAAAAGCTTTAATAACATTATTTTAGGATTGGTATCCTGCCATTGTCTCACTGGTGTGCAGCAAGATAAATGTATTTTTTAGCAGCTCTGATAAAACCATAACAAACTGGTAACCAAAGGGCCCAGTGACAAAATAAACCTCATCTGAAATTCTTAAAACACACTCCTTAGTGTGACTGCCTGCAGAGTTTTATGAGAACTCGGTAGCGTACTCACAATTGTCCTGGTTCCTACTGGTTCCTTGTCTCTAAGGTTTATCTCTAAGGGCCAAGTTAAGTGCATCCTGGGTGGTGTTCACTGTAGGAAATGATGTCTTCCTTCTGCTGCTCTTGTGCTGCTCTGGTCCACAGTCCCAGCACAGAGGACTGGGTTCCACCCTCCTCCTTGCCCCTGGTGCCATTTCCTGGTCAGCTCAGGGAACCAGAGGGGCTCAGTTTTGCCCTTCTCTCCATCCTAGGCTAGAAACCTGCATTGACACAGGTCTCCTTAACAACAGCTGGTCAGCTGTCAAGGACGTGGGGTAATGACAGAGCTGCTTTGGGCAGACACAGATCCTCTTTTCTTTCTAGAGGAAACCAAGAACAGTGCCCAAGAACAAAATGATAACCACCTCTACTGGCTTAAGTGCCTTCCTTTGGTCTCACAGAGCCCTCAATAGTTTGTCACAACGTCCAAAAGGTCCACCATGAATATATTCCTTTTCTTCCGTGAAGAGTTGCGGTTGCTAAGAAATTACTATCACAACGTTACTACTTATCATGATAAGGTTTACTCATTAATTAGTATCAGAGCTGGAATTTCTAAGATAAAGGCTGACCTGAAAATCCTTAAGACACTAGGGTAAGAGGGGATGAGAGGGGATGCAAGGAATGAGAAGCAGAGAGAAATGGTTAATATATACCAGGCACTGGGCTAGACATACATACCATGTCCATTAATCTCTAGGCTTCTCCATTTTACAGACAATGAAAATGGATTTCAAAAGGTCAAGTAACTAAGAGGAGCGCCTAAGAATAGGAGGAGTGAGCATCCAAGGTAGGGCTCCACGGTGAGCGTCCTCATTAATTAGAGGGGAGGGCAGGACCAGAACACGGGATCCCTGAGGAAGTTCATGGAAACAGAAAAGACAAAAGAAACGACAGGTAAACTAAATGTGAAGCTCAGTCCCCGTCTTTTGTGCCATTTGATTCAGAGTTGCTCCAAGCTTCCTGAACATGGTCCATTTTTCAGGGAAATCCCCATCTATATTTATATAAAGAAGGAAAATTAAATTCAGTTGGAAATACACCTAGCAATGACCACTGTCTCAGTCCTAATGCCTCCCTCACACATGGTTGTTAAGGTTTTCCAATCACCTTTTAATTTCAGCATTCATCCTCCTTACAATAGCCCTTTCCATTATCCAAGCAGGGCAAAGAAACTCTTTACTTTTCAGCAGGAAACTGAGTGACCAACCTAGGGCAGACTTGGAACAAAAACCATGTTTTCTGCCTCAAAGACCCACATTCCTCCTCCGGCATCCTCCTTCCCCAAGTCAGCGAGGTTCTACAAATAGAGACAGTGTTTGCTGCCTTCTCACTTCCTTGTCTTTATTTGTCCCCTGATGAAACAGGATAAGGGGCAAATTCTCAAAGAACCCACCATGAGGAAGATAGAGATGGCTAATCTCCAAGTAAGTAGTAAGACTCCTTGCTCTGCAGAGGAACTGTGCAAGTCTTCGGCAACCCACCTGCTGGGAGGAGGGTAAGCCATGCTGTCGTAGAACTTAACCGAGCTGGATGTTTCCCTGATCTCTATAGGAAAACAAAATGCACTCATAAGTCCTTTGCCCTATGCTAGACCCCATTCTAAGTGCTTTACAGATATTAAGTCATTCAATTCTCACAACAAACCTATGAGTAGGTACTGGGATTGTCTGCATTATACAGAGAAAGATACTGAGGCAGAGTGATAAAGACCTTGCCCGAACTCCTAGGTAAATAAGTGACAAAGCCAACGTATGAGCCCAGGTGGGGAGTCTGACTTTGGAATCCATGCTCTTCATCCATATAGTATGGCAATACGGCAAACATGCATATGACACATACACAGTGTATGTCTTCCTAGAAAGTTCCATTCTGGTCTAACAGAGGAAGTGTGTAGAAGGAGGTCCAAACGACCTTTGGAGTTTCCATTATGTGCAGGCACCATGGTATGATGGAAATACCATGATGTTCAAGACACTGCCCAGGTGCCCATGGGGTTCTGAGGGGACGTGTCAAACATGGCAGCTGACCCGGGGCTGGCTGCAAGCAATTCTGCAAAGCTCAAATCCAATATCCTGCTCCCAACTGATGGATGTGTTTGCACACACCTCCTCTAGCTCCTTTGAAAAAGATTACCACTGAGCCAGGCAGCAACACATTTTTCATTTTAAATAGGTTCCAATAGATGTGTCCTTCCTCCAACTTTCAACGACACTAGCTGAATCATGAGAAATTTTGGTCACCTGTGGAAACTATTTTCATTACTTTCTAGTCCCAACACAAATATTAATATTGCTGAAAGTTCTGCACTGTGTTACCCTTCATCTGGCAGAAACGGACTGTTTTTTCATCATGACTGATTCACAAACGACCAAACTGAAAAATATTTACGCTTGCTTCATTCTGGGAAGCTGATACACTGAAGAGGTCTGTTCCTTTTCAATCATGCCAAAGATTTGATAGGATGCAATACTGCAACTGTTTTTCTGCCACCAGATGACATTTTTTCTCCCTGCAACTAGGCCAGGAATATAAACCCTGAAGAGTATACCACACATATTTGGATCAGCTACTGAACAATACTGCATATTGCATTTTCCCAAATGCTTTCACCAAAATAGCAGCAGAAATCCTCATCTTACACACACACACACACACACACACACATACACACACAATCATGGGAGTGGTGAGGATGGCTCTCTTAGGATTAGACTTGAGAATTTACCAAGTGTTATCTTCTGGGCTGAAAAATCAAAATGATCCTCTGGATTCCTTCACAAAGCCCTTTCATTCTTGAAGAACTGCCCCAACTTCAGTCTTGAATGTAGTAATAATGCGTGGTATTCATTCAGTGAATACCTTCTTCCTTGACCCATGAGTGAGTGGCTCACCAGCGCACTCAAGCCCACAGTACTTTGATGTTTTTCCCTTTAATACATGTAGAGACTATTGTTTGTTGACTCGTGTACACTCTTTAGGGTCCTCAACCAGAGTGAGTTGGGCACGTGCCAACAGGAAAGTGGATCTCTGTCCAGGTACATCCAACTTTGTCTTCTAATCTGCATTGTATGAGTCATCAGGATAATTCATGAGAAAACTACCGCTGGCACAGTAGCATTTGCAAATTTCCCTAAACTTGTCATTTTCCTATACTGGCTTATCTGTCAGCATGGCCTAGATATGGCAGAAAGCAGAGACCCATCTTTCTTATTCTAATGACTGGGGGTATGGGAGAATCTTACAAAAGTTGATGCGTTTTGCTTATTCATCCTCTATTGAAAGCAGTGAAGTCTCTGTCTGGAGGACTAACAAAGCAATGGCTTTTCTCCCTTAAGATAACAGCCTGTCGTCGGTAGGCATTTTGTAATAAACTCCATTACAGGTTCTAAACCTTCCCAAGGCCCCATGGATTCAATAGGTAGGAGTACATCAGTGTTACGCGTCAAGTACATTTTCCCTCATGACTTGTAACAGCTCTTTTAATGTAGGAGTCTTTTTATGCTATTTCCAAGTGTCTTTTAGGCATGACAACCCAAAATAGCAACCTTTCTTTTTTTTTTTTTTTTGCGGTACGTGGGCCTCCCACTGTTGTGGCCTCTCCCGTTGCGGAGCAACAGGCTCCGGACACACAGGCTCAGCGGCCATGGATCACGGGCCCAGCCACTACGCGGCACGTGAGATCTTCCCGGACCGGGGCATGAACCCGCGTCTCCTGCATCGGCAGGCGGACTCTCAACCACTGCACCACCAGGGAAGCCCGCAACCCTTTTTTAAAGCTAACAACCTGTATTTTAAAACCAATAACCTGAGCACAAGGACCCTCAAGCATATACATCTTATATATTCTCTGTATTCTGAAATCATTTGAAAATTTAAAAAGTAAATAAATTTGGTCATTAGCCATGCATGTACTGGAGCAATGGTGATATTCCTATTAATCAGATTAAGAAACTATCGGGGTTCCAGATGCTGTAATAACACCCCGAATAGCTCCATCAAAGTCATTATTTTTACACCCAGCCCATTAAACCGATTGCAGAATCCCCTTGTCTCATATCCACATTTTAACTGAAAATGGATGTGACAGATTTCTTATGAGAAAAGTAATAGCACACAAGTGACATTATGACAAAAGCTATTTTTATGACTCCATACATCCTGGTAATATTAATATCACTTCTCTTATGAAAAAACAATATATGACACTGCAGACTGCATGCCATCTTGGTCAGGAAGAATTTTGCTATCCTCGTCCTGATGAAAACAAAAACAAAACTGTTTTTAAAGTAGGGTATTTAATTTCCTTTTTCTTAAGATCCCTGAAAGAAATGGAAATGACAGAAATGAGTCTAGTTTAAAATAAGACTTTAGGATTTCTGTGGCTTTGCATCTTGAATGTTCTATAAAATATCTTATAAATTCTGTTCCTAAGACCGGTATAGTTCATAACTCTACAACTCTTTTCCTTCTGTCATAGAAATGGTGAGAAAGAAACAAGATAAAACCAGAGATCATATGATAAATATCCTACCTCCTCCTTACCATGAAACAACCAGTGTGTACATTCAAATTTTCACTTTCAATATCATATACATTCATTGGAACCCAACAATTCAGGAGTTTGAAATCTCTTTTATATTGAGGAAGCAATATTTTAAAATCCCGAAGACTTGACTGAATCATAAAGTTAAATTCTTTGCTTTCTGGTAAGACCAGGGATGCAGCTAAGAACTAATTCATGGCTATACAGGAAATATGAGAACAATTTCATGAAACAAAAGGAGATAAATTTAAATGGGTATTACTGTACAAACTTAGGACAGGGTAATCCACATGAAATGTGCCTTAATGTATGAACTACCCCATAGAATCAGAATAATAATCACCACTAGGACTTACACATGAATAATAGTCTTCAACTTGCAAATCACTTTTAGATAGGATCTCACAACTGATCACCACAAAAACCTTTGAGATCAGCACTATTATGCTTCTCATCATATAGATGAAGGTGTTGATTTGCAGAGCTGCACAGTTTAAGAACTATGACATTAAATTACATACCATTTGTTTCAATCACGATAGGTACTGTACTATTTTTCTGCAATAGTGTTAATCATGCCTACAAAAGACACAGAAAATGGTTCATATTACAGGACCTTCCTTACAAATACTTTTTTTCATGCTATCTATGAGTCTAACAGAACACTCAGAAACCTAGCCCTTTTTGCCAAAGTCAAAATGTCTTCACATAGATCTTCCATGAATACATTTTGCACGGTCTCGGTTGGAACAATGGACATGTAATGATTTAGGCTCTTAATTACCTAAATATGTTGCTAACTCAGTTGTTAGTTTTTGTTTGTCGAATTTTTGATTATCCTGCATCCCTCTAAGATAATCAATTTATACTAAAATGAGGGAAACCAGTGTCCCTTTTAACACTCCCAAATTGGTCCTCACCAAAGGGTTAAAAAAAAAAAATCACTAAATCTTCTAAACCTATCCATCCAACTCAAGCAATACATAGTCATCAGCCAAATCAATCCATGAGACATGAAAAAAAAAGTTATTTGGCTATAACGTTCTCCATATACAGGCAGAGAAGAACAGGTTGCCAAGTGTCACTTTGGTTTTCCACCATGTTAATACTGAAAACAGTGCACTGAAGTGTGAACCCCCCTGCCTGCCCTATACTTCCCTTGATAACACCATCTTATGATCAATTGAAGGAAAGGGATCAATGCCCTGACGTCCAGCTGTCCATTCAAGCATCAAATGTAGGGGTACTTATTTTTAAGGGTCTTTTCATGCTCGGACTTCTACCTGTGTCGACACTGTCTTCTTTTTCACTCTATGTCTTCATTGAGATTTAGAGTGAACCGTCATCTATGAAGTTATATACAAATATCAGACACACCCTCTACCTAGGAGGAAATATATGTAATATTTTCTGTTTTTTTGAGAGAGAAGTCCAACTCTCTCTGTTTTTGTTTTTCTTTCCCAAGATCATATAAAGTACTGGGGTTTGGAGGTAACAGAAAATCTGAACGATGTCAGTCACAACAGAAGTACCCTTGGGAAGCACTCAATGAATCTGGCATTTGTTAAATAGCATAGACTTTGGAGTCACATAGAGCTGGTCCCATTCGAATCTCATCATTTTCTGGCTGTGTGTCCCTGGTGACAGAGGTAACTGTTGTGATATTACTTGGGTGTAATTGTAATTATGAAATTCTTATTTCATAAGACTTCTGTAATGGTTACACTGAGTAAGGCAACAGTGTCCAGAAGACCATAATTCTCAAAAAATGGTATGTGTTTCTTTTAAGAACTAGATGTCCTATTGATGCTTCCAGCTATCTAATTTTACTTAAGAAAAAACAAAGTTAAAAATGCATTTCTTTATTATTTATCTTTATATTTAACACAGTGGAAACAGCCTTCAAAAAGCAGAAACAAGAAGCCCAGGTTCCAATTCACACAGCTTCTCAATCACCTCTGGGTCTCTGGGACTCAAGAGCTTTGTCTCTTCTTACCAGGTTCTGTTACAATCCATTGATTTTTTCCTCACAGTATAAAATTTCCTTCGTTTAATTTCATTGGGCCATTTCCCCTGGGTCACTCTGACTGATTATGTTCCTTGTTGTTTATACTGTTCAACCTTCAATAGATTTCATTTTGAAGAACATGATGCAATCATGTGATTCTTTCTTGTTATTGAACTGTCGTTGCCTAAAGAATGTCCTAAAGAACAGGAAAATAATTGATGCCCATAAGCATCACAATCTTTAAGACAATTATGAGGTAAATTAGAGATCTTGCATCTTGATCAAAGAAAAAAAAAAGTGGAGTAGGGTTGAGACTTGGGAACTAACCTCAAGTAGCTGACATTATATACCTACCTACTCTCTCCCCCTCTCTGATATTTATACCATCTCATTTGATTCTCAGAACAAGGCCATGAGTTGGTATTACCTCAGTTTACAGAAGAGGAGACTGTATTTCCAGAAAGTCAAATAACCTGCCTCACAGCCCAAAAAAGGGTAGAGACTGCACTCAGACTTGGTCTTCTTGATGCTAACTGCCATACATCCTCTATGGAGAATCCAGGAATAATATTAAAACTTTACATTGTCTACATTACATTCCGATTACTTTGGGTTTGAATTTCAGAAATATCCATGTCTACATGAAATGAAGTGTCCCTTTGGAAACCTGAAGCAGGTCTGAGAAGCTGACCAGGTGTGCAGTAACTTTCAGAAGGAAATGAAGCCTTTCCTCCCACGGACGCTCTCCCCCCATTTGTTCAGTAGCTGCTCTAAGCATTCCATTTCAGAAACTATCTGCAGTTAGTCCAAGTACTTACTTATAGTTTTAAAATGCAAGTATTTTCAGAAAACAAACATTGAGCATTGGTGTCAGTCATATTCACTGTAGTAGAAATGAGTTCCAACTTATCTTGAGACCAGTTGTATTGGTAAGAGAGCTTGAGGACAGAAAAGAAACATGGTGACAGAAGTGTCCCACAGAAGGGGGGTTGGGCAGCTCTGGAACTGGTAGGGGCACTAAAGCCAAACAACAGAAACTAAATACAAAGACAACAAGAGCCACAACCGAAACAATTTTGTAATTTTACCCAAGGCTTGGGGCTGTCTTAAAGAACTAATGATTTTCAAGGCTCCGTTATTATACATTTTAAAATAAGGGAAATTTACCATTCTATGTGTGTGATTCTATGTGATCTCACTCCTACTTTATCACTGTATACTAGGCAACCTTTCTGCAATTTTACTGGTGTCAACAATATCACTTGCTGTAATAATGGGAGGAGAATTTCCATGCAGGCAAAAGCCATGTGTTAGGATGCCTTGTTTTCTACCTGCCGGGGTTCTGTGAGTGTTCTAGTGTATTTCCAGCACTCATTCTGCCCAATTCATAATCTAACAGATGGCACCATTAAGCAAGTATCCTCCGTAAGTCAGTCTCTTTGAAAATGAGGGCAAAGAAATGCAGAATAAAATTCCGTTGACTAGAAGAAAAAGGGTCCTTACTCCTTACATTATGTCGACAATGGCTGACAAATTTCTCGCGGATATAATCTTGCAGAACATATGCACGGTAACGTTTTACAGCAACATAAACTGATATTGTGAGATACCTTGATAAATAGTTACTTTCTCACCCCAGGCTGTGTGCTTCCCTCTCCAGACACATACAGCTCCCATTACCACCCGACAGCCGGGGGAGAATTACACACTGCTCAGTAGACGGCTTCTGAAACAGTAAGGAGATGTTAAAAAGCTGCACTGAAATTAGGGCGTTGGAGCAGAAGCATGTTAAACAGAATGTAATATCAGCTTTGGAGGCAAAGAAATATCCAATGTGCAACAGAAAGGTAACGAGGGAAAAAAAATCTAGTGTTCCACGCACTGACAGTGAGCTATTAACAAGGTAAAATGACCAAGTATCGGTGCAATTTGGAGCTTGCATTTTCTGTTTTGGGAATTACGATAATGTGACAAGGTTATCGTTACAATTAGGAGAGTAATTAAAGTAGCAGCGTAATTGCTCTTCTGCATTTTTTTTTGTAGTCGAAAAGATCTAATTGTATAAAAAAAGAGGAGAGAAAAGAACATTCTTCATTTACTTTTTAAAATTTCTCACAAGCATCTATCTCAGAACCCAAGAGCAGGCATACTCGTCACACTGCACCTAGCACCTTTCAATTTTCTTCCCTTGAACCACTTTTTTTTAGCTGTTACAAATTACTTGTCACATACCATGGATTTTATGTGTGAAGACTGTCTTTATTAGGAGTCAGTTTCTGGTGTGTGTGATATTATTTCTAAATCTGATAGGTTAAGATATTTTTCTCCTTCGTGCTTCCTGATTCTGGACTTAGTTTCAAGTAATTGTATGTTCACACTGTCTCACCTATAAAAATGAGGAAAAACAGAATTGTTTCACCCGGGTGGGTACAGCTCCACATACAGTAGACAAGTAAAACTTTAGAAATAAATAAATAAACCTACCCAACCCTGAAGAGTCGGAGCTGGGACAGACAAGGTCTGTCTGTCTGGCAGAAACACTTTGAAGAACAGAAAGGAGGAAGCAGCATGAAAAGATTTGTTGAAATTTCTGGGGGGAGAAGGGAGCGACTCTGGCAGAGATGCAAGAAAGTCAACATTTTTGCTCAAATCCTATGGGCTGTCCAGGGCTTCCCTGGTGGCGCAGTGGTTGAGAGTCTGCCTGCCGATGCAGGTGACACGGGTTCGTGCCCCGGTCTGGGAAGATCCCACATGCCGCGGAGCGGCTGGGCCCGTGAGCCATGGCCGCTGAGCCTGCGCGTCTGGAGCCTGTGCTCCGCAACGGAAGAGGCCACAGCAGTGAGAGGCCGGCATACCGCAAAAAAAAAAAAAAAAACCTGTCCATCCGACATGAAAGAGTGAAGGAGACAGGAAAGCCACTAAAAGCCGCTGATGCCAGGGGAAGCCCAGGGTCTGGAGTCTAACCTGTAACCTGCATCTAACCTCTGGATGGCAATGGACAGCACAGACCTGGCGAAGAGTGGTGAGTTCCAAGAACATTCCTGGAGGGAAACCGAGCCGCATGATCCTGTGCAAGTGACAGCACTTCTGTAAGCCTCCCTTTCCTTACCTGAAAAAGTGATCCTATTCCGCTAATTTGTTGAGCTGCTAAGAGGTAAAAAGAAAAAAAAAGCATAAAAAGACTTTATAAACAACATCTGTATTACATGTACTCATATGTACATACATTACACATATATGTATGTATACACATATATTACATAGCGCATATAATCTTTACCATATGCAACTATGGTTTAGCTCCCGGGCTCCCTTTCCTCTAGGTAGTGCCTTTCAAAGGACAGCTGAACTATTTAGAAACAAAAGAACTCATATTCATTTTGCTGCAAGTTTTGCCCCAAAAGTGATTACTTCCTTTGCCTGGTAGACCTCACACTGCTTATCTGCTTAGCCAATTCTTGTTCCTTCAGCAAGGATCAGCTAAAAGGTTACTTCCTTGTGGAGCCTTCCCAGACTCCCAGAGGAGAAACGAGCCCCACTTCTACTCTGCCTCCAGACCTCTGTGTACATCCCCCCATCCCAGCTTGTCCTCTTGTCCATCTACCACCAGACCATGAACAGCTTGAGACAGGGGCTGAGTCCCTGCATCTCCGTACTGCTAGGCTGAGCATGTGTTCAAAAAGTATGTGTCAGCTGAGCTGAATAACAGATTCTTCATTAGGAGTAACTACGACAGTTATATATGTCTATATATGCAGATGCATATTCATGTGTACAAATCTATGTGTATACATGTGCTTTTACGTGTATTTATCTGGCCTCATAAATATATTTTAAACACAGTTGTCTTTGATGAGGACACTAAACTGTTAGGAAGCCACTAGCCACCCACATTACCAGATCCGGAGAAAGTGATGGGAATAACTAGTTCCTTTACTTCGGATTACCTTATTCCCTAAAGGTTATTAACTCCTCTGGCAATAACAGCATCTCGCAATCACTCTAAAGAAACGCTATCCAATATGCATGATGCAAAAGGATTTGAAAAACAAAATGTTGATCTGGAAGGGAATCATGTAGCGGGAACTCCCCGGTGAATAAACACCTTGACACTGATGCTACAGCTGCTGTTCATCTGAGCAACTGCATCTTCCCCTCTCTTTTGTGATGTGATTTTAAACTGAAAGCATTAGGTAGCTAGAAGCACTGTAATTAAAGCTTCAAGCAGAAAATGATTGAAGAAGCACTGAAAAAGACTTCTCCTTCAAAAGTGCATTTCAATTCTCCCCTTGTCTCTAGAAGACAAATGCTTCTGACAGTCTGTATTTTACTACTGTTTCATTTAATAATGCATATCGACATTCATCCAGGAACGTCAGCCGTTGCTTTACTTCTCATTTTAAATCAGCTAAGCACCTGCCCATTCCCATGACTCCAATCCCCTCCCTCCACCCACCCAGCTTGTTTTCTCTGTTTGTTCTCACTTACTTTTTAAATTAATTTTTGAAGCAAGGATATATGTTTCAGGGTGAACACACTAATTCCCTAAAAGACCTGAATATAACTCTGGGGGCAAAGGAGAGCCACTTGCCTCTTGTTCTGCTTACAAAATGACAAAATCATAACCCAATTGAAAACATACACACACACATGCAGAGGACATACACGTTCCAAGAGCAAAAGAGACTACACGGAGGCTTCAATATTCTTATGGTCTGTACTTAGAACATAGTAAGAGATACTGTCTACAAAATTCCATCGTGTGCTTTATTTCCTAAGAAGGATTCCAGGTTCACTATTTCTATAATCACCATTTTCCTTCTAATATGAGCTTGTGCTATATACAAGTTACTTCTAGAAGTGTCTTTTGTGTTTTGCTTTTATTTTTATACTTTCTGGGTTTGTGTAGGGATGTTAACTAGCCCATCTCCTTTTTGAAAATCCAGGTACCCTACTAATAATACCTTATAGTCATAATGCGGTAAACTTAAGGAAGAAATCATTTAAGCAAATTTATTCATCACTTCATTAAATACTCAGTTAGGAGCTGTGGAGGTGTTTCAAGATAAATATGATATGAACCTTGCTCTCAAAGAATCAGCAAACTAGTAACAGAGCTACCTCATAAAAATGCTTTAAAAAAGAACACTCTAAATTAGTTATGAATTTAAGCCTCCCATCAAGTAACAGGGTCTGTGTTTTTTGAAGGGGTTTATCACTTAGAAAACAGGAAGAGTTCACAAAGTCTTTTACTAGATCAATTATAAAAGGTAGAGAAATTGTGCTAGTAAGGCGTTATTTATAAGTAATAGTCATAGTTATTACTTTCATATGCATGTACTACATGCCAAGCATTGTTCCGAGCACACAGTATTAATTCATTTAATTCTCCCAACACCTTTATGTGGTAGACATTATCTCCATGCTCTAGTTGAGAAAACTAAGGCCCGGAGAGACAAGTAACTTACCTAAGGCAACCAAGTACAATGACAAGGAGGGATCTGAGCCCTACAGAGACCGCCTCCAGCGCTAGCTTAATCATTTCCTACAACTGCCTCTAAGCCTTGGCGCGCCCCTGCAGTATAGAACATACGCAACTTACCGGGTCGAAAATGGATTTTCTCCAAGGAACATGTGTGGTCCTCAGACCAAGCTCAGGCTATGATTCCACTTTTTTTTTTTTTTTTTTTTTTTTTTTTGCGGTACGCGGGCCTCTCACTGTTGTGGCCTGTCCCGTTGTGGAGCACAGGCTCCGGATGCACAGGCTCAGCGGCCATGGCTCACAGGCCCAGCCGCTCTGCGGTATGTGGGATCTTCCCGGACCGGGGCACGAACCCGTGTCCCCTGCATCGGCAGGCGGACTCTCAACCACTGCGCCACAGGGAAGCCTCTATGATTCCATTTTTAAAGCTACAATATTTTTAGCAATAGAATTTTGTCACTAACTTTTTAAAAATTAATAGAGCACTACCTGTAGGTGAAATTAGGGAAAGAAAGAAGGGTATTTGGGATGTAGGCTAGAGCTTGTCAAAAGGTAAGTCAAATATCTGAAATTAAGCTCTTACCAATAAAATTAGTGTGCCCTGCACACACACACGTACACCTAATTTTCAACCACCCAGTGGGCCTTCTTTTAGAATGGTGAATACTGCGGATGAAATCCATATAGTTGTCTCTAGGATATGAAACTTTAAAAAAATTATAAATGTCCAGACAGCACTGCTTATTACTGCTTTAATTTAAGAGAATCACTGTATATTCCAGACAGTCTTACGAAAGTACAAATCTTCTATATTCACAAGACTGAATTTATCCACTTAATAGTGAATTTCTTAATTATATGCCTTCTATCTATAGTGTATTAACATCTCACTGCTAGAAAATAGAAACATGCATACATCTTTATGCTTATTTCTTCTGCTAATTATTTTTTAATTAATTAATTAATTTATTTATTTATTTATTTATTTTTGGCCGTGTTGGGTCTTCGTTGCTGCATGCAGGCTTTTCTCTAGTTGCGGCCAGTGGGGGCTACTCTTCATTGCGGTGCGCAAGCTTCTCATTGTGCTGGCTTCTCTTTGTTGCAGAGCACGGGCTCTAGGTGCAGGGGCTTCAGTAGTTGCGGCACATGGGCTCAGTAGTTGTGGATCTCGGGCTCTAGAGCGCAGGCTCAGTAGTTGTGGTGCACGGGCTTAGTTGCTCTGCGGCATGTGGTATCTTCCCGGACCAGGGCTTGAACCATGTCCCCTGCATTGGCAGGTGGATTCATAACCACTGCGCCACCAGGGAAGTCCCTTTCTCCTGCTAATTATTAAAAGTGTTTTTAGTCATCACTTTTCTAATTTTTAATAGTTGGAGTTCTTCCCATTTTCTTCTCTCCTTACCAGATTCATTTTAAGATTTTAGATAGGGAAGAAATAGCTATGTTGCTGACCTGTAGCATCTCACAGGAATTTAGGCATATTCTGACATACTAACTAGTTCATTTCTGAAGGTACATCAAGATTATTAGGGCTGCTAACCTCCTTTGGCCCCTTAGCTCAAGATGTGAATCTACTGTGAAATCTGATGTGAAAAGACTTCAGTACCTCGTCACTCTTAGATTTCCCCTCCTTCCCTTTCAATAAAGATAGCTTTTACACAGAGTAAACTAACATACCAAGTGGTCTCTAAGGACCACAATTGCATTACCAGAATGATGCCTGTCTCCATTAGAAAGGCATTATTAGATGATGTTATAGGTCTTTAATCCACATCAGTGTGTTCTGCAGGTGTGATCTATACCCAGTGGGTGAGGGCATGGGAAGCTGATGTGATACCAAGCACCACCTCTGACTGCAGGACAGCAAACCACCTTCAGGGAAAAAGGACCTCAGAATCAGACCTTAGCAGCATCCAGTAGTGATGTAGAATTGTTCTCTTAACTGGGCCGAGTGACTGAAATTCATAGCAGCACCTCTCTATTTTTAAATTCAGAAAAGAATGGCAAACATAACCATTCCTCAGATAAGTTAAACACCACACTCATATTCACAATCCTAATTGTTTGGTCAAAGTTAATGAATTAAATTTTACAAATAATGGATCAAGTAGAAATATCACAATTTTAAGAGGGAAAGAGTCTCGGCCCGATTAGGTGAGTTGAATTCATTGTCAGCTCTAACTAGAACGTCAGGATTCAGTTAAGGAAAAGGGTGGGAGGATTCAAAATAGATATTCAAACCACACAGACGTGGTCTGATAAAACCGCAGAGTCATCTGTATGCCACTTGCAAGCTTTGAAAAAAAAATGAAAATGTAATACATCCTGAACTGTATTTCTTAGGTACACTAATATATCAGGAAATGAAGCACATAATACTTCCACTCTGCAGGAAAGGCGTCTGCACCCTGTGATCGCTCACTGACAAATGTTTATCTTCTACAATGTCTTTTTTGCAAGATGACAGTTTAAATCCTGTAGGAAGAACACTAAACTAGCACTTAGAACTTCCTTGTATTTGGGACTTCAATAAGTACTTGTTGATCGCTGGCTCAAACATGAATCTTTTCTTACCTAAAAATATGTGGTGTCTTGTAGAGGGTAGTGAAGCCCTCTAATAAGTTCAGCTCTTTGAAAAAGAAAAATATAAAATATTTCCCCCTTTCTTCTACATGAGTATGAAAACAAGAAAGGAGGCTTGGCTTTCTGTTACTGATGAGATTTTCCTTTCAACTGAAACCCTCAAGATCACATTTGAAAATATCTGCCCTACCTTATAAGCTGATGAATATAAAACTGAATCTATGTTGTTTTTCGGATAACTGTGTCAAGCACATGGGCAGAGCTGTGTTTTAATGTACTCCGAAGTTCCTCTGTTATGCCGTGTCTTCAGTAGGACAAAAAGACTCTATACTTTTCCAAAATTACAATGTAGAACCACCACCAAAACTTATACTCAGGGCTTCCCTGGTAGCACAGTGGTTGAGAATCTGCCTGCTAATGCAGGGGACACAGATTCGAGCCCTGGTCTGGGAGGATCCCACATGCCGCGGAGCAACTAGGCCCATGAGCCACAACTACTGAGCCTGCGCGTCTGGAGCTTGTGCTCCACAACAAGAGAGGCCGCGATAGTTAGAGGCCCGCGCACCACGATGAAGAGTGGCCCCCGCTTGCCACAACTAGAGAAAGCCCTCGCACAGAAACGAAGACCCAACACAGCAAAAATAAATAAATTAATTAATAAACTCCTACCCCCAACATCTTCTTTAAAAAAAAAAAAACTTACACTCATCTACAGAGGTAACATGAGGTCATCTTTCTTTTTTTTAATTAATTAATTAGGATGCGTCGGGTCTTGGTTGCAGCATGCGGGATCTTCGTTGAGGCCTGTGGGATCTTTTGTTACGATGAACGGGCTCTTCGTTGTGGCACGTGGGCTTCTCTCTAGTTGTGGTGCGCAGGCTCTAGAGTGCAGGGGCTCAGTAGTCGTGGCATGCGGGCTTAGCTGCCCCGCGGCATGTGGGACCTTAGTTCCCCGACCAGGGATCCAACCTGCATCCCCTGTATTGGAAGGTGGATTCTTAACCACTGGACCACCAAGGAAGTCCTGAAATCATCTTTCTTTTTACCTTCTCCCTCAATCTTTCCTTCCGTCCCCCTCCCTTCTCTCACTCCTTTCCACCACAAATATTCGTTGAAACCCTACTATACCCCTGGAATCTGAAGGTAAAAGTGTAATTCAGACAGCCATCATCCCAAGGGGTTCAACAAGGTGAAAGGACCCTTAGATGGTCCCACTGAGGGAGAGGAAGAGAAAGCAAGTGGATCATTGGGGCAAGTGTTTAAAAGTCGGCCACTACAAAATACCCTGTCTACATCCTTAAAAAGATTGTATCATCACATCTCATCCTGATTTTATGTTTTGTGGCCAATAAACCTTTATCACTGCAATATCCACTGCATCCTTTTGCTCTGTCTCAATGCTGCAAAGGAGAACAGTTGTGCATTTCATAACAAAGACCAATGCAGATACCTGTAAAATCTTACTTGAATCAAAAGAAAAGAGCTAACAGGTGGAAGGTGGCTGCTCTCTCATTGTCCCCTGCCTTATTCACTATCTATTGTGTCTGAAAGTATTTAATTTACAAAAAATCCCCTAGTTAAAATTTAATGTGGGAGTCCTAGCCTGAGCACTGCATCCAGAAATGCCATTCCTCCACAGTCTTCTAAATCTAGACCTAGAGGTTAGGCTGGTAAAATTTTCAGAGAAATAATGCAGTGGCAGAAGCATCAGATACACGAGCAACAAGATTCATTAGTTACAGCAGTGCAGGTCTCTTGGAAGGATTTCTGGAATCATTTCTTCACATCAAAGGTTTCACAATCAGCCTTCTAAATTGCTCCATAAACCGAAAGGTCTCGTGTCTTACCTGTCTATACCAGGAAATTCCATGCTGTGGCAGAATCATCAACAGTATCTTCATGAAACACTGGCTGAGCTCCTAGAGGGAACGAGAGGGACCACACCTCTCATGGAAGAGGCCTGTGGGATGTTCTTCTGTGATCATCTGCCCTTGGTAGCTTCGAAGGGCATGACTTGGGCTGTTGGGTCAGTAATACAGGGACACATTAACGTCTATTTCTTTTCCAAAACATCAGTGATGCTTGTCTTACCTTTTTTTGAATAAGCCATGTTGGAAGACTTGTTAACATTTATTGAGCACATAACTGCACCAGATACTATGCTAAATGCTCGGCATGCATTTAATCCTCACGGCAACTTGTTTTTTTAAAAATAAAAACGTATTTAATAGAATTCCAAATTTGGAAAAACATATGGAAATAATAATAGTGATGATCATTACCAGTATTTGGCATTATACATGATTTATATTTTCCTTTCTATAATTCTTAAGTGTTTAGTTTGTTTTCTAGTTATTGGATGTTGCCACTGCTATATCAATTTCTTTTTCTTTGGCATCTTTCTGCTTTACTGTTGTGGTTGATGGTGGAGTTTTTGTTGTTGTTTATTTGTTTGCTTTGTTTAATTTCTCTTTGTGTGGTATAATCTTCCATTCTTTTATTTTAGAACTTCAGGTATAGTTTTTTAATAGGGGTGAGATGTCTCTTATAAATAGCATAGTACCCATTTATTTCCTTTATCAAATCTGAGAATCTCTAACTAACGTGTGAATTAAATCTACTCACATTTACTTTGATTACTTATATATTTATTTTCATTTTTTTATTAACATGACTTTTCTTTGGTTTATATTTTGTTTGGGGGTTTTGTTTTTTTTCTTTTTTAAAAATTTATTTTATTGAAATATAGTTGATTTACAATGTTCTGTTAAATTCTGCTGTGCAGCTAAGTGACTCAGTTATACATACATTCTTTTTCATATTCTTTTCCATTATGGTTTATCACGGGATATTGAATATTGTTCCCTGTGCTATACAGTAGGAGCTTGTTGTTTATCTTCAACTTTTTAAAGGAGGTTTTAGTTTTGCTGTCCCCGCTGCACAGATGAGAAAGGTGAGGCTTATAGAGATTAAGTACCTTGCCAGGGTGCCAGAGCTGTGAAGTAGTGAAGGCAGCTACAAGCCCAAGCAGACAAGATCCAGAGCCTAGCTTCTAACCACTAATGCTGGCTCCCTAGATTCTGAGAATTAAAGAATTACTGGAGGGCTTCCCTGGTGGCGTAGTGGTTGAGAGTCCGCCTGCCGATGCAGGGGACACGGGTTTGTGCCCCGGTCCGGGAAGATCCCACATGCCGCGGAGCAGCTAGGCCCGTGAGCCATGGCCGCTGAGCCTGCGCGTCTGGAGCCTGTGCTCCGCAACGGGAGAGGCCACAACAGTGAGAGGCCCGCGTGCCGCAAAAAAAAAAAAAAAAAAAAAAAAAAGAAAAGAAAAGAAAAGAAAAGAAAAGAAAAGAAAAAGAGTTACTGGAACTGTCCAGTCTTAAACAAATGAAGAAACTGAGGCTCAAGACAGTTGAGAAATTTGACAGAAATCAAAGATTTTTTTTAGAGACAGCACAAAACTAGAATTCAGAACATCTGCCCACTAGCCTATTGCTCTTTTGATGATCCCACACTGCTTGCCCAGTCCAGCTCATGGCACCAATTGTTGATAAGATGACTATTTGATACATAGCTATACAAAACAGAAATGGACATGACCTTCTCCATTTCATCTTCCTCTCTGAGAATCTTTGAGATAGTGATAATTGTGCACACCCCACCTACTACAGGAGACAGGAAAGTAAAATGATATAAGTAAACTGAAAGCTTTAAGAAATAGGAATTACAAAAATGGAAAGGATTACGAAAAACAGTTCCCATCTTCACGTTTCCATTTCATGCTATGCTTTCTCTCTGGCAATAATTAAATTAAAACTTTAGTTATCCCATTAGGGTCCACTGCAATCCTAAATAAAAGGAATCTTTTAGGGATTTCAAGGCAGAACATACATATAAATCCATCCGTGCATGCACTCATCCAGCCATTCATTCAAGAACTTAAGATACAGTGGTAGTTAGCCAAACACACCAAAAACTAACAATATGCTAAGATCCTACTAGGCATAATATTTTGCATAGTTTATTTCACTTAATCTTTATAAGAACTCTTTAAAATATTAATGTCTTCATTTTATACAAGAAGTTGAGATAAAATGTATAATTTGCCCAAAGTGTCACAGTTAGGTAGTAATAGAGCTGGTATTCAAACTCAGGCCCACCTAATTCTAACACTGAACAACCATGCTGTCCTTGACATTCCCTCTACCTGGAGTCATGTTTGGATGTGCCGATGACCACAAAGTACTATCCCTCCCAACCCCTCCCGTTAAACAGGACAAGCAGAGGTGACACAGGAGCACCTATTGCTATCACTTGGGCTCTAGAGAGTTAAATCATAGAGTGATATGAAAGAAAACAACAAACACTGCACTTTTTAATGAATTCTCAATTACTCTCCATTGGAGAAAGCTAAGAGCTACTGTAGGCAGAAAAGGAGATTCTAGAAGGTTATCTCTACCAGCGGCATGTCCGTGCTCCTCTTAAGCTTCCAGTCTACCTCCATTTCCTAATTTTTCCAAACAATCCCATTCCTTATATCACTTCAATTATGGCCTAATGGTCCTGTTCAGCACATTTCACAGATACCAACTAGCACTCCTCCATCAGCAACGTGCTCTAAATCTTGAAGAGCAAAAGAAATACGAGACTTGAAGTTGCAATCCTTTCATCTTCTTGTTAGGAGTTCTGGTAAAAAGATGGAGTCACAATCACAGCCAAGCTACCATTAAGTGAGATGAGAGATTTCTCTCGACATTCCATTATTTACAAGTCTCTCTGTCACTTAAGGACAAATAATCATCTGAATACTCACTTCTTCAGGAATCTATTTGCTATATATTTGCATAGAAATCCCATTAATTGATCTAGAAATAAAGAATCACGAAACAAGAGTGGGCAGTGACAAGCCAGCTTGTTTGCACGCCTGTCATCGGAGACCAAATTTAAGCTAAACCACCAGGATAATTATTTATGTTATCTGAAAAATCGCTAATGAAGGAAATACTACAATTCTCCCATGAGATCCCTTCCAAACTTCCAAAGTATTTTATACAGGAAGATCAAGATTTCCACACAAAGAAAAATACAATTAAGGATAAGCTCTAATATTGGTTTTTAAGGGTAAAAAAAAGTCATGTTGTACAGGTCCTTCTTTATCTGCTAGCGTGTTTTCAGACTGCAGACAAGCCTTTAAACTGAAATCTAAGTGAAGCTGAAACAACATTGACTTTTTACCAGAAAATAAGTCTACGAACATAATTTCTCATGGCTGTGGGGTTTTGATATGAAAAACACCTTCATAACTCTGGATGACACTAATATTACGCTGAAAAAGAAAACATATTCATTAGCCAATTATAATCACATTGGTCATTCGTGTTAAATGAAATGTGCCTCACAACCCATCATATTTTCCACAATGTGGTCCACAATAAAATTATTTACTAGATTTGCCTGTTTTGCTTCCCTCTTTGTAATAGCTTTCATTTTGCTGTTTACCTGTTTCCTAACAGACATTCCCTAGGGTTCTTGAAGAGTTAATGTTCATTCTTAGAAGCTCTTACTTGAGAATTTCACCTAGTGGAAACACTCACTGCATCGTCCCCACAGAATATACTATGAGTGTTGCCATTTTCATGTTTATAGCGACAAGCTAAAATTTAGTAGAAAAACTCTTTTTTTTGCCTGTTGATAAGCCAGACTCCTCGGCGGGCAGTTGTTTTTAAGAGCTCTCTCTTTGAGTAATTCCTTTCTAATAATCCATGATACCCACTGTTTTTGAGGCGATAAGACTGCTGGAGAGATTTCTTTTTTTCGCAGAAGCAAAGTGTTTTTAAGAGTTCTTCAGCAGTGAGTGTCCTAATTGAGACAGAGTGATAACTATTTCTTAAGATATCATTTCCTCTTCTGGACCCCAGACATAAATACTGTTATGGAGAAATTGAGCAAGAGGCAGTGTTGCCCCACAGAAAGATCCTTTAGGGAAACAGTGACATAGTATTACAGAACTGCCTTATCTATGCAGGAAAAAAAAAACCATTTATAAACCACAGCACTCATATTATTCCAAGCTGGAGTGCAAAAGGAAGGAGAGCTAAGGCTTACTAGTACTTGATGTGTGTCAGGCATCACCTAATCTATTTGTCACAGTGATCCTGTGAGATGCATATTATTTTTCCTCCATTTAAAAACGGAGGAAGTAGACCCAAGATGAAGAAACACACTCAAGTTACCCTAGGTGGTTGCAGCAGAACCAGATTCAAAGCCATCCATGTGAATGCAAACTCCATGGCCTTCCCACTACAACCACCCTCTGTCGTTATGCAGCTCCCTTTTTGAAAGAATACAATTATGGAGATAATAAAAAGCATGTGATTGTTGCATTTTTCAAAACATCCAGATGTCTTCAAAGATTCCAGTAAGCTGCAGTCTGTGGTTCTGCAATACTGCAAGCATCTCTTTCAGTATAAACCATCACACCACTAATTTTGGCTATCCAGCCTCAGTTATAAGAATCCAGCTCAACATAATCAAGTCTAATGCCTCTGATTATTTCTATTTGCTCTTGCTTACAGGTCTGGAAAGACTACAGATTTTACAAATACCAACAGAGGGCTCATGGTGCTGTTGGAATGTTCTACCTTCCTGTTTTCAAAGCAAGAGTGCACTGCTTTGACAAAGTGTTCCACAGAGGGAACAAGGGAAGCTTCTATTAGATAACTTTGAAATTCAAATGCATGAGTTATTTCTGCAAACTTGTGTTAATATGAATTTTCTCAGTACTGAAAATTATGGGAAGTAGTATATGTTGATGGAGATAGAGACTTGTGCTATAAGTTTCAGAGGTAGGTTGGAGTCAGATACCTGAGTATCTGGTATGGATGGATACCAGATAGAGTATCCTCAAACATTTACTGGGCATGGCCTTCTCCCTAAAGGAGCTCACAGACAGTGGACACAAAGCACCAGGTAAAATTTTACACCACAATGAGACTATTATAAAGATAAAAGTGAGGGCTCACCCTACATTTAGTTCAGAAGAGAAGATTAACTTTCTTTGGGAAGATAAAGGAAAGGCACAGAAAGAATGGCCTTGAGTGTCAAGCTTAAAAGTTTAGCCTTGGGCTTCCCTGGTGGCGCAATGGTTGAGAGTCCTCCGATGCAGGGGACACGGGTTCATGCCCCGGTCTGGGAAGATCCCACATGCTGCGGAGCGGCTGGGCCCGTAAGCCATGGCCACTGAGCCTGCGCATCCGGAGCCTGTGCTCCGCAACAGGAGAGGCCACAACAGTGAGAGGCCCGCGTACTACAAAAAAAAAAAAAAAAAAGTTTAGCCTTGATTCTGTGAATAATGGAAAGCAGTAGGATCCGCCTGAAAATGAGGAAGAACAGCTGTGGTGTGCAAGTCAGGGGAGGAAAGACATACCTGGGTTTAACTGCAATGCAGCCAAAGTGAAAGGGCAAGGAGGACAGAATTTTTGAAAGATGCGTAAAACTAGTGACAGAACAGTTGAAAGGGAGTAATTAAAGATGACTCAAAGCAGTGGTTCTAGACAGCGGATCTTGTTTAATAAAGACATATGAATTAAACAGAGTGAGACTTTGTTTAAAATGACATACCGACATTGAATTCCAACAAAATCCAAGTGAGTCCACCACTCCTAGTGGAGAGGGAAGAGTGACCCTGGGTCGCAGGCTGATCCTTTATAGGTCTGTGCATGGTCCAAAGAGACCAGGCAGCCATTTCCAGCAAGACTGACACTGGTCTGTTTCAGTTTCTTCCACGTGGCCTGATCACTTCTCAGCTGCAAACTGCAGAGAGTAAATGCTTTGGTTCAATTTAGCTCCTCAAACATTTGTTGGGCAAGGCCTTCACCTTAAGTGAGCTCACAGATAGTGGACACAAAGCATTAGGTAAAATTTCTGCCATAGACAGAAATAACACAGAATTCACCAGAGGGCCAACAGAGCTGGTGTTTGCATGTGGCCCTGGAGCTGGGGAGCCGCTTATCAAACTGCTACCACAGGTGGGCAGAGTGTGCTTTCGTACACCACCCCATCCACGAGCCCATCTAAACTGACCCAACTCAGAAATCATCTTATGCCACCCCATCCACAGAAGTCTCATGACAGATGATGGGCATGTGGTGACAAAAGAACATAGAAACAACAACAGCCATGGTCTAGTTGCCTACAGGGAAATGAAAGAATTAAGCAATGGATCACTTAATTTAGACAGAATTAAGAATATTTATACAGAACTAGGAAGGACAAATAATTGCAAATTCATAAAATGCAACGAGAATACATGCAGAGATGAGGGCATCAGCAGAAAGGGTGAGAAAAGAGGGATGGTCAAAAATCAAATTCAACTGGGGACGACTTGTAAGCACGGGGCTTATGTTCAAATTATCAACATGCAACAGCATTTCCCAGACCATCTCTGGGTCATTTTTTCACCTAACAGGGTCTACCACCTGAGCAATCACATAGAGTTAGAAAAGGAGAGGATCTGATCTATTTATAGCACAGTCAATTCTCAGTCATTTCCAGGCTCTCTCAGAAACCTCTCACTCTATGTTATTATCTGCCCTTTGGCCATTCCATTATCCATTATCACCTCCACAGGGAAAAAGAGGTGCATCTCAAATCAGTCCATCTAACTATTTATTAGTAGTACTGGTAAAAGGGTAAAGACAAGAAACGGAGAGTCTGCTCTCCGATAACCGACTCCTTAATCACTAGGTACTTACCACAGGCTTTCATTAGTACTGAAAACATGCTAGAAGTTGTCATACTTTATTTTCTAATTAATGACTCTTCTCTCTTCCCATTTTATAGAAATGCATGGACAGACCCAAGAACTGCTTTCACTCAAAAATGGCAAATAGCAAATAATTACTTCTTAGATATTTACCTATTAAAAAGTCAAATATGGAAATCTGGACCACATGCTGCCTAGTGGAGGATGAGCAATCATCCCAGAATTTGATTTTAAGGCATGGAAAAATAAAGTTAGAGTGGATTTTGGAAATCACCTAGTGCTCACCTATCTTATAAAACTAATTAACTGCAGTTACAAAATAAGATAAGCAAACTGACGCAATTTGCTCTACTCCAGTTTCCCTGTGTGTAAACTGGGGTTATTAGCAGTATTTCTAAACAGAACCTCTTATACAAGGTTTTTGTGAATATTTAAACATGATAATATACATGAACTGCATAAGCAGCATCCTAAATGAATTGCATAATCAATACAATTACCGCTGTTAATTATTATTACTACTACTATTATTATTATTATTAATCCCCCTAGACGAGAATGTGACCTTACTGATACCCAGCATGATTCAAGAATCAGGAAAGCATATTGTTTCTAAACAGCCCCATAAATTAACCCTGTAAGATCCTTGGGGGGCGCTGTGATTAGCCCCTAGAACTCAAGCAGAGTGCTTTATCAAAAGTCATCTCAGGTCATCCATGGGTCGCCTATTGGCATGGAAAGTGTTGCCAGTATATAGACAGCCCAGAGGGGACCAAGGGGTTAAGGTGTGGGTATATCAAAATGTGCTCCACTATCTTCTACTGTTTTAGCCACTGAAAATTTTGCTTAAAAAGGGGGAGGAGGGACCAGAGTGTGTTTATGTGTGCGTACACCACCCCCACCTGCAAACAAGTCCTCTCTGTCTATCAATCGATAGTCTACCATAAAAGCAGCAAGGTGTTAGAATTGTCTCTTGGCCAACAAGAAGGACTTGAAGTCCAACTTCTGTCGCTACCGTGATCACATTAAACCATGCAAGTTTAGAATGCGCTGCAACCTTTGCATGGGCTTTGCTGCATTCAATGTGCAAATCATGAGGACTAGGGTGGATCCTGCTTTGTGGAGACAGAGTGACTAAGGATCTATGATTCCTAGTCTTCCTTTCTCCTCTTTGGAGGGCCCTCATTCCTCAGATATCGCCATCAGGAAATAATGTGCCTAAGATCTAATAAACAAAACAAAAAGGAAGAGCAACAACATGAAAAAGAGAGCAAATGTACAACAGTCACAAGTTCTTTGCTTTGCTCTCTTTAATTCTGTCTGGAAAGAGGCACAAAGTTAACATTATAAGTTAAATTTCTCATTTTATGGAAACCACATCTGCATGAACATCTACTTAACTGATGGTTTTACTCGGTGTCAAGAGAGATACTTCCTCAAGCAAAATTATTCCTTCTTTAAACAGATCTTCGAGTGTGGCATTTGAAATTGCCTCATGTGGGGTTTGGAGAGCTTGATGCTGATCAGGATTGGGTTAACCAAAAGGCTTTTGCCTGACAAACCTTCTTACAGTAAGGCAGAATGGTGGTGGTTGTATTTTTTCCCCACTGAGCCACCAATCTACAGGCATGGAAAGCACTTCTGAGGAAGCAGCCCCTATCACTAGATTATGAATCTTCTTGTTTTCCAGAATTGTCCAGTACAATTATATACTTATTCACTCAATTACATTTGTGCAGAACCTGGGGCATTAAGCACTATTGTTAGTACCAGGGAGATGGGATGAATGAGCCAAGGTTTTTGGGTCTACTGGGAGAGACAGACACATGAACAGACACGCTACAATACAACACCAACAGGGAACTAATAAAGTGACAAACAAAATGCCCTAGAAGCCCAGAGAAAGTAATGACTAATTTTGACTGGGAGGGAATGTGTCATTCCTGTGTGTCTTACAGGAAAAGAGTTTGCCAAATGGAGAGTGAGCAAGTAATATTCTATGTAAAGGGTAAATGGCATGGGGAAGGCCTTACCATCTTTGGAGCATGGGTGCTGGGATGGGTGCTGGAGAATGAGGTCTCAGTGATGCTCGGGACCCAGATTGTCATGGATCTCATGTGTCATGATAACAAGTTTGGATGGGCTTTATCCATGGGGACAGGAAATCCAAGTCATAGGACTAGTAATGCAATGTGATTTGCTTTCTTAGGGGATTAACTCTGGGGACACCAAGAATGGTACAGACAGATGGTGGAGAAAACACACAGGAGACTGTGGCTACCAAGAGTGAAACCAGCCCTGACATCTGGTCCCTCAGAAGGTTCCCCTAGAAGAGTTGGGTTAAATGGAGCAATATTTCCTATGTGGCAAAATATATGGGAAAAATACTTTCAGAAATTCACAAGTTACTCTAAACCAGACAACTATAAAACCACTGAGTTTCTGGTTCGGAAAAAATTCTAAAAATTATCAGTGAGTGATCTCCAATCCCAGGAACTTTTGAACATCCACATTCCCAGGCTTCATCACAGACTTAAAATATCGGGGTCTCCAGGCCTCAGGCCCAGAAACATAGATTTTTAACCAGCTCCTCCAGTTTTTTAACCAGTTCATTCAGATGAATGAGTCTAGTTTGGAAAAGGGCAACTCTAGGTCAATCCATTAGATTTCCTGGGGAGGAGGGACGAGGTCTTCTTTGAAAGAGTATCCCAAGTGCTCAGAACAAAACTTAGCATGGTGCCTGGCACATGGTAAAAAATCAACCTTTGTCAAATCCCCAGTTACAAGTTTGTGACTTGAATGGATGTCTGTCTTGCATTCCTTTGGGACTCAGAGATTATGAGAATTGAGCTTTAAATTCCATTGCTGTCAGCACTATTTGACTGGTTCCTTACCTATTTGGGTAAAAAAAAAAAAAAATTTTAAACCATTTCCCAAAGAATTTTAATCTCTCTTACATGTTCTAAAGAAGCAAAACAAGGTCTTATTGTTTTATGTTGGGGGAATGTTGGTTCTAAAGCTACTTACTAAGAAGTGAAGAGCTTGCAGAATACACTCTAGTGCCTGCTTCTCTTCTCCAATGTGACTGATTGTATGTATATGTGTTGCATATATATGATGTGATTTTAACAGGAAAACCTCTGTGTTTCCAAACTTGGAAGCTGGGGGTTCCTAACATCTTCTTAAATATAACCTTCCCACAACAATTTATAGATTCATAGTACTAAGAAAAAAGAACCAAGTCTCAACTGCTCAATAGAATGCAAAAATTATACTATATATACATGTAATCATAATGAAATGGAAAATAACCCCAGCATTGTGTATTTGACCAGTGCCTTTGAGTGCTGTTCAGGAGTGTCTCACACAGAAGCAGTAAGAAGCTCTTTTACTTAAATTAATTGAAAATGGCTTTCTGAAAGAAATTCTTCCACACGGAAATGATAACCCAAGAGCATCATTCTGATTCGAGCATCTACCATTACACAAGCAAGGTATAATCATTCTGTAAGCACAGAATAAGCATTATATAAACAGAGCAATGATTTACATGTTAATCTTCTACAATAAAATATCTTCTTGACTCTGCCAAGAGTCATGTGCGAGATGGATTGTGTGAAGCAAGTGTTTAAAATGAATTCTGATAAAAAAATCTCCGTAGACTGGCAGAGGCATCATAACCTCGGCTCACTGTGTCCAGGGTCACAGTCTAGATATGGGGCTTGTTGCAAGCTGCAGGTACTGTCACCCTGGAAGGGGGCATGGAGGTGAATGGGGGGCGGGGTGCCAAAGGCTATGCTTTCAATGACCAAAAACATTGCAAGTCAGGCAGGACTCAGCTGACACCACCTTCTGATTCCCCAAACTGAGGTCTCTTTTCTGCCCTCTGTCCCTTCCCTCTGTGCCCTCTCACACCATCAGCCCACACTGTATCCCACTAGCCATGAGCCCATTCTGCCACTATGTGGAGAGCGCTTTCTTTTGCTGTCCCCTCATGCTCTGTTACGTGCATAAATAACGAAAGTGTCTTTTGCAGAAGCTGTATCCTGTTAATGAACAGGTTCAAAGGGTCAAAAGCCTTCTTCGGGATTCCAGGGCAATGCAGAGGTATGTGTAGAGGGGGCGAGTAACATAATGGAATCATTATCATTTCAGAGAGAGAAGGATCTGCGGTCAGCATTTATTAAGCTTCTACTGTGTGCCAGACAGGCAGATATTTTACATAATTATCTCAATCCTCAGAAGAACAGCTCTATGACTAGAAAGAATATCCTTTCATTTTTCCACTTGAGGAGACAAAGACTAAAAGATATATCTATTTTTTAATTATTTATTTATTTTTGGCTGTGTTGGGTCTTCATTTCTGTGCGAGGGCTTTCTCTAGTTGCGGCAAGCGGGGGCCACTCTTCATCACGGTGCGCGGGCCTCTCACTATCATGGCCTCTCTTGTTGCAGAGCACAGGCTCCAGACGCACAGGTTCAGCAGTTGCGGCTCACAGGCCCAGTTGCTCTGCGGCACGTGGTATCTTCCCAGACCAGGGCTCGAACCTGTGTCCCCTGCATTGGCAGGCAGATTCTCAACCACTGCGCCACCAGGGAAGCCCTAAAAGATATTTTTAAGGTGTGCCCAATTTACATAATTAACAAGGGACAAAGGCAGCATTAGAACCTGAGACTCTCTCTCCAAATGAAAAGCTCTTTTCATTAATACTCTGTGCTCCTGGCACTGTCTTCAATCATGGATGAAACTGCCATGCAGATAGGTTTTATGTCTTCCTCTCCCCTCACCAGCCTGGGTTGCCTCTGTGGAGGGATCCTGCATTACCAATGTTTGCCTCTCCAGTCTTACCCCATGCCTGGTGCATGGTAAGTGGCAAAAATAATCTCCTGAGTGTATGAAAAAGCTTTCTTCATCGTCGGATGTATACCTTCTGCCTCTACAAGAATAATATCTCCTCATAAGTACCACGCCATTCACACAAAAGTATAGTCCCTTGTTACAATGTGTGTGTTTATCTATTTAGGGTTTCCCTAGGACCTATTTGGAAGTGAAAATCTCCAACCAAAAATAAGTTAGGTTATCTCATTGTTCTATTATAGTATGGACATCTGGGCTAAATTAGCACCACCTAGCATAAGGGCAAAGTAGTACTCCCATCCCGTAGTATCTAAGACTTAGATTTGTCTGTGCATTTCAAAGACGCACACAAACGTATACTACCTCCCCCATATGTACCCACAGGTTCTTCTCATGTTGTTAGCAGAACTCTTCAGAGTAGCAGCAAACATTCTTTCTTCAAATATTATATCATTTGGCACTGCCAGAACAAAAGGGATTCAGACTAATTTTTTCAAACTATGAAAATGATTTGTCATATAAAAATGTAGTTCCGTGGCCAGGTCCTTTACAAGGTACTACTAAAATGCTAATCAACTTAAAAAAGAATAAAGCAAGCGTCAGAGCTCTGGCAAATAGAAAATCCAGAACTAAAAAGAACACTGTCCAGATCCAGAACACAGATCCAGACTGTCATACATTCAAATCACTGATAGGAACATTCTCTTCTGATCAAGAATCATGACCTAATCATACGTTTTATAAATACACACTTCGCATATGTGTGTTTTCTGCAGGCTTCAATTAAATAACTTTAAAACAATTAAACCTTAACCTTTACAAAGGCCTACATGTAGACAAATCAGGGAAGTAAAATAAACATGCTCAACTCTTGGAACATTTAAAATTAAAAGTGTCTCCGATTTGACAATTATAAAAATACAACTGAACAAAATATGAAGGAATAAGTTGTGAAGAACTGTCCCACAAGGGCTTTGTGACACTCACAAGTCAAAATAAGGCCAAGCTTTGGAGACTGTGTTGTTTCTTAATAAATGAGGCCATTTATTGGTAATAGGCTCAGGAGGCTTCCAAACTGCTGACAGTCTTTTGCACTGGCCTGCCTTATTTTGCAAAACAAAAGTCTGAAAAATCATCATATACTCTAGTAATGACTGTGTTTTTGCAAAAGGTTCATTTGGATGGCTAAAGTATAAAGCCATCATCCAAAAAGAAACAACCTTACTTCAGGGAATGTTGACGGTTCCTTCCCAAAAGATCCCCAGTGGAATCCATCTGTGATAAATTCATTTTCCAATGTCAAGCCAAGCTGTCAAGGAAGGAAAGTTTGGCCCTTGTGCCCAACTCACCACGGAAGAAGATCATGCACCATTAAGTGAAAGGAGGGAGTGATGTAGAGAACCACCAGACACTTTACTGGTTGGGTGGTATCCAGGACACTCACAAAAACAAAAGCTCCTGGAGAGCAGGGCACGCTGCCTTGGTTACCCTTCTATTTACCTAAAACCTAGAACTATCCTAGCACCTGACAGTCCTGCAGTGATAAATGTTATCAATCTGAATAATGCCTCTTTATGGGAATATAACACTGAATTATTATCAAGGTATTTTCACACACATTAATCTTATCTGACCCCATAACAACCCTGTTGAACTCTGTAGAGAGGAAATTAAGTCTCCAGAAGATGAAGTAATTTGTCCAAGGTCATCAGTGTAGAAAGGAGTGTGCTGACATGAGAATGCAGGTTTTCTTTCTATAAATACATCTTCTCTTTCCTCCAAAACAGCCTCCCTATTTCTCATTCCCCATCACAGTAAAAGTCCCAAATCACAAAGCCGACCTCATAAAATGACTCCCATCCTAACAGGCAAACATGCCTCTAGGATAATGGGGGAGAGACAGTGAAGTGTTATTTTAAAATCAAAATATTTACACAATCGCAAGATTTTTTAGAGTTTTAATTTAAGAAATTTAAGAAATTTAAGAAATCCAACTCTGATCATTTTAGGTGAGTTCGTAAAGAAGGAAACTTCTAAACTGTATCAGAGAATTCAGCATCTATGTAATTAAATGTAACGTTCATGATTTTGTACAAAGTCAAACGGTTTAAAGGAGGGCTCTGTGCAGCCTTAGGTAGCCTTCAACTTCCTTCTGGCTCCTATTACCCAATAAGAAGCCAGGAGAGTGGGGCTTTCTTAGACCAACTCACAGAAGAGGCAGTTGTGAGGAATAAATGAAATACTGTATGTGAGAACTGGAAAACATAACAGAGGAGGCGGGTGAATGATCAAGAGGAATATGTTTGAAAGTCAATGTCATCCCTCAGGGCCTAAACAGAATTTTCTGGAACCACTATGTCAAATGTTTATCCAATCTACTCCCTTAACCTACTCCAGCACCTCTTTATCTAATATCTATGAGGAACATTACAAGTTTCTGCATGATTCCCTTCTTCAAAATATTCGAGTCGAAGCTCTGGAGCAAAGTGGGAGAGAAAACTATCATAGAGGTTATTCTGACACTGGATTTTCATGAAAGTGACACCCACAGGCAGCTGGGGCTAAGAGTGACACCAGCACGTGGGCCTATTTCGGGACTGATATAAGTCTAATGTTTTCCATTCAGACCTGTGACCTCTGTTGACTTCAATGGACCATATATTTGTGAACTAATTTTAGGAGCCACTGTTCTTTCACTCCCTGTGGAAGGAAGTTTCAGTGTTCTGAGGCCTAATAGTATCGATGAACTTGGAGACCTGATATTTTTCGATGGGTTTAAATCCAAAAGCCCTCAGGTTCTTGAAAGGTTCAGCTGGAAGATTCTTTTATCTGTGTGTTGAAAGCTCTAATAAAGAGAACTGAAATACAGCACATGACCTGTGAACTGAGGGAAACAGAGGACTTTTTGCCAAGTTTCTCGCACATTCCCTTAAAAGCAAGCTGGGAAGAAAATGAGAAAGACTGCCCAGTTCTAATGAGCGCTGAACGGGTAAGAGCATCTGAGATTTATTTTGTGAATGCCTCAAAAAACGGCTGAGGTCTTCAACCACTAAACTGCCAGAAAAATGTGTGCCCTTATTGAGTATCCGCAGAACAATTGATCGGTATTTAAGAATCATGAATGTGGCCTTTTGACTTCCCAAATTATACAAGGATATTTTCTTTGACCTTCCCTATGACAGATCCGTAAATGACACTGCTTTGTTCGGACAGCACATGGTGCTGTTCACTTCTGCAGAAACACATCCCACATTAAATTAAGTTAGAGGTGGTATTTGAAAAATAAATAAATAACAGAGTTCCAATTCACTGCAAATGGTACAGGAGGCCAGTAAGTGGGAAGCCTGCAAGAGAAGGACTTCTTTTAGAAAGATGTTTTACAGGACTTTTTCTGCATCATTAACTCCTCTGGAATCCTGAACATAACATGATGAATTTCCCGAGAAAAGTAGCTACTGTTTAATTTTGAATCACTTCAAAGAGCCACATTAGAAAGAATCAAAGAAAACCAAAAAGACCAGTAGATGCAAAATTCACCAAGGGGGAAAAAAAAAACCCATGAAGGTTCTAACAGATTTTGACCATGTACTGAAAATACTGCTGATTATTTTGCCAATACAGTGTTTTACTGTTCCATGCAACTGAAATAAGTCTCTGTATTCATTGGAACACAGGATATTTTTATTACAATATTTGTGTCATAATCCTTTAAAAAGAAACATATTTCAAACCTTGAAAAGAATCTCTGTCCTAAAATGGTCCTTGATGTTTACCTGTGTATGTTTTACTATAAACAGATATGTAATTGGAGGTCACATTGCTGAAAGGAGTAAAAAGGTACTGATAGCCTTACTCCTAGCCCCAACATGTAGTTTTAGAAGAAAAATATAACTTAAAAAAAAGCAAAGCCATTTGTGGAGGGTAGGGAAAAGTAAGAAAGTTGGGGTGTTATAATAGTTGCTTAAGTTTAGTAATAATAATAATAATAATAATTGGTCTTTTTAAATGTCTCTGGCATAAAACCTGCCCAAGGGAAGAGAAAGCCTCTTAAAAATTCTATATTCCCAAATACCATGAGATCAAAAACCATCTGGAAAATGCCAGATAATGGTATCCGCACACTTAAGAAAGTCAGTAAACTTTGTCTTCAATTACCATTTAGGATAATCAACTCAAATGGAAATTTTGATTTGAAAATGCTCAGAAGACAAAGCTGGATTAGGAATCAGATTTTAAAAAGTCTCCTTAAAAGACCATCTGTTTATAGACACCCTTCTCACACCCCACCTCGCCTCGCCCTTGATCTGGACCATAAGTTCACAGCAGAAGCACAGCTGAACTTAAAAAGATATACATGCACTGCTACTGTGAAGTCTAGAGCCCACATGTATGTTCTGGGCTTGTCTCAAGTTTCCCTTGTTACATAAGCACTTCAGGGCCATAAAATTTAACTTACATCCAGCAGTATTGTGAGTCTCGAAACATTAGTCTACCTGACTGTACTATCCTTTTATTGGCAGTGGACAGCACTGGTGTTTTATTTACGTTGATCACTTTGTCAATGCTGTATGGAATAATCATTTAGTAGCCTATTAGCCTGTAACATTTTTATTACCGTTGTTAAATATCATTACCCATTCTGAACTCTGTATTAGAAATATCAAGTTCAAAAATCTAAATACTCAGAAAGAACTACAGAGCTGTTGGGTTCTCCCCCGCACACACACATAATCTGTCGACTCTGATGAGAAGAAAGAAAAACAATGAGTGCTCACTTCTCACAGACAGAGGTCACTAATGGCCTGAATTTGAATCACTGTGGCAGAAACCACAAAGTTAGTAATCTAGTGAAAAATGAACTTGAATTGAAATTAAAGATACCAAAAGATGGTTATCCAGAAAGGTCTAACCGGAATAGAAATAAAATTACATCACCTTGACCTTTTTCGAATCTTCTAAGTCGAGCAAAACCGAGAGCCACCCGGCACCCTTGCTGTTTTTTACCTTCAGACACTAGGGACCGCAGAAGTGGCAATTCTTCCTTGTAGAGTACAAAGCTGAAGGGTCAGATCAGATGATCACACTGGTTCTCTACAGAATAAGGCTTCTGCACTTGTACATACCTGAGCCTTTCTTGAAACCACAGCTTCAAACTGGGAAGATATAGGATTGCTTTTGGGAGATATGTCTAAATCCTAAATCAAACTCTCCAGCAGGCCAGAATATAAATGTAACGGGTATCAGAGGAGGTTCAAATTAGATCCAGGCGGTCAAAGTCAAACTCAAACTCGGATAAGAGCACATCATCTGAAACCTAGCATACAGGAAAAATCATGCCTGCTTTGGGAAACCCAAGGCAGCCCAGCATGGTGTCATTTGGGAATCTACTTCTTCTGTTAAAAGCATCCCCTGGAATTTCTAAAACTGCAATGAAACTACTGAAGTGTTAAGACACGGGCATTTTTTTAAAAAAAACAGCATTCCTTCCATGCTAGGTTTGTAATAGGTCTGCTACAGTACAGCTAGCTCAAGTCTTTTTACAATTTCTTGTACCTACTGCCAGAGGCATGGACTAATGTTTGAAATTTCATCTTCCAGCCTCCTCCAGTCACAGATATTTGCAGCTCAACATGACAGTATGGTGTTGCACTGTCACCTGTGATTATTAAAAATCCATAAATGGTTTTGAGGTTTCTGGCGAGGCGAGGAAGAAAAGTTGTATTTCGCGGACTAGTGACACTGTGGGAAAATAAGCAACTTTTCATGCTATGCATGAAAGATTGATTACCCAAAGATTGATTTTCATCTAACATGGTGGCCTGCCGATCTTATGTATCTGGTGCATGTTGCTCAGTGATTAAAAAAAAAAAAAAAAAAAAAAGTCCAGTTCTAACACTTCAGATACTGACCTAAAATTTTACATTCATACTGATTCATACTGCAACAACCAAATACATGCCTGGACAAATGCCAACCTGCATTCTATTTACCTCAAAATATTTGGGGGGATCCTTTCGTTGGAGATGTAATAAGGTCATACCGCTAAGTCCACAGACAATATCGGTCCCGATATGGAAGGTAGCCTTCATATTACCTTTTGCCTGGGAGAAGTTAAACATAATAAATTTAGCAATAAGCCTGTGAGCCAGTGGACATGCCCCAAAGCTCCCTGACCCTGGGTGATTAAAGAGTCTCCCAGCTGAGTGGGGAGCAATAGCTCCCATTTAGAAGATGCTTTGCACAACAAATGCAGCATGTAAAGAAATCTAATCAGCACCTTGCACTCCTGCGCGAGCATTTACACGGATTTGTGCTTTGCATTTGATTAGCTTACTGTAAGCTTTACAAGAGATTTCCTGCACTAAAATTAATCAAAAGCTCTTGGAGACTGATTTCCATTTACGAGAGAAGGCACGATGAGTTTCCAGGTGAATAAATAATGATCATAATGAAGAAGACAGAGCAGCAAACGTTGAGCTGCTTCGAAACTCAAACTCGACTGGGGGAAAGGGGACGTCGGGGAGTTGAGGCTGACACCTTTTTGCTCTCGGAGTGAAACGCAGGAGCTATTTTATTAGCGTAAGAAAGGCTGCTGCCCAGGAAACGTGACTGTTTTCTCTCCGCTGCCCCCGCCTTAGTGCACAAACGCGACCACTCACTCCCCCCAAGCCCCGGTGCATCAGGCCACCGAGGAAAACCGGCCTCTCCGCAACACCACTAACCCCCTAAACACACTTGGCTGACGATCACTGCAAATTCACACCACCAATGGTTAACGTGTTTCATCTCACCCTTCAATCAAAATGTGACTTCGAAAGTTCCTATTTTATGAAGCCAGAGGTGAATGGAAGGAGGGAGGGAGGGCTCTTAGGATGTTAAAAAGGGGAAGGATAAATTTTCCCCTTTGCTTGAAATTTTCCCACTCCCTCCCCCCCCCCCATTTGCTTTCCTGCACCAGCTAAACTGGGTAGGCGAATGAGAGTGGGTTCGTATCATTTTTAAAAAGATACTAAATAAGGATGAGAGAGTGGGAGGGTGAAGGTGGAGTGAGTGAAATCTACGTATCATTTCTCTGGAATGAAGAATACTAAAAGCCACTGAATAAACATTCTAAATTTCCTCCGAGCTACAAGATGAGGCACCAGCTGGGGCCGAGGGCTCCCATCCATTCCCGGGCGAGATTCGCCTCCCTGCACAGCTGCCTACTCTGCGCAGAGAAGCGCCTCGATCCCGCTCTAACGTTCCAGTAGATCTCCCCGTGCTAGTTGCCCATTCCCGGGATCTTCAACTTCGCCTCCCTCTTACTTTCAGCCAGATCTGGCGAGCGTCTGGAAAGGCGCTAGGAGGAAGCAGGAGCCCAGCGGGCAGGCAGGGAAGGAGAGGGTTGGGGGTGTGCGTTACCTGCGAAGGTTCTGGAGGTCTCCTTCCAGCCCTGGTAGTAATCCCGCTCAGCGTCGCGTCCTCCCCCAGATCCAAACTTTTGCTCTTTCCTCCGGGTGGTGGCGGCGGCGACGGAGGCGGCTGCCGGAGCCCGGCCCTGTCGCCCGCAGCGTCGGGGCCCCGGGATGCGGAGGCCGGAGCCTCAGAGGGGCGCGCGCCTCCCCGCAGCCGGCCGGCGCCCGGGCGCCCCGCTCGCCTCGCTCGCTCTCGCCTTCCTCCCCTACGGAGCCGCGGCATCGTCTTCCCCCGTCCTCCAACACCTCCGCCTCCAGGGCTCGAGCATGCCACTTTCTCTCGGCTCCGGCCGCCGCGGCCCCCGCCTCCTCTTCTCCTCTGCCTCCCCCCTCTCTGCCTCGGCAGAGCCCACGAGTCCCGAAAGAAGGCGGGGGAGCCGGGAGGAAGGCGGAAAGCTGCCCAGCAGCGCCGGGGCTCCTCGGACACAGAGGACCCCGGGGGGCAGCCGGAGAGCCAGGCGGGTGCGCGCAACTCAGACGCCTGTGCGCCGACCGCGCGGAGCCCGGCGTGGGGCGCCGCACGGGGTGCGCGGGGGCGGCCGCGGGGCTCGCTCCGAGGGCTGCGCCGGCCCGGCGTGGGTGCGGAGGCTGCTCCGACCTTACTGCCTCCTCGACCCAACCCGGCCCGGCTAATGTAGGCGCCGCGGCCCCCACCCCCACCCCCACCCCATCTGACACCCCCGGGAGGTGTTTACAGTAATGAAGGCGCGGGATCGCCTCCGCTGCTCCCGCACTCCTCCTCTGCCTCGGTCCCTCGCGCTCTGGCGCGCTCCCCTCCTCGAGTCCTCTTTCTCTCCCTCCCTCCCCTATTCCCTCCCTCTCGGAGCCCCTCCCACATTTCTGGTTTAAAGAATGCTTGGGAGGTGCGGCTGCAACTCAAAGCTTTCCAGGAGGCAAAGTCAGCCTCGGCTTTTAACCCTGTCCTCCCTGAAGAGAGTTGCAGCGCGAGCGCCGAAGCTAACAACGCGGATGCCACCCAGACCGCGTACGCCTTCCCCTCTCTCTCTCTACCCTGCACCCTCCCACCTCCAGCTCTGAAGGATAGTGCCACCATCTGAGCGCCAAAAGTTGATTTCCCCCTGCCCGCCCGGGGTTGTACTTCTAAACCAGAGGATCTATTACTTAGACACTGAGAAACGATCGAAACGTGACATTAGAGGGTAAAAATATATAACAAGTCTCTCAACCAAGATGGCGTAACTTCAAATGCAGGCAACCTTGGTGATTTGCCCCCCGCCCCATCACTGATCCCGGATCTTCTTAAATAACTCAATAGGGAAAATAATTCGAAGTTTCATATAATTATTTTAAGCCACCCATTTTCCTCCTTCACCCTGGCCGCTGGAAAGAGCGTTTTCACTTGCCCCATAGATTACAACGAACAACCAAATTCAGCCTCAGAGATTTAGAAAACAGGTTTGACAGCGGGGGGGGAAAAAAAAACGCTCGATTTGCATACAGGCTACGTTTCCACTTCGCAATCTTTTGCAAAGGTTAAAGAGTAATGCAAGGAGAACCAGGTGCACGTCTCTTTCTTGAAAAAGGAAAAAAAAACAAAAGCTTCTGGTTTTCTCCTCTCATTTCATTGCCGCTCCTCCTGCCTCCAGTAAATTGCTGTCGTGTTTTAACAAGTCTGGAGAGAGGCTAAATCTGAACAGAAGAGGGAGAGCGAGTTCGCGCCAAGCGCCGGACTGCGCTGAGACGCGCCGTCGGTGGGGCCAGGCGAGAAGCAACCAGCGAGCTGGAAACTGGCTTAGGACCAACTCCCTAGGGATCCTCTCGGTTATCGCGGCAGAAGTGTTAGGTAGGGGCGGTGGCCACAACCAGCTCGGGATGAGTTCTCCGTCCTCAGTTCAAAGTCTGAGTCACTTGGCACCACTTTCCTAATTGTTTTTATTTCCTTCGCATCCCCGTTGTGTCTACCGCCTTCATGTTTTTTGAGCGCCTAAATCATGTTAAGCGGACTTGGAGAAACGCCTGATTTGCCTCTCAAACACAAACCACTCACGGATCCACCCAGACGCACGCCCGAGACGCACGCTGGCACACGCGCGCACACACGCCCCCGGGTCGTGCCCGCGGGTCGCTCCTCCTGTTGCATCCTGAGAAGGTGGCTAGGAAAATGCTTTGCCTTACAGATGCAAAGCCGCTCTTCTCCCCAAACTCAGTATGTGACTAATAAATATCGGGTGAGGGGAGAGGCTGAGGGAGTTAATTGAACCAGGACTGACAGTGAGGAGGTTCCAGGAGGAACCTTGCTGGGAGGTTCCAGGAGTAAAGCGCCAGGGACGACAGCAACGGTGGCCTCTGCCTCCACCAGCAGCTGCCGCCTTCCGGAGCCCCAAGCGCTCCAGGAGTTTACCGGGCATCAAGTGTGGGTCCAGCCCGCCCCAGTCACCCTCTTTCCGGATACTTCCTTTCCCTGGTTAGTGCCCGCATTTCAACTAGCAATCTTGATCTTGGGCCTGATTACAAATGAGAAGCGACCGAGACAGCGCTGAAAGCGCGAGGACGAGCCCGGGACTGGTCTGCGTGGCGGAGGGATCTTTCCAGGCGGCTCCCACCCCTCCCTGGGACTCCGTGGCAGCTGACGAGGCTCCACTCCCGCGCTCCTTGCTGTCGCCTCGCCCCTAAACCCAGTGTTGGGAGGCGTTATCCACCCCCTCACCGCGTCCCACGCACGCGGAGCCGGGAACGCAATCCCAGTTCAGCCTGGTGGGCTCCTCCCGCCTTCACCGTCACCACTGGTGCGCCTGCAAGACACGCAGGCCGGAGCTCAGTGCCAGGCCACTGAAGACCAGCAGGGCTGGAGAAAGACTTTGGATAAAAGTAACCCCTTCCCCAACTCGAAGGAGAACGAACCAGCACCCTCCGCATCTTCTTAGCCACTAATGGATCCCCGATTGCAGGCAGGGGGCGGGCTGGTGGTTTTAGACGCAACCGCTTGATAATAACGCCGGTGGCATTAACAGCAGATGGAGTGGGCGCAGGGGTGGGTGACTAGGGGATTGTTACTCTTGGAAGTTAGCATTCATTCTGGGGCAATGAGAGGTTGGATTCAGGCAAGCTTAGTGGATCTAGAAATCCCAATTTAGGATCGACGCTCCAGCTGGCTAGCTAATTTGCGTTTTGACCCAGAGCTCAGTTAGGAAACTCCTTAGAGGAGGTAGATTCGACCTGCAATTAGACTTCCCTTCCCTAAAATCAGGGGCAAGTTAAGCAGTCTGTTCTTTCTATGGATGAAAGATAAAGCCTAAAACATCCCACCCCAATGACCACCGCCAGCTGATTTATAATCCCCCTTAAGAAACCTCGTGGTTCTCGCTTAGCGGCAGCCAGGTCGGTTACTGGAAACTCCACCTGGCACCTCAGTCCCTTTACCTGGAGGCCGCGGCTTCTCTCAGTGGGCTCATCCGAATCCGACAGGGTCTGGGAGGTGGAAAGGCAAGAAGCTGGCTCGGCAGCAGCGGGGCTCCCGGGGCATGGTATTTTTTTAGGGGTCGCCGCCAAGGTCCCTCCTGCCCATCGTTGAGAACTGCCAACCTGCTCCCCGGGCTGGGTGGACACGGTGGCGGGCGCGGAGCTGCCGCCTCGCAGCTCCCTGATGCACGGGACCGAGGGTCAGAGACGCACCCAGGGCGGGAGGCGCGCAGCGCCTGGCTCGCAGACTGCGGCCACTGGTATTATCTCCGAGCCCCCGTTCCTCTTCGGTGACAGTGGAAGATGCCAAACTCGCAAGTGACGGCCACAGGTTTCGAACGTACAACTAACTACAAGGTACCCAGCCTGAGACTGTAAGCTGTTTTTCCCCTCCCCCGCCTCTCCCTCCTACCAGGGAGGGAACTAACTTAACCCTGTGTGCGCCCTACACTCCCCGGAGAAGCTGTAATCGACCAGGAAACCGCAGGCGGCGGTTCCCGGGGAAAGAGCTTTGTTCACGTGCGATTCTAGTGGGTGTGTTGCTGTCTGGGGGCACTCGCGTAGCAAGACGCCAGTGGCAGGTTTCCAGCGCCAGACTTCGGCATGGGAAGGAGCCCTAGCGTTTCATCCGGACCAGACCCAGCCCTCGGAATCTATTTTTTGCCCTCAGTTACCAGATTTATTACAGTTGCCAGCGAAGTTGGGTTTTATTCCTTTCCCCCCGACCACCCTCCGGACCCACGGATTACTTCCTTTCCTAGACGATGCTTTTGAAGTTGTGGGGCTCTCTGCTCCTTCTACCTCTAGCTTTTAACTGTTTTGCGTGTGCGAGACGAATTGTTGAAGGCACCCACCCACTCACGCCAAATTTAAATGAAACCGCAAGGAAAGTTGCCTCCCAGTCACCCACCACCCAGTGTCTGCAAAAGCCAAATATAATAACCTTATATTCAAATAAGATTAAGAGAACGGAAGATGGGGGGGTGGGAGGGAGGTGAGGGATTTTTGAGATGTAAATGGGGAAATAGGTGAGGGCTGGGGGGAGGGGGAGAGAGAGAAATCCTCAGAATGGATAAAACGGGAAACAGAAACAAGAATGACGATGCAGAAAATATATCTGAGTCCCAAACTTGAAAGCAGCAGGTTAAATTTAAGAGTCTGGATTTTAATAAACATTATTTCCCCAGTTCCTGTGAGAGACAGAAAGAGCGAGAGAGAGCGAGAGCGAGAGAGAGAGAGACAGAGAGAGAGAGAGAGAGAGAAGAGAGAGAGAATACGAATATGAGCCTCCGCCTTGGCCACCCAGATGCTTTGCATTTTGTAAACATCTTCGACTACTTGCTCTGGGCACCCAAGAAGTTAACTGGAGTTGGAGGCGAGTCATCTCATGGATGCAGAATGGAAGCTTAGACAAGAGAAAACTGACAGCAGAACGCCTCTGCTGTCACCGTCATATCCCAAAGAGCCAGAACTTCGCCCAGAGCGCAAACTCAGAAGTCTTCAACCGATTCCTTCTTTCTCCATCTGCGTTTCGAACTAAAGAATGAAAGACCGAGCCTTTAAAAATCATTCAGAGTAACACTTGAATCTTGCAGAAACTGAGTCATTTTAAATAGGGAAAATGTTTAAATAGAGAAAATCCACCGGATAGATGTTCTCATTTCTCTCTGCTACATAATAGCCATTTCAAATGCCTCTCTGAGCCAGGCCAGCCCGCCGAGTCAATGGAGACGCTGTTTCCAGCCAGCCGGGTGCAGAATTCCGTTGTAAATCCTTCTAGTTTGCCAAGGTGGCAGCAAAGCATAGAGATAGCTCCTCAAGCCGCAGAATCAACAGGGGTGACCACATTTTAGGACAAATATTCATCTGCCTGCTTTTTAAACATCCAACTTCGTGTGTGTAAGTGTACATAAGTATCTACACGAGGTTCTTCCTTTGAAACCTTGATGTGAGATAACGGTATTACTATTTCATCTTTAAGAATACATTTTTGTTTAAAGGCAAACGGAGCCCTGTTCAGGTTTTGCTTTCTGATTTATGCTTCGGGAAAATGAATAAGACTGAGAAAGGGAGAGGGGGTGGCTGCAGATGTACAGAATGTGTATGTTAGATTATTGCTGTTTCTGAAGTATAAGAAGAGAATGTAATGTGAATATACTCCCTATTAAAGACGACTGGTGCAGTTATTTAATCAGGACAAGGAAAATGAAGTATGGAAAATATCACACCAAATGTATGAACAGAATCACTGTTACAAATTTCTTAGGCATATGACCCATTAGTCAGCTCTAGAAATGCATGATGGCAGGGCCAGAGGAAGCAAAAGAATGTGGTTCAGGGGCTCCAGAGTATAATAATTTTGCAGACTCACAAAACTGTGATAATTAGGTTACTTTATTTTTATAGGGAAACTATCACTAATGCATAAGGGTAGAGAAGGAGAGAAACAAAAAGCAAATCTGTGAGCTTCAAAACCCAGAAGTCAGCTTAGTTATGCTTAGGACTTCAATCTTCAGTGGAGTTTTCAATTGAACTTTGACTGTCATCTCAAATCCTTTAGCCCCCGCCCCATGTTTCTTGTACCCTTCCCCATTTGCACATGAACACTGACTTGGTGAAAGTAAAAATAACATAGGATTTGGATTCACAAGATCATGGTTTAAGCCTAAGGAACTAAAAATTTTGATCCCGAGTAAGTCAGCTTCAAGCCACTGTTTACTCATATATGAAATGGACATAAAAATATTCATTCTACCAGCCTTATATACCGTCAGATCGTGAGTCAGTGTGTGTGAAAGTGCTTTAGAAATTTTAGTTGTTGTTATTGCTAACAGTATTATCATTACATCACACAGTCCCAGCCTTCAAAACATAGGAAAATGACATCAGACTAAACATAGTTTCCCCTAACATAATCATCTTACATTACCTTGGCACATTTATCAAAAGGAAGAAACCAACACTGTTATATTGCTACTAACTAAACTCCAGACTTCATTCTTATTTCGTCAGTTTTTCCACTAATGTCCTTTTTCTGTTTCAGGATCTCATCTAGGGTACCACATTGCCCTTAGCCATCGTATCTCCTGTGCTTTGTGACAGTTTCTGAGTCTTTCACTGTTTTTCATGACCCTGAGAGTTTTGAATAAGTAATGGTCAGGTATTTTGTCTCTCAGTTTGGATTTGTTTGATGTTTTCTCATGACTAGACCCCAGATTAGACTGTTAATTATGGGTTTGGGAAAGAATACCATGGAGGTGGAATGTCATTCTCATCACACCATATCAGGTGGTACAAGATATCAGCATGACATCACTTATGAAAAAGTCATCACTCCTCAAGGTATTGTGTGCAAGGTTTCTCCACAGTAGAAGTATTTGCCCATTTCCATACTCTATTGTTTGGAAATGAGTTACTAGTTCTTGCCCACACTCGTGAATTTAGAATTTTTAAAAGAGCAAAATAAGTATTTAGGGTAGCTCATAAACACCCAAAATATCAAATTCATCCAGGAATAATCTCCCAGGAAATTCCTCCTGTATTATATGTCCTTAGAAAAATGTTCAACAGTCTCCTCTTGGGTATGTATTTTTAACCCATCTTTAATTACTCCATGCTTTACAGTCCCCAAACCTAGTCATTCTCCAAATCCTGTTCCTTTCTAATGTCCCTTTCCTTTCCAATCCAAACCAATGCCACATGTGGTTGGTTCAGAATTCCAACTTCCATATGGAAAGATGACATTCATGACTTCTTACTCCTCTCTTTTTTTCATGGTTTTCTGATAGTATGGTGATAATTTCATTCTCCCTCAAAGCCATAGTAGCTATCTTCATATTTGTCTTGGACTAGATCTAAGTGTCTCAAAGAATTGAGTTGGTCTTACTTTTCTGTTCTCCTGGTAATACTCAAAATACATGTGTTGACTTCATGAGTTAGCTCCTCCAGCAGGTAGAGAGAAATGCATTCTTTCTCCTATGATGAGAACCATCATAAGGAAATCCATGATTAACATACTGGGGAGAAGTGGCTTCTCATTTTTCTCATGAGTATAAACTACTCCTAATGTGTGACACCCTTTTTGTGAGTGCAGCTTGGTTCATGTGGTTCGTTGACATTGAGATGAACACCCTTCTGATTTTGAAACACCATTCTACAGTATGTGGTTCATCCATTCATCCAACAGACATTTGTAGAAAACACAAAACAAGTAGCAGGCATATGCTGAACAGACTCAGTTCCAATCCTGTCAAAACTCTCAGTCTAGTGGAGACACATAGACAAATAATTATATACTCATTAGGTAAATATAACAATTTAGGTGTATGCAAAATACTTCAGTGCCCTGAAACAGATTCCCCCTAGAGGGAAGACCTCATCCAAGTTATGAGGAGGCTCTTTTGACAAGGTATTGATTTTAGAGGGGACTTTGCAGCTTTATTTTATATCCAGCCTTGTGCATGTGGCAACCCCAGGTACCAGCTAGAGTCCCCCGTCTCATGGGAAGCTCTTTGGGACCAGAATTGGGAACTCAGTGTGGAAGTAATTTCTTGAATATCCATTTCTCCAAGCCTTGGTTTCTTTGGCTTTCCATGAAAGTTACAAGATGATTATGCGTGAACAAAAACAGAAGGTACATACTGACAGGAAACAAAAGCATGTTTAAACCATGGAGATTTCCCCTCACATAAACCTGCCGTTTGTTAAGCAATCGCTCTCTGTTCCAAAAGGAAGCTGGTAAAAAACCTGAGGCAAACACTCTCCAACAGCACTGGGAAAGAATAAGTGAGGGAAACGCCTTTTTAATAAGGGTATAGGAGTGATGTAAAGATCTAAGCCTTTTTCAGAAGAGATGAAAGATCTACCCAGGGATTTATTCAAACCTGGTCAAAACCATTGCAGGAAATGTTACTGAGCCTTTCATATCTGACTGTAGTACTGATGAAGACAGAGGTGCTATTTTAATCCGAGGAAACAAAGTCAATTGAAAGAGTTTATAAGATTCTGAATTGGAATATATATTTGTATACATTTATATATATATATATGTATATAACTTCTCAATACACTATATATATACATATATATGCACACATATATGTATACTTCCCACTGTCTATTAATATATTAGAAAAATAAAATTGCATTCTTTAAAAGGTCAGAGACAGTTTTCTAGACTGACTCTCTTTATGAGAACAAATATACTGTCAGTTAAATTGTGTGTAGTTTCAAGAGCCGTGAACTTGGATTTGAAAGATGGTATTATACTTTAAGCTGCTGCCACGTTATTAGGGAAATCACTTAACTGCATGAAACCTCAGTTTCTCTTCTATCAAATAAGTATAACCAAAACTATCTTCCAGAGTACATATATAAAGAATAGATGAGGTGAGTTATTTCAAAGCTCCACAGTAAGAATAAATTCTCATTATTTATATAATTATAGTGTTTTCTAGGACATAATTTAATTTAATGTGAGATATATTTTGCTCTGTGTAACATTAAGCCATGGGTTTTACTTGTGTTGTAGGTTTTGCTTTTCTGGTAACCTTGTCTCAGAGCTTTAACATACAGAGCTGCTAAGTTCCTGCAGTGTCTCTGAACAATATTTTCTGGCACCACTGTTTGCTACTAAGCTTTGAACTACTCAAAAAATAAATGTTCTCAGCCTAGGGAGTTCTTAGCTTATCTTCTCACTTATCATTTAAAAATTCCTATAAAATTCTGTTGGCCAATTTTCTTCCAAAGTTCCTCCACTTAGCTAATAGAGGTGAACTAAAGTTTTTCAAGTGATTCTTTTATTTGTTTAGTTTTTTTGTTTGTTTTTTGTTTTGTTTATTCATCTTATGGTTGGGTTATTTCAGTGATTGAGTTTTCTGGATTTAGTCATCTCATTTGCTTACTCAGTTGGAACAACTTGGATTTCATGTTTCCCCTTTTCCACTTGAAACATTTTTGAAAGGTAAAATTAACAATTTTACCTCACAGATAAAGCTAAAAAAAAATCATATGTCATGAAATTAGCATTTTGTTTTCACTCTTTACCAATAGTACAGGGGCAGAAGTTAAATTCTGCTTCCTAAAAACTGAAGAGCCGTTGTGGCTCACCAGTCTGTTTTGTAGATTAATAATGGCACTGGGGCTAGCTCATTTCTCTAAAGAAGTCATTAAGACCTTCAGTTTGAAAGGTCTTCCCATTCCTTGGCAGTTTGAAGAGATGTCTAGTGAATCCCAAACACAATGTCAAACCACAGAAAGAAGTAAATTGTTCTGTTCTTGGATTATGTATTAATTTTTATTTTTAAGGATTCTGCTATATTTCCATGTTTATATAGTGGGGTTTCCTCTCCTTTTCACCTTAATGCTTTATACATGGTATAGTATTAGATTACTAAGTGCAGCAGATACAAGAATATGGATTATAGATCAGTGTTGGTAGAAAGTCAAGCAGTCAACATAAAGAATACCTTCATTTCTTGAACCTTTATCCCTCACAGCATTTCTAAATTAATTATTTTATCTGAGAGCTGCCGCCTTTACACACACGTCCCAGGTCACAGAACCAGTGAAGCAGCTAGTACTGACTGCATGCCGGGTCTTGAGGAGACTGTACAGAGTTTAGCCCACAGCCCCGCTGTACATTTTATTATCTCATCAGCAGGGAATTTTTCTCTTGTCCCTTTGGATAAAACCAAAGTTTACTTAAATTTTTTCCTAAGTCCCTATGAATTAAAAGCATTTTTTTTAAAAAGTAAAGATTCCTTTAAAGACACAGTGTATTCCTCACATGTCTGTCTGAAGCAGACAGGCTTAAAAATTGCAGAAGTAAACTTATAAAAGCTAAAGAAGCCTCAAGATCATTAGGGAAATGCAAATCAAAACCACAGTGAGATACCTCTTCACTCCCATTATAATGGCAATGAAAAGCAAACCCCCCCCTCAAAGCCCCACAATAACCCTCAATGGTGAGAAAGTAGAAAATTTGGAAGCTTCATGTATTGCTAATGGGAATGTAAAATAGAACAACCACTTTGGAGAACAGTTTGGTGTGAAGTTTTCTTAAAAAGCTAAACATAAATTTACCATATGACCTAGAAATTCTACTCTTAGTTATATCTACCCAAGAGAAATATAAACATATATTTACAAAACACTTTCACATCAATGACCTTAGCAGCATTATTTGTAATAAATCTAAATTGGAAACAACCTAAATGTCCATCAGCTGGTGAATGGATAGGAAAATTGTGGCATAGTCATGCAATGGAACACAATTTGACAATAAAAAGGAACAAACTAGGGATACCTGCTAAGGCCTGGACAAGAGAAGCCATGACAATGAGAAGGCTGCACACCGCAACAAAGAGTAGTCCCTGCTCGCCACAGATAGAGAAAGCCCGTACGCAGCAATGAAGACCCAACACAGCCAAAAATAAATAAATAAACTAAAAAAAAAAGTCTATGAATCACTAAGGGAAAACAAATTTTCTACTTTTGTGTTAAGTTCTCTGCTTACCTGACTCCTCTGTCAAAAGGTTCTTCTGGTTTTACAACCCATAGTACTTTTGTTTACTATGGCTCAAGGAAACAGGATGCTTTATTAATAAAAATCTATCTTTCATAGTAGAATTACCAATTATCATAACATATCCCTTTAACAGTTTACTTCCTTCAGATATTCATCAATCAGGAGCCTTCTTTCTTTCTGTCCAGTTATGGCAATATAAATAACATTTTGTGAGGATGTCAATTTTTTCTTTTTTCTGGCAAAACAAGAAAGCATAAGACAGATGGGTTAAGAAGAAAGTCAGACACAGTATCAGTTGCCAAAGGAAAAAAAAACAACATAAAGACAGCAACTTGTCCATCAAATAACTCAGATCAAGAGTCTTTCTTTTCTCAAATGATAACAGCTCCAGACCTGTGAGCAACCAGAAAATAAATAAGCAAAACTACTGAAGGTGTTTCTCCATGGTTTCCACTGAAATGTCTGGAATAAATAAACATGTCATTTTACTAGGAGGATTACCTGAAAAAAAAATTAGCTGTAGCACACAAAGAAAAAGAGAAGAAAATTGATTAAGGGCACGGCATGTCTATTACACTGGGATAAACTGTCATCATGTTTTTCTGGGCACTGCTGATGAACAGGTTCAGGAAGAATAATCTATCCTCAACAATATAAAAGGATCTAAAGGACAGATTTATAATCTTCACATGAGGAGCTTCAGGACAACTGACATAGTGGCTTTCAGTTGAAAATGGGCCCTGAATGGTATCCTGCATTCATTTTTCTCAAACAGGAGTTTGCCCGCTAGATGTGGTGAAATCGAGTTTGTGTGCTCTCTAATGGCCTTTTTACAGCCAGGAAGACCTTGTTTTTCAGGCCTTGGGTAACTGTTGATAGAGTGAAGGAGGTTAGAGCTGTGACTAGATTTGCAGGACCTGTAGGTCATCCATCACCTATTCACAACAGTATCCCAGATGGAAGAGAGATGAGGATGATCACAGTTAATGAGGTGTGAGCTCTAAAGGGACAGAAAAACACAAGTCTGAAGGTTTTGAGATCAACTTCTTGAATTGATGCAATGAAAAATATTTAAAAGATTTAATCATAGATATAAATCACATTTATTTTTCATTTTTCACACTATGTACTCTCAGGCTTTAGGAAAAGACTAGGTTTTGAAGGTATTGAAAAAATTTCTTAATTGGCTAAGTTCTTTGCCAATGCATTATAGGAGGTGTTTAAGTGTAAGAGCAGGTTGCAGTCTATTTGGAATAGAATCAGGCTGAGTTCTGGTATCAAATATGTTCCCAACTACCTGAGTATTTGGGAAAACCACTCAGTTTTCATAGGCCCCAGATGTCTCGTCTCATAGGTGATAATAATTTCTGCCAAACTTGCTTTACATCATTTTGTAAGCATAGAATAAAATGATAAATGTAAGAGTATCTAAGAGAAAAGCATTTCCCTAAGCAAAGGTGTCATTCTTATTAAAAATGAGAATGTTTCCTCTTTACCCCCTTAGTTTGCTTGAGGATGAAAGCCAGGGTAAATCCTCTAGGAAATGGTCAGTTTCTGGTTTACGTTTCTTATGTTATAAAGGGGATAAAGGGCTGATCTTTAGATGTGACAAGTACAAAGTCCTATGCTTGGCCTAGAGTTTGGAGAGCCTCATTAATCATGCTCCATTGTGTTATAGATTCTGTAAACATTGCAAAAGTATAAAGCACAGCCCTTCATTAGTGACATCTTTCCAACCTAACTCCAGGAAGCCTTTGAGATTTCCTCAAATGACTGGATTTCGTTTCAGTCATTAGTTAACCCTGCCTAGTGGGTGACTATGGATCCCACCAGGCAGGAGTAAGGGGATATGTATTCAAACAGTACAAACATGGCTTGTCCTAGTCACATCGCCATTAAGAACAGTAGGAGGGTTTCCTTTCTCAGGATAAGTCAAATCATTTATATGAATCCCATAATATTCCACATTATTTTTGCCTTTGGAAATTCATGCCATAAAGTTATAGTTAGAAAAAGAATGCTGACAATCCTACTTATGGATATTTTGGGTGAGATTAAAAGGCAAGAGTTATTTCTTACAGATTTATAGAGTCTATTGGCAAAGTATTTTCTTAAATGAATGAGCTACTATGAAACAATACAGAAAGTCAGGCCACCTTTGGGACTATGAATCAGAGAACACTGGGTATGTACTAGGACTCATCTGTTCAAAGTTCCTTGTTATATTTTGGTTACACTTAGCTTCCAAAGTCTCTAAAATCCTCTTATTTGTTTTTACAAGATTTTATTATTTATTTATACATTAATATTTTATTAATAATTTCCTTCATGGAAATGTTTTAAAGCACATCTATCAATTGGAATGTAGTTCTTTTCAGCTACAGATCCCAACAGAATTAATGCAAACAAGGCCATTTAAATAGCTCTGTGTATGAAATTGGTACAAAAACATGTCAATGCATACTTTAATACTATTAAATTTACAACTTAGTTGAAGAGGAGTATGTTAAGTCCCAGTTTCCAAGTTGTTTTGGGAGGTCCAGATACAGTAAATTGCATAAAAAACATTCACTTCTTGGCTTCTTTTCTTGGTTTTGACCCCCTCCATTCTTTTACACCCCAGGAAAAGCCAGGCTATAGTGGTTAGACATTGGTCTAATAAGGTAAATGTTGGAGTTTATATAATAAGCAAGCTATCGTCCCTTTTTATAGATAACGTGGAAAACTTTATATGAGTCTCACAGTAGGATGACATTTGTCACAAGAAAAGAGTTCTTTGCTTGATCTAAGATAATCCATAACCACAGCTCAAGATAGAAGACATTCCAACAATAGGTCACAATTAATATAATGTTTATGAAAAATGAATCATGTATTTCCTATACCCATAACAGTGATTTTCTTCAAATTCGTCAGTGATCCTACTATCTCTCATTCTCTATCTTCTAAATGTTTTTTTTTCCTTTCATACTAATACTCTGCATTATTTCCAAATAGTGAGACTCAAACTAAATAACTACTACTACTAATAATAATTAATCAAAATGTATATTGAAAAATTGCAGTGGGTAAGTTAGAATCATTAATAACAAGATAAATGGATGTGATAATGTCAACATGCTTAGAATAATGAACTGAGCATTGTGAATTACAGCTATGGAATTTTCTTCTGGTCCTTGCACATTATAATCCAGTAAACATGTCTAGTTGTTCCATCATAATTTCTCATAGCTATAGCATCCTACCTATGCAAATTTAGCTAATTTCCCAAGAAAAAAAAATCTATATTCTTTCCACCATTCTTGGGCCTTGTCTACATCTCTCTAAATTTGGTTGTTCTGTTTGTACTTTTACAAACTTCATATGAAGCATGTGCATGGTATCCTTGTTTTATTGCTTACATTATTAAATACTTCTGAAACCCTACTGTGTGCCAGGCACTGTATTTGATGCTGGCAAAGTTAGCAGCGAGAAGTAAATTATTGCAGAGGATTCAGACAAGTAAGTGAAATTATAGTGCAATTGTGGTGAGTGCTAGATTGGGGAAACAAAGTTCTGTGGAAGAGCATAGGAGAGACACCTAACTCAGTATTTTGGAGTCAAGTGTCCTTTCTGGTAGGATATGAAATATGACAGAAATGTAAAGTTGTTCATTTTGCTTAGAATATCTATTGTCTAGGAGAGGAAAAAGAGAAGTGAGAGAATTAGTAGCAGGGCTTGCAACTCATGTTTAAAAAGTTGAGCTTTATACTGAAGGAAGCAGGGAGTCGTTGAAGGTTTTTAAATGTCATAAGATCCAATTTGTGTTTTTGCTACTCAACTCTGCTGTAGACAATATGCAAACAAATGAACGTGTGTGTTTCTGTAAAGCTTTATTTACAAAACAAGGCAGCTGGCAGGAATTGACCCACAGGCCACAGTCTGCAAAATTAGAGAGCCGCTGCTGACGTAAAATTGCAAGGGTTTGGTCACTGGCTAGAAATAAGGGAGAGGGAGATGCCAAGTTTTGGGCTCAGTCAATGTGTGAGAGAAAACTACCAATGATGACCCTAAAACTCATTAAAGGCAAATGTACTTATATATCATGTAGAATATTGTAGAAGAAAGCAAGAACATAGTAAGAGAAGTGATTATAATTTGGAGGGTATCTTTAAATGGCCACAAAATCATAAGTTAGATTAAGCACTGTAGAATCATAGTGTAAGCTAGTAATTCTGTCTTTTTAAAAAATTGTGATACAAGTTTATACCTGTAAAATGAATAATATTTTTTAAACATAGGAGTTAGGAAGACAGTATTTGAATGCCAGTGAGTTCTAAGAATAAAAGTGCTAGATACAGGCAAAGTATTATGACGCAGTAACATGTAATATTTTGAAAAGCTTAACAAAGAGTCACACATAAGCTGCAGAGAGGGGAATAAATATGGAAACAGTTAAAGAAAGGATGTGGCTCACAGGAAGAGAGCCAATCTGAAAATTCGAAGAAACGTAGGGAGGAGACCAAAGAGAAATCCAGAGTCAGCTGAAATAACTGTTCGGGGAGCAGATGGTGCAATATCTCATTCTTAAGAGATAAGACAAATGAAGAATCTGCCTTTTCTCCTTAAAAACTTATTTTGTATTCCATTTATTTCCCTTTGGGAGTGGTTTCATCTGTAATTTATCTTTCTTCAAGATTGGAATTTTACCAATATCCCATATAATGTCACTGCTGTCACTTTAAAGACCTAGGATTCTCACGCCATCTTTTTTTCTTACCCTCTCCATCTCCATTTTTGCTTCCATCCTTCGTATTCTTCAGATGAAAATGAAGTCGCTGAGGTTGCACCATAATATGACATTAAAATATTTTGGCAACTCCTAATTGCTGGTTTCTGCAAGACATTTGGGAAATATTATATATTATGAGTAAAGGAAATCCTTTCACCCCTCCTTTTTGGCATGCTTCTCTTGGGCAATCACAGTTAGACCATCAATGGGAGAAGATGTAGCTTTTAAATTCTTGGCAAATATAACTTGGTACTTCAACCTTTCATTGCTTTTAGCATCCCAAATCCAGATATCCTGCCTGTACCCCTCCTCCTTGCCAGTTCACCAATCCCCATTCTCTGGAAACTTGGTGTCAGTGTCTTCAGCGTCTGGAAACTTTTGGCATGGAAACCACCACCAAGCAATGAAACATTTCCTTTTCATGTACACTGAGTCACGTCAATGCGCTTTAGATCTTGAGAACCCCTCCCAGAACTGTCTAAACACCACAATTTTAAAGGAGGGCATTGATACAAATGTCAAAAACCAGTGACAGCAGGGTTGATGCCATCCCAAGTTCTTAATTCCAACATGACAAGCCCTGAGTATGTCCAGATGTCTGCGGATAAAGTTTCGTTTAACTTTCCCGGAAAAAGAACTTGGAGGATTACAATTGAAGGCTGTTTATTTAGAGCCTATATATATGTATATGTAGACATTTACATGTGTATAGGTATATGTGTGTGTGTGTGTGTATGTATATATAGTTTACATCTCCATAGGGAAAAATCCATTGTCCAAAAAATAAAGAAAAATGCATGGATTCTCTATGTTCCAAAAAGCAGATCCTAATGCTTACTTTTTAAAAATTTTTCATCAGTGTCAAAAGATCTTCCCAGTTATACTGTCTGTCATGTGGAAACAAGTACACAGGTCTCACAACACATCCTTGAGCTTTTCTCTTTAATGATATATGCATTTTAATAAAAGAGAGAATAGTTTGTTTTTTTTTTTAAAGGAAGAAAAGTGCCAGCTTTCTACCAAGTATGTTAGAATGAGGCTGATTCTATCCAGTTTTAACTCCAAGTTCCCCTGAAGATTGTTCATTGCGTTCAAACTGTAAAGAATATTTCCATTCTATCACATCTAAAATATAGCTATAAAGAATATCATATATGTTGAGATGAAAATTTCTGAAGATTCATATATAACATTGTTTTATTGTCTTAAGTTATACTAAAATATCCATTGCTCTAAGTAATGAGAGTTAATGTGGCTTAATCCTAATTTAATTTTCTCACAGCTAAGTGTCTGCAGAGAGCAGGCAAATTACCATATTTCTTTATTAGGTTCATTAAAACCACTGAAAGGCAATATTTACAATTAGTTGTAAAAACTTATTACTTTTGGCTGAAACAACTCCACAATAGGTGATCAAGATTGTAGCTCTTCAAAAGTTCGTAGCCACAGTGCATGGAATACATTTTAGACAATTCAAAATGCAAAATCAATGCTTAAAAAGTTTTTTTTTTTAAGTTATGTCTCAGGAAGATACTACCCAAGTCATTGGACAATGTTCAGAGATTCACTCCTTAAAATATGCTTATTAATCGATATTACAGTAGTTGAAATTTTTAATGTAGCAAAAATCAACCCAACCATGTCAACTTTGCTAATTATATCAATCTATAAATGGAAAGCACTCCTAGCAATCTCTAGCCCCATTGCGCAAAAGCCATCAGAAAACATAGTCTGCATGCGTCCCAGACTTTGCATCTACTTGAACGTAGATCTTGTGCCCTTAGAGATATCTACAATGTCTCCAAAAAGAAGAGCAGAGTTTTTCAGTCTCCTTCCTGTTCGAGTCTCTCAGATGTAACATAGCTATTGCTATTGCACATGATCTAGATACTCATAAAGCAATAACTTTACCTCAGCAAATAATAGCTGAGAATTTACTATGCATGCGCCAGACATCTATGATTGGTGCTGGGGATGCAAAGCTGACTAGGAAGCTCTCCTAGCTGTGATGCTTCAGAGTTTGGTTGAAACTGGAAAAGAGAACATTAAGTTGCTTTAGTTGACAAGGATCGTATGTTAGATAAAGCCCATCAATGAATGTCCAACTCCAAATTATCAGTTTGCTTTTGTTCTAGATCTAATCTTTTTTAAAACCGGTATCTCCTAATTTCATTAGCTATCTAAAGCTTGTCAAAGTGACACATTATTCTCGTAGTACTTTTCTGTTGATCCCAAAACAAAATATGCTTTTAAAATATGTTGTTCCTGTGCTTTGTACTTCACGTGAGTTTATAAGACAAACCATTAAGTTAACAATTGAAGCTACAAAGAAATCATTCCCTAGTAATTTAGTAAGTCTGAAAACCTCTAAGTTTCAACAAGGGTAATTGTCAGGGAGAGAGGAGTCAACGGTGCCTACTAGAGATATAGCTATCTCTTGGGTTTTCCTTCTTTCAATTACTGCTGCCAATTTACTCCCTAACTCCCACAGGGTCCCTCAGCTGTGAACTCTAACCTTTTACCATAATGTCCCCATGTAAACCAAAAGTCCCTGCTTTTGATTGTCTATTGGTAAAACTGAATTACTCTGGAAGTTCTCAAATCTTTACTGAATATTAATAGAGAACACATAGGAACTAAATGTAGAGAATAAAAGAAAAAGAGAAGTATTTCCCTTGATAAGAGAGAAGTATTTGTGTCTACTGAAGCTAGCTTCCTTTAGCATCTGCTGGCCTTCTCTTATTCAGCTAGTTAATTAGCTCTAGAAACTATCGTGGGTAGTGATCTCAATGGAGAGGAAGGTCTAGAGGGAGAATAGAGTGGGTGGAGTTTCTGGGCATTCCTTAGACAGTTTTGATTTTGCCTATTCTGTTTATTTACATTTCTAGGTGAGGTTTCTTTTGAAGAAGATTTTCACAAGTTAAAAAATTTTTTAAACCATCACACAAATCACATTGAGTCAGCTACTTTCTGATTCATGTGTGACAAACATGACACAAGGACTGCTTATTATGTTTCTTCCTTCCATGGAAGTTGTCACTAAATTCATGTCATCCTCATTGATTCCTAATGAGACTCAGAATCTTTCTCAACCTAGCATTTCAGACAGCTACAATAGTTGGTCAGTATTGGCACATTAGTTTAAACCAAAGCACCATCACCCCTGATCTACCCCTTTCTTAGAGTTCCTTACTTCCTCGCTCCAGGCCTTTCTTGATTTGTGTAAGAACGTCTTGATTCCTAAGAGTTAGGCTATCATTCTCTGCTCAGTGTCTTAAGCTGGAAGTCTAAAACTTAGTTCTATTATTGAAATATAGATAATATTTAGATGAATCTATTGTCATTATTTTTTTTTTTCTGAATAGTACCTTACATTTCTTATGAAGTGTTCTTTGGAATATGATTCCTGTTGTATGTGCCATGAAAAATATTCCTTAGGCAAATATACTTGGAAAATGCTACATACAATAGCCCTTGTGAAGAGCAATGATGTGTAATCACTAAGATTCTAAGTGCTATAGTAGAGAACCCTGTCTGATGTAGTTTAAGCAACCATTTCCCAAACTTATCTGGCCATGGACAACTTTTATCCAATGACACTTTTTAACAAGTCCAGTAACACATTTTTGCAAACGCTCCAATTACTTGGTCAACTTCTTCACTAAAACTTCTACCTTCAAGCCTTCTTATTTTCTGCCACTAAAATTATCTTTCTAAAATTATGTGTTTAATCATATCATCCTTGATTTCAAAAACCCTAAATGGTTTCACTTTAGCTATAAAATAAATCCAAGCTCTTGACTACTGTGTTCAAAGCCTGAGGCTTCCTTTGCAATTTATCTTTATCAGTTTTAGTGGGAAGACAGAGTATTTCTTTGCACATAGAAGGCACCTTTTGAAGGAATCTGCCTTTCCTCATTCCCCAGTCTTCCTGATTGTCATGCAGTAATCCCTGATATTCTCATTCATGTTTATGTCTCTCTGCTTTGGATTAATTCATTCCCTCAGCCTAGAGTATCCTTTCTTTATCTCTGGCATCCCAAATTCTTATTTAAAGTGTAGCTCAGAGATCACTATTGGTGGGAAATACCTCTTTTACCTTCCCCATATCCTAAAGAAAATTCCCTCAGATATGTTCCCACTGTACTCAGAATATCCTTTTCCACCTGTTTTGCTCCATTTTCCACCTGTTTTGCTCTTCTGTAAAGTATTAGTCAAGAGTTTCTCAGCCTTGGTGCTGTTGACATTTTGGACTGGATGACTCTTTGTCATGTGCATTGTATGATGTTTATCACCATCTTGGCCTCTACCCACAAGATGCCAATAGTACCCATACCCTCCCCACAGTCATGGCCATCAAAAATGTCTCCTGGGGGGCAAAATTACCTAAGGTTAGGAACCACTGTTCTAGATCAAACCTTTGCATTTACTAGTCTTTGTCTCATGCCCACCAAATAGCCACTGAATTCAACTTAATTGAATTGTTCTTATTTGTCCCTTGAGGGTTTGATTGTAGTTGACAAGGGGAAAATAAAAAAAGGAAAAATGTTAAAAAAGAAAAAGAAGGAAATAAAATGTTCTAAACATGCTGTCATTTGGGAAGTCTTGTAAGCATCATTATTTTCTAATTTTAGATTTATCAGTCAAACCTGAGTGGATGCAGAATGGGTTCTCCCCATTCAAAGGTTACCCAGACCTTTCTCATATCTAGGATTTTGTTATGCAAAAGTTGTCTTTTGTTTTCTGTTCTCTCAAGTGTTCAGATTTGGTGAAGTGAATATACAATTGAGCCATTAAGAGTCGTTAACTACATTGATTTATCTTTCTCTTTCTGTTTGATACATAGTGATTTGTCTCCAGAGATTTATTTTTTTATCCTTTAGGAAAACAAATCTCATATTTTATTTCTTACAGAGAGCTGTTTTGTGACATGAAGACTCATCAAAGTAATAATTACATTTGGTTTGTCTGCATTGAACTGTCTGTCACGTGTAAGCATTTGAGCCTGGCACGCGTGCATCTTTCTGCATTTGTACTACATTTTTTCAAGTTACTTACCAATCTGAGATGATTCGTTAGTGAGCATAAGCTACTTTTGGCACTCTCTGACTTTAATTTTCCTGGCTACACAACAAAGTTGTTTATAATTTTCTAGCTGTCCCAAGCAAAATAATGATGATGCTATTTGTATTTTTATTTGTAAAAATTGCTAAAAAAAAATTGCTAAAAACATCACTTGTCATTAAACTTGATGTTTATCTGTATACTCCATCTGCACCGGCAATTTCTGTATTTATTCACAAATACTCAACTCCTACTTTAGATGAAGGGGATGAATTTAAGAGGTTCAAATGCATCCAAATGTTTGGATCTTTATCTGAACCTTATCTGAATGATCCGGGCTTCCTGAATCTTGGATCTCAAATATTGTGTTAGAAATTAGAGAGCAACCCCTCTCACTAGATGTCCTGCTTTTAAGAAAACTAGCTAATTCAGGGGAAACTGGCACATGCAAGGAACTTCTGTATGTGGGCTTCTGGTATTTAGTTAAAGTGACAACAGACACCTTGTCACTTGGCTTCGTTTAGCATGACATATTTTGTCCCCAGAAAGAATCTTAATTTAAGATCCATTTGAGAGTCTGCAATCCACAAATGGGGAAACCCTGGTCAAGAGGCACTAAGTAATTTGCACTTTAAAAAAATAAAATAAAATAAGATGAAAATCAAGTGTAAAAGAAAAAGGCTTAAAAATATTTTCTACTCCTCCAACTTGACTCTCCGGACTCAGGCTGACATTTGACAATCTCTGAGATTTGATAATAAGACACTTACCATTTCATTTGATTTTGCCCCAGCAGATATACAGATGTAATTTTAACCTAAACACAAAATAATGGCAAAAAATTTGGCAAAAAAGGTCTGTTTATTGCTTCCAATAGGTAGTATCCCGTAGCATGCTTCCTTGACATTTTGATGTTCACTTCCATAGTTGTGTCTCCCAATTCATGACCTCAAATGATGCCATAAGGAATATCTATACAGCTGAACCTCTACAAACCTCTGGGAAGGAATAGGAGGTGCTGCAGGTCAAAGGGTATGTGCTCAGTTTATTTCATTAAGTATTCACAGACTGCTTTCCAGATTGGCTCTTCTGGTTTCTGCACCTGTCAGTGTGTCTCTACACCCCTTACCAATACTTGCTAAGTTTTGTGATTTGAATGACTATAAAGTAACATGATTATTCATTATAATATGAATTTATCTGATGACTTCCTAATGAGTTTGGATCTCTCTTTTCAGAATTAGTATTTGAACTTTCTCTTTTGTGAATTGCCTATTTTAATATTTTTTACCTTTAAAACATTTATATTTCTGTCTTTCATTAAAAGGGGGAGTTCTTTGTATATTAAAGATAGTAATGGTGTGTTTATTTTAGATATTTCACATACCTTTCTCCAGTCTCTTTATATGTCTGTTAACTTTGTTAGCATTGTCTCTTACTAGAAAAATTCTTAAGATGTTTTTCTCATCTTTACTACGTTGAGAAATATTTCCAAAGATATTCATGAACATTTTCTTCTGATAACTTAATGGTACTACCTCAATTGTTTTTTATAATCTTTATGGAGTATGATCTTGCGTTTTGCATAAGGTAAAGAACTGTATCTAGTTTTTCTCTAGAAGGTGACTATTTTCCCAACACCATGTATTAAACAATCTATCTTGTCCCCTTTGCTTTGAAGCACACATTTCTTTACATGACATAAATTTCTTTGTATAAATAGGTCTATTTATAAGCTATACATTCTGTTTCATTTACATTTTTGTTCCTGCACAATACTGTTTGTCTTATTATAACCATGTAACCTATCTTAATATGTGGTGAAGTAATTCAACCTAATCCAGCCTTGGTTCTCTTTTCTCAAAACTGACATAATTACATATAGACCATTATTATTATATATTAACATTAAAAGGCATTTTATCAATTTTCTAAAAACAGTAGCTGAAATTTTTTATCGTTTCCTTTGAATTTGTAGAATAATTTGGGAAGAATTAACATCATTATCATGATATATTGCATCCTCTATATAAATAGTTTATCATTTTTTATTCAAAATTTCTCCTATGATTCTGTAAATGTCTTCTTTGTTTAGACGGTAGCTAAAAGTTATGGCGTTATCATAAAGAGCATTTATCTTCTAATTGGTTATTTCTAGTAAAGCCTAGTTCTTGATGGGAGAGCAGGACTTGGAATGGTAGAGAAGGGCAAAGAGCATTCTAGTCAGAGGGACAAATCTTAGTGAAAACCCACAGCCTCCAAAGATTAGAAGATATATTGGGAATAGGAAGAATTTCATTTGTCTAGAGCCAAAGTTCTCTGGAAAGAGCTATTGGAGAATATGGATAAAGCAAGATGTAGAAGGACATCAATGGCCCGTTCGCCAGTTTAGTTTTCAGAGGTCATATAACATGCTAGTTGAAAGCAGGGGCTCTCAAGTCAAACTGCCCATATCCTGACTCTGTCACTTATTAGTTGGGGGATGCTGAGTCTCTCTGTGCTTTAGTTTCCTCATTGGTAAATGGAGATTATGATGGTGCTGACCTCATTAGAGTTAAGTGAAAATTAAATCAGTTAAGACATGCAACATCTGGTGTGGAATAAGCATTCAATAAATGTTAACTTTTATGGTTATTGTTGATGTTATTATTTTAAAATGAGAAATCATTAAAGATTTTGATGTGATTTGCCCAATGTCAGGAAACGGGTGAGCCAAATAGTGGAGAGTAGAGACTTAGGTTTCCTGATTTCAAGCATAGGAGCGGGCTTTTAACATGTTGTGGAAACAAATAAATGTATTAAAAACAACTTTGAAAAAGCTGGCCATTTACTACAATGTTTTAAAGGGCCCACTAATATCAAAAGTATGAAGGCTATAGTGCTCTTAATGAATGAACTGGTATAATAATAAACCCAAATGCTGTCTGGATACATTTGAAAACACAAATGATGTTTGTGTACCCAAGCATGGAGTGTACTAAAATACCATAAAAACAATGTAAAACTTCCTTGTTCTGACAAGTAAAGATGATGCAAGTATGTTTTAAAAAGTCTATTCGAATATGCCACCATGTATTATATTATGGAGAAAAATAAAATTTTAATCAAATATTTACTTTAAACCATAGAAAAGATTTCAATGGCAACTTAAGCAGTTTGATGGCCTCTTGGAAACTGAGAATGGAGCAATAAAAAAGGATTCAAAGTGAGATTTTTTCATGCTTAATAATATTACCACATCGTTAAAATTAAACTAATATTGGAGACCTTTACAGAAGGTGGCATATCAAGAAAAACTAGCTAGCACTGACTAGCTATGGAACAGGTTCTGTAATTTTAATTTGAAAAATGTCATTTTTTTTTTTTAGCTTTTCTAATGAGTACTGGAAACATGGGCATGATTAGCTTATATTTTACCATAACACCCCATATTCACTTACATATGAATTATCTTAGGTAATTCATCAAGGGATTGATAATGAGGGAATCTCTTTTGCTTTTTAAGTCAGCATCACAATTTGTCCCTTTCCAGCCCCCGCCCCCCACTTTATTTCTTGCATGTTAGATCTGTCTTCCAGTTGGCCTGTAGATTACAGGCCTCTTTGAGGACAGGAAATAGGCCTTACAAACACTGGCTTCCCCAGAAGGCACTGCACAGGATAGTTATGTGGTAAATCCTCAACAAGAAAAAGCAGTGGCTTGGGCCAAAGAGGGTTGTGATGATTTGTGTTCAGTGAGAAATGACTAATGTTTTTGATTGAAGAGGTTTTAATTTAGTTCAAGATCCAGACAGTACAGGAATCACAGAAAGTATGTGGGTCAGTGTAGCGAGTAGTTAGTGGCAATTGATTTGCAGATTTATCAGATTGGGCTTTGAGTTGTATGAACTAGATGGTACATCATCTCACTAGGTCTAACATTTCCCTAGAAACCACTGAGTATAAATTCCACCATGCCTCTTTCTTTGCTTTCAGACCACTCAGATCCCAACTAACCTACCCCCACCCTCCCTTATGCACACACAATATTAATCTTTTTTTTTTTTTTTCTGGTTGTTCCTCCTGAAACATTGATAAAGTGTTGAAAGCCTGAATGGTTTGCTTTGAACAGAACAGCACAAATTCATACACAAAAGCTTCTCCCCCTGAATTCCCTCTGGGCCTAATTCTAGGACCTCTATTCTCTGGGTAATAACTCTAATTTAGTTAATAGCTAGGATAGAAATAGAAAGAAAAAAAAATCAGATAAAACAACCACCTCCCTAAAACCTATCTTTTAATGGATTTGAAGTCTGAAGTCCAAGGACAACTTTTTTATTCCATTCTTTTTCATATTCTACTTCCTTCCTTACTCTCAGCAGGAAATGTAAACCGTGTGTACACAAAAATATATATATATAATTTGGCCTTTACTTTAAACTTGTTTCTCTTGGTCTAAAACTTATTTAAATTTTAACTCAAGGTAACAACAAATGTTTAGAATTTTCCAAGCAGCTCAACATGCTGTTTCAAAGATGTATAGAATAAACAATATTTCAAAATTTTCAACTGGCAAATTTATACCCAAGGCTTGGGCATTTTAATTGCTAGAGTTTTAAAAATGATTCATTTCCAAACTCAAACTGACCAAAAAAAAAGAAAAAAAAAGAAAAGAAAAGGAAAAATCGAAGAAATGAATATAGTCCATTGATAAATGCCTTTGTTGTAAACAGAGAAAATAGACCCTTAGTCTGCCCTGGCTCTAGTATTTAGCAGTTAGCATCTAATTAATTAGTTATCAGGGGTGGAATCCCACAGAGAAGCAATTCCCTTTTCTCCTGATTATGGATTGCATTTTGATGGTAAAATTGTTGGTTGTGCCCCTTCTTAGTGACAGATTTTGTGTGATTAATGTCTCTAGTATTATTTTTTCTTTTGTCCCCTTCACACAAAAGATGCCACAAAATCAGCATTACCAATCAAAATGTAGCTTTCAAACACTCTCCCCAAATCACCCTCTATCTTCTCTTATTATGGTTGATCTTTAGCTTAGTGTATTTGAAAATTAAGAACAAAAGGAAAGACCAGAAAGGTGCTATATTTACTACTGCCAGTTCAGTTTAAATTATGGCTGCATAATTCTGAGCTTCACTAGGTTTTTACACAGACAAGATCACTTGTAGTGTTCATTAAATGTATTATACTTGTTTTAACAAAATGCCATTCAACAAAACATTGTTTTCTGTAATTGACCTAAACATTTAGGCATTTAACTGTGGTTCTGTACATTGCTGTTTGTCAACGCCCTCAAGCAAATACACCTGATTAACAAACATTTGCTCAAAACAAAACAAATTAAAAACCCCAACCATTTGCTCAAATGCATGAGTAAGATACAATTTTTATATAGTTAATATAAATATAACCTCATTATGCACTTAGCTGATAAATTTGTTAGACTGGCTTAGTTGCATGCAAGGTAAAGAGACCTATTCAAGTCACCTTAAAAGCAGTAGCTTACAGACAGACTGGCATGTTTAGGAAGCCCCTTGTCTTACTATCACAGCTTCTGTGCTCTTTGGCCTTTGTTTCATTTCCCTGTAAACTAACTTCCTCTGCTTTTGTACATTGTTCTCTGCTCCCTCCTATCTTTGCTATCCACATGGACTGTCATTATCATCTCTGGGTTATTCTCTATCAGGCTGCTCAATCTCTAAGCTTCTCAAAACCAACTGCTGAGGAGAAGATTCTTACTGGTTCGCCTCACTTTGTAAAATGAGGCTGCCGTGATGAGAGGTTAGTTAACAGGATGGTGGATTTAACTGCCCTTGAGTTATGGCTCATTTTTGGTCTAATCATTTAGGCCCAAGAGGCACATCATCATGTAGAATAAAACATGGCTTCCTTAGCCAACTCTTTAGAGCTGTGTGGGTAAGAGACATGCCCTTAGAAGAGGGATCCTAATACGGATGGTGCTATTAACTAAATATTTGGGTCCTCCTGCAAATTCATGTTGAAGCCTGATTCCCAGTGTGATGGTATTTGGAGATGATGGGGCTTTTAGGAGATCATAAAGGTGGAGCCCTCATGAATGGGATTAGTGACCTTATGAGAAGAGACACAAGAGAACTTACTTATGTCTTTTTCTCTGCTTACTGCCATGTGAGCATTAAATGGCCGTCTGCAAACTAGAAAGTGGGCCTCCCCAGACACTGGAGAACCAAGAGACTTGCTAATGGACAGGATCTGGGTTGTGAGTAAAGTATAATTGGCTTCAGCAAAACTGAGTTTTTATTAATTGAGGTAGGAAAATTGCAGGAGGTATAGAGTAGTTGAGGGGTGGTGGTTTATTAGAAGTTCAGTTTGGAATATGTTAAAGTTCAGCTGCCTGTTAAACATTCAGGTGCAAATATCTTACAGAAAGTTGGATACTTAGGTCTGGAGGTCAGGGGAGAGTTCCAGGCTGGTGATATAAATTTGGTGACCGTCAGCATACAGGTGGTAACTAAAGCCAGGAGACCAGTGAGATCACCTAGGGACTGATGTTAGTTAGTAAAGAGAGTGGATTAGTTGATGTGGAGCACATCAATATTTAAAAGTAGAGAAATGAATGAGAAAAGGAGACAGAGAGAGTGCGTAGGAAGATGAGAGAAAAATTTGTTGATTGTGGTATCCCAAGAGACACATTTTAAGAGAATGTTCAATTGTATTGAATGCTGCTGACACATAAAGTAAGATGTAGACAAAGAAGAAAAAAGATCATTGAATTTAGTAATCTGGAGGTTATATTAGTCAGCTTGGGCTGCCATAACAAACCCCAGACTGGGTAGATTAAACCACAGTTGTTGTTGTTGTTTTTTTTTTCTCACAGTTCTTGAGGCTAGAAGTCATAAATCAAGGTGCTGGTAGGGTTGGTTTTACCTGAGACCTCTCTCCTTGGCTTACAGATGGAGTCTACTTTCTGTGTCCTCATATAGCCTGTGTGCTCTCATACTCCTAGTAGCTCCTTATAAAGACACCAGTCACATTGGATTGGGGCCCCACCTTTCTGATCTCATTTAACCTTGATTACTTCCTTAAGGTTTTATCTCCAAATACAATCACATTGTTGGTTAGGACTTCAACATATGGATTTTGGCAGGGTCCTGCAATTCAGTCCACAAGAGAGGTCATTGATGAGTTGATAGCTATAGATTTGGTGACATGGGATTCTGTTAAAGAGGACCTGACTTGAGTGGCTTCAAGAAAGAATGGAGGAGAGAATAAGAGACAGTGGATAGAAACAGTGTCTGCAAGGAATTCTGCCATTAAGGGAAGTCTAGAAGTGGGGATGGACATGGAGAGAGAAGTGGAAGGAAGGGAGAGATTTTACATATGTGCAAATACATATATATTTTTATATTAATTTATTATATATATTGCTACTTATATAAAGCTAGGAAGAAAAGATACAGCTGATGTTTATCTCAGGTGAGCTGCCTCTTGTGTTGGAGAATTTTCTGCTTTTAATCTGTCTCGACACTGGAGGGACCAACAGAGCTGCTGAAGGCTACAGAGAAACTGAGATGAGGGCTGGGAGGTGAGTGGAGGATAAATGATGGGTTTTATAATTCTTTCGAGTATTTCAAATGTATGTTATTTATAGGACACTTTAAGACATTATAATATACACGTCTGTTAATTAATTTATAATGTAGCATTTATTGGTATAAACATTGCCCTTTTGCTTTTTTGTTATTGGGCATCCTAAATGATGAACATTTTTGAAATGTTTGTACAGGTTGTTTGTTACCTATAGTCACTACTACTCAAATGTAAATAATTGCCTTATGTTTAGGTGCTTAAATTGTATTCCTTCATGATGGGTAATGAATACATCAATACTTGATTTACTCAATTGATTACATATCCTTGGAGAATTCCAAACTAATATTGCTGTGTGTCACTTTTTTTTTTTTTTTTTTTTTTTGCGGTAGGCGGGCCTCCCACTGCTGCGGCCCCTCCCGTTGCGGAGCACAGGCTCCAGACGCACAGGCTCAGCGGCCATGGCTCACGGGCCCAGCCGCTCCGTGGCATGTGGGATCCTCCCGGACCGCGGCACAAGCCCACGTCCCCTGCATCTGCAGGCGGACTCCCAACCACTGCGCCACCAGGGAAGCCCCTGTGTGCCACTTTTTATACTACTCCGAAGGGAAGGGAAGTGTCTGCTTACCTGGAGCTGGATACTGACTGCTCTCCATGAGTGCTCCTTTCTGGATGTAAAGTGATTTTGTAACATGGTATATGAAGAAAACGATTGAATTTGGAGTCAGCAAACCCAGATCTGCATTTTACCAGACTTATAACTCTTGTTATCTTGCTATATCTCTTGCCTTCAGGTTTCGCATGTATACAACAGAGATAATGTTACACATTATTATAAATATTATAAGCCACTTCCTGGTTCTTGGCCTGGAGTCTACCAAACAATTACTCTTTCACTATCCCCAAAGCCTTTCCCCAGAGGACCCTATTCAGGTCCATCATATCTGCATCTGTACGTCCACTTTGGTCTTCTTCCTATTCTCATCGAAGTAACTTTCCTAGGTACCCCATTTCCCTCCTGGAACTGCGGTCTTGATTCATGCAAGTTTCCTTTCTAGAGTATTTGTGTCTTGCTCATGAATTCAAGCCACGTGGCTAGAATCCTGCCATCTGCTAAGATAATTCCTGTCTTTTTCGACAGGCTCTGGTGCCTCCACTTCTGGATATTGATTTCCCCAAATTTCTCCATGGTTGTACTTCAGTCGTGTGCTCTGTCACGTTGCTCTGGTTTCCTGCTGTGGACTGTTTTGCCAGGACCGGAACTTGATGTTATATCACATTGCCTAAGTTTTCTCATCTGTGAAATGAGGCCAATAATGGTATTTATCTAATGAGAGTGAAGTGAGGTTGAAATGAATGAATCCACATAAATACCTAGTGGAATGCCTGCACAGCCATTGCTCACAGGTGCTCAATAAATAATAGTTATGCTTGCTGTTGTTGCTGTTGAAGTTCTTTGGGCAGTTTTTCTGAACTTCTCACTTGAGTCACGGCATGATTTTGCCCCACTGGCAGACTTTCTGCACTATAATTTTTAAATATATATTTTCCATAGGCTTAAAATTTTTTAAATAAAAATGTAAAGTAATTATTAGATCCAGGTTGCTTTGATAAACCATCTTATTTCACTGAGTTTAAGATGTCATTGGTTTTATGACACCATTATGTTTGGTAACACTAAGAAAAAGCACTGTCCATTGAACTATGATCTTCCATTAATTTTAAGAGGCAATTAAATTTTCTGATGTCAGAGATGTTAAAATGTCAGTATGTATCTTTGGAATCTTTGGATTAACAGATATTCTTTAAAATCATTCCCTAAGCAATATTTTTAGCACTATACATACTATCTCTAGCAGTTCTCAATCCCTCCTGCAATTTAATAACCACTTGCATTCTCATGACTCCCAGCCCTCTGTGTCTGGGAAAACCCCTGTCTTTAACTTCAGAAGAGTTCTGCTCATCAACCCGCTTGCCACCTCTGCATAGATACCGCCAAGACACCAGACTCGGCGTGTTCAAAATTAATTCTTTCTATTTCCCCTCATTTCTGCTCCTTAGTCTCTATTGCTTATCCTGATGAATAGCAGCCCCAGGCAGTAGCTGCCCAAACCTGAAAATTAGGCCTCATCCATGACTGCATCCTGCCCTTTATCCTTCCAACTCCTCAGTCTGCAGGTATTGTGGCTTCCATCTCTTTTAAATTGCTTCTAAATCACCCCGTCCACATCCTCACAGCTGCAAATTTAGTTTTGCCCCTCATTTATCCTTCTTGGTATTTCTGGGTCTAGCCCCCTCCAGAATGCCCTGCCTTCAGTGTGGCCACCTTCTCCTATCACCCATTCCACACTGCTGCCAGCAGACTTGTCTTCCCAAGTCCCAGATATGCTCTGTTTGTGCTTCTTTATATAGAGATTCAGTGGCTCCATATTACCTTCAGCGTAAAGTCCCAAACCCTCAGCATACCCAGGCCAATACCTTGTTTGATCTCACCCAGGCCTGCTCTAACCCCAGTCTCCTTCTCACTCATCAGCGTCCTCCCCAACACACACCCACTGCACTCCTTTCTTTAGCCATGTCAATCCCCTCACCTGGCCCAGAATGAGTTGTTTCCTCTGGTGCACTCCTTTGCAGTAGCTTCCTTTCTCTCCCATCCCTCTCCCTGCCACCTTCTCCCATCCCCCTCTTTCCCACTTCTCCTTCCTTCTTCCCCTTTATCTTTCTCAGTTGTTGCCACTTCTAAGGAGCCTTTACCATACTTAGAGCTGAGGTAGGTGTTGCTGCTTTGTGCTTCCAGAATCTCTTATGTTTACTGTAACTGTAACTGGTACTGTATTTCTAGGTTATATTTGATTACCACTCGCCTGTCTCCCAGTACAGCTTCTTGTAGGAAGCTACTTTAGTTTTATATGTCTGTCTAACAAATCACTGCAAACTCAGTCATTTAAAATAATCAAGCATCTCTCTTGGTTCTGTGGGTTGACTGGGCTCAGCTGGAACATTCTTCCTTGAGGTCTGCTTTGGATGTAGTCAGATGACAGTTTGCATCATGTGAAGGCTATACTGGACCAGATGTAAGATACTCCTTCCCATCTTTGGTAGTGATGGTGGCTGCTGGCTGTGAGCTCAGCTGAGTCTGTCTACCAGAGCACCTCCATGTATACCATCCATGTGGCTTGGGCTTCTCTCAGCATGGCAGCAGAGTTCTTAGAAAGAGCCCTCCAAGAGTGAGCGTTCCAAGAGGCCCAAGAAGAAACTTCTGGTCCCCTGAAGATCTGGACTCAGAACTTCCAGAACATCTGCTGTATTCTAGTGGTCAAAGCAGTCACAGAGCCCACCCAGATTTCAGGGAGAAAGAGTGGATTCCACCCACTGATGGGTGTGGCAAGATCACATTGCCACAGAACACGTGGGATGAGAGATGTTGCTGTGACCATCTTGGGAAACACAGTGGGGTGTTAACTTTGAGCTCTGTCTTCCCAGCGTCAAGCACTGGGCCTGACACACAGTAAGTGCTAACAGTCCCCTAAACAGAATAATATGCTGATGAAAGGCATGGCCTCTGAAGCCAGATCTGCCTGGGTTGGTATCCAGGCTCTTCCACTTTCCTAGCCCTGGGATCTTTGATGAGGTGTGCCTCAACGGTCATAGTGGTAAAATGCAGGTAGACTCCACCTCATAGTGGGCTCATGAGGAATAACCAGGTTAATATGCATAAAGGCCTTAGGACAGTGCCTGGCACAAGCGCCCAAAGTTAGCCACTATCACAAGGAGGAAGGAGAGGAGAAGGGCTCACTCCTGCAGTGTCCCCCCTCCTCCTGTCCTAGTTCAGACCTTCCAAGTCTGTTCTCTTCTGTTGGAAACCAGTGGGCGATACCTGGCTAAGCCCCATGTTACCATGGTGATTAAGTTCCTACATATGATACCCTATTTTGGCAGCCTAGAATATTCCTCTAGTGACATACATAATACTGCCAAATGTCTTGAGATTTGTTCAGTGCATGCTATATTTTTATTATCTACGTCCTTGTTTCGAAGTACTCAACTTCGAACTTCCTCAGGGGCTAAGATCCTATCTTATGCTGTCTGTGCACGACTGCCTTAGAGTCTCTCACGGTACCAGAGATACACCAGGCATGGAGTAGAGACTTGTAATTAACATCTCATATTATTGACATGCTGCTAATTAAAGAACATTTATAAAGAAAATTCTACTTATCCCAATTTAGTAAAAAGTTAGTTCTTGGGATTTTCCAAGAGAAAAAGAGGTCATGGGACATCACCCCTAAGGAAAGCCAGAGTCATGTGTTCAGTTCTGTTTCCATGGTCTCCAAGAGAGGCGCGTCTCCTTGCTGGTATCCCTGCTCACACCTGGGCTCCTGTGTTGGCTCTTTAGCGAGAGAGTCCATGAGTGGAAACATGTAGTGTTTGGCAATAAAAGGTTGCCCCCTGAAATGGCACTCAACCTCAGCTGGATATCTTTTAAATAACTTGTGCATGAACATTTTCTTAAACTCAGTTTCTCCAGGAGTTGTAAACACCCTGAAATTGTATGCTAGATTTTATGTGCATGTGTAAAAACATATTTCTTCAGAGAAATCCCATGGTTTTCATGAGGTTCTCCTTAGTGATTCCTAAGAAAGAAAAAGTTAGGAACCACTGGTTATGAAAACATGGGCAGAATCCACAGATCCTTGACACATCCTGGAAGTTGTTTTCATCTGACCAAAACTTTAATGGTGTATTTACTTACTACTTCCCTTGCCTTTAGCATAAAACTGGAGGGCAGCATTTACAAAAATCCCATAAAATCCATTAGTGGTATTTCCCTATCCTAGTGGTCTGGACTGTGGTAAACAGGAATTTATTGCAGTGTAATATTGGTCTAAAATTAAGACCTCGGGAATTTATGGGTGGAGTGTATGTCTCTGACTATATACTTCTCTTTAAAAGAATGTGGGGACATAAAAATATTAAGAGAGACAACTCCAGATCATATCAATTAAAAAGAAATTTATTTTCTTCCAATACAAACACACACATAAACACACACACACCATATGCAGCCTTTTTTCCTAAAATACATATTCTCTGATAAAGTGCCACAGAATTATTCATTATGTTTTTAAAGTGTTCTCAGTATATGTGATTTACAGGGAGACAGATTTATTTAAAAATGATCAGAGGCCCATAGATTCTGTTAATTCAGAGAAAACCTTGTAATTACTTACCAGAGAAGCCTATCTGTATTATCTTCAGAGGCAGAATTCCTGGGGATTTTAATCTTTAGACAGCTTCTCTGGTTCAGGAACCAAATATAATTGCAAGTCAGTTCCCAAGTGTTTCCTTGTAATTAAGACCCACTATTTACAATAATAACAGTGATAATTATAATAGTAGCTTTTTATTGAGCACCTGCTATGTGCCAGGTTCAATGCTAAACATCTCAGTATTATATGCAATCCTTTCTATATGCCATAATATCATTCAGCAATTGCTTCCTCAGACTTAGGCAAGGATGGCATTGAATTTCCTTCTTTTTAACAGAAGTTGATTACTGGTATAATAAAACACACACACATCTATGGTAGTGTCTCCAATGGATAGTTGAATCCTCCAGGTGGTATGGTGATTTTCTCCAGGACTCTTATTTTCTTAACTTTTATTGAGTATCTACTGTCTTTTAGACATGGTGCTGGGTTCTAGATTATGAAAGCAAGTAAGATAGGCATTGTTCCCACACTCAAGTAGCTTATATTCTAATTGGGGTAAAACACAGCATGTAACATGAGTGTGCATTTATGGACAAGTTGGACATTTCAAGCTGTGAGGCTAGGTCAAAGTTATTGTATGCTGCTCTTCAATGGACAAGAACAAATGAAGTTGTTTTCTTTGAACTCCACCACTTTTGGAGAATGTGTTGTCATTTCTTTTATTAGGTATGTGAGAAATTCATTCAAATTAGTGCATCCTAATTGGTTCCCACTGCTGAGTAAATGCTTGTAAAGTTCATAGGGAGTATTGTTACCCATTAGATCCTGGGGTTCACTGTGAATGAGAAGCAGAAAAAGGGCCTGTAATTTTGAGTTAATCTTGCTGGCTTGGTGGTAGCTGTGGTCATGGTAGACCAGAGTTCCTTTTGCTGCAACAAAAGACTGTTTTTTCTGAAAACATGACTGCTCCTTTTCTAAACATTTCTTACTCAAAACAACATATATGTTGGAGTTAGGCCTGGGGGAAAAAATTAACACATAAGTAGGTGATAGCAAAAGAGATTGATGGTAAGCCTAGAGCTGTTTCTCCGATTGAAGCTTTGAAACTACCTCCTTAAAATTACCCTGGGTCCTTGCTAAAAATGTAGATTTTGATGTCCCACCTAAAATCTCAATTCCAATTGCAGGGATTCATAATCCAAAATATGCATTTTCATTATAGGAGTGGCTTCCCAGACTAGGGAAAATGAGGACATATCCCTGAAAGATTCAGCATGGTGGCATGGAAACCTCATCTTACAAAGTTCCAGGAGAACTAAGTATTCAGCCCCACATAGGCAGCAAACTAGCAGGATGTCTTTAGGCTGAATCATTTCAATTATCTGGCTTCGGTTTCTCAGTCCTCTCCCCCTGCCTCCTCCTCCAACCATCCCCATTAAGTTGTATCAAAACATGACACTCTGATAAAGAAAGATGAGTAATTAGGCAGTATTTTTCACAAACACAGTGTCAGATGAGGAAAGATTCTTCAGCCAATCAATTAGTATTCAGTGAACACATCATGTGGGAGATGTGAGAAATGGATAAGACAAGGTCAGTGTTTTCAAGAGCTTACCATCTGCTTTTTGAAAATAAATTTCATTGAAGCCAAGATAAATAATAGAATGCTGAAATGGTTAATACACACAAGCACTATATGAGATCAGAGTCAGTCCTCAGCAAGGGTTGTCCAAAATGACATCATCAAAGCAGACTTCAAATGAATTAACTGGGTTTAAACTGTTGGAAAGTTCTAATTAGATATTCTAGACAAAAGTTCAGGAAGTTGTGATTTGGTTCTCAAAAGAGAAAAAAAAAAAAATAAATGTAGTGTGGAAAGAGCACTCTTAAGTCAGCAGGCCACAGTCTACCAGCTGTAGAAAACTTGAAAGATTATTACTCTAACCTGCCTGGTCATTATGTCTGTTAATGGTAAACTATACCTATGACATTTTACCTGGAAGAATCTGTCCTTGGTTGCTGACTGTGAGAAAGTCAATATTTACTGCTAGGCAACTAGCAGCAGAAAAGAATAGGAAGGTGTGGTCTACAGACCACTCAGGGCACAGATGGTGGCGGAAGTCAGGGAGAGGATCCATCCTGGCCTCCCAGGAAGGCCTTCGAGTGCCAAGATTTCACCCCAAATCATTGCCCATTCCTCTGGATTATGCTGCAGAAGCTGAATTGCCAAATGCCACCACTGACTACCTGGAATGAGTCCCTCTGAAGAAGTCTGAGAAACTCACATGGGAAAGTATACTCAGGCAGAGCAGAGGATAGATCATGGTGTAAACCATCTGTTGTCCAAAGGGCTAGGGTTTTCCAAACAGGGGGCAACTGATTTTGCAATAGAGACTAAAAGAAGCCTAGAAGAAGGTAGCATTTTCAGAGCTTGCTGTGAAAACAAATACTTAAGCAAAATTGGAAACTGGGGGTATCTATACGAGGGAACCTCCTGTAAGATGCTTAATTCCTAGGATACCTAGCATCTGCTTTTGGATGTTCACTTCTTCCTCCCTTCTCTGGTTTCTAACAAGGAAAGATTTTCCCTAAACGTTCCTGGCCTCTTGAGCCTACTCACTCCCTTACTCTTCCTCCAGAGAAGGGAAGGAGTTGTCAAGATGCTGAGCTGGAGTAAGGAAATCCATAAGTACAGAATAGCCCCCTCCCTCTCTTCCTCTCGACAATTAGCCTGCTCACAAGAGGATGCATTCGGCCTGGTCCTTATGCTCCACGTTTGACAGGGACAGACCCCCGATGTCAGGAAGCTTGTGGTTGTTCAGTGCTGCCAGGGCTTGGGGGTGTAAGGCTCATTCTGGGGTTCACTGATAGGAAATCCACTGTGATCCCATCTCTAAGCCACATCCTCCAATCTAATTTTTGTCAGCATAAAGCAGCTATTTTGATCTCCACATGCCTAACTTCCTTGTTTATCTCAATTGTTTCAAAATTGGGCAGGAAAAATATTATTTACTGGGCCACAGCTAACTTGCCGTATAGGAAAAGTTATGTTTCACATATAGTTTTATGTTATTTTACTCATTTTTATTGTAATTCACTGAGGTGGGATGCACGGGCAATAAACCGTGTCAAGGTGTTGCGATTCTGGCCTCACATCTCTCTGTCCACTGACTCCTGTGCAGAGGGCAGCTTCCTACTAGGAGTTAGTGGTGGTCCTTGGCCAAGCTGAAAGAGGTAGCGTAAAGAAGCAATAATTCATGGTCAATGGTTCATGAAGTTTGTAAGCTAAAACCTCTCCTTTCCCATGTATACCAGGAGAAGGTAAACTTGAGGGAGGGAGAGGGAAGGCATTGGGGTTTCTGTAGTGTCTGTACCTTGGAAGGTTTTGAAAAGTTTTGAGAAGAGAATCAACACTGTGTACATTTATTCTAACATCTCCAGAAATTTAAAAATAAACTTAGCTTTGGGTTTTCAGGAATGGTAACCGTTACAGGGCATTGCCATCTTTGCTTGCCTAGTTTCCCAGCTTCCACGACAATTTATAACCACGTTGCTACCATCTAAGAGAATTCCAATAAAAATCTGGTTTGAGTGCAGAACTTCGAAGGTTGAGAGGGCTGATCTACTTATCTTCTGAGTGATGCAGGCCACAGGCACCTCTAAAAGTTTTTAAGGAAAAAGAGGACTCAAGATCAAATCCTGACAACTTCCATGTGAATTAGGGTACTTCACTATAATAGACTGAGTCATGGATTTGGAATTATTCCTTGATGAGTTGAAATCCCAGCTCAGCCACTAGGTAAGTATATAACCCTGAGCAGCTTCCTTAACTAACCTCAGCTTTACTACTTTTTTAAATCTGTCAGATTGGAATAGCATTATCTCTTATAGGAAAATAGTCCACGTGAAAGTGAATTGCATGTATAAATCCTCAATACATATTAGTTAAATAAGACACCAGAAAGAGTCACTGAAGATTCTTCTCAGACCTGGAAGAGTCTTTAGTGACCATCCTGTCCTTCATCTCAAGGGACAGAGGATGGATAACAGTGATGGGGTCTGAGGTTTTATAACATTATAGAGATTCAGTCCTGGAAGTTATTAATACATGACAATATCTACTCCAATGCCCTCATTTAAGAATCTTAGGTCCACAGATATTAAGCAACTTCTGGTAGACACACAAATCAGAAAGTCTGGAATTGGGCTGAGACACCAGAATATTCCATCCTCGTTAATGCTTTCCCATGATTTTGTGCTTAAACCTTTATCCTGTGGTTAAAACAGAAGCAGAGGCAGAGGAACGTGGCATCCCTGATGAGTGAAGAAAAGTCCCAGAATTCTCTCCCCAGATTTTACCGTTGCCAAAGCCAAAGTCAACACAGTGTAGAAATTCCTTTTGTAGGACAGATGAGAAATGTCCCCTGATCACCCCCACCCAAGGCTCTAGGATTTACAGATCAAACACTTGAATGAACATCATTGGAAGTCAGCCAGACTATTGAATTCGCAAACAGGTTTGTCCCTAGAATGTGGATTCTTTTCTTTTATAGGATCATACTAGGGATAATTATACAATAATTTAAAGCCATTAGCCCATTTTATCATTAGGAAAATCAAAACAATGCACGGGATATAAGTTAACAGGGGTCTTGCCGTTTCTTAGACCGCAGGAGCTGATATATTTTCAATACAGTGTTTTAGATGAGTAGCAGAGAGACTTGTATATGACCTTTGATTCAAAATTCCTACCATGCTGGGCATTTATATTACCTTTATGTCTCTGGGAAATGTCCACAATTGTAAGACAGTTAGGTGAAACACCCTCACTTATCTGTGGGTACCAAAAGATTTATGCAGTTCCAAGGAGTCTGAGACTCAGAACCCAGAGTGTTCTCCATCACTGGAGATGGAAATAGTGATAAATGGGTGACATCACCCTAACTTCTACCAGATGCTGTATGGTGTGAACCCAATTGTCAGACTCTTCTCTTGGTGCCTCTTGGGATTTGAAACCATCAGGTTCTAAATTTCACCTATCTTGTTTGTTCTGTCTGATCCATAATCCTGATAGAAAAGTCCACAAGCTGGCAGGAAGAGGCAAGAAGCCGCATACCCAAGCTAAGTGCTACAAACGTTTTCTCACTATACTCTCTGGCCAACTGCAATGGAATGTTGTCAACTTCTGTCATTCAATCCCCTGTATTTGCTTATACTCACAGTAAGTAGACTTCCATTTTTTTCCAGGCTTTGATCATTTTCACATTATTATGAACTGTGACAGGAATACCAGACAATCAGATTTCAAACCTGTCAGCCCACAACATTTTATTTCCAATCTATGATCCTTTTACCAGCTCTTCCCACTTCTGGGTGTCAGGCAGGTGATGCATCTATTGACTGAGCATGAGTTCCCTGGAGGTACCATTTAGTTCTTTGTTAAAGCATGGCTCTCATCTCTTTTGGGTTCCTGGGCAAGTGTCTGTCTGTGTTAGGTTTTGTTTTGTTTTGTGTGTGTGTGTGTGTGTGTATGTGTGTGTGAAGTGGAAAAATAACAGTACTAAGCCTGCCTGTTCAGGAAAGAGCAAGTGCCAACTCATCCTCGGAGAAAAGCAGATCTCAGGAGAAAATTGTCCTTGGATTCAGTGGTCATCATTGGGAGCATCTCAGATTTTCAAAGCTTCACAAGATCAAAATATCACAGCATGATTCTATGTTGTACACACACAGATGATGATTTCCACCTACCAAAACACAGGATAAGCAATATTATCTAAGTGTACTTGCTACAGTTTCATCCCAAATGAAGATTAAAAAAAAAAAAACACTTGTGTATATGTGTGTGTGAATTAAGCCATTCTAAATGATGGTAAGACCAACGTCTCCAGTATACACTGGAAATTTCTTGACATTTGAATTTTGTAAATAAGAAAAATGAGAGATTTAGAGATTAATATATAGCAGCCAACTTCAAATTGTGTGCATTAAAGACATTAGGAGAGTAAACAACTGACATGTACTATCACTAATATTTCCTAAAGATGGGACATTTTTTTTCTTTTTTAAAAAATTATTTATTTATTTAAATTTTTATTTTATATTGGAGCATAGTTATTTAACTATGTTGTGTTAGTTTCAGGTATACAGCAAAGTGATTCAGTTACACATATACAGTATCTGGTACATATATACAATGGAATATTACTCAGCCACTAAAAAGAATGAAATAATCCCATTTGCAGCAACATGGATGGACCTGGAGATTATCATACTAAGTGCAGTAAGTCAGACAGAGAACAACAAATATCATATGATATTGCTTATATGTGGAATCTAAAAAAAAAAAAGATGGGACATTTTTATACCAAAAATGGTAGGAAATACACAATAATAATTGTTTAAAGTAAATGCATTTGACTTTCTGAACACTATTTTATTGTTTTCATTTTGTCAGGGATGGCTTAAAATTTAGACATGGACCACAAGCAGACCTATGCTTCAGAAACACTATATATTTTCTCCATTCATGACAAAACTAAATTTCCACCCTCAAAATTGAAACCAAAACAACATTTAGAGAATGACCATTTTCACCTCTGCTGATTCAAGGGAAGTTATGCAATGACATTTGCGATTACTTTAATTAGCTAGTAAAACACATTTGACTCTAAAGGTATCATTAAAAATTCCCCTTTGTAGTCTAATCTAGTTTCAGAGCCTACACTCGCTTTTCTGAGTTCTCTTTCCTCTCACAAATATGTTTTTTTTTGAAAAATGAACTTGTTTGGCTTAGAAAAATAAGAGAATACCTGATCAGTTCTTACTCTTTCTACTTAAAAACAGGTTTATTTTCTGGGGAGCAGGGACCAATGTATTCCAAATTTGTTCTTCTTTCCTCCAAGGGAATGTAAATTTGGTGTCTAAACAATGTGGCCAGGCTAAGGGGAAACTTGCAGCTAGAACTGAGCCCAGTGCTTTGAAAATTCCCTCCTCCTTGGTTTTCCCCTGCATCAGCTGACATTTTTAGGGACAGAGCTCCTGATCTTTCAGGAATTATAGGACCCAAAGGACTGCAGGCAATTTCTTTGACTAGTAGAACCTCTTTATAGTTTCATAGCTGGGACCTGTTCTTTAAAAAAAAAAAAAAAAAAAAAAAAAATCATCTTTTGCACTTTTGCAGTGGTTTCATTTGGCAGAAAATAGTTCTTCCAGATTTGTTACAAATTACCCATGGAGATAAACAGATTGAGGGCATTTTATTTGAAATGCTACTTTTCAAGTTTCTCAGCTTGGGCTGGTGCTTGTAGGAGACAAGGTAGCTAAATAAAAGTTTGAGAAATGGATGTACAGGCCAAGACCCTAGGAGGTTTAAACATTTAAAAAAATGTTTTTAGTATTCTCATATCCAGTTCATTTAAAATACTGCCATTGGATCCAAACATTTGTGGTGAATTCTCTTATAAATGCATCAGACAATGTGAAATTTCAAGCTTTTCATTTGAAATTTAAAAAAAGGCTAAAATCAGGAGTGATAAAGTACATTCTCACACACCAGGATTATCATTTTTATATCACATTTGCTCTTCATTAGAAAACAAGCTATCTTAGCCAATAAAATAGTTCATGGTTAACCCTTGCCTCTGTTTGTCCTTTGATTTTTTTGTGGGATTTTTGAGATCTTGAGTGATTTCAGTCTTTCAATTTCCTCAAATTATCAAGGAATTGAGTCACACATCAAGGACCCAAGTAAAACCCTGTGCTTCTGTTGTAACTTAGCATTGTAATGATAACGAAGGGAGAAGGTGGATAGAGATAAAATATGGAATGTCAGAACCCAGACATCACAGCCCAAATTACACAAACATCTCTAAGTTAACATACTCTCTTTTTTGTTAGTAAATGCTTCACTCCTCCTTTGCATTTACTCTATTCATGGTGCAGATAGTTGAAGGTAAAATATTGTGCAAGTCATCATGTCAGCTGCCCAAGGCATCTCTGTTCTTGGGAATAAACTTCATAATTTTAATACTGACAGTGGGCATGTATCGAGTGCTTTTATGGTACCTGGCACTTACTCAATTCTTTGTATGCATAAAATAAATTAATCCTCACAATTCTATTATCAATAGTTCCATTTTACAGATGAGGAAACTGAAGTTCAGAGAAATGAATATCATGTGGGTATCCTCCACCCAGGAGGTAGACCAGAAGAGACTTTGAAATATATAGTTTTGACTTTTGTGCTCGAGTTGAGGTCGGAAGAAGTTGCCTGTCTCAGAAAATATATATACTGACACCAGTTTTTCCATTTATATTTCTGAAGGCTTCTAGGAGCATGGAGATGAGTGGGAAAATATAGCGAGCAAGGTAGGCAGAGAGAACTATGGCCTCAGCACTCTACATGCTCTGCCTCCCTTCCAGCGCCTCCCAGCTAGACAACTCATCTCCCACACATTTTTTCAGACTGATCTCAGGCTAGCATCGTTCAGGAGAACTCCCTGTCTCATCAACTCAACCCTCGCTACTCTGCACCTGCCTTGTTTGAACCATAGTCTCAAACTATACTTGGTGTGTGGCTTCAGAAACAGCTTCTTGTTTAGTTTACATCACTTCTAATTTGCGGTCAGAAAATATGTTCCTTAAGAGTAGATGTCAGGGCTTCCCTGGTGGCACAGTGGTTGAGAGTCCGCCTGCCGATGCAGGGGCCATGGGTTCGTGCCCCGGTCCGGGAGGATCCCACATGCCGCGGAGCGGCTGGGCCCGTGAGCCATGGCCGCTGAGCCTGCGCGTCCGGAGCCTGTGCTCCGCAACGGGAGAGGCCACAACAGTGAGAGGCCCACGTACCACAAAAAAAAAAAAAAAAAAAAAAAAAAAAAAAAAGGAGTAGGTGTCAGATCTTCTATTTCCGTTGCCTTCACCTGCCCCCAACCACTCTCCCCAATGCTTAACCTTGCCTTAGAGCAGTAATTGTGAAATACGTACTTTCTTCTGTGTGATTATTCTAGATCTCAGCCAAAAGGAATGGGTTTGAGTTCTGGCAAAATGAATATGTGCTATAATTTAATTTTTCCATTGGAAGTGTAAGGAAATAACACATCTTAGATGATCTTTTAGAAAAGGCAGGCAATGTTCTGGCTTTTTGTGGGAACTCTGCAAAAGGCAGAATACTCTCCACCCAACAAAGAATGAAGAGGCACCTGTTTTTTTGGAACAGTTTTCTTATTCAGAAACCTATTGAAAAACAACTTGTACAAAGTCATTAAGTCAACACGAATTGAAGGTTTTCAAAACTTCTGGGCTTAGGCCTATCACTTTGTGAATTTAGAAAATTCATTACCATTTTTAATCTTCTTTTATGTGAAAAATCCAGGCAAATTTAATCAACTTTCTCCCTTTGTCTCCCCCTGGCCCACTACTAAAAAGAGAAATTTTTTTTTTAATTAAAAGAAAAGAAAAGAAAACACTCCTTGCTACCAGTTTCTGAGCCAACAGAATACTCAAACAAAGAATATCAGTATTATGAAATACTAAAAAAGGGGTTTTACATTCTGGGATGAGTGTTAAAGCTTCTGCTTTACTTCTAAATAAAGTTGAGCCAGGACTCATGTAATTAATCTGCTGAGTTTCCTGAAGATATCCTCTACTATCTGGGGAAAAAAAGTATTTCCTCTATCAAAAGCATTTTTAGTAGCTCTTCTAGTGAAAACAGAATGGTCAGTTTTATTTCCCAGTCCAATGTGCCAAGATTGCTGGGAAAGTTTTTTTCTCATTGTTTCAGCATTAAGTCAACATTTGAAAAATGGATACTTTTTTTTTTTTAATTCAAAGGATTAATATTCAGGTCATGGGTAATAGAAATCTCACCAGCTTTGGTGCATTGGGCTTATGAAATTGAAACAAGTGGCTCTATTCATTATTAATAAAAATATATAGATGTGTTTAAACTAAATATCGAAGTCCTGGTTGAGTTTTAGGGACCAAGTGACTCTGTGATATAAGGCCCCCTTGCTGCCCTTTTATGATTTTCTGCAAAGCTCTTCACACAATTTACAGCCTTGTAATCAGTGGGGTCCTATAGATCAAGGTGTAAGGAGGGTAAAATATGTTTTGTTAAACAAAAATTGTGAAACACTCCATTGTGGCGTGTAAATTATTATTTCTTCCCTACTTTTCTGCTTTCAGATTTATAGCATTTATCTGACACTGTTTTTGTATAGAAGAAAATCCAGTTATTTACATGTATTTAAAAGAGAGCCGTGGTGTAAAAATATCTTCACTGAGTTATTAAACCCTTGAACCCAACAGTACAGTTTTCTCTGAGGAATGTGGTGTCTGTTAGTTGTTAGTACATTAAAAAGAAGTATCTCCACAATGTATTTGTATAGGAATTAGCAAGGTAATGGGTATGTTTGTTAAATGCATCACATAACTAAATAGTTAACTTATTTTTATTGCAAAGAAAACTGGACAGGACAAACAACAAACTTTTCACTTGTGAACCTATTACTTTAAAGTAGGAAAACAATTTTTCCATATTTGTCAAACCTTATTTGGATTCACTGAAAATCAGGTAAATTATTTGCCCAGTGCTCTACATTATTGGATCCAAATGTTTGGAAATGTGATTAATTTTAGGCTTTGCATATATAAATCATAAAATACATGAAAAGAGTATTTTCTTGTTAATCCAACATTCTGGATCTCTTCCTAACATGGGATGCTGTATTGACATTAACTTGAATGGGTGCCACTGGTTGGGAGTTAGATAAGAAATGGGAAAGGGGAAATTGGCAAAGAGATCTTCATTGTCATGAATTAATATTTAAGAGATGGTTATGACGAAACAAGTCTGTCAGAGTGTGAGAGGACTAACACTAAAAAGAAAGTATTTTCAATTACTTCAGAATTATTTCACATTATTAATTAATAGTAATACTACATACATCAAAATATCCTTTGTTAAGTCTGTCTTCTCTGTTAGGCTAAGTACCTTACTTGCATTATCTCATTTAATCCTAGTAAATAATTCTATAAAACAAATATTATTCTCCCATTTTGCAGTGAACAAACGAAGTCTTACATTTCTATAAATCATTCTCCATAGGTTTGCTTCTTTTTTTTCTTTTTAAATTTTAATTTACTTTTACTCTTTAAATTGAAGTGTAGTTGATTTACAATGTTATATTAGTTTCCAGTGTACAGCATAGCGATTCATTTTTATAGATTATACTCCATTTAAAGTTATTACAGAATAATGGCTATATTTCCCTGTGCTGTACAATATAACCTTATTGGTTATCTATTTGCTTCATAATAGTTTGTATCTCCTAATTCCATACCCTTATTTTGCCCCTCCCCTTTCCCTCTCCTCACTGTATCCAGTAGTTTTGTTTTCTATATCTGTGAGCCTGTCTAAAAGCATAGACGTTTCAATAAATGATGCTGGACATCCACATGCAAAAAATAATGAATCTAGTCACAGACCTTACACTTCTCACAAAAATCAATTCAAAATAGATCATAACCTGCTGTATTTCCATAGTGTAGCGGTTATCACGTTCGCCTCACACGCGAAAGTTCCCTGGTTCGAAACCGGGCAGAAACAAAATAGATCATAGATATAAATGTAAAATGTAAAACTATAAAATTCCTAGAAAATAACATTGGAGAAAATTTAGGTGACCTTGGGTTTGGTGATGACTTTTTAGATACAAAATTAAAAGCATGATTTATGAAAGAAATAATAGATAAGTTGAACTATTTTTAAAACACTTTTATTGGAGTATAGTTGATTTACTATGTTGTGTTAGTTTCAGATGTAGGTGTGCTTCTGAATGGAGAAGGCCAGAACTGCCCCTTGTCAGAGCCTGAGTTGTTCATTGTCGTCCTGCCACAGCTTTGTCCTCTGAACTTCATCCCCACATGATCCTGTTGTTTGGCATTTTTTCCAAATTTTTCTAATAAACAAAACTGGTTTAACTTTTGTTGTTGCTTCTAGAAATTCACCTAAGAGTCTTTACATTTTTCAATGGAACAATTCTTGTTAATATTTAACATTAGTGTCCTTTCTTTTCAGAAGATAAGTTATCTGACTGGGGGTCAAGCTTTCCAAAATTTATGTGAGTTCAGTTAAATTATTCTTGAAAGTAAATTGGAGTAAAGTGGAATCTCTGGTTAATTTTACAAGATAAGGCAGGAAGGGGCTTTGGATCAATCAAGTATTTGCTCTTCTTCAGTTCCAGTCATTGTGCTGGGCAATTTATTTAAACTTCAGAAAAAGCTGGTTAGAATGGCTACGTGAATCCCATTCAAGAGAAAACTTAGATTCAGAAAAATAGGCTTGAAGCTGCCTACATGAGGCTAAACCAAGATCATCTGATAGTGGGGCCCCTTCTGTCTCATGTTCTCCTTCAAAGCAAACCCAAAGACACGTATATCTTAGATTATTTATCTTTTTGTCCCTTGGGCCTTTTCAATGTCTTGTCAATCCACTCAGCACTTCAAGCATTGCAATCTTGCTTTCTTAATAGATGAGGCAAATACCAAGAGTTTATTACACGGGAAGGATAATAATGATTGATAACATTAGTATTCAGGAATTGATTTCACAAAACTAATACACTTCTTCCTTTTGGTTGAAAAGTTATTAGAAATCTAAAGGCCTTGCTGAACAAAATGTTGGAAAGATAGAAGTGTTTTTATAATTAAGCCATAGTGCTTTGATTTTATGTTAAATAATTTAGTGAAAACTGAAATGCAATATGTACCAAAATGAATCTTTTTTCCCAGTGCTATAGCCTATCATATTTCATGTCTGTTTAACTTTGAGACATTGAAAGAAAATGAACAGAAATGCAAATATACTCTGTAATGATTATGTTTTTCTTTTTCTCCATATATTCTCTGCCTCTCCATAAAGACAACATAATTTCATTAATTAACACAAATGGTCATAAAACACACCACTTGCCAGTGTTATTCCCATTTAATGTTTCTATGATGTTGCGTAATGTGAAATTTTTGCACAGCAATACTCAGCCAGGACTGTCAACAGCTGAATTACCATGTGTTGGCAGTATCTGTTAAAACTCAATCAGTGTACATCCTGTGAATAAGATGTGTGAAGCATGTAATAAAAGAAAGATGACCTATCCTAGATAAAATACATTTACTTCTCACTTCTGCTGTTAGTAATAGAATTTAGCCTATCTTACAGTAATTTAAATCAGTGCCCTAAGGCACTGAATAATTAGGTATTTCCCTACCTCATAACAAAAGGCCCTGACATATTTTTCTTCTGTTCATTCTGTGCCTTTTGCTATTTTATCGTTTTTGTTAAAAAAAAAAAAAAAAAAAAAAAAGCCTTAAAAGGGGATAGAATGAAATGGTTTGGTTCATATAAAGCTTATAGAAGCCATTTATGAAATCATTGTCCCCAGAGTTAGCATGAATCCTGTTTACCTCAAATATCATTACCCTCTTTGCCAGGAACACTGACAAGCTGAATAAATATATAAAGGGGGAATCTTGGAAGTGGGTAGACAGACTGGTGACTCATGAAGGGGTCAGAGCCTTTGCTATTTTCTTAGAAACAGATCTCTTTCCTTGGCTGCCATGGGGAGGAAGTGATGATGGAGAACGGTCAGTTCCAGAGCGACGTGGTGGAGGCAGCTGGAAGGTCAAGGGTTAAACATGTGCTATCTCAGCTATGCTGGGTGCAATAACAACATCAGGCACCAGAGAATGATCTATCAGGGCAATTAGTCAAACAGGCCTTGTGGTAGCCCAGATAGGTCTGGCTCTGTTTGCATCTGTTTATCAGTCTGAGATAAGAATCCTGTGAACCTTTTTGTTACCTTGAGAAAGTAGACACCTGGAAGGTAAACATAAGACAACAGTATCTTTAAAAATTGATTTTGAAAAATGACTACAGCTCCTAGATAGGATTAAATAATCTTTATTTCTGTCTGTTAAAAAGAAGATGAAAAAGAATTTCTTTGCTTGTTTTTTTTCACCTACTTCTTAGTCTATTATCCCAAGAGCAGACATTACAGAATTGGACTTCTTTTGATCAGATATGGAACTTGACCCAGAAGCCCTAGGAAGTGGGGAAGATAATTTAGATTACTGTGGTTTTTCTTTTTTCCCCAAGATTTTCCTGTAAATGCCACGCTTTGCTGTAGTTCATAAACTGACCTAAGCAATTAAAACATTTGTCTGTCTTCGTTCACATTGGCCTGATTTCTCATCTGATTTCAAACTCCTAAAGGACACTGACAAAATCTTTCTTTTGTCCTGATGTGATCATACCAAGTCACACAAGAGTCAGAAATTTTGAAGGGGATTTCATAAGAACTATCTTATGAAATTGATCTGTAAATTTAATTGTAGTAAAAAACAGAATTGGAACTTTTCCAGGTGATAGTGAAGATTTATTTTGAACAACAATTTGCTATGCCCTGAATATGCATAGTCACACCTCTGTACCTTTGTTCATGTGTTTCCCTGTGACTACAATATTATTCTATTTCTGTCCACATTGCAGTGAAACTGGATTCTCCCCAAAGAATATCCAGAAGAGGAACATGCCTAAGTCTTCAACAGCAGCAAGACAATTGATGGGGGATTTTTGTACATCTTTCCTAACCCAATTTGGACTTAATTTATGATCTAATGGTCCCATCTGTTGTTACAATTTCTGGTTATCTTCAGATCTAGTTTCTTAAGTAGTACACACATTCCATTTTTCCAGGACAGCAAAGCATACTTGAATAAGAAGAGATTCTTTCTTCCAACTTCTCATTTATCCTGCCCTAAGAAAAGTCAAGCCTAGGAGTTAGCTACCCAGATGTGTGCAAGAACCATTTTTATTTCTGTGACAGAAGCTATCTATGTGACTTTGGGGAATTTATTTAATCTCTCTGAACTGCACTTGTTCTCCATGTATAAATTGAGAATAAAGGTAGGAGCTATTTCATGGGGTTCTTGTGTGGAATCAATGAAAATGCATGCAGGGATGCCTCACATGGTGCTTAGAATAGAGGAAGCACTGTATAAATGGCCCTGCTGTACCCACCATGCAGTACCTGTTTAGCAGATCCATTGACCTAGAGGTAGATGAACTGCCTTATGCTGTGGATATTCTAAACCCAAATTTACACTATGGCAAAAATAACATGGTTTCTATAATAATTAAGATTATTTTACCAGATTAAAATTTTAAAACTTTTTCTAATAGACATTACCTTTAGACCATTTTTAGGTTTATATGAAAACTGAGTAGAAGGTAAAGAGATTTCCCATAAGCCCCCTGCCCCTATACATGCATAGCTTCCTCCATTATCAACATCTCCTACCAGAGTGGTACATTTGTTACAACTGATGAGCCTACACTGACACATCATTATCACCTAGAGTCCATAGTTTATGTTAAAGTTCACTCCTGATTAAATTTTTAGAGTGTTGAGTACAATCTCAGTGGTATCTAGCCATTGATTCAATTATTTATTATTGTTTCTATTTAGCAAATTTACTTTTCCCTAAACTGTGACATTTATTGTGCTAATAAGATATGATCTAGGTCTGTAAGGAGTTTATAATCTAGCATTTATCATTTTTATCTAAAATCTATTATGTTTAATTCATTTCTGTAAAGGGCATGTTATTCTACCACCCATGTGGAACACACTTCTACCAGACCTGTGTCTTATAATTGCACTTACAAGGACTATGACACAGAGGTTTCTGCCAAAATATAAAAGAATGTGTTTTCTGAACCTTACTGTTCATCCCTACAGTAAAAGTGGAAGAAGGCAATTTAACTCACAACTCTGATAATTTGTCATTGCAAAGCATTTTAAATCAGACTCTTCAAAAGATCATCTAGAAGATGCTTGTCTTCATTTGTAAGTTATTATTAGATTCTGAGAATATATCAAAGGCCAGCTACAACACTGTCTGCTTTAGCACAGAATTTGGGATAATCAGATCTGTTTCGGCCCTCAGATTTTCATTCAGAGTTATTTTTTCCAGAACAGGCCCCATTATGAAATTGTGTGCTGTCAGCTTCACTCTGGATATAATAAGAACCCTGCAGACACTGAGGAAGTGAGTCTGGGCAAGGACAGGGCACCTGTGTGTATAGACAGTAGTTTTCAGGTCTGAACCTGAGTTAGCCAGGCCAAACTGGGCAAGTCTTCCATCCACAGGAGATCTGGTACCTGTCTTTCCAGAGCCAGCTGTCTTTTGGGAAGTGGGGTAGGAGTGGGGCAGATAGAATATAAGGTTGGGGAGCACAGGGTCAACACAGTGAGATCACAGCTTCCCTTACCCTCTTTCTCAGTGGTCCCCAATGTGACACACTTCCTTCTACCATGAGCTCTTTGACATATTCCTCTGAGTCTGCAAAGCAAACCTTCCCTTTCACTTGGTTAAATAACTCTCCTTTTCAATTCTCATTAATTAAGGAGGACTCTCTTGATCTTCAGACTAAATCTGGTATTCTTGTGTTGTTCCATAGTTTGTTATGGTATATGAATATGATTATTTAATGAATTCTTGTTTCATCCAGTAGAGTTGAAGTTCTCATGGCCCAGGTCTTAAGTCTCCTTGGCTTGGTGTCACAAATACTTGGCATGTTGAAGATGCTCAATAAATGCTTATGGAATGAATTAAAGAAGATAGATCTAGTAGCATTAACAGAAAAAAGAATTACAAGTCGTTAAATACTTACATTGACTTTTTCTAGTTATGCAAAATGCTACGTGATTTAACTAGATCTTAGAAATTTCAGGAATTTTGGATACAGTATCAAATGAAATGAAAATGAATAAATTTTATTTCAGAAGAGTGACTCTACTTGTGATTACAATACTAATCTAATTAATAACTAGTCAATAAGGTTAAAACCAATTTAAGCAGTAGTACTTATTCTTTTCATCATAAAAGTTTAATTATCTGGCTTTCCCACTATGGAGACAAGCATGAAGTTTCCTTAAAAAACAAAAAATAGAGTTACCATATGATCCTGCAATCCCACTCCTGTTATCCAGAGAAAAACATGGTCCGAAAGGATATATGCACCCCAATGTTCATTGCATCACTGTTTACAATAGTCAAGACATGGAAGCAACTTAAATGTCCATGGACAGAGGAATGGATAAAGGAGATGTGGTACATATATATAATGAACTATTACTCAGTCATTAAAAAGAGTGAAATGATGTCATTTGCAACAATAAGGATAAACCTAGAGATTGTCATACTGAGTGAAGTCAGACAAAATGAAATATTGTATGATATTGCTTATATGTGGAATCTAAAAAAATTATACAAATGAACTTATTTACAAAATAGAAACAGACTCACAGACTTAGAAGACAAATTTATGGTTACTACGGGGGAAGGATTGGGGGTGGGATAGATTGGGAGTTTGGGATTAACATGTACACACTGCTATATTTAAAATGGATAACCAATAAGGACTTACTGTATAGCACAGGGAACTCTGCTCAATTTTATATAACAACCTAAATGGAAAAAGACTTTGAAAAAGAATAGATACATATATATGTATAACAGAATCACTTTGCTGTAATCTGAAACTAACACATTGTTGATCATCTATACTCCAGTATAAAATAAAAAATAAAAATAAAAGCTTAATTATCTGGCTTTTAAGATGAATGAGGGCATCAGTGCAGGTTCATCTTTTGTCCTCTACTTATGCTTGTTAAGGAGCTGAGGGAACCCCAATTTCCCTTGGATTTAGACTAAATTTGCAGAAATAACAAGTAAAAAGTCAGTAAGTATTCTAAATACTTTAATCTTTACCTACAAACTGGGTAAAGTACAGGTACGTTAATTCTTGCTAATGGTATGTTGTAAAACTATTGAGTCAAGAATATATTTATCAAAATGACGTGCCTTCTGTAAATACTTTCTGTTCCTAAAGTGACAGTGGTGCAAACGACAATTAAAAGTTTGAAAACTCGTAACCACTGGTTACTTTCAGATTTTTGGACTCAGGTTAGTGAACTGGTTCATTGAAATGGTATGGAAAAACTGATGAAAATCAGATTCCAGCGCTGGTGGGTAAAAAATGTGTCACTCAGATATTTAGGATTAATCAAATTATTCTGGGCAGAGAAGATAGGTTAAAGAAATCTTTATCAAAAATCTTGACCTATGAAATGATTTGACAGAAGAATCTAAGACACCTTGTGATCTTTATTTTATAGCAGCTGCAGAATGTACCATATTTTGAGATGAGTCATCATGATTTAACATTTAATTGCTAAGCAATGCCATGCCATGCATAGGGTGAGTAATAGCTGAAAGTACTGGCTCAAAGGAGTATGAACTATTGGCATACGTAAGATAGTAGAAGCAATGGTAAGATAGTAGAAGCGATGAATGAAGCCTGGAGAGGTAAAATGTAACAGAAGAAACCAATGACAGCATAGATGAGTTAGTGACCAGAGAGAGAATCGCATCAGGAAAAACTTTGTAGATATCATGAGTCAGTCCACCAAGGCCAGGAGATAATCCAACAGAGTAAGGGTCAACATGGCCATAAACTTCCAGGACAACGGATCAAGAGGATTTGGGAGACAAGTTGCTGACATTTTAACTCATTATCACCTTTTGCCATCTATTTGCCCTTGCAGAAGATTAACTACCCATGTTAATTTCAAATTTACTAGTTGCTGAATACACACACACACACACAGACACACACACACAGACACACACACACACACACACACACGTATATATATTTATATTTTAGGTTAAATAACACAGAGGACTTTAGTCAAGAACATGTCTTTCATTTTTTGCTCTAAGGATAGGTTACTAGATTTCCTTGGAATAGATAATTCCAAATGTATTTTCATGATTTTCTTTTTGGATTTGGGTATCATTTTAGTTTTAATCTTTTAACTCTCTCAATACTGTTCATGTATTATATAGCCAATATTCTGCAATGTAGTTGGCCTTGATAATATTTACTGTGAAGATGAGCTTCCAGAAACTATACTTTTAAACAACTAGTACTTTTAAGGGACAAATATAGTATAGTATGATATAATATGATGCAATTTTTTACTGTAACACACCTTCCCATAGTATTTTGGTTTCTCAAGTTTCAAAGGGCACATGCTCCTCCTAAGGCACAGATAGCTATACTTTTGTAGATCAAAGCATCTAGGTTATGATAAGAGGCTTGTGGTCTCAAAAGATCCTATGGTTAGAAATTTACATATATTCATATCTAGCTGATCTCAGGAGTTTCAAAGAAATCTCTAAGGACTGAAACTTGAAATGCCTTACTTTTTTTACTAGGCCAGTTGAGAAATGAAAACATTCTTAATTATTTCAAGCCCATATAGTGGTGTACAGTATAATTAACTCTGATGTGTGCTTCACACCCAACTAGAGGGTATTTTAGCACCAAGATAATTGGACCCAGCAGCACCCAGGAAGTGTAATCAAACAAGTTTATCACCACATATTATTGTCCTATGATCCTGTGCAATTTATGTTGCACAAAAAGAGAATGGTCAAGACACCTGGGAAAATGTTGCTCATTATTAAAACTTCACTAAGGTCTGAATCCAGTTCAAGGTATTCCTGTTTATTTATTTTGTTACAACTTCATAATCCATGTGCTACTTTTACTAATGATTTCTTCATTGTTTATCAGGATGATAATACCCATTCACTTTCTTTGGTAGTCAATGATTTGTGATATTTTCTTGGTAATGGGGATAATCTGTTAACATTTTTTTCTTTGGATTTCAAAACTGGAGTTAAGGATACAACCCATATCCTGGAATTTTCAGACGCCACCAACCACAGGTTCAAAGGATCGATACTAGAGGCTTGTGTTTAAGAGTGTGGTCTTGGACCTGTAGAGTGGGAGCTTGTTAGAAATGCAGATTCTCAGGTTCCCCCTCCAGGCTTATTGTCTCTGAACTTTAAAAACATCCATAGATGATGCTTATGCACATTAAAGTTTGAAAAGTATAGGTCTAGCTGGAGTAAGAAATCCTCCAGGATAGAGCCCATGGATTGCTTGTCTTTGTAGTCCTGTTAGTGGCAAAATGCATGACCATGTGGATGGAAGGAAGCTAAGAAGGAAAAAAGGAAGGAAGAATAGCAGGCAAGCTGTGTACCTGGTAGTCATGGGGCAGATGCTTCAAAATAGATGGAGCCTTCAGGTACTGTCTTAACACAATTGGTCTCAAAATTCACTCCTCTTACTTCCGTTATCCATACTGTAGTAACATGTGTTTCTGGCTTTAGAAGACATAACAAAGACAATGCCACAGTCATCATTTTTCTTTTTTGATATACCAAGGAGCAAGGGCAGCTCACTTAACCAAGCCTGTTTAGATAAAAGCTTTTTTATCTCATAGGGTATTTTGTTTGTTTGTTTGTTTGTTTGTTCTGCTCCTGGTTTGAGTAACATGTCTTGGGAAATTTCTGAACTACAAAAACACTCTCCTCTATTAAAAAGTAAATCCACCTTTGCTACCTTACATAGGAAAATCTGATTTTCTCATAGCCATGGCTTTTGAACAAGGGAAACACACCAGATTTCTGTAAATCCTGGCTTTGTTCCTATAGGCAAATCAGGCTTTTTTTTTTTTTCTTCTCCAACACATTTTTTTGGGGGAGACTATACAACCACTTATAATTACATTAGAGTGTTTTAGATGACTTTTTTTTTTGCGGTACACGGGCCTCTCACTGTCGTGGCCTCTCCTGTTGCGGAGCACAGGCTCTGGACGCGCAGGCTCAGTGGCCATGGCTCACGGGCCCAGCCACTCCTCGGCATGTGGGATCTTCCCAGACCGGGGCACAAACCCGTGTCCCCTGCATCGGCAGGCGGACTCTCAACCACTGCGCCACCAGGGAAGCCCTAGATGACTTTTAATACTATGTTTGGCCCAATTTTAAAACATTCACTGAGCCAACTAGTTAAAACTATACTAATGCTAAAATTAGTATATGATCATATACTAATTTTACATATGATCAAGTTAATGGAAGCTGAGGAAATGCTTCTTGAGAATTTAATGCCTTGGTCTATTCATTTGTGATTTTAAGTCTTTTTAAATTTGAGAATCTACTGAGTGCTAGATAAAAAATATAAATATAAATATGTATTGCCTTTGGAAAAATAACAATGTATTTAAGAAAATAAAATGTGGACACAAATTGAACAAGTAGAACGTAAGTGTCAAGCTAAGCTCTTAGGCATCAGAAATAAAGTACCACTGGCAGCTAGGTTGGTGGGTAAAGGATTCATATAGTGAAGAGGGTGGAGCCCAAAGGATTTTAGGACAAATGCCATCATTCCTTGCCTGGAAAATAGGTGAAGGACTTGTTGTGGCCTTTTCACATTGAAAAAGTTATTGAGTACAACATATGAGCCCAGTCATTTCTGAATAGCTAACCAAGCTTTACTACTTTAAAAATCACCATATTCCATCCCTAGACACATGAGATAGACTTATTGCTGGGAGTTAGGAAAACCAAAAAAAGGAGAGAAAATCTTCTATATACTTCCGTTTCAGACAGCTTCACAGTCATGGTGATGAGAAAACAAGGCAGCAAGAGATGTATTTAAAGCTATGCTTATTTCAAAACAAAGTAGCAAAATTTACTTAGAAGAAGAGAAAAATTTTGCTCCATATGACAATCAGGAATTGTGTGGGTGCCAGTGTGTGTGTCCATATTTCATTTAAAACCCACATATATTTTTGGAAGAGAAGGTTTACTTTCCGATGGATTTAGACTCCTATAGATACATTTCTACTATCTCTAATCAGAAGCCACATGTTCAGTGTTTGGCAAATTCCCATAGGTGATGTAAGTGGGGAGAAGATTCATAAACGAATTCCCCATTATTTGCCTCCTTTTTGCTAACCTTACTGGAAGCCAAAATGGTGGTTTCCAAGCAGTAAAGTTTTGTTTTCAACAGCATATTCCATTCTCAGTAGAAGAAGAAGAAAAAGAAAAAAAAAATAGAAAAGACATCCAAGGTTTGGGCCTTTGGACCTCATAGACATTTCCACAAGGAGAAATCAAAACTTCTAAATATTAATCTTCAGTGTAATACTTCTAATTATTGATCTCCGTTTCCCTGTGAGGAGCTTGCAATTATGCCATCCTAGGCAGATCCTGGCCAGAATGATTTCATATTTAATCAGCTCTTTGATGTAGAAAAGTATTAAAAGCTTGTTGAACTGTTTCCTCTACTATCCTGGACTTGCTTTCCTCTACATCTACAGAGACTCTTGCAGTTGGATCTGTGAAGCCTTTGCAAGGCTTTTTTCTTTGACTCTTTTGCCTTCAGAGTTCTAGCTCTTCATTGCTTGACTTTCCAGATTTGTGAACAGCCAGAGCAGATATTAAAAACCCAACAGTGCTTGGCCAACATAAACTAATTTTCATGGAATATCAACACACTGCTATGACCTACAATTTCTCTGGGTCTGACGTCTCCACTCCCCTTCTGTGCATGACTCAAGGCATAGACTTAATGCTTTGGGGCTCCTGGGATGCCATTCTTAGAAGCAGATGGGCCAATAAATTTATGCAATATCTCAGAATGCAAACAGAGCAGCAGGTTTAATTTTAGAACCCATTCCCCATGAAAATATAGAATTTTAAAGCATGACTCAGTGAAAGGCTCTTCAGAACTTTAAACCTTGAAATATTTCAGTGGATGTGTGTGTTGCCAAGGGGGCATTCCCTGTAATAGAATATTCTAGAATAAAACATTCATAGTAGAAAAAGTGTGGGGAGTTCAGGTACTGATCTGAGTAATGTGATTCTTTAACACAAGAGGGAAACATTTTAAAAACACTAGAAGACAGATAACTTCCCAACATTTCTTTTTTTTTTTTTTTTTTTTGGCTAGTGTGTAGATTAAGTATGAAATGTTGTGACATTTGGGGACTTGCTCTTCAGAAGGCTCCTTGCTAACAAGACAAGAGTCTTAGTCCTCCTTTCATTTGATATACAGCTGTTTAAATAGAGTAGGCTTAGTCCAGTGACCTGAAGGAATATTTACACTTGTGTTTTCAGCCTCAAAGGTTAGAATAAAAGTTTTACTTTTCAATGGAGGAAAAAGGCACTGGGGATATTTTATCAACAAGGGAGTTGAGGAGAAAAAAAAAAGTAATGTTGAACAGATTTGAGCACGGGTTTGCAAAAGAGATATTCTTGCATTTCTTCTCTGTAGCCATCCTCTAATATGCAGGCGCTCAGCTTGCAAAGGTGGAAAATATTTCATCAGATTTCTGTGAAAATACAAACTCTCTCATGCTACCGCTGACTCTCTTAGACTTTTTACGTCCAAAAAAAAGCAAAAACTCACCATCAATACTTTACTCTGGGTCCCTCCAATTAGTTTACATCTGTGCCTTTGTACAGAAAATGTGCTTTAACAACAGAGTTGTGTCAAAAGCTTCAGAATGGATATCCCAACAGATATAGTTAAATGAAACAGAAAGAGGCAGCTCTGTACCGAGGCTTTCATTTTCGTATTTTTGCTGACTGTACGTTTGATGACAAACAAGCCAGTTATCTTCTTTGGGTATTAGTGTCCACAAATTGCTAAGATCCTGCATAAGTTTACAAGTTCATTCTTTTCCGGGCTTAGGGACCCAATAAACCCTAGGAAGATATCTGAAGGAGACTGATTTTCTATTGTGCCCCTTGCTATGTTATACCTAAATCTCTAAGCTTTTCCTAGTTGCCAGAGTCCATAATTAATCCTTTCCTTGTCAATGCTCTTTCCTCCACCTAGAAAATTTGATAGTTCCCTATGTCACCATGAATAATGGGACTATGTTGTATTCAAGTTCTCAGCTGTGTGTTAGCTGATTTTGTAATGGAGCTGGCCCCTATGGGGTCTTCCCAGGAAGACACCCCACCTCATATCCTCCACCTACCTTTTGTCTGTAGAAAAACTTCAGCCAAAGAATATATTTAATCAGAGAAATGGAAAAAAAAATGCAGAAGCAAAGAAAAGCAGTCTAACATGAAAAAATAATAGTTTAGTCATTAAACAAAGTCAAAAACTTTTAGTTCCTCCTCAAGGACTATAGATAATATTCTGAGCCACATCCTTTGAGCTGTTTTGTAGATACTGAAGCCCCCACCAGTTGGAAGAAATTAGCTACATGGGGATCAGACTGTAGACATAAGCTGCTCTGTCTTACACATTTCTGAGAACCATCTTCAAAAAAAATGGGAACAAATGGATCCTGGAACTAAACATTAATTTTATGTAAAACAATAAAGATAATGCTGATCGGACCACTGCATGACAAATTTCAAGATGACTGTCAGAGCTGACTGTGCTGTTCTGTGTGTAGCCCCCTCCCTCCACCTTTAAAATCCCCTTTAAAATCTCTTGCCCTCTGATTGACAATGGGAAGTTGGTTCTTTGGGACGTGAGTCCACCTTCTTCCTAGGATTGCCAGCTTCCTCAATAAAGCTATCTTTTACCCAACATATGTCTCTCAGTATTGGATTCTTGAGTGACGAGCAGCTGAACCTGAGTTTGGTAACTCCTCCATTCCAAGGCACTGGGGAGTGCATGAAGGCTGACATCCTTTTCCTTCAAATGAAATGTTTGTCCTCAGAAAATAGAAACTTTAGTGATTCTAAGGTGGAATTTGTAATAGCCCAGGAAGCTGGCAGAGAGGAAAGCTGGGACATTTGCTTGAAATCACAGTGATGGTTGAGACATAGTGAGATGGGCTGCCTTATTTAATGTTCTTAAGAAGGTACATTGCTAAGACCATTCCCAAAGTAAAGGTAGATCAAAAGCCCTCAAAAGGTCCATTAACTTTCATCCAGTTATTCCATTTCCAGCAGCCTCTCCTCAGGAAATGATAAAAAAAATCACATAATTGTTTATTTGGTACTGATGAAGAAAAGAATAACACTCTCAATAATAGTAAGAACTAATTTAATTAAACAGTTGCTATGTGTTGTACTGTGAAAAATATCTGACATGTCTTATCTCACTTAATCTTCCCAGCCAGCCTCTGAACTAAATATTATTTAACTTTACTAACTTTAACAGTGGGAAAAAGGAGACAGAAAGTTTGAAATATCAATTTTAAATTAACACAGCTAGGGAGCTGTGGATGTAGGTTGTCTGACACAGGTTTGTAGCTCTTGTGCAGTGCATACCCTACACATTTGTACATGGAAGCCATAGTCTGACTCCAGTGGTCATATCCTTAAACTCTACAATGAAAATTGCCTCTTCAAGAATGCTCACAGTCACGTTTATCTAGGAGCTCCTCTGCATTGCCCTGATTAAATGTTAAAGTTCCTTAGAAAGAATTGAAGTCTGTAAGACAGGAGGTACTGGGGGGAACAGGGGACTAGGAAATATTATCTCTCAGGCACATGGTGAGAATAGATTTCCTGGTCCCCTTGTGGTTGTTAGACTCTGAGTCTAATTCGGTGACATGAATTGGGAGTGGAAATGACGCATTTCTCTTCTGGGCTAGAGCACTTAATTACCATGTGAAATCCTGTGAAATGCTCTGTCCTGCTACAGCAAACTGCAATTTTCCAGATTGTGGCTGTTCTGTCTGTCTTGGTCCCAGCCTGAAGATGACAATGATGTTGGACAGAGCCCTAGTCAACCCACACGTGGAAGAAATAAACCTTGTTCAGTCAAGCCACTGGGATTTGAAATTGTTTCATACCACAGCATGACCTAGCTGATCCAAATGGAAGAATCAAACATTCTATCCCACAATCTACTACTAACATTGTGATCAAACATTTGAGCCTCTTATTTCTTGTCTATAAAATGAGGCTACCAAGGCCTTTTTATAGGTTTGTTGCTAAGATCAAATGAGATAAAATACTACACAAATAGAAAATATTACTTAATGTGATGCTTTGCTCCTTTGTAGTTTCTAGAATTGCATCATACAGTAAAGTTTGTGAAAATTCAGGCTAGTTTTATGGTTATTTAAGGATTATTGATGTGTTTAAGGCCTACAAAGGTGTTTTATCTTTTCTAACATTGAACATAATGACATGGTACTTTCCTTTCATAAAATTATATTCTCTGGAGCCGAGGTAAATGGATACTGGGATATAGTATCCAGATAAAAAGCTCAGAAAGCAGTAAGCTATTGTGAACTAGGAATGGCATCATGAACATTTGATTATTGTCTGAAATAACAGCTTAATACCAATCCAGCTATTGTTAAATTATTATATAAATTATAATAATAAAATGATGATGCTCTGGAGATACTACATTTTTGAAAGATTAAAAATTTGAAGTTCTGTTCAGAAGATTAACTTAATCAGTTATCTGAGAGTACATTTTGCATCTTAAATGCATTGGTGGGCACATCAGGAAGTTATCCTATTTAGCACTGCCAAACGATTGAGCTTTTAAAAGAAAATTCTGTCCATGATGGTTTTTCATTCTGTGATATTGCAAATGGTTAAATCAATTAAAATCGCTTTTAAAGAAAGTATAGTCAAATTCAATTCAACAAATGCCTTTTAGGGACTAGTAGGGGCTATATCCTTGATCATGTACCAGGGATACAGAGGTAGAAAAAAATAGACAAAATCTCTGCCTACAGGAATATTACAGCATATAAAAGTTAATGAACATTGAACATTTCATTACAAATGATACAAATGTAGAAAGGGCTATATTTTGCCTATTATAAGGTTTTGGGTTTCCCCTCCAACTGACTATAGGGAAGTCTCCATGCAGGTGAGAAAATTGGTCTTTTTTTCCCCCAGCTGTATTGAGATACAATTGACGTATAACACTGTGTATGTTTATATAGGTATATACTGCCAAATAATTGTCACAATAAAGTTAGTTAACAAACCTATGACTTCACATAGTTACAATTTTGTGTGTGTGTGGTGAGAACTTTTAAAATCTCTTAACAACTTTTAAATATGCAACATGATATTGTTAACTATAGATACTGTGCTGTATATTACATAAAATTTTATTTATCTTATAAGTGGAGGTTTTTACCTTTTGACCACCTTTACTCACCCACCCCTAACTTTCCCTCCTCCCAGAAACCACCAACCTGTTCTGTTTCTATGTGTTTGGTGTTTTTATATTCCACATATACGTGAGATCATACAGTATTTGCCTTTCTCTCTCTGACTTATTTCACTTAGCATAATGTCTTTACGGATCATCCATGTTGTCAAAAATGGCCGAGTTTCCTTCTTTTTTATGGTTGAATAATATTCCATTGTTTATATATACTATGTTTTCTTTATCCATTCATTCTTTGATGGATACTTAGGATGTTTTCATATCTTAGCTATTGTGAATGATGCTACAGTGAATATAGGGTTGCAGATATCTCTTCAAGACAGTGATTTTGTTTCCTTCGGGTTTATACCCAGAAGTTGAACTGTTGTATCATATGGTAGTTCTATTTATAATTTTCTGAGGAAACTCCATACTTCCATAATGGCTGCACCAATTTACAAAGAATATTGGTCTTAATTCTCAAATTTCAAAACAAATAGTCAACTCTCCCTGACCAACTTGTACCTAAAGTTTATAGATACTTCTTTAAGTAGTAATTCAAAATATGTATATCCTTGAATTGTATATTATAAAACTCTCCAACATTAGAAATTATATCTATTATAGATAATCTTGAGACCATTCTACTTACTTGGCATTGTAAGTATTCTTATAGTAGCCTTGTATGTATAATTGTATCCTTGCATGAAATTAAATAAACAGAAAATTATACACATGGATTTTGTTAGCTTAGGCTTTGATTCATTTATTTGTGCTTCAGTGTAATGGCATTGGTCATTATCAACTGATCCCAGAAATAATCAAATGAGGCTCACTTTCATGATACCTCAGATTTGCTCAAGGTGCCTCCTGTGTATGATTCCGTGTGATGAAATCCTTTCCAACAATGTTTTTTAAACAAGGAGTGTGTATTCCTGGCAATTTGTAATCAGTAGTTGGTGGGTTTTTACATGTATATTTTGAATATACATCAATTTGTTTTTACATTGTGATTAAGATGCACATCTCAGGTTGAGCTTCTGTTTTAGAATATGATAGTAGAAAATATTTCTTTTAAATAAATGCTGTATTAATTTCTATCAGACAAAAATGTGTATAATTCATCATATTTTCTTTTTTTCTCCATCTGCCAGGAAGCTCTAATTCAAAAATCAAGTGGATGATGATATTACTTCTGCCATCCTTAGTGGCTGACATATTTGCATTGCTCTTTAATTTATGGCTTTAATTTCCTGTCCTTATTCTAATGAGAATGTTCTTATTGAATATGCCTTTTATCTCATATCATCTCTAAATGGTTTTGTAGTGAGAAGAGTAATAAGGAAATAAGTGAAATATAGTCACAATGTCCCAAATACTTCATTTTGCCATTCAGCTTTTTTTCTGTTGGGTGTTAACACCTGCATGAGCTCTTGAAATATTTTTACCCACTGTATAGTTTAACATTCTGGTACCTCAAGGCATCTTGACATCCTGTAAACTTTTAACACCCAATCATTTTGTGAAATATATAAGAAAAATCACAGCTGAAAAGCTTAGACGAAGGTAAGCCAGAGACAAAATTAATTCCTAATATGGTATTTTCTCTTTCAATGAGAGAAAGAAAAAGTAGCCCCAGAGACTTTAGTAATTGATTTAAAATTACCCAGGGTCGGTTCTGTTGAAGAGGTACATTTCACAAGTAGAAAAGATGAAAGAAATCTTCTCAGGTCTGGACTTATAACTCAGCTTTTGGAATTCAAAGAAGAAGTGTCACTAGCTGAGTCACCAGCTGTTTTTTATCTCACGTGGCAATCAGTAATCCAGGTAAACATTAACTCAGAGTAAATCCAGTATCTTGGTACCTTCATTTCTGCAGGTCTGAAGAGGCCAGTCTTTTCCTTGGGAAGACAATAACTGTTTTTAATCAGTGCTCTTAATAAAGTAAAAGCAGTCTTAACAGCCTGGCACACTCCCAGTGAAGGTCATCTCTGTCCCCTCCTGTCATAACCAACCCACTGGGTTGACTCTGTTCTCCTCCTGACACCTCTGAGAACCACAGCTACTTAGGAGCAATGTTCAGCTCTTCTGAAACACAAATTTCCAACCCCGGAGAATGTCCTGTGGCATATTTCTTGATTAGATGTTACTAGTGAGGTAATTTACAGGGAGTTAATTGGATTGAGATTTTAGTTTCCAATAAAATAAGGGTGATGAGAGTGAAAAAAATGAATGAGCTCATTGGTTCTTTAAAACACACCCTAAATCTCTGTCTTTTGATATTTCTAAAAACAAAATGACATCTGCAAGGTTTTTCTGTAGTTTTCACATAAACAAAATCAAATACACTGCTGCTATTGTCTTATTTCAAATTTCATAGCTTCTGCCAGCATCTACCATTCATGTCAACATGCAGTTAGCTACCCACCCTGTTAGTGCAGGTTTCAGTAGAGAGAATTAGCCGTCTTTTCAACTTATTAAGAATTTGCCAGAGTGCAAATAGAAATACCAAACACAAAAGGGATTAGCTGAAATATTTCCTTGAGATTGGTGTTTGAAGTAAAACTCTTGGCACCCTTGAAACTAGGAGCTTATTATTGTTCTGATTAGTCATTTGTTAGGTGATACAATTTGTATTTCCTGCTCGTCTTTTTTTTTTCATAGTGTATGGATCATCTCCATTTGGCTTAAGGTAAATTCTGCTCTTCAAAGAAATAAAGGTTTTGCTAATATCAACTTTGCTTCTAGTAATAACAATTTCCTTTATGAAACCTTTTTTATTGAATGGAACTCAAAGCAGTTAGAGGATTACATAAAACCTAATTCTATATTGACATTAAAAATCAAAAACCTTCTACTTCTTCTGAAATACCTATATTTTTTTTCTCGGTACTTCTGCTCAGCTAAATGGTGGCAAGTTCCAGACTTTTCAAATCTGCTCCCAAGTACCCTCCCTGTTCACCCTGCTCTTCAATCTGGATAATATCTTAGTATGGATTTCAGAAGTACTGCCTGATTTCTTAAGCTCTAGATGTTTGGTAGCCAAAGAAAGGTGTTGCTGTTACTTAAGTAAATAACTGAACTATCAAAATAAAAAAAGAACAAAGCTCTGAGACCATGTAGTACCTGCTTCCACTTCATTTCCATAATTATTCTTAATTGTTCTATGTCTCTTTTTCCCTAAAGGATATTATAAGAATTTTTCTAGACATTCGTTAACTTTGATTTTTTTTCTCATCTTTACTAAGGTATAATTTACATACTATAAAATTCACATTACAAAGTTCAATTCAACCATTTTTAATAAATTTAGAGAGTGTGCAACTATCACCACTGTCCACACTTAGAATATTTCCACCATCTTCTGAAATTCCCCAGGACCCATTTGTAGTCAGCTTGCCCATGGAGCACGGGGCTAAGAGGGAAAAGAAAGTTTTCCTTAAAAGTCAATGCCATTGTGAGGGCTGTATCATGGGCAGAATGAATGCTTGGACAGTGAATTTACAATGGACTTGGAGGAATTGAAGGTATTGTGATGAAGAATTATTTCTAATTCGTAATAAGTAACCATGCAGGAGATGATGGGAGGAGCTGGAATTTCATGGGACACACAGATGAAGATCACTGAAAGCAAATACTTACATAGTGGGAATGCTGTACCAGGTACTGTTCTAACCCCTTTAATGTAGGTTTATTTACGTAATACACACAATAACCCTATGAACTAGTACTACAACTATCCCCATTTCACAGATAAGAAAACTGAAGCCCAGACAAAGTAAATAAGGAGATAAGGGATGGAATTTGTATTCAAATGCAGGAAGTTTCACTCTAAAATCCACCTGGTCACAGACTACTCTACAATTCTTATCAGTGTCACCTGGGTTACAAAATTGGACTAAATAAGAGGTAAACATTGTATAAGTTGGAGTAGTTGAGGTTCTGGGGCCCAAATAAGTAGAGCAGGAAAGAGGCACCCCTGTGCAATTTTAAGGTTGTTTCAACCTGGCTGCTCTACGCACGGGTAATGTAAGCAGAGGTGTTTGTGCAAAGTTAAAAGTTTTGGGTGGAGTGAGAAGGAAGCACTAAATGGGGAGCAACGAGGGAAGCACAAAGGCAACAATTTTGCATCTTGGGACTAGTCTCCTCTGGCAAAGACCTGTGCTCTCCATTTCTGCAAACAAACCAATATCCGCTAATGACTTTGCATCCATGATTGCTTGATATCTTTCTAGTCATCTTTTTTTCTTGATCTGCTCAATTAATATTTTCCTTTTCCTAGATTCCCCCTCCTTACTCAGCGCATTTTATACTCTTTTTCCAGATGTGTGACAACCACTTCTTGGGCTCTAAACAGATTTCAGACTAATTTGTTTAATGGTTATGTGTTCTATTTTTGCTGATACTGGAGGATTTTAGAAGTCTAAGGAGACTTCCATGGAAGCTGTTCTGTGGTAACTTGAGTTCCAAGTTTGAGAAAATATGTCCTGGCAGCTTTGAGAACTCAGGTACTTCCTGGAGTCCAGAGCCAAAATGGGAAATGCAGCTGGGGCAGATGTTCTGGACTTCAAGTTGCCTTCTTGGTTTTAAAAGCTGAGGGGTTCAGATCAATTAAGGGTTCCTGCAAAGCTAAGCCAGGTGAAGTGATGGAAGCAGTCCTTATAAATGCATTTCCATGTACTCACTGCCCCGGCTGTTAGGAGTATTTTGGCAACAGTTTGAGAAGTGGAGGCATATTTGATACCTAATAAGTAAAAGAGGAAAAGGAAAGGAAGATGCATTATTATAGGCAACAACAAATGTACATTAAAACTATCCTGTTGGAATGATGTGCAGGCTTGGAAGATCTTTTTCAGGGAAATAGAGTCACCCATATTAACTTATCTTAAAACATCACAACAAAGGTGTGCCTTTAAGGGACAGATGGAAAAGAATATCCATTCCAGTAATGTTTCTTTCCAAAGAGGTAAGTACCTAGTTCTTGTTAACTTTTATCAATCAAACCACATCAATATAGAATGCTCTGTTTCTGAGACCAGGAAATCCCAGTATAGAAAATATATATATATATGCTCTTACCCATTTAATATGCCTACAGTTCTCTTTTCAACACATTACTTAATTTTAGTTCTTAGTTTCTAAGATAAAATATGTCTTTTCTGAGAAATAAATGCTATAGAAGGAATTTCCCATGTTTTTGTTTTTTCTTAGCTTTTTAACCACAGTTAGAGTTTCCCTAATTGTTGCTTGAATAATTGTATCATATTTTGTAAGAATAATTTCATTTGTTATCAATTTAAAATTATGGCCTAGTAGATAGCATGCTTAAAACAAATATAACAAGAACACATGAAATAGTAAGTTAAACTAATGCTTATTGGGTACCTTCAGTATGCTGGGTTGTGTGCTGTGTACAAAGGTCTCTAGACCAGAAGCAGTAGATTTGGCCTCTATTTCTGACTCTCTTTGTAGCTATGTGACAGTAAGAAAGTTTCAGTTCCTTGGTTGCTTCATCTGTAAAATTAATTTTATTTTATTAGGGCGCTTCTAGATTTGCGAGCAGGAGAAATCAACTCTGGCTAATTTAAAGAGAAAAGAGATGCATCAAAGGGTACAGATTAAAGGTAGTTCACAGATCCCTGGGGATGACCAGAGACCTGGGCTTGGAAGTCAAGGAGGTGGAAATAACATAATCAGGCCGGGGAGCTGACACTTTGGAAACAGCATTCCTTCGTCTTTGGGCAGGGACTCTACCACCTTGTAGCACTGAACCAATCAGAGCTCACTGCTAAAACCACTATTGCTGCCTCCTCCGGAAACTATTACAGCTGCCACCACGCTTGTCTACAGGGATGCCGAGAAACTCCTGCTTCCTTGTGCCCCTGGTCTGGCCCAGGCATGTCTGATTGACAGGGCCAGGGTGCCATGCCTATGTCCCAGCAGCGGGCATGGGGGCTGGGGTAGAGGAGCACAAGGCAAAGATCTTGCTTTGCTCCCTCTGAAAGGTAGGCAATGCCCCCAATATAAAGAATGTTCTGGCACTGAACAGCGGAAAAATATACCGCGGAAAGAAACATTTCAAATTCTAGCATCTTCTAGAATACGCAAAGTAATTTGGAGGCTGGTGTTCCTGGAAACGTCCTCTTGATTGCCTGTTGTCCTGGTGTAGTTCTTTTTTTTTTATTATTATTATTATTTTTTTTTTATTTGCGGTATGCAGGCCTCTCACTTGTGTGGCCTCTCCTGTTGCGGAGCACAGGCTCCGGACGCACAAGCTCAGCGGCCATGGCTCACGGGCCCAGCCGCTCTGCGGCATGTGGAATTTTCCCGGATCGGTGTCCCCTGCATCGGCAGGCGGACTCTCAACCACTGCGCCACCTGGGAAGCCCCTGTTGTAGTTCTTAATGGCACCTCATTTCACTTTCATTTATGTCCTGGTTTATCAGATAAATTATAAATTCAACCTACTTAGAAAGGATAACACCATTTCACGTACTAGGAGTATATATTTGCAATTCATTACTATATTTCTATAGAATTTTGTTTATCTCAGATAGAGTTTGTAGCATATTATATTATCCTAACAACCATCCCACAGGGTCGCCAGGGCAGGTATCATCAGCTCCTCTTTATAAGAAGGAAGGAAGACAAGGGCATTCGATGCTACTCTCTGCATGGCATAGAGGACGCTAGACCCTGCACCTCTGATTGCTCCAACCAATGGGTCAAACATGCAACCTTCATGGTTATTAAAGTGAAACCTCACCTTTAAATCATGGGAGTTACCTGAGGATGACAGAGTGAAGAGGGATGCAAAAGTAGGAGGCTGAGATTTCAACTGTCATATTCTGTGCTCTAACCCAGAGCTTCTCAGCTTGGGGGGTGTCCCTCCAGGCTTGGGTGCAGGGAAATGGTGCTCCGTCAGTTCTCCAGCTTGGTTGGGGCCTGCAGCATCCGTCTGAGGTAAAAGCAAACTGCCCATTCTCTTTTCTATTGTGTTGTGTGCCCTGATTTGAAAATGCTTGGGAAGTACTGTTCTAGGCAATCGAGTAGATACTCTAATCCACTTGAAAGATATTTCTCACCCGTTTATTCATACAACGTCTACTAAGGGCTCAGATGTTCCAGATGTACTGCCAGCTGTGACAAATATAAAGGTGAAAACACTCAACTCCTGGCCCTGGTTTGTTGTCCACTGGGGGAGGCATCCAGGCATAGGGACAAGAGATCAGATAAAGATGATCAGAGTGGTAGGTACAGGGGCTGTATGAATACTTAGAAGGGGCTCTTAGCCAGGTTTGCACGCAAGGGGTGCATGGGAGTCTTCTCAGAGTAGTTGATTTTTAGATTTGTAGATGATTTTTACTTTGAATCCTAAAGGAGTACAAGGAATTTTCCAGGCAAAAGGACAACAAGTGAAGAGGAGACCGTATTCTATGCAGAATGAGCAGCTGCATAAAGACCTGAAGACCCTAGAGGCCTCCCACTTTTCAGAGCATGCAAACACCTGAACACAGCAGAAGAGTAGGTTCGAGGTGGGTAGAGCTTAGAGACCACGAAAGGAAATCTCAAATCCTTCATGGCCTTCTAGATCATGAAGGGTCTTCCATGCTAGAGCCACACTCTCTAGTCCTACTACAGTAATACATAAAACAATAGAATTTGTCTACTCTGTTTTCAGTAGCATTGACAATAATGGCCTAAAAGTTGACTCAAATAATTCCAATGAGGATACAAATGGTAGCTAATACCTATTAAGCTGTGGCTATATGGTAACAACTGTCCTAAGTACTTGATAACTATTCAGTAGTTTAATCCTCCTGACAACCGTATGAGGTAAGTATTATCAACCTCATACTGCAAATGAGGAAACTGAGACAGAGAAGTCTTTCCACATGTTACACAGAGCTGGAATTTGAACCCATGTAGTCTATGTCCCAGTCTTTGCTCTTAGAGACAATACTGCACCCTAATTACAAAATTCTGTTTAAGACATCTTCGTTATGAGAATGTCTTTGCTCTGTGAGTTCATGTGAATAATGTTATTTTGAATTGTTTGGAATTACAAGCAGTAGGGAAATTTTACTCATGCTTTAGAGTCATCAGGCTCGCTATCCCTAAAATAAAGTCATCCAATTAGAAAGTGTATATCCTTGTCTCCTAAAAAAGATTGTTTCCTTATGGCACCTAACCACTCTGAGTTTTAGTTTTTCATCTAAAAGCCAAAGATGATAATATGTTGTTATTAGATGGTTTGGGGGCAATTGATATGTGCATAGTTTAGAATGTAATATGTGCGACTGAATCTGACACTACAAAATGAGGCATTTGCAATAATTTTACAATATAAGATGATGGGACTTCTGCTGAGGTTTATTTGTAAAACAAAGGAGAATGTTATCTTTTCCACACGCCTATCATTTAGCCTCGAGTTTATTTATTCCTTATTTCGTTGATTCTTTTTACTTAATAAGCTTGCTTTGAGTTACTTTGTTTCTGTCTCTGTCCTGGGTACTGCAGAGACAATGGTGAACACTAAAATCCTTTGGTCCTGTGGAAGAGTCAGACACAGATGTAAATAGAAACTATAATGCAATATGCCAAACATACTGATTGTGCTATGTATAGAATTTAATGGAAGCCCCAGTTAAGAAGGCCTTACCCAACCTAGAGCTTCAAGGGAAGAATTCACAGTAACGGGGTTGCCTCCAGATTTTGTCAGAATAAGTATCAGCAAAGCTTCAGTTAAATCAGGATAGAACTGGTTACTAGAAGAGCAAGATTCTGAGCTTTCCCCTCTGCTAATACATTCCATTAATCAGGCAGGTTGGTGGAGCCATCTCTATTTCTTATTGTTTTCCTCTGGCCACATTCTCCAGATCTGTTTCTATAACATCTAAAAACTTGCTCAAGTTCAGTCCGGAATTTCAGAAGGCCCTGTGTACCTTCCACAAAGCTGCCTTTCCATTGATCATCATAGCAGGGATATGGCTCTTCATCAGTTTCCAGGACCAGCGCAAAGACATTCAGGTCCCTGAATGGGTGTGCAAAGTCTAATGCAAATGCCCTCAGTGTTTCCCCAAATGATCCTTTGAAAAGCACTCCTTGACACATGTTGGAATGAGATGCTTTTTTTTTTTAAGCTAGCGTTTTCCCATCCAAATGTTCCTTCAGAGAGTTTATAGCCCAATGAAGGCTCCTAAGACAGCACATGTGTTAGGTTTACTATCAAGAAAGCTATTTTAGAAACACATGCAAAGAATTAGAAAAGAGACTGTAATAATATCTTCTCATCCTGAGGGTTGTGGAGGTACTGGCATTGTACAGTATTTCCAACAGTGATGTTATGATCATAAAAGCACATAGTTATCTACAAGTGGGCCTTGTTATACTGGGAAGAGATACTTTGAGTAAGTTCCAACTTCACTATTTCCACTCTGTTACCTCATTATTTCTTAATAATTGTTTCCTGACACTTACCTTAGATTCTTCAGGAAGTTTCTTTCTGGTTCTCCATGAAAGGCCAAGTATATTTAGTCTCGACACTTGGTTTACTCCTGGAATTCCAAATTGCTCTACTCTGGCCCTTTTCCCCATTCTTTTAAGGCCCAAATCTCATACTGACTCCTTCATGAAGATTTATCTGTGTCCTTTGCAACTTGGCTTTATGATAATATCCCTAGGATGTGGGCTCCATTATAGGCAGAATAAGCTTCATGGTCTTCCTCCATCCCGGTAGGTGAAGTTGGACTGTGTAAATCAACAGACGCAGAGGCTATAAAGAAGAAAAGTCTGCTTCGTTCCAATGCTGCTTTGCAGGTTGAGTGGGGACTCTGCTCCACTTCACCTCACTCTGAAATTCTGGTTGGCAGTGAAGCCAGTACCTGGAATCTTGCCAGCTGTGCTGACAGAGGGAAAAAGAGCTCTGCAGAGCCTTGCACTGGCACTTATATGCTTTACCTTGGTAGACACATATGTCATTGTGCTTGCAACTGATTGACGAGTACTAGATCCATGGTCCCTCCCAACCACAAGGGAGCCAGGAAGTGCAATCCTACCATGTGCCCAAAAGGTAGAGAGCCATAAATATGTGGTGAACTGCACGAATGAACCACAGAGCCCTTTGGACCTGGGCTTGATTGGAGGCTTTGACAGTTACTAATGATATGTCTTACTCTGGACAAGTGACTTAGCTTCTAGGCGGCTCCTTGCCTCAGCTTCTTCTATAGAAGTGGAGAATCCTTTATTCTCCAGTGGTTTCTGGTAAGCAATCATTGACTTTAGAACTCATATCACAGATCTCATTTGCCGTTGCCCTTTGGTCCTAAATAGTAACATGAGTACCTCTCATTTTCCCTTTAACAACACAGCTTGCTCTCTTGAATTGAGCTCCCGTAATATTAAGGAAGCAGTAGGTGGAAACTAGTTTACTGTCCGACTTGTCTACAAAAGTGGCAAATGCAATATGACTCTATGATCTTTGTTCATTAAGGGAAGAAAGAAAATTTAGAAGGGGCAAGGGTTGAATTCTCAAGACTGTCAGTTGGAAGCTCTTCTTTTTGCCTCTGAAAAAATTGTCTCTCAGATAGTGTTCCTGACGATTCAATTTTTTTTTTTTAACATCTTTATTGGAGTATAATTGCTTTACAATGGTATGTTAGTTTCAGCTTCAAAACAAAATGAATCAGTTATATATATACATATATTCCCATATCTCTTCCCGCTTGTGTCTCCCTCCCTCCCACCCTCCCTATCCCACCCCTCCAGGCGGTCACAAAGCACCGAGCTGATCTCCCTGTGCTATGCGGCTGCTTCCCACTAGCTATCTACCTTAAGTTTGGTAGTGTATGCTAACGCATATATATGGAATTTAAAAAAAAAAAATGTCATGAAAAACCTAGGGGTGAAACAGGAATAAAGACACAGACTTACTAGAGAATGGACTTGAGGCTATGGGGAGGGGGAAGTGTAAACGGTGACAAAGCGATAAAGAGGCATGGACATATATACACTACCAAACGATTCAATTTTTTGAAAGAGGATTTCATTTAGTTCATTCTTCTTAATGAAGTAGCTGTGCATGAGTCAGTGAAGGGCATTGGGCACTATGGATTTGGTAATCATGTTCCAATTTCTGCTTGGTCATTTTTAATTGACACCTTAGACTCGTCTGTTGCTAAAAAAACAGATTTATGCACTGTTTGTTGTCAGATCGATGAGCATTACAAGCGATCAGGTTAAAGTGTTGCAAAGACCCGTGTTATTCTTCCTTAGGGATAAAACAGTCAGCTTTAAGTCAGAGTGGGGTAAATTATTCATTTTAATATTGTTGGTTTAGGCTCACCTGAAGAGATGGCCTTGCCGACCTACAATAAAACTGGCATGATTAAACATTTCTCCCATCTCGAATCTTTCTGCAGCTATTCAGGCTTTTGTGTGCCACAAACTCAGTACTTTTGTATGCATCAAAGGAACAGGCTGGGTCATAAATAGCCATCATTAATTGAAGCTGCTTTCACACTCAGCTGGCAATTTCTCATCTCCGTAATTTAGACAATGTGTATTCTTTAACCAGATGTGAAATTTTATTGTATTTCAATAATTGAAATACAGCTATTTAATACAGAGCTTTAATTTAAATATATTACAGTGCTCTCTGGACTCACACTTGTCTAGCTATCTTTGAGCTGCATATTAAAATATATTCAACTGCAGGTGAGATTAGTCCACTCCATTACTAGTGTATTTTGGATGATGTCCAATTAACCATATCACTTAGATGGAGATGATTTTGACCTAGTTCTTTATAGGAGTGTTGACCCATTTTGGACAACTAGGGAAAGTGTTATCATGCTATTTCTTTCACCCCTCATAATCACCCCCATTCACCACATATTTCTGGCTTTCCACCTTCTGAGCACATGGTAGGGCTGCACTTCCTGGCTCCCTTGTGGTTGGGAGGGACCATGGATCTAGTACCAGCCAATCAGTTGCAAGTACAATGACATATGTGTCTTCCAAGGTAAAGCACATAAGTGCCAGTACAAGACTCTGCAGAGCTCTCTTTCCCTCTGCCAGCACAACTGGCAAGTTTCTAGATACTGGCTTCACTGTCAGCCATAGTCAGAATTGAATTATTGATCCCAGAAGAAAGGGACCACCTGTAGAAAACTAGGAAATGTGAGAAGTTGTAGGATCAATCTTTAATTCTCAGCTTGGTTTCCTCATGGGCCCTTTATGTACATTTCATAAGCTAGGTACAGCTGTGTTTAGTTTCCCAAGTTCCTCAGGCTATTAAATCTTTGCCATGTTGTTTCATCTAGTAGAAATGGTTGTTTCCATATCCTCTCCTAAGTCTGAGTCATTGAAGTTGCAAAACTCAGCTCCTACATACAATACCCCTTCCAGAAAGCCCTTCCCAGAGCTTGTTTCAATTTCCCAGGTCCATGTTCTAATAGATAGCTCAGTAGACAGCACCTATCAGCAATGTATGTGTCTGATTGCTCCACTATAATGCCAGAAAACAAGTACTTTGAATTATTTAACTCTTTACAACCAGGTCTTGGCCATGGTATGGACTTAATAAATATCTGTTGAAAGTCATAGAAACATGACTTTATTTAAATACTATATTTTTAGGAAATGTTAACCACTAGCATATGTGGAACACTTATTGTGTGCTAGGCACTGTTCTTTGCAGTATATCTGTTGTGAGTCATTTAAGGTTCTAAAATACCCATTATACAGATAGAGAAACTGAGGGGCTGGAAGAAGTAACTTGGCCAATGTGACACAGCCATCCAGTGGTGGAGCCAGCATTCACATCCAGACTATCTTTAGAGCTAGTAAACAGAACCACCATACTGTTATTTCTCACAGTGCAAATTTCTAACGGTCAATGAGAAAAAAGCAAACTGAAAACACAATTCCTCCTTCCTGTACTTGCTTATTCCTAATGAATGTTCTTTTAAACTCACATAGAAAATAAAGCAGCAACATGTTTCTGTATTTATTGTAGCTTTAGTAATTTCAGATTGTAAATTTGCTTTGAAAACCCTAGTGTTTAAATATTAATCAAAGCTATAGAAGCTTCCAAGCAAGTGCTGTCAGAGAAAGTCAACATTAGTTAGATTTTTACTTGCTGACAAGTTAAAAATTAGCTTATAGTAGCTTTTCTACCTCCTGGAAACATGTTGGCCACTAAGCCCATTGTGGGATTCAAAAGAAAATTTTGGCACTCAACTTTAAAGCAGAGATATGTAAAAACCAGCAAATAAACCAAAAGGTGATTATCTTCTATATAAGATTAACAAAAAATAATTATTCTGTGTAATCTCAGAATTGTTTTCAAATACAAGCTATTTCCTCTTTGTTTAGGGAAATGAACTTGATAAATACAACTCAATACGTCTCTATGGTGATTTTCTTAGAGATATCCTTTTATATCCTTTTTTGAGACTTCCAATACATTATAAAATTAATGAACAAAAAGCTTTATTAAATTGTGGAAAGTTTAAAGTTTTCACGTTTGTTAAAGAAGCACTTTTAAATGTACCACTCCATGACACAATTGTGCTTTTCCCCAGATAATAACAGGACTTATAAGCATGTTACTCTGTAGTTCACTTTACGAGTTATAACATTTGGAGTATGTTATTTGACTTTGGATTGGTTACTTATACTGACCACTTTTCTTCTCTGTAAAACAGAAGTAACAATGTGACTTACTTTATGAAATTAAAATATTTAAAAACAGTACCCGGGGCTTCCCTGGTGGCGCAGTGGTTGAGAGTCCACCTGCCGATGCAGGGGACACGGGTTCGTGCCCCAGTCCAGGAAGATCCCACATGCCGCGCAGCGGCTGGGCCCATGAGCCATGGCCGCTGAGCCTGAGCGTCTGGAGCCTGTGCTCTGCAACGGGAGAGGCCACAACAGTGAGAGGCCCGCGTACCGCAAAAAAAAAACCCAAAAACAAAAAAACAGTACCCATCAAGACAAAGAGTTTGGTTTCTGCTGTTGTTATTATTGTCTTCAGGCAATGTGGCTTCATAAATGGACAAGCATTTGAAGAATGAAAGACATTTTCTTTTAATACATCAGGTTGTCTTCTGTGACTGCAGGTATATATTAGTCTGCCTAGGCTGCCATAATAGAATGCTACAGGGTGACTTGAAGAATAGAAATTTATTTTCTCACAGTTCTGGAGGCTGAAAGTCCAAGATCAAGGTGTCAGCAGGGTTGGTTTCTGGTTGAGACCTCTCTTCCTGGCTTACAGATGGCCGTCTTCTTTCTATGTCCTCACATGGCCTTTCCTCTCTGCGGGCACACTCCTGGCGTCCCTTTCTTTTCTTATAAGAACGTCAGTCCCCTGGGACTAGGGCCCCACCCTTATGACCACATTTAACTTTAATTACATCTTTAAAGGCCCTATCTTCTAATTAGTTACACAAGGGGTTAGGACTTTGATGTATAAATTTGGGGGGTGGGACACAATTCAGTTCATAACAAGATGGAACATCATTTGAGGACAATAATAAGAAAGCTAAAGGGGAAGTGGCTTAAATGAGTCCTGGGTCAAATGATCCCCTGCTCACCCCACTGGAGGTTTTTAAGAGGTCACCTGCCATTTTAAATAAATGACTTCAGCTCCTGTTTAGAGTTCCATTTACTAGTATGCCTTCTTGCCTCCCTCACTGCATCAACAGAAACTTCCATGATGTTTTCCATGGATTTTATTTTATTTTATTTCTTGTAGGGTGGTAGGGAGCTTGATTACTACTTGACACGAGGATGTAAGGGATTCAGAAACTAGAGGAAATAGGGAAGAGTGGAACAATTGTCTGGGCACGCCATCAGCTTCAAGCATATGAAGAATGTTGTTGGAATGGCTTTGCCGTCACGGGAACGCTTGTGGGGCCACACTTCACTCCTTCATTTGGGTAGGTGTGAAATTCCTAAGGTTTTAAAAGTAACAATGATATAGTAGGTTCTCCTTCTAAAAAATTAAATCTCACCCACGATTATAATAAATAAGATTTGTATAATGATGACATTTAAAATTGAGACTGAAATGTCTCCGACCAGACAGTGGTAATGGCTAATTTCACATTATGCAGAATAATCCATTTGTCAGTGAAAACCTAACCACCATGCTTAGATTCTCATCGTTCTTTTTATGATAACTGCCCAGAATCTCTGTTTAGTTACAGTGCCAATTTGTTATTTCATGTAATATTAACAAGTTATCATATAAAATGAACAGTGAGCTAATTTTCTGAAAGTCTGCAAGTAAATACTGAATTAGGGTTAACACCTTACAGTAATTCACTTTAGAAAACTTCCATTTCCCTTCTCAAGTCTACCAATATTAAAAATCATTTCCATCATCTCCACGTGTTTGTGTAAAACCTCAAAGGAAACTATCTTGTTTTCTTTAATATAACTCAAAATTCTATTTTTTATTTTAAGTACTATTACGGTCCAGATATCATTGGCCTTAATGATATCTTACAGCTACTAGTTCTGCAGGTAAATTAGACAAAACGTTAATTATTTGTTTCCTATAGGAAGTCCCTGGTTGACCACATTTTCATAAATACTGAAGAAGAGCTCTATTAAAGATAGTACTTTTTGGTCAACATTATAAAAGCAAAGTAAAGATATCCAACGTGAAGCTACAGTTAATACCAGACAAATGTTACCTCATCAGAGTCTAATGAATGCTAATACAGTGCTGGAGCATCCTTATTGGTTGTTGGTTTCTAACAGCGCTTATAGCCTGGCTTTTCTCAACATGGATCCTCTGTTCTTCCTTCCTTTTCCAGATCTGACAGACCCAAGTAATTAGCAGAGTAGTGCCAGAAAGACCATCAGCCAGTACATTACTGGCAGCTGGGTTTTCTGGCTGAGCCCTGGGGATACTGAACCTACATTTGTCTCTAAGAAAATAGGAGTAGGGCCACAAGAGAAAGAATTCTGTGAGAAAATTCGAGAGCAGATGCTAGCATGATTCTGCCCATGTGCAGTTGGGGGTCTCACTGTGGAGTCAGTTGTTCTCTTTCACTTCCGTATACATGACAACAAACCCAGCAGTAACTGTGACCTTCTTTGGTTATTGTTGTTCTGCTTTCCGGTCTCCTGTTCCTTTCACCACCTTTACCCCTAATTGCTCTTTGTTCCAGCCTCTACCTTAAAGTTTCCTTTTCCAAGAAATCACTCACCTTCCCAGCATTTGGAATCATTGTTCTATGACACAAAAAATGGAAAATAATGCATATGCTTTATGATGATCTTGGAAGAAGAAAAAAAAAACAAAGAGAGAGAGAGATGACCAGGCACGGAGATGGTCTGGCTTTGGAAAGCTCTCACCAGTTGGCGGTTGTTAGAGAATGACTCAGCTGTCTGGCTCTACCTTTCAGACAGATTTAGGTGACCTGGAGACCCATCAGCAACAGTAAGGCTTACTCATACATAGGCATCCCTGAATCAGCCACATCCCGCCAGGAAGGGCAAACATCTGTGATTGCTTCAGGCAAATCCTACCTCTTTCGTACTTTTTTGGATTAATTAATGACATTAATTTAAACATCCTATGAAAAGCTAAGACTGTCCAGTTATATCCAAGAATATAAGACTATATAAAATGCACCTCTTTTAACTACATATTTCTTCTCACATACGGTGCATGTTTGGTTTATTCTTAAGTGCCTACAATGCGAAAGGTGCCAAGTGAGACTCTGGGAACATTTATACTCATTTTGCAGAGGAACAAGTAGAGGCCTGGAAAGGTTAAGTTGCTTTCTCCAAGACACACTTGATTTTTTTTTTTTTAATCTTTATTGGAGTATAATTGCTTTACAGTGTTGTGTTAGTTTCTGCTGTATAACAAAGTGGATCAGCTATATGCATACGTATATCCCTGTATCCCCTCCCTCTTGCGTCTCCCTCCCACCCTCCTTATCCCACCCCTCTAGGTGGTTGCAAAGCACCGAGCTGATCTCCCTGTGCTATGCAGCTGCTTCCCACTAGCTATCTATTTTACATTTGGTAGTGTATATATGTCAATGCTACTCTCTCACTTCGTCCAGCTTACCCTTCCCCCTCTCCGAGTCCTCAAGTCCATTCTCTATGTCTGGACACACTTGCTTTTATATGCTAGAGAAGACACTAATCTTCTTAGCCTTTTCTTTTCATTTTGACTGTATATTATTCAGTAATAGTCAACAACATTGGTTAACTTGTATATCTTAGGTACTTTGATACAGCTCCAGTGTCTGAGATTGAGAATAACACATGCTGTAAATAACAGGGAAGAGGAAACAGACTGTGTCATTATGACAGCACTGAGTCTGAGCCAATCCTGGGAATACTGACCTCCAGCCTCTTGTCCTATAAGACAATTACATGTCTTTATTGTTTATTGAACTCAATAGTTTGGCATTCTCTTGTTTGTAACAAAAAGTTCCTACCTGCTAGATTAAACTAATAAAGACAACACCATGACAGGAGAAAGTGAAATGAAAGTTAAAAAAAAATCCTTCCAAAAATAAACCCATGTTGAACATATTCCAGTCAGGAAGACCCAGGTGTGACAGAGCTCTGTTTTGGATTTATACAGTGTGGTTTACTACCAGAAATGCCAGGAGACTCATTAGAGAATTGTTCACCTGGTAACATGGTGTCAAGAACAGACACTAAAAACAGTGTTGTAGAGGGTCCATGGTGGAGATGGTACGGACTTCAGATTCTGTAATTGAGAATAAACAACTTGGGCTCTCTAGGAGGGCATCACATGATGTGACTGGCTTGTGCTTCTAATTTCCCCAAATGAGAGGACTAGCGCAAGACCAAATTCCATTTCATTTTCCCTATCAGGAACAGTTTGTAGACATCTGTTTTCAAGGGTACCAGCATGAATATAAATATTAGGTTTGCTCCATAAAGAGCTTTCATGGAATGCAAAATAATATGTGACACTGCATATACACCCACTTGTTGCCACTAATGAAAGCTAAAATTTGTTAATCACTTACTATTTCCCAAGCACTGTGCTAAATGCTTTTCATGTATTACCCTAGTAAAACCTCACACCCTTGTGAGATAAGACTTATTATGCCATTTTATATATGGAGAACCTGTGGCTTGGAGAAGTGAAACAATTCACCTAACACCATTGAACTAGTAAGTAGGATTCAGCCAGGATTTGAGCATGGGCAGGGTGACAACCTCTATGCTGTACTGTCAATTATAACTATTGTGCCACTTGCAAGCATGGTTATATTACTTGTACACCAAATAGATAACTTCTCCCATTGTATATTTTTGGTGTATTTTTGTTTAGTGTTGCTAGAACTTAAAGACCTGGGGTATCTTATTGAAAGAAGGTAACACCTTGATCATGATTGAGATGGGAAATGGGGTGGAATTAGAAGCAGGACCATTGCATGGAACAGGTGAGTTTCTCCTATGGTCTGTTCCTCATATGCTATCATGCGCACATGTGCAAACTTGGGCTAAAGGGGAAAGGAGTTAAGAGCAACCAGCTTTGTTCTTCTTGGTATCTGCCATGTCATCCATGGTCACGTGGGAGGTAGAACAAAAGAAATAATTAGAATCAGATAAAGCTGAGTTTAAATTCCATTTTACCATTTTCTAGCTGTCTTGGTTTCTTTATCTACAAAACTATGACAATAATGCCTACTTCATAGTGTCATTGAGGAGAGTTATATATGTTTGTGTTTGTCTGTATATTTATTTATCAAGCAAAATGCTTGGGACAGAGATGAAATAATAATGAATACCTATAGCTATGATATGTATATTAATTTTTTATTATAAATTTCATTATATTTCATTATAAATTTTATTTTATTTATATACACTAATAGATTTATGAAATATAATTAATATAATATTTACATTTATTTAATAGTAATATTAAATATTCATTTAATAGTAATATTAATTTATATTTTATTTATTATAACTTTTTAAATACTTTAAAGATTGTATATATTTATATAAAATTATATATTTTTACATATATAAATAGATGTAACTTTTATATATATAACATATATGTGTTATAATAATTTAATAGCTTTCTATTAGAGATTAGTAGTTGTTATTAGCTTTCTAACTACTAGTTTATTGTCTCATTCTGACTTTCCAGTCTCACCTGTTTGCTCTGGCTCTTAATGAATCCTTTAGAAGTTCAATGATTCTTCTTCCTTCATTTTTAGCTAAGAGGATTTATTAAATGTATCCTCATTGTTTTAACTGAAAAATAAATATATGTTTATCAAAATGTTTCTAATGTCAACCAATTCATGTCTCTAGCCTGCTACTGTCTCCCCTTGAATATTATACCATCCTTTCTCAAATTGTGGCCAAGAGAAAAGGTTATGATGTTTATATAAAGCTGCAGCTTATAGTTCCAATAAAGAAATTCTTTAAACCCTTCTGATTTTCCTTCTGGTACAGGTGACTTAAAGAAACACTGGTTAGATAGGTTTAGTTTTAAAATGATGTACTTCCAGAGAAAAGGCTGGACTAACTGATGGCTTAAGGGGACATCTATCTTGAAATCCATGATTTTAATCAGTTTGGATAACTCTTCATGGTTCATGATGATCCCCATATCATTAGATGTCTTGACAGTTAAATAAGATAACACACTTGTAGCATTTAGCATAGAACCTAGCCTACAGTAAATGCTATTAAATGCTAGCAATTACTAATATTGTTTTCTCTGTTATAGAACTACAACTGTAGCTTGGTTACAGTAATATGTGGTGAACAGATTAATACAGGTTGTTTTCCTACTCTACCAGTTATTAAACTATTGTCTCTCTCAGCTTCAAGCCTGTCCAGCTACATTTTGCTTTGTAATTCTGCAGAAAACTACACTGCCCCTTTGCCAGCTGGTGTGTTAGGGTCCACCAATAGAGGGATCAAGGAGGAGGAAGAGGGACATACTCTTATTTGGTGTTCTGATCAGGGTCACCCTTGAAATAGCTCTTTCCACTGGCATTGACAATAGGTTTTATTATGTGCAAGCCAGTTCTAAATGGTGCTCTATACTCTGTAGAGTTTATGAGTATTTACAATATAGATCTCTTTTTCTAATAATTATGAAGTTCTCATCTTAAGATCTGACAAATTGTCTACCACTTAGAACCTTGCAATATAAAGGAAAGTTCTCTCAGGTTTACAGTGCCCAGGAACACTCTTGGGGTAGGGAAAATCTATACTCTGACTTAAATTGTCAAGAAAATAAAAGTGAAGGGATTTTTTTTTTCTAGAAAGGATTTCAGCGAAAGTTGAATTTTTAATTGAACAAGTGGATTGTTAGTGCCTTGGGGTCTTTTCTGTTACATTTCCTACCTTCATTTGTACATTGTTTGGAGTTTATTGTTTTCTCCTGCTCCACTGTCCCCACTCCCATTTAATCTATTGATATATTCACTGATTTTTTTTTCTTTTTCAATATATTCCTGCTACAGGTCCTTGTGTTGTTAGAAACTAAACACTTAATGGCAATCTGACAACTGTAACAAAAATAATGATTCCAACATTACAAATAAAAGCACAGCAAACATTAGGGAGGGAAAAGTGAGCCAAAAGCTACCCATGCTGAGAATGACTGGCCTCAGCACAATTAAATAGGCTTCTCTTCTCATAAATTTCAAATAAATTTAATACCATAAGAGTTTAAGACTTCCCTACATACTGTACTATTTAGTTCATACTTCAATAGCAGATGTACAGCATTAGTTAGAAAAAAAAACAAAACAAAACTCAAATAAATCTCTCAAGATGGGCTAACTATACAGTGGAAATGGACTCTTCAATGTGTCCTGAGTAAAAATAAATTAGGGATAAGCTGGAGATTTCCACTTAACTTGATTAGTTTGAGATGTGAATCTAATGGGACAAATATTTGAAAAATATTTAAAACTAAATCTAGTGGGAAATACTATTGTTTATTAAGGGAAATGAAAGCTGTAATATCAATTACTTTGGTTAAAAAAGTGCATTTGCATTCAGGTGGAGACCAACTAAAGTATAATTGTAATGTGAAACAAATTCTTTCTTATGTAATATCCCAGCTTTAATTTAAAGTAGAGCCAAACAAAATTAATTACAACTACTTGGCAGGTTATGCAAAGACACATTCTATACATTCTATGGATACTATAAAAAATTACTATTACTTGACACCTTCCTGGGAACCTTCATGAAATGACTGAGTTTACTAGATAAATTAATGGTATAGCCTCCAAAACCAATTACCCATTTAGTAAACTTATTAGTATACTTGAATGTTTCCTGATATAGATTAGAACATTCACTGAGTTTCATGTAATTACTCTATTCTTTTTTAAAAAAAATATTTTTTGTTAGAGAAACAGTATGTTCCAGTAAAAGTACAGAGTTTTTGGAGTAATATCTTGGTTCAAGTCATGTTTCCCCCAAAAGAAAGTACATGGCAGAACTATAGTGGGTCTTAATTGAGATGATTCTCTAGAATATAATCTCCAGGAGGGCACAGATCTTTGCCTTCAATCTATCACAAGAGCCTAGAACAGTGCCTGACACATAGTAGGTGCTTGATAAATCATTATTGAATGAATGAATAATGGTTGTAAAGCCACATTGTAAACTCTAAAGATCTATGAGAATATTATGGTCCATTAATATACCCGGACGGCAAATCTGTTATTGAGTGTTATTGCATCACTTACCCCTTCTCATAAAATAAATCCTACCTTGGTTTTGCATCCTCCTGGTATATATGGATATCGTAATACAAGAAAAATTTGTTGAAATTTAGAAGCAGTGCTTTCCCAAACTAAATCACATTAAAGTACAAAGGGCAATAGTGTGTGTGTGTGTGTGTGTGTGTGTCCATGTCTCTAGGTGTAGGTATGTGCTCATGAATATGTTTGTGTTTGTTGTTACTATTTTTGTCATAAGTCTCTCAGACAAATGTGAGATGCTAATTTGTGAAACTGTTAGAACAGCCAAATATATAGTACTTGACTTTGCCAAGTCTTAATTCAGACTTTCCAAGACCACCTATCACTGAAAGTTCAAAACAGAGAGAGAGAGAAAAAAAGAAGGGAACAAAACTTAAAAAAGATTTGTGCGTTAGGTAGAACTGCTTTCTATAAATCCTGAGATAATAAAATAAATTACAAAAGTAATTCACTCAGTGTTCTGTTCTTATGGCTGGCCTTAACTAAGTCTTCCACCTTCTCAAATTCCTACATGAAACACCCTGTACTTTGGAAACACCAAACTGCTCCTAAGTCTATGAATCCTCCTTTGTACATTTTGCAAAAGGCTGTATATTTTGTAAGTCTATGAGTGGGAAGTACTTTCTTTATTTGATCTCTCTCTCTATAACTCTATCTAAAAGCTTAATATACTACTTTTCATCAAGCAGGCAGGGAGCTATGAAGGACAACAAAAGAGTCAGAACTTTCTGAAGACAGATTTAATTCTTTGCTCTCAGCAGGTCTTATTTTAGGAAAGTAATCAGGATAAGAGAGCTGGGAAGACGTGGGATTTAAGTGTATCTAAGGATGTAACCCAAACAGCAACCTATATAATCCTACATATTATTCTTAGAACCAGCCACCGGGTTCAGGGGAGCTTACTGTATGAGGTTACAAATGTTTACCATAGTCCTACCGTGTTTCCAGCTTTCACAATATGCCCTGCCTTGCTGGTCCTGAAGCAAAATGGCCATTAAGGCCCAAAGCTGACACTACATTCATTACTGTACTGTCCTGTTCCCAAGAGCGCTCAGCAGCCTCTCAAAAAGTCTAACTTAAAAAAAAAAAAAAGTCTAACTTACTTCATGAAAGGTGTTTAAGCCCTAAGAACTAGACCTAGTTAAGCTAGTTAGTTACAAGGTAATGTACCAAAACTCTAATTGGTAGTAGAGGTTAAGGCAGAAAATAATACAATCTGTGGGAACCTGGTAGGAAGGGGTGTGACTCAGGATACTGTTCACTTGTTCGATATCCCAAGTGTGGGTAATAGATTAATTAATTGATTAAGTATGTAGCTCTAAAGGTAGAACTTTCTATATAAGAAAACTCAAGACAGAACCTAGTTAATTTTTTTAAAAGTTCCCACCTTTTCCATCTCATCAACTCTTACACTCTGTCTTTTAATTTTTGGATTCCTGAGGGCATGCAGGATTCAGAGGGAGATGGAAATCAGAAGGGGTGGGCAGGGGAAGTTCATTGTTAACGTTTTGAAAACAAGGCCCTCTAAGAGTTACAAATCAGATTAGGGCTTATTTATTTTCAATGCGCATTTAAAGGACCACTTGCATTGGTATTGTCTTCGTCCATTTCAGTTGCTATAACAAAATACCAGGAGCTGAATAGCTTATAAACAAGACATTTATTTCCCATAGTTCTGGAGGCTGGTAAGTCCAATATCAAGACACCAGCACGCTGGCTTTGTGGTGAGGTTCCTTTTCCTGGTTCATGGCAGCTCCTTCTCACTGTGTCCTCATAGGGTGGAAGAGGCTAGGGATATCTTTGAAACTTCTTTTATAAAAGCACTAATCCCATTCATGAGGATCTCACCCTTTTAACCTAAGCACCTCCCAAAGGCTCTACCTCCTAATACCATCATCGTTGGGGGCAAGGATTTCAACATATGCATTTTGGGGGGGACACAAACATTTAGACCATAGCATGTATCACCTGGTATTTTGACTAATAATTCAGATTCCTGGCCCCCAATGCATAACTTTGAAATCTGAATTTGGGGGAGTCTCCACTTTTAACAACACTCTTGGTAGTATGTTCGTTAACATTCAAAAACCACTACTGAACAACCTACTGTCCTTAAAGACATGGCAGTAGATAAGGAAAGATCAGTTGCTTCTTCAACTCCCAGATACTCTGCCCCTGAGGATATAATGGATATATTTTATCTTTTCCCATTTTTTTTTTTTCTTTTTACTATCTCCCCTTGTGATTTGAATCAGCGCCCTTGGTCATGCTCTTCCAACAACCTCATGGAACCATGTGGTTAGTTTTGATACCAGGCTTAAAGATAATTTAAGATGAGAATGTTTGCTCCTCTAATTGCCTGAAAATTTAAAAAGGGTCACAAACTGACCAGGATCACTCATCATACCTGCTGTTGTCAGGGTTCATTCAGTTACAAGGAAAAGAAACACATTCAAGTGAACTCAAGTCAACAAAAGGGAACATGTGGAACAAATGGGGTAGTATCATAGATACTAAGAGCAGGATATATCGCTGAGTCTTTTGGATATGGAAAATTAACAACCAAGCAATTTTCATCATTCTCCTACTCTCCTTCCTTTCTTTCCTCTTCCCTCCTCCACACCTTTCTTCTTCCCTTCCATAAACAAATATTTACTGAAATCCCTATCACCTCTCAAGGAGCTGGGGATACACCAGCGAACACAACACAAAAATCATTCTCTTATGGTTTCTATAATCTTGTGTGTGCATGTGTATGTTTGGAAACTGACAGTAGATAAATAAATAAACATATCTGCTATATAGTTACTGATAGATTCTGTGGAAAAAAATAAGAAAAGGAAGGGAGCCAGAGAACCAGAAGATGCAGTTGTGAATGGAATGGCCAGCAATTATAGTCTGTCGCTTCAATTTTCTGTTTTGGTTTCTGCAGCTGTTAGAATTTTTTTCTCTCCTCTGTATCTTTGTCTCTCCCCCTCCATTCCCTCCCCTCAAGTCCAGCTGAGTCCATGTGTTCTCCTATATGCTCATCTTGTGTCTGTTTGGCCCAACTCCACATGATCTTTTAACTCAAGTGCTTACTGTTAACTACATTTTAGCTTTGGTGTCTCTTAGTATACATCCCTGAGAGGCTCTGACAGCTCCAATTAGACTCCATCTGGACAAAGCCCTTCCTACATTGGCATCTATCCATAGAATGCTGTTCAGCCAATGGATGAATTCTCTTGACTACATATTTTTACTTCATCATGTGGATTTAACTACTGAGCTTTGGGGGAACCTCAGTATAAAGTGCTCTACGTTAGATATATACTCTATTTTGCTCTCTGTGGAATTTATTGTTTTGGAGAAGTGGATTAAAGATAAGGACCCAGTTCCCTCTTTCTTGGAAGAGAGCAGGATAATAGGCAAGAACCATACGTACTTTTTGGTCGGCAAAGATTTGTAGAGGGGAAGAAACATAGGATGGTAGTATTTTGAAATATTTTAAATGATATTTCCTTGAAATTTCCTGATATCCTTTAATTCCGGGTGTATATGTTTAGCAAGAATACCAAAAGAAAAATAAATATCAAAACTCAGTCTATTGGGGCTTCCCTGGTGGCGCAGTGGTTGAAGAGTCTGCCTGCCGATGCAGGGGACACGGGTTCGTGCCCCGGTCCGGGAAGATCCCACATGCCGCGGAGCAGCTGGGCCCGTGAACCATGGCCGCTGATCCTGCGCGTCCGGAGCCTGTGCTCCGCGGCGGGAGAGGCCACAGCAGTGAGAGGCCCGCGTACCGCAAAAATAAAAAAAAAAAAAAGACTCAGTCTTCTGATTTTCAAAATAGGCTTTTAAAACTTATTGTAGAGATAATAGAGAAGAAAGCTTTTGTTTGAAAGTATGGATTTTTTTGAATAACAGAAACCATAGTCACGATTGCCTTGGGTTTTAAGTAATTAGACTTAATTACTTAAGTCTACTTAAGGTAGGTAAATGTTCTCTCTCTGTTTTTGTGATCATAGGGGAGACAAAATCCATCTGGACTGAGAGAAAAGAGGAGAGTCAGCAGGAGAATAGTAAAGGGAGATGGTTGTGGGGCTATCTGATAAAGGGCTCTGTATCTTGCTACATCTTCCTGCTCTGGACCACATCCCAGAGAGCTGGTGAGGACCTAGAGCCAACTGATCACCTAAGAGCCAGTGTCTTCATTTCCTGGATGGAATGTGGGTGGTGAAATCTTGTTAGACTCCACATTCCCCAGGTCCTGCTGTGCCAGAGTGATGGGACAGCAGTAGAGTAGAAAATGTGACCTTTTCAATCTAGGCAGGAAGTTTTGCAGTCTTCCCCAAGGTTTCATTTACCACAGAGTGGAACCAAAGAGCATCTAGCGATTTCTTATGGCTTCTCAGGATGTTGAGGGATGTGAAAATGGCTGAGAAATGCTCACGCTGGAAACCAGACGGGGCGATACACATGTTAGTAGATACTGAATTATATAGGTTGGTCTGGGGCGGGGACCTGGACACTGAGTAAAACCCATAGAATTTGGATCAACACAGAGAAGTAGGAGCAAGGGTGCAACCTGAAGTTAACTGAGTTTACCAAGAACTGACTTAAGGTTAGGATTTTTCATAACAGGAGGAGTGAAGATTCCAGACAGAAATTGATAGAGAAAGAAAATTCCACTCTTCGCACACCAGAGCTTGTGGCCTAGGAGGTTTATGCCTAACACACGTGTCCAATTCTACACCAGCTTCACTTTAAAAAGAAAGTGTTTGCTCTCGTTTTATCAAGGGTGATTCATCACATTTCTCTGACAAATGGTACATGTTTGTTAATCTCCTGCACATGGCCCCAGAGGAACTCCAAGCACAGTAACCAGAGTGAACCCACATTCCTTTCCAGCTTGATTATTTTGGCGGATTATATTTTTTTATAAAATAACTCTGACTGCATATCACAAGTTATTATAAACAACTGTTTTAATACCTTAGCCTCTGAAACCTCACTGCCGATTCCCACATTATTTTTTGATTCCTGTGTCTATAATTTAGTCTGATGGGCTCTTCAGTGATGAAAATAAATGCTTGCTCTTTCTTCCTTCTATGGCCATCTCTTCTCATTCCAATTTTGTTTTAACTTGGATACAGCGAGAATACACCTGCCTGACCAGATTCAAGAGCTAGAGACTTTACATTAAAATTTCAAAATGCTGCATCCGTGTTGAAACTCTACAATAAGCTTTAAGCATTCCACCCTCACCCCATCCCACCAAACTCACAAAGGCAGTGAGAGAGAATGCCATGCCCTTTTTTCGGTAATTATGTCCAGACAAGACCTTGCATGGCCAGCAGGATACGATGAGAATGGAAAACAAATGGATTCCAAATTTCTAAAGTGTGGTGTACAAAGCATGGAGAGGGAAAGAAAGAGTGTGCTCCATCCCCATCCTTTCCCCTTTTAGTCCTGCCAGACATGTCCTTTGTTCTATTTTCTATCTCACTGAGATTAAAGTGCTGATCTCCTCCTTTTTGAAAATGATGTCACTTTTTTTTCTTGCCTTGGCAGAGAGCAAGTTCATTACAAATCTGCTGTGTGACTGATGGCTTTGAAGAGATAAGGCAGAGGGGGAAAACACATTTGGGAAAGGTATGAAACTCAAGAGACAGGTTGACAATTAAACTGGCAGTAAGAGCGATGACGAAGGATAAAGAGAAACAGAGGTTGGAGGTAAATATCTCTTCCATATTCTCTTTTACAGTCACCGAAAAGCTATTTTTATTTCCTTGATAGTTTTATCCTGAAGCGATGCCGTGGGCTAAAATTGATTTCATGCTTTTCCTGACGAGATTCATCCACTTTTGATGACATTATTTCCGGCAGGTCATCGTGGATGTATTGGGTGGTAAGACATTTCCTTTTGCAGTAAGAAAAGGGAAAATATTTGGTGCTGAATCTGATTTATTATAATTGCTGATCATTGCACTACGTGGCAGTTTTTAGAAGAAGCATTTCAGATGTAAAACCAGGTTGAAAGCACAATACACATTCTAATGTCGTTTGTGTTGTTTAAAATGATTAGTGACAGATGCAGAGCTTGGGAATTTAAAGATCTTCTTTCATCTCCCAGGTCCAATCACAGTGAAGGCAATGGGCATACAAATGGTTGCAAAAGCCAACTTACTGAAGTGATGGACTTCGAGTAATTAAACACACACATACACACACACACACACAACCCCTAATATGGACAGTGTCTTATGAAAATAACATTGTTACCTTTATGTCTCTAATTGGATTTCAACTTTAAAAAAGTCTTCTTGTTCAGATCAAAGATTTTTTTAAAAATGCATTTCTGGTTTAGGGATGGAGGTGGGAAGTTGCAGAGAAGTGAATAGTAGATAGTGAGATGAAGAAAGGACCTCTGAGATAAATGTCTGCTAGACTGGAACATATATGACAAGAACTCTATTCCTTGATTTTCTTCCTCTGTGGATCTTCTTTTCCCTCATGTCACCGTCACTCACCTCCAGCCTTCGCTTTTCAATAGTAATAGAAATATTTGTGTTTATAACTCTTATGTCTGTAGAGGATGGGAAGGTATGTGGCAGATAAGCTTTCCATTCTCCCTCCCTCATGCCTGCAGCATATTACATATCAGACATAACATTACTTTTTTTTTTTTTTTTTTTACTTTCCTCTTGATCTTGAAGAAACCCTTCTCAAAAGCAGAAACCATGTTGTTATTCTACTGTTTACGCCCCCTCCCCAATATCTCCATTGGCTCCCTGTAGCCTATAAGATAAAATCCCAGCTTTTACATTCTGGCTTCTTCCAACCTCTCTTCTCTGGCTTCTGGCCAAACATTTCCATTCAATGTTTACTTGAGTGCTAATGAATGTCTTGCTCCTGAATGCACTTGGCTATTGTATTCCTTTGCTAGTACTTTTTCCTCTGAGCGGTATGCCCTCTCGGCTTTTCCACGTCTCATGAATATCTCGCTTTGCCCCCAGCCTGAGCAAAAATATGACCTCTTCTGTGAAGTCTACAATTTACTCAGGAAGAATTGATCCCTCTTTACTTTTGGCCTTACTTATATTATCTTTACTGCGTTTTAAAAATTTTATGTGTCATCATACAGATGGTAGGATATACCCAGGAACTATAAACAGGTGTAGTCAAAAGTTAGTTTATACTTTATGCATGTTAAGGGAATAAATGGGTATATACAACCTGATGTTTGAATGCAGGCAAAAGGACTTCAGAACTGTATACCTGCTTTCTTAGTTTCTAAGTTAAGGATGTGTTGTTTTTTTTCCTTAGGAAACAAAACCCAAAGAAGCTTGGAATTAATTAATACAAGAGAAATACATATTTTAAAAAATGGACCCAGATAGAAGGATGTGGAATGCTGCGACTTGTGATAAGTGATAATAATTTGTGTCAATTCTCAATAATTTCTCTTAGTGTTCATTGTTCATGAACATTATTATTCATGATGTGTGGGCAGCTTGTTCCTCTGAACTCTCTACCTTACCTCTCTGATTCTGCTTGTAAGCACAAATAAAGTACGGTAGAGCAAAGCAAAAGTGGTAATTAAAATGTCTTCCATGTATCTAAATGCACACGTCATTCACTCCGGATTTGGAAATAACTACCTGCTTGATATTCTAGAAAACCCCTTCTAATTTTTGAGTCTCTATTTTTTTCTTGTTTGTTTGTTGCTGTTTTTCCAGTAATTGGTGGCTTTGGCTAACTCACATTTGAGCCTCGAGCACAATGTGGTTGAAATTCAGTGTTCCCATGAAACTGGTGTCTTGCGTTTGGCAGGTGACTCATTCACAGTTGAACCTCCTCTAGGATGAGGTGATGCCAGGAGTGTGGACGATGTAGAGTGAGTTAGTGTCCATATATTTTTATATTTCACATTTTTCTCATTCACTCAAGCACTTTGCCGATCCACATGGTTTATGATTTTCTGACTCTCTTGGCACATCTGACATAAGTGCCAGAATCAGCACCCCAAAGAATGTGGAACTCCCAAGACCAAGGTCTCCTTAAAGTCTTGGAAAATAAAAGGGTAATGGAAGTCCTCAGAATGTTGCTGGAGCAATAATAAGATTTGGTGTTCCCAGTGCCAGGATAGTTCAAGCACTTAGTATAGGTCATATATTTCTTTTCCTTTTCTCAATTTTTTTAAAAAAAATTATTTATTTTATTTTTGGTTGCATTTGGTCTTCATTGCTGCATGCGGGCTTTCTCTAGTTGCGTCGCACAGAGGCTTCTCTTGTTATGGAGCATGGGCTCCAGTAGCTGTAGCACACAGGCTTAGTTGCTCCGTGGCATGCGGGATCTTCCTGGACTAGGGGTCGAACCCATGTCCCCTGCATTGGCAGGCTGATTCTTAAACACTGTGCCACCAGGGAAGTCCCTTTTTTTCCTTTCTTAAAATTAATTTTTTTTTTGACTTTGCACTTGGTTTATTTGTATAGAACATATTACTATTTTGGTTTTGTTTATATTTTGTTCCCCCTAGGTCATATATTTTAATAGATAGCATTTCTTTTAAGTAGAACCCCTTTGAGTGGTAGAAGGCATCAACATTCTCATTGAGGTCTAGGAAATGGTTTCAGAGTGTAGAAGTAAGGTGAACACTCCATTCTTTAGAGAATGGAGTCTAAAGTGTGGTTCTGGTTCCATGCTCCTCTACTTCATCGAACAGCCTTTAATAAATGGCTGTCAGAAAGGTGAGGTGAAATAAATACTAGCGAAGACGGCTGCCCTGTTAAGAAGAGCAAAACATTGGCTAACAGCAAAAAGGTTGACTATATCTGGGTACTTTCTAAGTGCCTTGTCAGCACTCATTCTAGCCTCCCTAATTTCCTTCCTTTCATCATCATCCCAGAGTTGTGCATATCTGATTTAAGAAAAGCAGTTAGATACTTAAGCACTTCTTCCATTTTATTATCTTAGAGAAAGAAAAAATACATTTCAAGCTTGAAGAAAACAGGAATTATTGGTAGATAAAAGAGGAACACCATCTACTCTTAGCTCTCAGTAAATACTTTGGGAAATCTTAGTCTGGTTTCACCAAGCAGCAAAGCAGATCCAGAGACAAGAATTCAAGTGCAAGTTGTTTATTTGGGATGTGGTCCCTGGAATTTCTGAATTGTGAAGTGAGGGAAGAGAAGGCCAGGGAAAGCCAAGAAAATACAAATTACAAAGCAAGTTCCCAAGGAAATCTATGGCAATGTAGTCCTGACAAAGCTTTCCAGGAGCCCACGTATCAGGCGAAGCTCAGAGTCATCCCACCCAAGAGATGAGGCAGCTGGGGCATTTTACACCAACTCCTCTCACTGGCCGAGAGCTGCTCCTGGGGACTTTCCTTTCCTTGTACTTCCACAGGGAACTTAGGCTTTTATGGCCAGAGAAGAGACAGACACTGCAAGCTGGAAATCAGCTTCGCAGGCACTAACATGGTAAGACCCAGGGGCATATGGGTCTGGCTTTGACAGTTTGGTTCCATCTGCTTGACAACATTCACTCAGCAGAAAATGACTTGGGTCCCTTAAATATTCATTTCAACTGTGATATCCTGCCCTGTGCAGAAGGCCCACTGCCTACTCCCAACAGAGCTTCCAGCAACATCAATAGCAATGCCATCATCACCTCTAAAGCAATTCATGGACGGTTCAAGAGAGCCAGTAACTGGCCCACAGTGAAATACTGTGAAAGGCACCTTAACTCACAGCCAACGGCCAATAAGCAGAAGCACCATTCACGTAACACCCTTAGAAATTCATCAGTTACAATGCAGTTATTGGAGAGTCTTATGATTCATGTTGATAAATATATAATAGGGGCTCGATACATATTTATATAAGAAATTATTATTATAATTATTACTATTTTCTTATTATTATGACCTTCCTTACAGAATCACACTATGCAGCTTTTATTCTAGAGAGTATGAGTGCATTTCCTAAGCCAATCTGGGATTTCTTTATCTGAATGTACCTTCAGACTTACTAGGAAGTATGTATTTGGACCCTGAGACAGTGGTAAGGAGATTTATAAGTGTGCTATAAGCAGCACTTCTATCACAATAGGTTCCTTAAATTTCTGTGCTGCTGTGATGAAATTTCCTGGCCAGAGCCTTTCTTAAGGCCATTTTATATGTCAAATTGCAGTCAGTCAGGACGTGATATTTAAGACTGTTATGAATGTCACAGAGCAAACAAAACAATGCTTTAGCCAAGAAATCTTGTGAAAATCGGTATGGAGAGAGGGGTCTTGGCATATCAGTACAAGCAGGAATTTCCCCATGAAGCTGCTGATTTTACTGACAAATTTTAATCTAACCAGTAATAGATGAAATTGATGTTAGAGACTTACTACCTTCAGTAATTAGCCAATTTCAGTTTACCTTGGTCTTGTTTTTTATCTTATTCATATTTGTATTGTTACATATGTATTTTCATAAGCCATACTAGATTATGTTTTTAGAAAGAGGTAAGAGTTAATTGATCCCAGAGCTTATTATGACCAACTTAGGGATTCAAAGATGCTCAGGAGAAAGCAAGGCTTGTCTTTGTGACCTCTAGTTTCTTCTCTTTTAAAAATAGATTAATAGCCAGCCTGCAAATTCAAAAAAACAGATTACACTTTTTAATGTGAACCAAAGTGGTTGTTCCATGCCTTGTCTGTTTATTTTTAAAGCTCAGGCTCTACATATTGCTTTATACTATTTTCTGAGTAGGTTTTCACATTCCATTCTTTTATAGATTTCTTATAAATTTTAACTTCATGGTTCAATGAGATGTTGTTTTTGCTTGTTTGTTTTGATAGCAGGAGAATTAAGGGAAAGATGAAGTGGCACCATCTTGGTTTTTTGTTTTGTTTTGTTTTTTATTGTTGTTCTGAAACTCCTCTGTTGCCCTTGCCCATGAAAGCTCAGAACGCTCTGATATATGTCTATGATTATACCAGGACAACAATGTTCCAGAAAGGTTGTACAATTAATTGGCCCATTTCTAGCTCCTAATAGTAAAGAGAGAAGTGAGAGAAATCAGCTTGAATGAGGTCCCCTCATTCCTCAGTTCTCAACTCTTTTAAGTTTTTAACAGAAACACCTGCATCTCTACCACCACCATAAAACAAAGATTGGTAACCTTTTGAATAGCAAGATTGGATAGGAAGAGAAATTTATAGCACTCTCCTGAAATAGCCACTTGACAAATCCAGCCCACGGATTAGGAATTTTGATTGACTTGAAGAGAAAATGGCTTCCATTGTCTACACTCTATCAATGACCTGGATGCCAAAAGAAATCTTCAAAAGAAACGTTTGTTTATTTATCCATTCATTCTTTTGCATAAAATGTTACAGTTGGGCATTCAGATTTTTGAGGTTTAATATAAGAAATCCCATCTGTAACATCATGTATTTCAAAGAGAATGATAAGTTTTTCTTCTACTCATATTTCTGAAATTTGTCACATATGGAATTTGTCACTCCATTTTTTAGTGGAGTTTTTATTTATTATCATATACAGCTTTTGTGAGGAAAGAAACACTTTTTTTAGACAAACCCAATTTGTTTGCATATAAAATATAATGTGAAAATTAATATTGTGCTGTGTTTGCAATACTGTGAAAATACTGGGATCTTATTTTGACTAATTATACATCTTAACTTATCCTATAATGAAACATTTAGCTGAGACATATTCTTGCTTTGCACTTTGTTTTAAAGTAGAGGTGTGAGTTTTTCTTATCTTGGCTGTGTTCTAATTTGTGCAATAAAATTACATTTTCTTTTAAAAAGTCCTCTGCTTTGAAACTACCTTTCATTTTCGTGTTTAGAGTTCATAGTTTCTCTAGAGATTCTTGCATATCAGGATAAGGTGACAGCACTACAATGAGTGATGGGATTCTTGGAGATGAAAAATAACAATTGGTTATTATATATGTTTTCAGGGTTAGGAACTATAGCCCCATGGGCCAAATCTTCCCTGAGGACTCTTCCTATGTGGATCTCAAGCTAAGAATAATTTTTACATTTTAAATTATTAAAAAAAAAATTTATGATACATAAAAATTACATGGGGCTTCCCTGGTGGTGCAGTGGTTGAGAGTCCGCCTGCCGATGCAGGGGACACGGGTTCGTGCCCCGATCTGGGAAGATCCCACATGCCGCGGAGCGGCTGGGCCCGTGAGCCATGGCTGCTGAGCCTGCGCATCCAGAGCCTGTGCTCCGCAACGGGAGAGGCCACAACAGTGAGAGGCCCACATACCGCAAAAAAAAAAAAAAAAAAAAAAAAAAAAAAAATTACATGAAATGCAGTGTTCTGTGTTCATAAATAACATTTTATTGGAACACAGTTGTGCTCATTTATTTATACATTGCTTATCACTTTTGTGCTGCAACATTAAAAAGTTGAGTAGGTATAATACAGATTATATGGCCAATAAAATCTAAACTATGAACACTCTGGCCCTTTGCAAAAAATCTTTGCCAAACCTGATCTTTCTCTCGTGCTCTCCTATACATACATAGATATAAATATATAGATCATAGATCTGTGTATAGATGTGCCATAGATTTATCTATACCTACCTATGATCTATCATAGATCAATGATCTATCCACAGATCTATCACAGATCTATCTATATCTACTTATCTATGTATCTATAATCTATCTAGATGTATCTATATCTATGAGCTATAACAGATGTAGCTATCTATATAGCTATGATCTATCATAGATCTATCTATACCTATACATCTCTGACCTATGATTTATTTTGTATCTATATCTATATATTCATAGGAGAGAAAGAGAAAAGAGAGAGAGAGAAAAAGAGAGAGAGATCCACCATCTAATTAAAAAATTTGTAACTGCTGCTTAATCGCAAATGTGTTTGGACGTGTTTATACTCGTATTGAGAACTAAATTTACAGCGATCAATATTTTTGTCCTAATTTACCCTTCATGTGAAAGGAGTGTATAAAAGTAGCTGACAGGAGGCTCCATCTTGTCACATGAACACATTAGTAACCCAGTTTCATTTAGATAGATCTACTGCCTCCAAGCAAAGATGTGGTTTGCACCTTTAGCCACAGAGAGAAGTTTAAGTAACTTCTTTCAACTTGCCATTTTTCTAGCTACCACACAAGCTCACACAGTCTCATAAAAAGCTTGAAATTTACTACATTTCTAAAAGTATACAGTTTGTGCAGTAGGTAACTGTCACACTCTATATAGACATTGGTGAAATACATTCACACAGCAAATCAGTTATTCCTCTCCTTTGCCGAGAGATGGAAAATCATTCAATTACACAAATAACTTCTGATTTTATTTTATATTTTTATAACTGAAAATACGAAGCTGACTGGTGACTTGGGTATGTGTTGTTTTAAAAATATCCTTCCACTAATTCTAATGCGAGCATAGCAAATATTTTTGTGTAAAGAACCACTATTGTTTGTTGTATGACCATAATCACTTTCCTGAACTAGGAAAACCACAGAGAATGAATATTTCGTGTTCTTGCTCTGGGTGCCTAGTAAGTACTTTTTGGGAAACAATCTGTTAAAAATATATTTCATAATTCAGTGTACATGTAGTTTGGACTAATATTAAATTGTGAAGAGACAAAATTTTCGTTATTTTTCTTAGATTAATATCACTAAAGACCTGTACTTACAAATACTAAAAGTAAGTGAATGGTACTTTCCAACTATAGTTAATAAGCAAACTTACTTGGTTTTTAAAAAATAATTGTCTTACTAAATAATTCAGGCTAATATCAAGATGATCTGGTTCGTGTAGACATTTAACTATCATTAAATAGGAAGGTGTTAGAGTTTAGAAGGCATGCACCCATTAAAATTCTGCTAAAATAATTACCTCTCATTTCTCATTCTGAGATTGCCTTGTAGGTAGGCTTATGTGATAATAAGGACTCTTTGAAATCATTATTTTCTCTGTGTGCTATTAATAATAACTTTTCCATGTTAAATGAATTGAAGATAAAGATCTACTCTTAGGTCTGAGCCTTAAGTGTAATCTTTTAGGAATGTTGGGAGAAGGCAATAGAGGAAATGAGGGAACTTACATTTCAGAACGTTATCTAACCCTGGGAAGACAGAAACCAAAGCAAAGACTGAAGAACAGAGCTGCTATCAGAAGTTAGAATTGTCCTTCCCCTGCAGACAGTCTGTTCAACTAATCCCACTTGGGGCCAGTGTACTACCTGTATTTTACCACCTTCCAATCCCTCACACTATATGCTTCCTCTCTACCGACAAACACTTCAGAACATCCTTTATTTGAATACAGTGAAACTGACTCTTGTCTGCAAGCTGTAAGTTCCTCATTGGTAAAGGACTTTGTCCAAAGTTAGGTAGGCCCACTCAATCCATTTCATCATAGCATATGAAATAGTTGAAATGCTGCTGGAAATGGTATTTTCTAGTATATAAAATCATCTGTTTGGACACTAGTTTTTGAACTGAAGACAGATTATCCATTTTTTTCTTAAAGATAGGATTAATTCTCAGAAAAAGTAAGGTTTTAGGAGAAATATTGAGTCTTATTTGAATTTTCACAGCATTTGATAGCTCTAATGTCCTGTTAAATCTAAAGGGCATTCCTTACTTTCTTTTAAAAACAATTAACTAGCCAAAGAGCACGTGACTTTGCAAAACAGGGAAAACGTCGATTTAAATATATATGAAAAATACTGTTTCTTTTAACCACTTGGATGCATGTAAGTTTTAATAGTGTATTTGTGTTTCTTATCAAATTCTATTTTGTGTTGATTTTTAAAAAAATAACCTCTAGACATTATCCCTTTTTTTAAGTTTCAGATGTATACACATTATATCTACATTTTCTGTCCTTAACTATTAGAATAACTGATCATGTGTCCATATACGCAACAGACACATTCTTGTTCAGAATGCTTTGAAATTAAAAGGTAGTTTTTAATACCTACTTGTTTTGGCTAACAAAATCTTTAGGTTGGTTAGGGCTAAGAGCGCCATAGACTTCTAAGATAAATTAGTTTCATTTTTATTTTTATTACTGTATCGCCAGTTTCTCTTCCAAATTACATTTTTAATAAATTTGATCTATAGCCATCTGAAGGGTGAAAGCTCATAAACACATCTTTCTGCTTTAATTGCCTTTATAAAGCACTTATTCAAAAGGGCAGTTTTTCTTCCCACTTGTGCCACCAGTTTTTATAAGTGAATCTGTCAGCCTCCCAGAATTAACTGAAAATGAATGAATTCATTTTCACTGCTGAAAATGAATTATATACTTTAGGTCATTAATATATTCACACTTAAATTTATATCAGAAAAAAAAAAGGAAAAGAATTGCCTTTTCAGGGAGGTTGTGTAACAATCCCAGGTATCATTCTAATTTCTTTACAGTAACATACATGTGATATTCTACAAATCATCATCCCATTGTCAGATCACTGCTGCCATAAGTTTCAGGTAAAGAACCACACCTTTTGCCATAGGACAACAGGCTTGAGCAAGTTTTCTGCTCTCACTTATGCGTATACTCCTCCCAGGTGATCTCATCCAGAGTCACGAACTTACATTCCTTCTACATGCCCCGGACTCCCTCATTCTCCACCCTGATCTCCCCTGAGTTCTGGGACACAGAGGCCACTGCTTCCTCTCCCTGAATGTCTAACCGTCACCTCAAACTCGGCATGTCCAAAGCAGAACTCCTGAATCCACACAAAACCTGGCTTCCTCATCTGAGTCCACAGCCCCAACATTTAATACTCAGACCCCAAATCTTGGAGGAATCCTTGATTCCTTTTTATTTGGCATATTCCTCCACAAATCTATTAATAACTTCGATGAGGTCCACCTTCCCAAGACAAACATATACACACAGAATCTGACAGTGTCTCAGCATCAACTCTGCTACCACCTGGACTAAACCACAGAGTTCTCTCGCCTTGAGTGAAATATGCTACTGACAGATTTTCCTGCCTCCAGACAATTCTCCAAATACAAAGTAAATTAGGTAATTTCACACACTTACTCAAAACTTGCCAGTGGTCTCCATCACACTCAGAAAGCAATCTAAGCACCCTGGGCTACAAGATCAGACACGAGCACATCTCTGTTTCTTGTTGCTACCCTCCTTCCATTCCTCTCACCCACATTGCTCAGTACACCTGACCTTCATGCTCTCCAGACTCAGCCAAGCCCACTCCTGCCTTGGGCCGGGTGGGTGCCGTGTAGGGTTTCCCAGGAAGGCAAATAGCATGCAGTTGGAGGCTGCAGAATGCGTTTTGTGGCTTTTGGGTGGGTCGGGGGAAGTAAATGCGGGGCCAGATGGAGGTGTGGGGAGAGGATGGACTGGAATGCGTTGAACATTGGACAGGTGAAGGATGGTAGCATCAGGCCCAGACGCTGCTGCCTGGACCATTCTTCACAGAGGAAGTCCAACCTCTCCAGATCTCTAGATTCCTACTGGACTGGCAGGGGAGTCCTGGGATGAGAAACACCTGGGTGCCTCGGGTACCTCAGGACCCTCATCACAGATTCTTCAGTAGGTAAGGAGTCAGGCTCATGCCACCTGTCAAGCAAACCCCAGTGCTCATGGATGCTTGCCCCCATCTGTCCCCGTGGTTTCTGTTCCTTCTATCTGCAACATTCCTTTTCTTTTCCCCTATCTGGAACATTCTTTCCAAGATCTTTGGATGCTTCACTCTCCTATTCTATGTTCCAGCTCAACTAACAATTCCGGAGGAGGCCTTTTCTATTGAACCTAACCTCCCACCCCAAAATGTCATTCTATCGTCTTTTTTTTTTTTTTACATCTTTATTGGCATTCTATAATCTTGCACTTTAGAATTTTTCTACATAGCTCTTATCACTATTTGACCTTTTACTATATTTATTTATTTAATGTTTATTTATGTATTGGTTTGCCTCTACCAATAGAATGTTGGGCTCTACGAAAGATGGGAGGTAGTCTTTTTTCCCCAATGCTTTTTGATCACTATATCTTTTGAAAGAATATTCCCCTATGTGGGAATATTTGACTTGGTTACCATGGAGACAGTCACTGGATATCGGATGTGGAAATATAAATTAAAAACAATTCAATACTAGGCCCAAGATGGCAAATGTACTTCCCGTCTTGGTCACAATTCCCTCAGGAATGGCAAGAATGCAGGAGGGGAGAAGTAGGAGAAAAGTAGAGGAAGTAATGTTGAGGCACTGCTATTCTGGGGGATGTCAGATACTGAGACTGTGGAGTCAAAAAAAAAAGGCACCTGCATCCCACTTTCAGTGGCACATAAAAAGGCAATCAGGTTAAACTGGAAAGCGAAGATCAAGAATCCATTGCCTTTTTTAGTTATGATTTGCCATAGAAACTCAGCAGTTAAAATGGACTGCATGTTTGTGTCCCTGTAAAATTCATCTGTTTAAATTCTAATCCGCAGTGTAACTGTATTAGGAGGTGGAGCCATTGCGAGGTAATTAGGTCATGAGGCAAAAGCCCTCGTGAATGGGATTAGTGCTCTTACGAGAAGGGAGAGAGCAGGCATTTCTACCATGTTGAAGATCTAAGGAGAAGTCCTCTGCCTGCAAAATGGGAGAGGGCTCTCACCAGAACTCTCTCAGGCTGGCACCTCGATCTCTGTCTTCCAGCCTCCACAACTGTGAGACGTAAATCTCTGACGTTGAGAAGCCACCCAGTTTATGTATTTTGTCATAGCAGCCTGAACTAAGACAGCAGTTACCATATCTTAGTAGATGTAAAAATCCCTGGGAGGCATTTTAATAATGAGTGCTTTTTACTCCACCTCTAGAATTTTGGTTCTTTAGCTCCAGAGGATTCTGAACATATTTTAAAGAATAGTGACTAGGATCAATGAGCTCTCTAAACTATTTTATTTCAATAGTGAAGGAGAAATATTAATTTCCTTTAGATGAACAATAAAAGATTATTTTCAAGACCATCAGGATTAGTGATTAATGAACAATAGGTTTAAGAAACATCAATCATGCCTGACTTATTTCAGTGTGTTCACAAGGCATTGTTTTCATTAACTTCTTGTTAATTTACATGGTTGCTATCAAAACATTTTAGCATTGCTTCAGCCTCTCTATTAGTGAAAATTGAAAGAATTACAGCATCTATATCATATGATTATTCAAATAAGTTAAGTGAAATGAAACACTTCACAAAAGTGTTTGGTATATAGTAACCTCAGGAAATAGTAATTATTATTATTACTAATGTATTAATATAATTATAAATATTATTTTGATTGTAATTAATATAATATTAATAGAAATAATACTTCAGATAACTTTTAAAGTTTTGTTCATTTGACTACTTACATTCTTTTTTTTTTTTTTTTACTGCCGTGGCCTCTCCCGTTGTGGAGCACAGGCTCCGGACGCGCAGGCTCAGCGGCCATGGCTCACGGGCCCAGCCGCTCCACAGGATGTGGGATCTTCCCGGACCGGGGCACGAACCTGTGTCGCCTGCATCGGCAAGCGGACTCTCAACCACTGCGCCACCAGGGAAGCCCAACTACTTACATTCTTAATTTGCTTACAACAGTTTTCTTGGGGTATTAAGCTGATGTGTAAAGGTCCATAAATTCTGGGTTAATTAGGTACAAAAACATTCTATATTATAAAAAACAAAGTCAACGTCAGTCAGTGTGACAATTATACTAATTTTATCTCTAAGAGTGGCTTGAAACTGGGATTTACTTCTGAATGCAGGCTTTAATATATACAAATATATTTATAAATATATATATTTATATATAGCATGCATTTTTCCTGTAGAAAAATCAGAAAATGTAGAAAAAAAAATTGCCTATAATATCACCATGTACCATTCATATGTTCCATATAAAATTTCATTTAATTGTAGTCATAAAAAAATTAACAAAAGTGGAACTGTGTAAAGGGAGCCCCATACTTTACATATTATTTGTTATTTTTTCTAATAAAATATATTTTAAAATTCATTCTATGTTAGTTTTCATTTTATCACTTTTACTGTTCAATTCTGTGCCTCCTGGAACTTAAAAAGATGTAGCGTGCCTTTACAACCTGAGTATAGGCATCATTTCATCAAGGGGGATTGTGCTCTAATGTAAATCCTCCAATGGGACCTTCCAGATTCTTCAAGGAACAAAAACATTCCAGGTATTCTATTCCCAGAGTGATCTTTGAGTGATGACAGTGAGTCTTACCTTACTCCCCAATGGCATACTTTAAGGAGAATTGCTCCTTTAATTAGGCAAAGTGGCAATGATATATTTGAATAGCAGCAAAAGAGAAGTCAAGGAACACTTAATCTACTTTAATTATGTATTATTCAGAAAGAATTATTTCCCTAACAACAACTCTAGATCAAACAACTCTAGCTCAAACTCTAGCAGCTCCTTGCTGCTAGCCTGGGTGTTTAACACATATTTCAGCTCCCAAGCATTTGGGTGATCAGACACACTTTTGCATATTTTTGCAGAGGACTGTCTTTTAACTGACAAGTGAGTAGAAATCGTGCCAACATTTCTTTCTTTTCCTTTTTCTTTTTTATTTGTTACAGGCTCATGCTCTACAGACAATACACACCCATTCTTCAACTATACAGCTTCCATAAAATTGTATTTCCCTTTATTTCTCACTTTTATGTCTTTGTTTTGAAAAGCAATGGTGTGTAGATAAAAGCTTAGGAGTGAGAGAGTCAGTGAATTTAGTTTCAGCTCTACATTTGCTTGCTGTGTGACCTTGGACAAGTTATTTAACCTGCCTAATTCTTGATTTTCTAATTTGTAAAATGGAAATGATAATTTTTTTATAATTTGGTTGTGAAATTTGAACAGGAGGCATAAAGATCAGCTGTCATCCTGTGTAGCTTCAATACAAATTTCTTCCCTTTCCTTTTATTGTGTTGTACTTTTCTCCATATTTTTTTGTGCACTTGTCACCTATTTTAAATTTTCTTATCTCTTTTGCTTTCATTATTTCCAGAATGATCTCATCTGCATGAGATATGACTGGACCCAACTGGCTTATCCTTGTCTTGTTTCATCTTTACATTTATTTTCTTTCAAATGGGACATGTTTTTTTCCTTTGGAAAAATTCTAAAGATTTCACATAGTAGTGCAGAACAATTAGTTTAACCTCAGCCCCTTTCAATGCAATTTAGTTTCCACCTTTGATGGATAATGGTTACATACCTGGTCTACAACACATTCCTATGATTTCCCAACTTAACTATCATATCACCTTCCTGCAAGATTTTCTTGACCTAAATGGTATAAAATAACCTTAGCAATGCTCTCCTTTGTCATGACACCAGAATACAATCTACCCAATACCTTATGATCCAGGACTGCATGGGCTACATACACCACACTTTTTGTTACACTAGCATCTTTCCCAGCAAAACCATTTAATCAGCACACTGATGTTTGTCACTTCCAGTTTTTGATACCTTCTCAAACAGCCTGTAAAAATACTATCATAAAAATCTTTCCTATATTGTGTTAGCTATTTCATTTTTACTCAAATGATTTTTAACTACACTAAGATGTCCACTTTAAGGCCAGATCACTGAGTCTAGGGACAGCTTTCTTTATCAAATCTGCTGATTGCCCAATCTCCAGGTTGTAGAGTGAATCTCCCATTGAATCAATTAGTTCTTCATCTTTGATTTTCCTAGTAGGAATCTATATATTTTTATTTAAAAATAGCTCCTTAGGGACTTCCCTGGTGGCGCTGTGGTTGGGACTCTGCACTCCCAATGCCGGAGGCCGGGGTTCGATCCCTGGTCAGGGAACTAGATCCCATATGCATGCCGCAACCAAGAGTTCGCATGCTGCAACTAAAGGAGCCCACTAGCCGCAAATGAGCCTGCCTGCTGCAACTGAGAACTGGCGCAACCAAATAAATAAATAAATATTTAAAAAAAAAAAATAGCTCCTTAGGGCTTCCCTGGTGGCGCAGTGGTTGAGAGTCCTCCTGCCGATGCAGGAGACACGGGTTCGTCCCCCGGTCCGGGAAGATCCCACATGCCGTGGAGCGGCTGGGCCCGTAAGCCATGGCCGCTGAGCCTGCACGTCCGGGAGAGGCCACAACAGTGAGAGGCTGGCGTACAGCAAAAAAAAAAAAAAAAAGTTCCCTAAAATTTAAACAGTTTAATTTTCCTATTCCTCTTTTTCCACATGCTTTTTTGCCATCCGCTTCGATTTCTAAACCCACCACACTCTTCTCTCTTCATGAACATAAGCTGTAGAATGTCTGTATTTTTGACTTGATCTTTCTTTCTCTTTCTTTCTTTCTTTCTTTCTTTCTTTCTTTCTTTCTTTCTTTCTTTCTTTCTTTCTTTCTTTCTTTCTTTCTTTCTTTCTTTTTCTTTCTTTCTTTCTTTCTTTCTTTCTTTCTTTCTTTCTTTCTTTCTTTCCTTCTTTCTTTTTCTTTCTTTCTTTTTCTTTCTTTTTTTCTCTTTCTTTCTTTCTTTCTCTTTTTTCCTTTCTTTCACTTTGAACTGATCAACATAAACAGCCTCATTTTGCTCTCTGATTTGTGCTCCAGTCTCTCAGCTTTGTTTGCTCCCCACTGCTTTCAGTAAACGAATTTAAAACAGGAAATGTCTTGGCTGCTATTAATTTTGTTCACTTCACTCTTTTTTCTCAGAGCACCTCCTCTAGCCCTCTCTTGAACACTCCTCGAGACTCTGATGTCCTGACAAAGAGGAAACCTTCTCACCTTGATATTTCCTCTGGTATTTGAACCATTTTCCTGTTCTGTAGGAATGGCTTCATCTTCCAAACACCTTTTCCAATTGATCCAGCGTTTAAGAACGCTATTAATGATCTGAAAAGGCAAACTTTTCTATTTTCTCTTGCACATAAACCCTAGCTATACTGTAACTCACACTTTATGAGTATTTTTCCAGTCTCTATGTGGGTGCATACATGTAAACTTTTAAAATTCTGTATCCAGGGACTTCCCTGGTGGTCCAGTGGGTGGGACTCCATGCTCCCAGTGCAGGAGGACTGGGTTCGATTTCTGGTCAGGGAACTGGATCCTGCATGCATGTTGCAACTAAGAAGTCTACAGGCTGCAACTAAGGACTCCGTGTGCTGCAACTAAGACCCTGCACAGCCAAAATACATAAATAAATAAATACTAAAAAAAATTCTGTATCCATTTCAGACTGATTATATATATTTGCTCCTTTGTTTAGTTTTAGTTATTTTTAGTCCTATCATTTTTTTCTTTCTAAATGAATGTATAGTCCCTCCAAATATGACCATTTTTCTCCTTGAAGGAAAGGAGACATAGCCTTAAGTAAAAGTAATCTATCCACTTGTGTTTCTCAGTGCCATCGGCAGGGGGCGAGACGGTGGATGCAGAACATGCTACAACATCAAATCTCTCTTTTCTCACAATTCACATCCATAATCATCTGACTCAGAGTTCATTTACTTCTCAAATGTCTACACGCCTTGTGATGGTTCCAAATAGAGTTACTTTGGGTACAACTACTTCTCATTTCCTAGATTTACAATCAAAAAAGTTTATTTATTTTGGGCTCCAAAGGTTGTAACCCTGACCTCTGTGTTTTAATTATCTGCTTTTGTGATCTTCTTTTTCAGTTCTGATATGTTTATATTTACCCTACTTGTCCTTCAAGATTTTACACAAAACCTCTTCTCCCTTTCCATGATTCCTCAGAAATGACAGATTCCTTGTATTCCTGAAGCACAATATATCATCCTAATTTCCTTTTTCTTTTTTTTCTGGACTTGAGTATCATTTACTATGGACATTTTTTTTGTTTTTTGGTCTTCCTTCCTTTTAATGATTTATTCATGCTTTTGCTCTCTCTCTCATTCCCTTTCTTTCCTTTCTCTGTAAACTTCCCCCACGTCTGTGTCTCTGATGTGTACACTCTCTTTCCCTCAGCAGAAGCTCTTCTTTTTCTTTCTATACCTCTTGATCACCACAAGGTATTTTATTTACTTTCCTTTTTCTTTCTTCTTTCACCACGGCAACTTGAAATTATTCTCTTTTAGTGTTCTCTTCATCTTGCTGAAGCTAGTTTTTTGCTGCCTTCTCCCTCTAATAGTTCCTGAATTATTTTCCATATTTAGTAAGTTCTGGGACTTAGAGTATTTTAGTCACGTATACCTCCCTTTTATTATGATGTGCTTTTAGAAATTTGCATATACATGCCCCTTTTCATCATAAAGATCATAAAAGGTTCAATAACAGTGGCAGCTAATATTTATTGAGTGCTTACTAATATTTATTAATTGCTCACTAATATTTGTTAAGAACCTACTCTATTCTAGTCTCTCTGTAAAATATTTTACCTGGCAGAATTCTCTGAGGTAGGTGCTATTAGCCCTTCATATTACAGATCATGAAACAGAGTTTTGCAGATGAAACTGTACAAGTTAGGGTGTAGTTTGCCAAAGCTCACACAATGAGTAAGAGACTAATCTAGGATTCAAACCCAGAGTCTTCCCTCCACCCCAAAAATAAGCTTTGTTTAGGTACCATTATGATGTGGGCCAGACGTGAAATTAAAAACTGACAGAGACCATTCAGGTAATGTGATATAGGTCAAATAGCAACATGGCAGCATGGCCAACTTGTTCATCAGAATGAGGCAACTGCCCCTCTGCTCTGGCTGAGAGCTGCCATGTGCTTGTGGAGAAGGAGTCAGTATTTGTCAGAGTTTCTGATTAGTTGAAACAGCTAGAAATCCAAATATTTTGTGTGTCAAACTTCCCATTAGAAAGGTTACTTCTAATTTAGAGGAAAAAAGAAAAACAGATGATGACAGCAACCCAAAGACATCTGAACGTGTAATGCAATCCATGGGCTTTTAATTGGAAGCTTCTCTTGTAAAAAAGATGTGCCTTCCTGGGTGAGTGCAGTCTCTTCATTTGCTGCTCCCCCTTTTTATTATGTCACAATATATTTTTAATGAAAGAAATCAAACTATTGAAAAATACATGAAGTGAAAAGCAAATTCCCCTTTCAATCTACTTCCCTTTTCTACTCTTCCTTCCCAGTTTAGATTGTTTCTAGACTTTTTGTAATTTTTTTTTACTATGTCATATATGTAAAGGAATATAGGCAATGTATAAGATATGAAGCAGAGTAATTAAACAAAATTATGAACTCACATCCTAATTTAAGTGATAGAACTTACAGATTCCATATTCACCATATGTAGAATACATTGTATCCATGTATTGAGTTTTGTACTTATTTCCTATGCCTTAAAACTATTTCTATTATCTATATTTCTAATACAATTAACTGTCTAGTTTTATTACTGTTATGCTTTATAAAATGTTATTCTTTTTGTAGATTTCTGTTTCATTCTTTTTGTTCTATACTATGTTTATAAGGTACTTTTATGTTGTTATCACTATAACATTAGTTTTCATTTGTGCATACAAGTCCATTGGGTGAATATACCAAAAACTTTATTAACCTATTATTTTGATGATTAACATTTACTTTGTTTCCACACTTTATATGTACAATGTTGCTAGAAATATTTGTGTCTCCTGGTGTCCATGAACAAGAGTTTTTCTCAGGTATGTACTGAGCAATGAAAATGCCAAATCTTAAACTTGGTTACTCAGAGGATGGTCCACAGACCAACAGTATCCTTATCACCTGGGCACTTGTTATAAATGTAGAACGGTAGGTCCCATCCTAGACTTAGTGAATCAGAAGCTAAATCTCAACCAGATCCAAGATTCCAGAATAGGAATAAAGATAATTTGTTTATTTTATTTCATTTTATCTAATTATTTATTTATGCAACATAGCACTTCCAGGAGGAAAATCACCTATGAAAAACACTTATCACTAAGAAAATTCACTCTATGATTGCTCTATTTTACCATCAAAATATAAAAGAGGTACTCCATGTTTTGGCTGTTTTATTATTTCTTCTAACTGGTACCTATGGATACTGTTATATATTGATAAATGTAAAACAATTTTCCAACTGGCCATTATGTATAGATGACAGCTTGATCCGTGTTTCCAGCAAAACTTAGGCTGTCCTTCATATCGGCCCAAATGAAAGGCATATAAAGGAAATTCACCTCTTTTTCCTTTTGACACACTTCCCCAGTATGTCTCCCTTGGTCATAGATAAAACTAATTTGCTTAAAAAACACACACACACAAACTCTGAGGTAGTTAGATTACTATCAATTCCAGCTTACACATGAGAAAACTGAGACAGAAATAGTTTGCTATCAATCTAGGGTTAAAAAAGTAGCTACTGACAGGTCAGAGGTGAGAACTTGTTTCATTACTTATAGGCTATTCTTGTACTAAGATATCATGTTTTTCCTTTGTTAGATATTGTTTATACCAGCAACGATTCTTGCAATGTAAACTATACATGGTCTTGAGATACTTCTCCCACATAATCAGACACTAAGCAATCAGGCATGACAGAGTGAATCCGTCACTAGTACTAATATCACCCACTAAATTATGACCTACAGAACATTGTGATGATGTATTTGACTTTCAGGTTTTGAGACAACTAAAAAATGTTCCCTGGGCTTCCCTGGTGGCGCAGTGGTTGAGAGTCCGCCTGCCGATGTAGGGGACACGGGTTCGTGCCCCAGTCCAGGAAGATCCCACATGCCGCGGAGCGGCTGGGCCCGTGAGCCATGGCCGCTGAGCCTGTGCGTCCAGAGCCTGTGCTCCACAACGGGAGAGGCCACAACAGTGAGAGGCCTGCGTACCACAAAAAAAAACAAAAAAACAAAAAAACAAACAAACAAACAAACAAAAAATGTTCCCTAAAACTTAAACTCTGTCTGCTAATATGAAAGTTATATTGGATGGAAAAAGAAGAGGGAAGAAAAATGATCTTTTGTTATTGAATAAATCTGTTATTTCTTCTAACAATTATCAACTATAAAGAGTAGAACACATATCACATATATTTATATCCGAATACAGTAACCTGACATATTGAACTACCATGATTTTTGAGATTTGATCAAAATGCAGCTGTATATTTGTCTCATTAAAATTTATTTAAATACAACTTATTTATTGACATCCTTAGAACAAAAAATCAGATGAGATTATTCTACTCACTCTTGGAAATAAATAGCCCTATGGTTACTTTAAGGTAAAAACAAACAAAAAACCCACCAAACTAGCAGCTCTGAACTTTAAATGTTAAATCCTAGATATTAAAAATTTCATTTTCACCCTAAAGAAAATCTTCTTTGCTCCCCCAAGTAGCTTCTGTCATCTTTGCTTTTCTGTCACTTTCTCTCCACTCTCACAGTTTCAGAGGGTATGGAGAGGAGAATGAAAAGGGAAAGATAATTTCTTGCTTTTGAATGAGGTCTATGATGGCTTTCTGTGCTCTGTCCTGTGAGATGTGTAACATCGACACTTTTATTTTTACTTTGTGAAGTTCTTCCAACACTCAGTTCATGAATATTTGTGATTTCTCCATTTAGCCACTCGTTTCCCAGAGCTCTGTTCCATACAGACCTCTCCCTGTTGGAGACCCATTAATCTCCAAAGAATCTTGCAGGGCAGGAATAAAACACAGCTCCAGGGATCTCTCTCCCACATCTGGTCCATGGGCAGTACTCACACATCCATTACTTTGACTAACTCTTGGAATAAAGGCACATCGCTGATTCCTGAAACCACTTATTTTTTTGCCTGCCCTCTCTGTCCCCTTGATTTTTAGGATAACGGTCAGACCCCCTTCGCCTGTGTCCCCCACTCTAAGGGAGCAATCTTCACCCTTTAAGGGGTGTGTCCAACTCCCCTAAGAACCCTTCCAGTGGGGCAAGTAAACGTTCAATACAGCAGCGTCTCCCTTTCTCTCAAATAACAAAAATAAAACTCTGGGGCTTCCCTGGTGGCACAGTGGTTGAGAGTCCGCCTGCCGATGCATGGTACACGGGTTCGTGCCCCGGTCAGGGAAGATCCCACATGCCGCGGAGCGGCTGGGCCCGTGAGCCATGGCCGCTGACCCGGCGCGTCCGGAGCCTGTGCTCCGCAACGGGAGAGGCCGCAACAGTGAGAGGCCCGTGTACCGCAAAAAAAAAAAATAAATAAATAAAATAAAGTAAAATAAAATAAAACTCTGCCATGAGGCCTCTGCTCGTGCACTCTCTGCCAGGAGAGAGTGCAGAGGATACCTCTGCACTCCCTGTGTGTGAGGATCTCATGAGCTGTGATACAGATTATTAGAAGGGTACTTTGAAAATCTGAATTTTGCTGTTATATTTTCCTTTGGTGACCAATACCTATCATACTAAGGTTGACATACTAGGTTGGCAGAGATACTAACTTTTCCATTTCACATCCTTATCATATACGTAAAATCTTCGTTTTGTGAACTTTCTCAACTTTGTAAAAATCCATTTTAACATTTGGAGGGAGGAATGAGAGACGAGATTAGGGATGGATAAGTAGGCATTGCCACATCTCAGGTGTTAGGTACGCTCCCATTCAGAAGCCTATGTCTTCTTTAGCTATTCCAGCAGTCCAGGGAGGGAGAGTTTATCATCTCCATCATCTTGATGAGTAAACTGAGACTCCGATTTTGGCTTTTCCCCAGGATAACACCACAGATGAGTAGGAAAGCAAGGATCGAACATGTTCCTCTGAATGACTCCTAAGCCTGAAATAAATAGTATCTCATTTATACCCTTCTTCCTTTAGAATAAAATAATTTAAAATATGTTGTCCATCAACACTCCCCTCCCAGCCTGAGGATGTGCTCTAGAACCAACAAACTAGGCTCATATCTGAGCTTTTACACATGACCTTGGGCAAGTTACTTAACCTCTGTGTGCCTCAGTTCTTTATTTGTGAAAATAGGAATAATATTAATAATGACGATACCTGAATCATTGGCTTTTAAATCATTGCTTTTAGAAATAATTTTCATTAGCTTCACTGGGGAGCAGATCAGTGAAGCTCTTCACACTGTTATGTCAAAAGTCAATCTTATCATAGGGTTTTTATAGGTTAATATGTGTGTATTTAATAAAATAGTGGTAGAAAAAGAACAAGAAAAGATCACTGGACTTTGAGTCAGGATCCATGATGTTTGAATTGAAGTCCTTAATCCACTAACTGTGTGACCTTGGAGAGTTACCGAAATGACCTTTGTGTCCTCATCCATAAAAAATTTTGCTTCCCTCAGGGAGCAAAACATCCCATCTTTCCATTTTATTAGGACAATGTCAACTGCTGAACATGGTGCTCTACATAGTAGAAGGGTGAGCAACCTCCATGCAACCCAAAGGCAAAATAAAGTTACAGGAGTTACAAAGTTGCAAAATAAAGTTACATCCCAGCGCTGTCTTCCCAGGTAGTGTCTATCTGGTCTCAGTAAAAGAATGAAAAATCACAAGGGACATGTGCTCCTGAAGTAGGCCTCATACACTCTAAATTCTATAAATAATATGGTATAAAAGGAGACTAAAATAGTCTCCTTTAATTTAGCTGCAGCCATATATAGTGCCGTTTAAAGTGTAAATATCTCTGGTAATATCTGTGAAGGTGTTAGAACTCTTGCACCAATCAGAGGGAGAGACATAGTAGGCTTAGAGAACAAACTTCATGAGCCACACATGGCTCTTGAGATTAAAGATTTGGAAAAAAAAATAAATAGTTCTCTAACACACTGACCTTAGAGAATGGAAATGCTGTTCCATAAGACACTGCTTGATATTGTTTAAATATTAAATTTAGAATAACTTCTAGTTCTGTCGCTCAGAAGCTGGAGCTGCTGCTTAGGAAAGAATCATGCTAAAGTGTGAAAGTTTGGAGATTCAGAGAAATCTTGTGGGTTTAGCCAGGTCAGCAAGGAATATCTCTCGGCAGGGTTTAGAAGACCTGCTTCGTTTAACAAGACCTTCATTTGTCACTCCTTAACTTTATAACTTTCAGAGTCCTCCAATTACATTTACCTTCTTTTCTTTCGGCAATTTTTGTTTCATGTTATAATTATTTATTCACCTGTTATCAGATGGTGAGTTGCTTCTAGCCAGGAACTGTGTCTTTTTCCCCTGACTTTCCTGGCACCAGCCAACAAAACGCATTCATGTAGGATAAATAAATTTTTTTTTGAAAGAATAAATATATCTTTGTACATATATATATTTGCTTGCATTCAAGAGACTAAAGAATGTAAAGGAACATTGACCAAATTTTTAACATTAATCCTGTTTACAATTCTGCTGTTACTAATTCTTGTCGATAATTGATTTTGTACTTAAATCTCACAAGAATAAACAGTTTTTAGCAGTTCTAGAAAGTCTTAGTGTTTCCAAAGAAGTGATTGTGATCAGTGGATCAGATGTGACTTAATCTAAGGAATGACTATTCTTTACAATAGAAAAGCTGCGAAAAGCTTGATACTATGTGAATGCTTCCTAAACTCTATTTCAACACTTCTCAAATTGAACTCACTATTTTCTTCCAGAAATGTGCTCTTCCTTTTATGTTTCTTGTCTCATCAACACATTACCTTTCCTCTAATCAAAGCTAGACAGTCCTGGATTATCGTTGATACCTTCTTTCTTGTCATCAGCCACCTTTAATGGATCAATTTTATGCTAAAAACTTTTTCATGCCTCACTCTTTTCACTGCCACTAACCCCAGCCTTTGGCATCTTTTTCCTACAACAATCTTCTAATTGGCCTTCCCTCTCCATTCTGTTTTCTATACTACCACTGGATTTATCTTTCTTAAATGCTAATGTGCTTACATTGCTTCCTAAAAAAGAAAAAAAAATAAATGAACCATTTTTAAAAGCACAGATGTCTCCCAATTACAATCTGGTGCTTGCAGCTGCATCTGGCCAGGAGGTGTGTTTTGTTTGGTCCATGGTGTTTAAATAATATGTATTGGTCAACATTTAATAATTTAAAGAATTAACATCTGGTATTTGCTGTTTATCCTGAAAAAGAGCAGCTGGTAACATTGGATTGACTTTCTCTTGCCAGGCTGGTTTGCTTTCCCCACATCGCCACCAAATGCAAGGTCTCTCATTTCACCACAGTCCCCACCATGCTCTATTGTGTCCATGTCTCCTGAGCAATGCAAGCTTCCCTCAGCCATCATTGTCATAACTGTTTTATTGTAGTTTATCTTATACCTAAACTACTTCCTCAGCTGTATTCGAATGTCTTTCTTCCTTAGCACAGCATTCAAGGCCCTTACAAGTTAGCTTCATTCTCCTCTTCTCATTTTATTTTCCTCTCTTTCCCACCTTATGCTTCAGCCACATCAGACTGCTCCCTGCTTCTAGAACATACACAAGGCAGAAGTTTAGAATACAGGGTGGACCCAGACTGCCTGGGGTCAAAGGTAGTTTTTAACCTTTATTAGCTCTGTCATTTTGAACAAATCACCTAAACTCTTTGTGCCTTGGATATTTCATTCATAAAGTGGAGAGACTAGTGACTACCTCACGTGATTTTAATGAGGGTTTTAAGAAGCTGCAACAGATGAAGATTTTATCAGTTGGTAAATGCTCAGCAAACTTTAGCAGTTGTTAATTTTCTGCCAAACATTTTACTCCTCATTCACTTCATCTTCTGAATATCTAGCTGAATGCTGTACACATTTTCAATGCTCGGAAAAAGTTTGTGAATTAAACAGAAGTGAGTTCATGGGATTTTCTTTGATGAATCAAGTAATTAAGAGCTGAATTAACCTTAAAGAGCATCATGTGCAATCCACCTCCTGGAGAAGTCAACAAACAAACACATGTGGAAATGAAATAATTTTTCTAAGGACAATTAATGTGGCAGAACAGAAACCAAACGGCCTACAGGGTGATCCTATGCTTGTGCCTATTTTCTCTTCAATACATCCATGAGAAGGAGCTACATTCAAATGACAGTGGAGTCATGAAGGCGGGACTCCTAAAGGTAACTATCTGCCAGTATTATGTTGTGACTATGCAGCCGCCGCCAGCAAACCACATGTAAGGGGGAAGATGGTGCCACAGCCACCCCGTTGGGGACCAGAATTTATAAAATTCAGCATCTATTTTGTTTGGGAGACTCAGGAAGTCATCTCTCTTATATTTTCTCATTTTTGCTCTTTTCCTCCTTCTCACAATATCATCAGCTGGCACTGCCACATACTATGCATGTAAAATTGATAAATATTTGCTAAAAAACAGTTAAGTAATACGCCTAAGGCCAATGGAAGTACTATTTCAATCTGGAAACTTCTGAGCTCCCTTCCCAGCCTCCTTTCATTTCAATGCACCACGTGATTGGGTGGCTCCTCATTACTTGGAGCTTTGCTCCAATTCTACTGAATTACTTATATTTTGTTAAGCACCTCTTACAATTCTGACCTTACTGCCCTTCCTTCATATCGTATGTGTTTTCTCTGTCTTCTGCATCTTTTAAAACACAGCTGAAGTGTCTCATCTTCTCCTGCCCCCTATTTTGGGTTGAATACTCCATGTCTCTAATCCCATAGCCCCATCTGCACACCCTTCTCATATCACTTGTTATATTCTGCTCTTATCTCCTTCTCCTTAGTGGAGGGAAACTTGTCCCACTGTATTTTGTGGCCCTAGTACCTAGCAGAGTTATCAGCAAGTCATCAATGCTTAGACGATATTTGATGCACGAATGTGTGAAACAAAAGACACAAAAGTCCCAGGAGGGCTTCCCTGGTGGCACGGTGGTTGAGAATCTGCCTGCTAATGCAGGGAACATGGGTTTGAGCCCTGGTCGGGGAGGATCCCACATGCTGCAGAGCAACTAGGCTCGTGAGCCACAACTGCTGAGCCTGCACATCTGGAGCCTGTGCTCCGCAACAAGAAAGGCCGCGAGAGTGAGAGGCCTGCGCACGGTGATGAAGAGTGCCCCCCACTTGCCACAACTAGAGAAAGCCCTTGCACAGAAACGAAGACCCAACACAGCAAAAAAATAAAATAATTAATAAACTCCTACCCCCAACATCTAAAAAAAAAAAAAAAAAAGTTCAAAATCCTGTTTATTTAAAAAAAAAAAAAAGTCCCAGGAATTAGAACTTGGAATTATAGCAATAGATCATCAGATAGAGTGAACAAATTTGCAGGCTCTTGTAACAGCTTATTGCTAAGGACCCACTGTTGCCTGTCCACAACACTTATCCTCTTGTCATTACACTCACTTCTGGACCCAGTAGACAGAAATGATTAATTCCCAATAGAACTTTCTACTTGTGCTCTAGGCTATTTTTTCCACTTTTTATTACAAACTTAGTTTGCCCCTACTCCCAATTTTCTCTTTTCTAGCTCTGGACATTGTTTCAAGGCCAAAAAACTTTCAATTTGAGCAGAGGTTTGTAGTTTCTCCCAAAACTAAAAGCCAGCATATGACAACAAGAGGAAGAATTTCAACAGTAGCTGATCACAAAATAGATGTAATGTCGAGAGCACATCAATATTGTCAAGAGGTCTTGTGAGCATAGGTTAAAAATAATGCTTGGGGGACTTCCCTGGTGGCACAGTGGTTAAGAATCCTCCTGCCAATGCAGGGGATGCGGGTTTGAGCCCTAGTCCGGGAAGATCCCACATGCTGCAGAGCAACTGAGTCCGCGAGCCACAACTACTGAGCCTGCGTGACACAACTACTGAAGCCCATGTGCCTAAAGCCCATGTTCCACAACAAGAGAAGCCACCGCAATGAGAAGCCCGAGCACCGCAGAGAAGAGTAGCCCTTGCTCCTCGCAACTAGAGAAAGCCCACGCGCAGCAACAGAGACCCAACACAGCCAAACATAAATTAAAATAAATAAATATAACATTAAAAAAAAAAAAGCTTGGATTAGAAGCCTAGAAGGTTATAAGTCTAGAGAATCTGTGAGTACTGAAACATTTGAAGGAAATTGCAACATCAGGGTTTGAGTGTAAAACCTATTTCTTTGGTGAAGGGAGGTGGATATGCTTTTTATTTTCAGCCTCAGACTATCTCTTAAGAAAGTCAACCCAAGACTAGGTGAGAATTGTGTGGCTTCGTTCTGTCAAAACATATCACTACTTATAGGCTTAGGGATGCTGCCAATAAAATATTTCTTCAACCCCCGAGGTTCTACAAGAATAGACTCTTGGATAAGATTATTGTTAACAGCCCAAGTGTTGATATAGCCACGAGTTAATAGCTACTGGCAAACAGCAGCCTTTTTTGTTCTGTGTGAACAGTTCTTCCTCTCCTAGCCTGCCAAACTAAGCACATTCGGTATGTTTTCAAAGTGGCACACAGGAGGTCAATTCATTAATCATTCTCAAAGAGTGGGAAACAGAGACTCCTGTCTTGGAAGCCACTGGAAAAGTAGTCCTTGCTGTTTGCACTTTCAAGCTAGTAGGTGATATTTTTCCCCTAAAAATCCTTTCCTTCCATTTCTTGCTTCCTCAAGGGCGTATATATTTCTCATCTCTTTATGTTAGAATTCAGATGATGGTATCACCTTTGAGTAGACAATTGAGTGGGACTGGTGAAACAGAGGCATTTTTTCTTTAAGTCATAATGTACTTTATTCACATATAATGTACGAAATACCTGGTTAAATTTTATTTTTCCAAATTTCTCCCGCTAAGAAAGCCACTGCTCTGGGAGCACTGGTACACTCAATGTTTGGCAGCCATGCATCTATCTTAGGTAACTGGGACAAAAGTGAAAATTCCCCTGATCTTTGAGCCTATCTTGAAAGCCTAGAATTTGGTGGCAGATGGATTTGGGTGGGAGGTCTGGCTCTACCTCTTGCCAACTAGGAAACCATGGACAACTTCTCAAAGCCTTGCTTTCCTCTTCTCTAAATGCATATAATTATAAAGTCTACCTCCCAGGGGAGTTGTGAGACTAACTGTGGTAATATATGTAAAATACCTTAGCTCAGGGAGCAGAGGATCTCCGAATCTTCTCTTTCTTCTCCATCTCCTCTCCCCTCCCTCATTAATCTTTTTTCCCTCCTCTTTCTTCTCTTCTTCCTCTTCTTCTCACCTCTTCTTCCTTTGTTCTCATTGCCCACATCTGAAACACATCCACTAGGAAGTGATTCATATTTTAACTTATTTGGGTCTCTAAACAAATAAAAGTCAAGGATTTTTTTCTTCTAGCTTGAATTCTATTTTCATTGAAAATAAACTCATTTTTTGGGTATGATTTTCCTAAGGCTTCTAACTGGAAAGGACTCCAGATTTTGGATGACACTGCTGCAGCTGGCTCTTTTGTGTGATAGTGGGAATCATACAGCTGAATGTCTAGTGCCATATCAGATGGAACACACCTTTCCTCCCTGCTGTCCGGATCTCTGCAAAATGCCCTGTTTGTTTTGAAGGTCAAAGAGAGTTCTGAGCAGTAATTGAACGCAGAGCATGTAAGGCTTGCCAACTTTAGATTCGAGGTTTCCAAACCCGATCAGGCAACAGAACTCTGACATTTTGTTTGTTTTCATTTGAATATGCAACTCAAACATTTAATTGATTTTGAGCCTCCATGATATGTGTGGTTTTATCTTCCCTTACAAGTATCTCCTTCTCCAATCCTACATTTGCTCTGGGTGTTCAGTTTTCCTGCAGTCCTTAACTTTCTTCGTCCCTTTACCTAAACATGTATCACACTTGTTAAATCCTTAGCACATTCATTATTTACAACAAACAAATAAACAAACAAAACCACTTGGGCGAACAGTTTTCTTTCATTTAATGCTGTCCTGTTTCTTGTGCTCTCTCCTGCAACAATCTTTGCTTTCTCGTATTTCCTCGACTTCCCCCACCTTATGTATTCAATGCATGGCCACATTTCTCAAAGTGTAAGTCTGGCTTCTCGTAAGAGATTTTTTTTTTACTCATATTTTGTCCTGGTTAAGTTTCATCCAGTTACTGGAGTAAATAACCCAGGTCTAGCCTGGCCTGGATGCTAAGGACATCGTCACCCTTTTCCTTTTCTCCGGGGGCCACCAGGTGTGGCTTTACCTTCTAAGCAGGAAGTGGACACCACACTTGTCCCCAAAGAGACCTGCCTGGTCCATGTGGGACTCCAACGTCTTCTCTGAAGAATCAACCGACTTTCGATTTCTCCAAGCATTTCTGCTATTTGCAATTAATTATTTTTTATACATGATTACTTTCTTTCCTTTTCTCACCATTACTTTCCCAACTCTTTATCACTTTCTTTTTCATTTCTTATGGGTATTTATAGCTCGTGCTTCTCACAAGGCCAAGGTAAAGAAAAGAAACAATTAAGTTCCATAAAAAAACAAGAACAGGGCTTCTCTGGTGGCACAGTGGTTGAGAGTCCGCCTGCAGATGCAGGGGACGCGGGTTTGTGCCCCGGTCCGGGAAGATCCCACATGCCTCGGAGCGGCTGTGCCCGTGAGCCATGGCCACTGAGCCTGCACGTCCGGAGCCTGTGCTCCACAACGGGAGAGGCCGCAGCAGTGAGAGGCCCGCGTACCGCAAAAAACAAACAAACAAACAAACAAGAACAGAAAAAAATGACAATCAATGGAAAGCATAGCTCAGTCTAGAAATAAAAATAGACTCTTTTAGGACACCAAACACATGTGAGGCAGGCCTCTAATTATATGTCCATGTCTCTACCTGGCCCTGAACACAGTACCAGACACACAGTGGGAGCTTCATATCTGATGAGTGGCTAACTGGATGGACTTCTTTTCTTTTCTTAAAATCAGAGCCTGACACAGGCCCAGGGTGATGTTTGCTATGCATGGGATGATTTCATGTTGGGACAAGATTCTCTTGACTTGGGCCAGGTTAAGGGATGTTTCTCCACTTATAAATTGAATTATATATAACTTTAAGTGTAATAGTCGTCAGGCACATCCATACATTAGGAGTAAGACTTTAATGGTTAGGTATAATAATTACGTTCACACAATGGTGCGATATCTAGGATTCAGCCTCCGTGAGCAGAACTGTGGAGGGTGAAACAGCAGGTTCAGGGCTGGAGGCCTCACCCCGCAAAGCTCTTTTGAATCCAGTGATGCTGGTTCCAGATGCCCTGAATTTTTGGCTCTCACAGTCACCAGCTCCAAGACATTGAGGAAGAGTCTTAACCACTCTGGACCTTAATTTTTCCATCCATACAATGATAAGCATTAAAAACTACCTAAGCTCGATGAGTTCTTTTAAAAGTCTTCTGTATATTAATGTTTACTTTATTGAGCTACGGGTTAGTATATGTAAAGCACTTAGATCTATGACTGGAAAATAGTAAGTACAATATAATATTAGCTTGTGTCATAATTAGTAGTAGTTTTAAGAATTACTGAGGCGGCTTCATGTGCATGCTACCCACACAATCCGCAGTACACTTTGTAAATAATTTTTGCTCAGTAATTAGGAAGAGCTCCCACACATGAGATGAGCATATGACTTTATTTTCCTGGTTCATAGTAATTACACAATGTTTTTGCCAGAAACTGTGCTTTTCATTTTTAAAATGTTTTTCATTACTTGTGGGGAATCAACATGCCCCCCTCCTTTTCCCTACCACCTTCTTCCTAAGAATAGAGAATAACTCCTAAACTCTCACTGTACTCTAGAAAATGCACAGAGACTGTATTTTCATTAAAAATCGTACATTTTCTGGGGCCTTCACATGTTTTCTAATAACTGCCGGGCTAAAAGACATTCTTGAAGTGGGTGCAGTAGGGGATGAAGCTGCAATGAAAATCTCTGAATGTTGTTACTTGTGGGTGGTCCCTGCTCCCCCTGGGGCTCCACCTTATCCTCCAGACTTGCCAACTGCATTTTATCAAAGGGAAATAACCTCCAGGGTGGCATTTTTCTCCCCCAAATGTGAGAAAAGTCATGCCTAGATGAGAAGAGTTGCTGGACTTTTACAGTGGGTGGCGGGAAGGGCGGGGGGACAGACGATGAGATTCTTAACGTCTTTCCTAGAGGCATTTCTCTTTTCTGCTATTTAACCAAAGTGGTGTGGTAGCGATAAGAAGGGGTAACTGCATTCGTTTACTGAGAATTCATTATGGACCAGGCAACAAAGTGGAGCACTGAAGGGAAAGAAAACGATGCTACACAGTCCCTTTCCTTAAAGATAATAGGGCAAAGCAGAGCTATATTTGAAGCATAATAGGTAACTTTTTTAAATGTATGGTATGAGGGGAACACAAGAGGAATGTCCAGTAGTTCCTGGGTGAGGCAAGGCTGATGAGCAAAAAAAGGCAAAGTACATTTAGGCAAAGTACCAACGAACGTAAATATAGGGAAAACAGAAGCAACATAGTTTGTAGGGAGCTAAAAGCAGAAGCTAAAGGAGGCTGCACAAAGCAGTGGATCAGGGGACAGGGCTGGACAAGAGCCAACTGTGAAGGAGCTCACCTACCAAGCTAAAGGGTTTGGAAGTTTTTCTAATTGTACAATGGGAAACAAAGTCTTTTAAATAAGAAAAAGAGGGAATCTGTTTTGCATCTTAGAAACATGAATCTAGCAACAGTTTTGAACCTGAGTTGCTTCTGTGTGTGTGTGTGTGTGTGTGTGTGTGTGTGTGTGTGTGTGTGTGTATGGGGGAGGGGGAGGGGTTAGGTAGACTTGAGATAGGTTGACCAAATAGGAGGGCATTATAGTACTTCTACTGAGAAATGATACAGCTCTGAGCTATGATAAGAAACAGAGAAGTGCAAAGGATAAGACAAAGTAGAGTGTGAAAAGAGAGTCAAGAATGACCACTGACATATTCCTAGAAACACAAAGCCTAACCAAGACTAAATCATGAATAAAAAGAAAATCTGAATAGACCTGTAACTAACAAGGAAATTGAAACAGTAATAAAAAAATTTCTAGACAAAGAAAAGCCCTGGATCTGATGGCTTCAGTGACGGATTCTACCAAACATTTAAAGAATACCAATTCTTCTCAAACTTTTCCAAAATCTGAAGAAGAGGGGACACTTCCTAGCTCATTGTATGAGGCCAGCATTACCCTGATAACAAGAGAGACAAAGACACTACGAGAAAAGAAAATTACAGACCAATATCCCTTATTGAGACAAAAATATTCAACAAAATACTAGCATATCAAATTCAGCAGCATATTAAAAGGATTATACACCATGACCAAGTAGGATTTATTTCTGAATGCATGGATGATTCAACATATGAAAATTGATCAATGAAATACACCACATTAACAGAATGAAGGAAAAGAAAAAACACATAATCATCTCAATTGATGTAGAAGAATCATTTGACAAAATTCAACACCCTTTTATGACAAAAACCCTCAACAAATTAGGAATAGAAGGAAGCTACTTCAATCTAATAAAAGCCATAACCCACATCAAACATTGTACTCAATGATAAAAGGCTGAAAGCTTTTCCTCTAAGATCAGGAACGAGACAAACATGCCCACTTTCACTACTTCCATTGGAAACATATACTGAAGTTCTAACCAGAACAATTAGGCAAGAAAAATTTTAAAAGCTTCCAAATTAGAAAGAAGGAAGTAAAATTATCTTGGTTCACGGATGATATAATATTATATGCAGAAAATCCTAAAAGATTACACACCCATACACAAGAACTTGACTTAATAAAGGAATTCAACAAAGTGGCAAGATACAAAGTCAACACACAAAAATCAGTTGCATTTCTGTACACTAACAATGAAGAATCTGAAAAAGAAATTATGAAAACAATTCAATTTACAGTAGCATTAAGAGGATAAGATGATTAGAAATTAACTTAACCAAGGAGATTAAAGACTTGTGCAATGAAAACTACAAGACATTGCTGACAGAAATTAATGACTTTTTTTTTTTACAGAAATAGGAAAACCCTTCCTTAAAGTCATATGGAATCTCAAAGGACCCCCAAATAGGCAAAATAATCTTGAAAAAGAAGAACAAATCCTGAGACCTCACACATCCTGATTTCAAAACTTACTACAAAGCTGTATTAACCCAAACAGTGGCACTAGCATAAAAACAGATATATAGAGCAATGGAATAGAATAGAAAGCCTAGGAATAAATCCTTGAATATATGATCAAATGATTTTTGATGAGGATGTCAAGATCATACATTGGGAAAAGGACAGTCTCTTCAACAAATAGTAGTGAGAAAATATATGCACAAGCGAAAGAATGAAATTGTGCCCTTATCTAACACCATTTTTACAAAAATTAACTCAAAATGGATCAAAAACTTAAAGACCTAAAACTGTAACATTTTTAGAACAAAACATAAAACAAAAAGCTTCATGGCATTTCATTTGGCAATAATTTCTTGGATTATGGCACCAAAGGCACAGTCAGCAAAAGAAAAAAATGGACAAATTGAACTTGATGGAAAGTTAAAAATTTGTGCATCAAAAGACAATATCAGCAAAGTAAAAAGGCAACTCACAGAATGGGGGAAAATGTTTGCAAATCAGATATCCAGTAAGATTATATCCAAAATACATAGGGAGCTCCTAAAATTCAACAAAAAACAAACAAGCTGATTAAAAAATGGTAGTAGGATTGAATAGACATTTCTTCAAAAAAGATATACAAATGGCCAATGAAAAAATGCTCAACATCACTGATAATTAGGGAAACAAAACTACAGTGAGAGAACACCTCATACCCACTAGGGTGGTTACTATGAAAAAAAAAAGAGGAAATGTTAACTATTGGCAATGATGTGGAGTGTTGACTTAAAAAAATATGCACAATGTGAGAGTTGTGACTTAAGTTTTATTGGGGGCAAAATGTGGACTGCAGCCCGGGAAACACAGTTTCAGATAACTCTGAGAAACTGCTCCCAGGAGCCGGGGGTGGGGGTGGGGGGTGGGGGGTGGGGGGTGGGGGGGAGGGTGGGGGGTGGGGGGGTGTGGGGGTGTGGGGGGGCGGGGGGGGTGGAAGGGTGGTGGGGAGCCACGATATATAGCAGTTTTGTAACAAAGGGGAGGTAATCAAAAGATCATTGTTAATTAAAGAAAACCAGATATCTCAAACTAAGGAATTTAGGGCTTTTGTATGTATGGGAAGATGCAAGAGTCTGGGCTCACTGAAATCATTCCTTTGATATGCACCTCAGCTATCTGGAGCCTGTATTTTCACATCCTGAGTTTCCTCAGGGCTCACCGCAGGGAGTGGCTGCCGTCTGATGGCTGCTAGATGGCAGGTATTCTTTTCAGCCCTGAGTTTCCTTAGGGCTCACCAGCTCCTGTTGGAGAGCTGCAATCATTGGTGACTGTGACATCCTTTGTTTATTGATATGGCTAGAAATATAACATTTATAAATATTCCATTCCATTTATAAATATTCCATTTACCAGGAGAAATTGGAATCCTTGCCCACTGTTGGTGGGAATGTAACATGGTATAGCTGCTATAGAAAACACTATGGCTGTTCTTCAAGAAATCAAAACTATAATTATCATATTATCCATCAATCCCTTCGGGCTATATATCCTAAAGAATTGAAAGCAGAGGTCTCAAAGAGCTATTTGTACACCCATGTTCATAGCAGCATTATTCACAATAGCTAAAATGTGGAAGCAACCCAAGTGCCTACCAACAGATGAATGGATAAGCAAAATGCGGTATATACATACAATGGAACATTATTCAGCCTTAAAAAGGAAGGAAATTCTGACATATACTACAACATGGAAGAAAACCTTGAGAACATTATGCTAAGTGAAATAAGCCAGTCACAAGAAGAGAAATACTATATTAATCCACTAGATATTTAGAGTAGTCAAAATCATAATGACAGAATGTAGAATCATGGTTGTCAAATGCTGGAAGTGGGGGCAATAGGGAATTATTATTTAGTGGGTATAGATTTCCAGCTTTACAAGATGAAAAGAGCTATGAAGATGGATCAACATTATTAATGTATATAGTATCATTGAACTGTACACTTAAAAAAGGTTAAGATGGTAAATTTTATGTTACATGTATTTTACCACAATAAAAAATTTTAAAAAAAGGAATGACCACCTCGATTCTGACCTGTACTGTCAGGTAGCTGCTAATGCTCATCACCTCATACAAGAAGGATGCGTTACGTTGGGAGATAATAGCCTCGTATTGTCCTTGTTCAGTTTGAGAAAACACTGGAATTTTCACACTGGCAGTCAGCAGTCTGAAACTCATACAAAGGGCTTTTGCTTAATATTAGGTTATCCATATGGGCATACATGGGCCAGTCCATAAATGCTCAAAATATAGCTGTAGAAATAAGGAGTGAGGGATAAGTGAAGTCATAAAGTAGGCAGTGCAGTATAGAAGGTAAGAAAATGGACCTCAGTGCTATGCTCTTTGAATTTACTTTCCATCCTCATAATTTACCAGCTATTTGACCTTGAGCAAATTTTTTAACTTCTCTTGAGCCTGTGTTCTCATCTGTAAAGTGGGCACAATAACAGTATCTACCTTATAGGATGGTTGTGAAAACTGAATGAATCAATCATTTCCTGCTTGGACCAGGGAATGACACAGAGTTAAGTGTCAGTATTGTTAGACTTTATTGTAATGGATGAGGGTCACCAGGAAATGTTTGTGGTGGGAGAAAACAAGAGCATGGAGAAGAACACCCTGGGGAGCCCTAGCATCTATTGATGAAAGTAAAGGAATGAGCTGATAAAAGAGTGTAAAACAGAGACAGAGAGGAAGAATGAGACAATCTACAGTTAATTGTGTTGCAGAAGCCAGTGGAGAAGACATTTCCCATCAGTGCTTAATATGGGCCAATGCAGACACACGATTCAAGGACAATGTGGAGGAGTCTGCATTTGTCACCACTGATATTTTTGGTGGGATGTTCATATTTTCAGAAATATGACCACAATCAGAGTGCTGAGAGTGAATGAAGGACAAAGATGAAATACCTATGTGGCCCTCTCAAGAAACTTGAGAAGATGGGGAAGGAGGGAGGGAGGTCAAGGTGTAGCTGGAGGGATACCGAATGTAGGGATACCTATTTTTCTTCTTATCATTGGTAATCTTTGTTGCTTTTAATATGAGTCCTAACTATGCTTATAAAGTATGAAGAAAGAAATCTTGGAAATAGATGAAAGAGAAGAAATATATCAAGCAAGGTTCCTGATAAGAAAGAAATGAGAATAATTTTGCTCTCAGTGACACCAGAAAAACACGTGGAACATCTGCTTTCCTTACACTATCCATCCATCTGCAACCTGAATTCCTGACAAGGTCAGTACAGTCTTTAGTTTGAGATTTATGTTATCTTATATCTGACATCCAACAGAGGTGAATTTGTACAAGTTGCCCCCCCCCCCATTTAGTCCCACTGATTTAGTCTGTGTTGCCCAATCGGTAGCCATGTGGCTATTTAAATAAACATTTAAATTACATCAAAAGGTCAGTTTCTCAGTCACACTGGCCATCTATCAGCCTCATCTATGTCCTGTGCTGCCCATGGTAGGGAACATTTTCCTAACCACAGAAAGTTCCTTTGCGCAGTGCTATTCTAGGAGATGAAATGAGGTCCGTTTCTCTCTGGGGCTTGTTTCAAAGAGGAGCTCCTGAAGCTGCTTAGATCCTCTCCCTGTTGACTTTGAACTCTGTGAACACGGTCGTCTATAGCTTGTTCCTCACTGGACTCAGGGTCTTTTATTAGTTCTCACTGTGGGATTCCTCTGCCTTTTCATCTTTAAGGGCACCTTAGGTTGCCACACTTCCTTTTGGAATCCTATCCTCATTTGTCATAGACCTCACCCTTAAAGAATCTGGTAAAATTTGGTAAACACTCTTTTGCTCATTGACTTTGGAAACACTATGTTAAACTGTCCTCTTTCCTGAGCCCCATAGTCTCCCCCCAGCATACACCCCCTTCATCTTCAGCGCCTACCCCTGTGCTTCTTCCATTTGAAGTCAAAGGCAACATTGCAAAGAAGTTCAGTTTGTGGATTTTGGATTCAGATGGACTACCTGTCATGGCATTTTATGTGTGTAACATGGACAAGGTTCTTATGCTGGCAGAGCTTCATTTACCTTGTCGGTGAAATTGGGATGAAAATGGTACCTACTTCAGCAGGTTTTATGAGGATTGCATGACACAGATTTGTCAAATCAGTGCTATACCTGACAAATTGAATACTGGACTTCCTTCCCTTCCTCCCTCTCTCTCTCTTTCTCCCTTCCTTCCTTCCTTCCTTTCCTTCTTCCCTTCTCCCTTCTTTCCTTCCTCTCTCCCTCCCTCCCTCCCTCTTTCTTTCTTTCTTTCTTTCTTTCTTTCTTTCTTTCTTTCTTTCTTTCTTTCCTTCCTTCTTCTTCCCTTCCTTCTTCCCACCTTCCCTCCCACCTTCTCTGTCTCTCCCTCTCTGTCTCTCTGATCTGTTCTCAGGACTTTATCAAAGGTTGTATTTGATTGCACAGAACCCTTGAGTAAGCAGGATCTTAGGTGAATACAAGTTTGCTATTTGCTCTACAGCAAGAGAGCTGGAGGCGGGCAGAGGCGAGCCATGGTCCACTGGCTGGAGGACTCAGAGCCATGACCTCCATGACTTCTTGGTCTTTCCTTCACACTCCCATGATTGCTGCTGCAAGTCCAGTCATCACCACTGTGATCCACTCCAAAAGGAAGAGGAAGAGCTTGTACTTGTCTGAGGAAGGAAAAGGTTCTCCCAGAAACCCCAAGGAATGTGGAAAGTTGGCTTTAAGCTGCCCTCCCTTAATTGTAGAGAAAAGCAGGAGAGACATTGGTGAGAATGCAGTGAAGCAAGACAATCTAAAGACTCCTCCACAAGGGTGAAATATGAGCTCCTGTGTGTCCAGTTTTCTTTCCCACCCTTCACCCCTGTGGTTCCTCTGTGTCTTTATTTAGTAGAAATTCTTATCACTCATTCCAAGTAGCCCTTGTACCTTCCCCCACTTGTTTTGGGAATCTCACTTCACTCCCTTGCAATTTTAAGCTGGTATTTTCTACAGTCACCATGTAGGTTCAACAATATATAACTGATAACTTGATTTAAGTTATGTTTTCATCTGAATAACAGTGATTCCACTGTTAAAAACCTCTGGAATCAACAAGTCTTCATGCCTTCTTCAAAAAATACAATCAACATCCATGTAGTTAGTTTCTCTCCACAAAGTCAGAGATTTTGCAAACTTGAGTGTGTAGACTTTACATATTCAAGTCAGACTGTGCTTAACACAGAGCTAAATACAATAACATAAAAAGCTCTTTTTATAGACAGAGGATCAACATATACCATTTTGAAATAATTTGTCTTCTTTAAGTCTTTTTCCATTTTTCATATTTGTGGTATCCACTTTTTAAAATATTTTATTTTTTTATTTGGTTGCACTGGGTGTTAGTTGCAGCAGGTGGGCTCTTTATTTGTGGCTCACAGGCTCCTTAGGTGTGGCATGTGTGCTCCTTAGTTGTGACATGTGAACTCTTAGTTGTGGCATGCATGTGGGATCTAGTTCCCTGAACAGGGATCGAACCTGGGCCCCCTGCACTGGCAGCATGGAGTCTTAATACGGTATCCACTTTTAAACTAAGTCAGACCTGTACATGACTGTTTTTAATATTTATTTGAACATATAGATGCACATTTGTCAATCTGTTCTTATATCATATCCTGGAAATGGTGAAAATACAATGCTCATTGTTAACCTCTTCATGTTTTATGGGTTTATTTATTCTCATAATTCCATTGTCTGCTATTTAAAAAGAAAAAAAAATATTAAGAAAAGATGCATGGATTAGGGACAACTTGATACATTAAACACTCTCTAACTTGGGGATCCTGTGAATAATGTCAAAACTTATGGTACCATAAATAGTCTTGTTGTAATGTTGAACATAATATTGAACATAAAGTCAGCACTCCTGAGTAAGGCACTCTGAAGAATGTTCAAAGACCCACCATACTTTTAACTTCAGCAGTACCAATGCTAGAGTTACGAACATCTGTTTGGAACAGTTTTCTATTAAGGACTGTTCCTTTTACAAGGCAAAATCCGAAGTAAAATCACGTGCTGACCATTACATCATGCCTCAGACTTTCTACATCTTAGTAAGGCACAAGGTTATATGGACTTAACACTCCCCAATAAACTGTTGATAAAAGCTGTTCCATTTCACTCACAGTGGACATTCCTGGAGGTTGTGTGTGGAAAGAAGGACGTTTCAGCCAGACCCATACAATGGACATTATATCTTTAAATACAGCTTTAAAATAAGATCTGTACATATAGTGTAGACCTCCACAAAGAAATCTCTGTTAGAGCACGGGGAGGCAAAAGAAATTGAATCCAAATAAAGCAAAGCAACCTCAAAACAAATACGATTCACAAAGCAATTGGGAAGGGGATTGATTCTCAGAACCATAAATCACATAGGGGCTTGTGTTTACCCTCTGCGAGTCTTCACAAGGAGAATTTCTCTGAAGCAAAGAATTATACACCCAACAAAATCATGTATTAGACATGAAGGAGTACCAGTTTCAGTGGCATATTGGCTTTTTGAGAGAAAACCACCTAATCAGTGCTAAAAGCAAAGTAAAGAATGGAAACGTTTAAAAGCAAAAACACAGGATTTGGAATTCTGATTCTCAGACTCTTAATAATGTGACCATTGGAGTCAAACTGCCTAAAAACTTAGTTTTATTAATTAAAAAACAAAAACACTGTGATACCTGACTCAGGACTATTCCATTGTGAGAGGCAAATGATTACATGGGCTTTCAGAAGCGCTTTGTAGAATGTAAAATTCTCTAGAATGATTGTTTTGTAACTCTTTAAACAATCTGTAACAGGAAAATAAATGACAAATTTTGAGCAACAAAAATATCTAGATTTTTGTTTAGACTTTAATCGAAATAAACTACCAAATATTAAATATTTTAAATAGATAAAATATTAAATAAAATATTAAGATATTTCCCACAGAATTTCAAATACTGACAGTTTCTCAATAACTAAGAAGTCATCTGATTTTTCTGTATTCCCTTATACAGGCTATTTCAACTCAAAATAATTTTCTTTTATTTTTTGTTTCATATGGTATTTAAAACTGGGGCTACACATGTTACAAATTTCCAAATTCTACCCTACAAAAGTCCCATTCTTCCCCTTCACCCACTACCATTTGATAACCAAGAGATAAAAGTAGGTACTCAAGATGGAATGGGTAGGAACCCAACACACTGGTTTTAAATCATGAGGCATTCATGAGGAGTACTCTTTTCTAGTACAACAGAAAAGTACTTAGAAGGAACTAAAATTTTTAAAGAAATTTCAAAAAGGATGCTACTGCTTTCCATATTAAGGCTTTCTTACATCAAACTGGATTCCCTTCCCCCAAAATTTGTTTGCTCTCATGAGGTCACATAGATTATTATTCCAAAAAGGGATGAACTCTCCTAATAATCCAAGTTTATTTTAATGCAATTACTAGGCCTGTGAGATGTCTCTGACTTAATGCTTTTCTATAGTCTGTTCTGTGCTATCCCATACTATAGCCACCAGCCACATGGTTCTTCAAATCAAATTTTAAATTAACTAAAATTAACTAAAATTTAAAACCTCGTTTCTTTAGTCATGCTATCAATATTTCAATTGCCACTCATATGTGCCTAGAGGGCTACCATATTGATTACTGTTGTAGAACGTTTTCTTTAATACAGAAAGTTTTATTGGGCGGTGTCACTTGTCTAGCTTCTCTCTTTTTGTTCCATGATACCTTTGGATTTAAAAAAATAAAAGAAATAAGTTTTAAAAAATCACGTATAGTAACAAAAAGTTCAGATCTGGGAAGGACAGGAAAAACTAGGGGTTTGACTCAGATTTCTGCCTCTTTCCAGGTGAGACCACGTCCTTCATATTTACATGGTGAAACAACTCAGGCCCAGAAACACCAGATGACTGGATCAAATTCTAAGTGAAAGGGTATTAAGCAAGAGATTTGAACTTGGGTGCCTTTTTTTTTATTGCGGTGTTTCTTTCACAATTTCACACTGCTTCTTCTCCATTCATCATGCATCTTTAAAAGACAAACTGCAACAGACTTCAATTTTATTGACTTTGATGACAATCCCTTATGGGATTTTAAAGGTAGTAAGAATACGTCTATGAAAACACATTCACAATAAAGCCATAAACAAAAATACCATCTCATTATCATAGATGATCCATAAAAGAATAATGGTTACAATTATTGTGTATCTATATTCTGCACACAGCGACGCATATCTTAGGTATGTCATTTCACTACCATACATGACAAGCCTATAAATAAGCATTACTGTGCCAATTTCATACACGAAGGAACCAAAACTTAAAAAGGTTAAGAAGTATGCCTAAGATCACAAAGCTAGAAAGCAACAGATGTCCTAAGATTCAAATCCAGGTGTTTGACTCTTCAAAACTCATTTCCTCTATCAGAGCACTCTACAGATAATCACCTGTGAAGAATGAGCTGGGGAAAATGTGCCCTAAGTTTTTACCCATCTCTAACATTGCATAAAGGTTTTGCATGTGAGGGTGTGTGTGTGTGTGTGTGTGTGTGTGTGTGTGTGTGTGTGTGACAGAACACTATTTTTCATAGTGTTCATATATTTTTGCTCAAATTTCCATCTTGACTGACCTGTTCCAGGGAAATTAATTCATATGACAAAGATAATAGAAGAGGGGGAAGGGGAAAGAGGTAAAAACAACAAGGATTTATCAGTTAATTATGGATAAATTTCTCAAATATAAAAAGCAAACAATTCCTAACTGCTGTCCTTGTTCCAGCTCCTCCCCTTCCTCTCTCTCTCTCTCTCATTCTTACTTTCTCTCTTATAATCATTCTGAGAAAGAAGAATCCAGTTTTATATGTGTTGGTAATATTTATATCCAACAGGAGTGATTTGTTTTATGAATAGGAGTATAAATGTAATACTCATTTGTTCCTTTCTATAACAAAACAATCACATTTATTGAGTATTACTTATGTTATAGAAATCATGCCAAGTTTTAGGTATAGGAAGGTAAATTCAATAACATCTGTAGACTAAAGGGCATATCTAGCATGTAAAATAAATAATGAATTTAAACAATCCCAAAGTAAATGATAACAGCACAGTAAAAACCTTTAAAAAAAAATTCTGGGACAAAGTGTCTCTTGAGAGATTACAATCGGGATATGAACCATCACTCTGCTTATTAAAATAAATGTTCATTCTACTGAGAGGGTCCTTCATAGATACAGGCATAAAATGACAATTCACTTCCAGTATGTGCCTCATTCTACTCTGTTTCATCCTGGATGAATGGAGGAGAACCTACATAGAATGGCAGTGCTCTTTAACTTTGCCTTATGTTTCTAACATGTACTACCTAACGATGAATTAATTTTTAGTATGTGAATGATGGAACTCCTACCTCATCTTATCTTGAAACATATAATGAAATAGAAACATATGTTAGCAAGTGTTCAAACACATCAGATAGGCCCATCACTACCAGCATGAACATGTTAACATATCATTATAGAACTATGAAGAACTTTGCATTTTAATGAAATTCTTTTACATTGAAGGTTCACAGCCTGAAAAGTTGTCTCTTGTTTAATTGATGCAAGCAAAAAATGGGGCATATGATCTGGAGAAATGTGGCCATCAGTATCCATATTTTGAGACCCACTGTAAGCTGAGTGTGTCTGTGCTGTTTTCCAGATGAGCACCAGAAGAACTCATTTGGTTAGAACTATTCTTCATACCACTGTATCTTTCAACTGATCAAATGCCAAGAGACTTGCTGCTTTCAAACCATGTGGGAGCCATATATTGGCAAGGAGACCACAGAAATCTTGTAGCAGCTGACTAGCAGGCCTTGTTATGGTCTCAAGCTCAGAGAAGTAGGCAAGAGCAAGACCACAGCCAGACACCTTATTTCTGTTTTCTCTATTATCTTTTCATAAGCCCATATAACAACCAAGTTTTAATACCAAGTACACAATATTACATATTAATTTAAAAGAACTTGAGGGAAATCATATTACACCTCCACAGTACATTCCATTTAAGATGCCAAAAGCAAATGCTTTCTCTGTACACTGTTTGCCTCTTTTTGGAAATGGGAGCATGCAAACTGGTTTGCATTTTTATAAAGTGACTACTTGTGATTGCAGGATTCTCAGAGAGTCAGGATGTAAAGCCCACGCACCATGGGAAATGGACAAGTTCTTTTTTTCTTTTTTTTTTTTTTGTGGTACGCAGGCCTCTCACTGTTGTGGCCTCTCCCATTGCGGAGCACAGGCTCTGGACGCGCAGGCTCAGTGGCCATGGCTCACGGGCCCAGCCGCTCAGCGGCATGTGGGATCTTCCCGGACCGGGGCACAAACCCGTGTCCCCTGCATCGGCAGGAGGACTCTCAACCACTGCGTCACCAGGGAAGCCCCGGGACAAGTTCTTATTATTCAACAATTTATTTTCCCAAGGCTTGCTAATCATTTCATCTATTTAAAATTTGAATCTATTTAAATATAATCTTCCCTTGCAGAATAAAAATATAATAGCTCTCCAAACAATTTTCTAAGAAAGAAGAAGCATTGCAAATCAAAGTCATAGTCACATCTTTAAAAAATGTGGGAGGGAAAACTAGGAGCAATCATGGCGATTCCATTTCCATTTTATTATTTATTTGTTTTAGTTGATTGATTTTCTCTTACCTCAGCACTATTTGTTTGGCAATGTACTTTATTGTACTTTTCCAGTAACACTTAGAAGATACAATTATGTAGATTTTATTTTATGAATTCCTTTTTTGGGGGGGGATTGTTGGAGAAGGGACAATGGTCACTATTTCAGTTCAATTTCACTTCAGAGGAATTAATGGATGAAGAGGCTGTGCATTAAAATACATACACAGCAGATCAGAGGGAGGCTTTATTTATTTGTTTGTTTAAGAATTTTGAATGGAGTACAGTTGATTTACAATGTTGTATTTGTTCCAGGTGTACAGCAAAGTGAATCAGTTATACATATACATATATCCACTCTTTTTTTAGATTCTTTTCCCATATAGGTCATTACAGATTATTGGGTAGGGTTCCCTGCACTATACAGTAGGCCTTTATTAGTTAACTATTTTATGTATTGTAGTGTGTATATGTCAATCCCAATCTCCCAATTTATCCCTTCCCCCTTTTCCCTGCTGGTAACCATAGGTTTGCTTTAATTTGCTATCTCTGAGTAGTCTGGTCATGTACAGTATAATCATTTTAGTCATTTCATTCAAAACATTCAAAACTTTGGCTCCCAGACAGCTTCTTACTGCTTATGACTGACCACTCAAAACCCATCTCCATTCCCTTTCAACTCCCCAATCAGCCAGTGATGCAGGGGCTACTAGTGTGTGCAAGCATTATAATCCGGTGAACTAATAGAGTATCTTTAGAGTCACTCAAAATAACCGTGCCATGAGGTTAACAATCCTTGGAAGTCTGAATGACCTTGATTGCCTTAATCTTCGAAATAAACTGGGCTGACAGTGAAGGTCACTCTCTATTAGTTAATGCATTTGGCCATAGTGTGTACGCTCCCCATGCAATTTTCCTATGGTAAAAAGAGAACAGAATTTATGTCAGCCTAAAATTTTGGCGAAATAATCTCTTTGACTTTAAATCACTCAGATGATTTATTCATGTTATTTAACTCGACAAATATTCACAGATCATCTTCAGCAGACAATGAAGTTTTGACTGATTAGATAGAAGTTGACAAATGAATAGTATCAATACAATGGCAAATCTAAATCCATCTGAGACTAGAGAGGAGGAGAATATTTTAAGAAGCTCCTTGTTGAGTTATAGACTTAAATCATAGTTTGATTATAAATATAGCCTCAAAACCATACCTCTACTCTAAACCATATAAAACATGACACTATTTTTTAAAAGGGAGAATATTCAAATTCATATGTGTGAATTAAAATCAGATCCAAAATATTTTAATCATTATGTAAGATTGTTACTCCTCCCTTTTCCTATTACAGCTGCTTTGGTCCAGATCCTTATTGTATTTGCAAAACTCTCCTACTCATATCTGTATTTTAAATCTTTTCCCTAGAATTGCCCCTTTCCTTGCCACACATTGCAACAGAGTGGCTTCCCTAAACTCACTTTGTTTTTTATCCCCCGCTTTGAACTCTTGCCTATAACAAAGTCTAAACTCCTTATTCTGGCCCACATATAATCTGGCCCCTTCTCTTCCTCATTTTTTACCATTTGCAAACTCATGTATCTGAACTGTTATAGCCTCCTACCTACACGTACACAGGCACACACATGTATACACACGGCATGTGTACATGCAAACACACGCCCCACAGTAGATGCAGCAACGCCAACACCTGTTACACCAAACTAACGGAGCTGTCTATTTCAACAGCAGAAATCAGAGCCAGCAAGAGCCAGTGCAGTAGCAGGTGGCCTTTAGGTGGTCAGAACAGGTTTTCTGGTTTATTTTCTGTGAATTTATAGTAACCAGGACTGACGTCTTGGCTGGTAAATCTCCCTGAAGTTTTTTGTACGCATTATGGAGACTGGGTGAATGGAATCTAAATAGCGAAAAAGGCCAGTAGAGAATTCAGAATTATTTCATAGGAATATTAAAGATGTGTATGCAACCTTAATTCTACTTCAGTTTGGTGAAGCTGTAAGAAGAGGTGATTTTCTTTCCATGTTTTTGTGAGGCTTTCTTAGCTGAATACAACCTGCTAACATGTGATGGCTTTCCAGAATCTTTCCAAGACAGTAGGAATACCCCTAGTATCTCCTTTATCTCTTCAGCCTCTTTTAGTGACTTGATAATTTGACATAATTTAATTGAGTAGGAGGTAATTTGATAAATATCAATTTACTTATGTACTTAGATACTTATTTAAAGACTATGTAGGAATAAGAGTGTTTACCAGTTGATTCATGTAAAAATATGTGGGGGGGGATTATAATTGCTTTGCAAAGTATAGTCTAAAAAGTGAAATGTTACTGATATTTTCTAATGCCAGCAATGAAATAAGACAATCAAAATAAAGTAGGTACCATACCTTAGGTCTTAGGCTTAAATTATTCTTAAGTGTGTAAAAACCGTTTCTTCTTTTTCTTTTAAAAGTCAACATTTCCTTTTAGTGTTGGGAAGTCTAACATGAAGAAAATGGTATTTCAAGCATATTGATAAAATGAGTAAGCAAAATTTTAGGGACAAACACCTTGAAATTTCTATTTTTTAGGATCTCTAATTAAGCAGATTTAGCAATGAACTTTGGGACTCTTAAAAATTGTTTTATGGACATTCTATGGAATTCACCTCAGCATACACTCATCTGAGGATGGTAACTCCTTTTTTTTTTCATTATTCCTGCATTTATTTATCTAAACCCTAGTGTTTTCTATTCTTGCTTTAAACTTCTTATTTCATATCCTGCATAGTCCCACTCATACAGCAGTAAAATCAGGGCCCTTCTTGAGGATCATGGAGTAATTTCAAGCTAGCTGTTTATCAATGAAATGCAGCAGATAGGAAGAACCCATATCAGTCAGGAATACTTGCAAAACAATTTCAAAATGAACAACTTTTATGAATTTATAATTTTAATACAGTTGACAAAGCTATACATGAGAAATATGGGGTTTTTTTTAGTGTTTATTTTATTTTTACTTGTTGACAGTTTGCTTTATTTATTTATTTATGGCTGTGTTGGGTCTTCGTTTCTGTGCTAGGGCTTTCTCTAGTTGTGGCAAGTGGGGGTCACTCTTCATCACGGTCCGCGGGCCTCTCACTATCGCGGCCTCTCTTGCTGCAGAGCACAGGCTCCAGATGCGCAGGCTCAGTAATTGTGGCTCACGGGCCCAGTTGCTCCGTGGCATGTGGGATCTTCCCAGACCAGGGCTCGAACCCGTGTCCCCTGCATTGGCAGGCAGATTCTCAACCACTGCGCCACCAGGGAAGCCCAAGAAATAGATTTTTAAAAAGAATGACACCTCTATTTTAAATTGGTTTACTAACTTGTGGGGCAATTGTGTAAGTAATAATTCATATAATTCATATCCTTAAAAAATTCAATAAAACTCACCTCTGCAAAGAATGTTAAGCTCATCATGTAGCAGGAGAGGCAATATCAGACAGCAGGCCAAAAAATGTCTATCTTGCCTTGTGCCACAAAACCTGATTCCAGGATGAGAACATTACCCAGACTGAGAAGAAAGACCAAAATGCTTATTATTCCATAGAGCCGTATTGGAGTAGTCTGGCTCTGTGATTAAGACAAAACTCTTCAGAAGAATTGTGGTTGTGGATTTCCATGGCAATGAGAATTCCAAGAAAGGCAAGAAGGCATTCACCAAAACTCTTAAAAAACCTTCTGCCTTCTTGAAATCACTTCATTTCTTTCTCTGAAAGAGAAAGGAAAACGATTCAAAAACAGAATAGTTGTTAGTTTTAAGGAGAAGGTAATATTTAAGATATGTTTAGACCTTCACATGGATGGGATGAAAATTTGGAGGATGAATGGGTCAGTCTAGGAAAGGGAACACAAATTATAGCCACCAGAGAACCACTTTCTGTCCATTCTCATTCCCCAACTGCTGATGCCAAGTGTTCTGAGGGTCAGAAACACCTGATTTTTCTTTTTTTAGAAATTTTCATCTGGATTCCAGAAAGGGATTTAGGAATGCTTGTATGCAAGATGGAAGTAGCAATGTCTCTATACCACCCCAGCCACTTTTGCTGGTGGTATAGAGAGACACTGTTACTTAAAATCTCTTTTCAGACAGTCCAATGAAATTATGTCCCCAAACAAACGTTTATCGATTCTACTAATACCAAGAGATACCATTAGCAGTTGCTTATGTAGTATAAACTTAGACTTCAAAAAAAAATGCATATGGAAACATGTCTACTTAGAAGAAACCTAACTGCCTTAATCAAGAGATTAATAGAATAGTGTTTCTGATATATTTTTACTTCTCATAAGTATTTCTTTTTTTTATTTTGGAAAGTCAAGCTTGTAGTCCTTTATTACTGCACACAACCTTACAACTTGATAAGGAAATATTTAAATTCTGTAGGAAATTTTAAATTGCATTCAACTCTAGAAAACACTTTTGTATACTTATTTTGGTGGAAGACAGAAGGGGAAAAAATGGAAGATATACTGTGGATTATGTGGGATATTCAATACAATAAATATTTGTTTAATAGCTTTTTTCTTATAAAAATGTAAATTAGTTATTTTTCACATGTGAAAGATAGTATCAAGAAAAAAAAATAATACATCATTTAAATATTAAGAGCTCTGATAAATTAATATGAAAAAAATGTGCTTAAGGGGTCAAACTACAAATAGGAAAAGAACAGAAGAAAATTATTGAAAAAGGAGAAAAACTGTTATGAAAATATTACTAAACTAAAAGAAGTTTTAGTGACAATAGAATACTATGCTTCATTATTAAACATTCAGCAAAGTTTTAAAAAGTTAATAATCTATAATGGCAGGGAAAGGAGATAGGTACTATTATGTACTGCTGGTAGTGATATAAATTCTCTGGGCCTCTCTGGAAAGCAATTTGAAGTGTTCACTAAAAGCTTAAAAAGAGATTCATACCCTTTAAATCAGTAATTGTATTTCTAGGAATCTGTATTGAAGAAATGGCTAGAAATGTGAACAGACATTTATGTAAGAATATATTCTTAATAGATATAGTTGTAAAATTTTAGAAACATAATAAATATCCAATAATGGAATAATGACTGATAAATTATGGTGTAGCCATATGATGTCAGGTTAGTAGTAAAAAGCATTTTAAAAAATAATTTAATAATTCAACTTGTCACTTCTATCTTTACAGTTGGAAGCAGTCTTAAGAAAGCAAACTGTAGCATATGTAGTCTTTCTTAGGTCAGAGAGAGAGAGAGAGAGAGAGAGAGAGAGAGGGAGAGAGAAACACACAGACAGATTCCAAAGTGCAGTACCTTCCTTGAGGAAGAATAAAAAAGAATAAGTGCGGGCTTCCCTGGTGGCGCAGTGCTTGAGAGTTCGCCTACCGATGCAGGGGACACGGGTTCGTGCCCCGGTCCGGGAAGATCCCACATGCCGCGGAGTGGCTGGGCGCGTGAGCCATGGCCGCTGGGCCTGCGCATCCGGAGCCTGTGCTCCGCAAAGGGAGAGGCCACAGCAGTGAGAGGCCCGCGTACCACAAAAAAAAAAAAAAAAAAAAAAGAATAAGTGCACTTTTCTGAAGAATGTTATCCCTCCTAGAGAATCCCTCAGTGAGAGAACTATTTGCACAGGAGGCCCAAGAGGATTTCTTGAAGGGAAGGTACAGAAATCTCAATTTTTTCCTCCCAGGATTCCAAGATCATGTATTAGCTATCTATTGCTGCGTAAAAAAAGGCTTCCCCAGACTTAGTGGCATAAAACCACCACCGTTTCAGTTGCCCACAATTCTCTGGTAGCAGTTTGGGCTGGGATTAGCTGAGCTGTTCCACTGGTCTCACCTGGAATCCCCAATGTGGCTATAGTCACTGGGGACTGGAGAGTTAGGATGTCCTTGTACACAGATTTGCAGTTTTGGCCGGTTGGCCAGCTGGGCTTCTCTCTCCATATGCTCTCTCATCACCAAGAATGCAAGCTCAGCCTCCTTCACATAATAGATGGAAACACCAGGGGTCTAATTATGGAAGATTCAAAGCCCCCTGAGGCCTTGCTGGAAAGGCACAAAACCTTGCTTCCACTATATTCAGTTCGCCAAACTGCACAGGGCCAGCCACATTCTAAGGCAGGAGAAATAGTGTCCATCTCTTGAAGGAAGAGTCACAAAATCATATTGTAAAGGGCATGCATACAGGGATGGAAGGAACTATTGCACCTGTCTTGGCAATCTGCCACAAATGGTCAGACCCGTGTTGGTAGATGGGCATGGTATTAACGAAGGACCATTGGCTGGAAAGGACCTCGGAGAAAAATTTCGCATTGGCAGAGGAGAAGACCAAACTGGTAATCAGGGCACACCACCCCAGCAGTTAACTCTTTTAGGAAAGATAGCTTTGCCCTGAATATGGCTGAGACTTGAAGGTCCCCTGGATTCAGCACTGTGTCTAGATCTGGGGGAAAAATGATTAAGCATGTTTAGTATCCACTAATGTGCCTATAATCTTGGAAAACTGAGTGTTTGGTAGCAATAGGCACCATGTGGGAATCTGGACAAACAAGATTACTCTCACCATGCCAGTGGACCAATATCCACGGAGCCAGACATTCGGCAGGGCCTCTATTGGCAGAGGGCAGTGAACTTATTAGGCTATCCAGTTCTTTCTCTCTTCACTGGGCTGAGCTAAGTCACTCTTCCTTCCCCACTGCTAATCCTGGTTCTTGAAAATTCAATCAGGGTAAAAAAGATCTTGTGTGAAAGACTTTGGACTTCATGCTAATAGCGAATAAATAGGAAAGAAAATAAATTGCTGGGCTTCCCTGGTGGCGCAGTGGTTGAGAGTCCATCTGCCGATGCAGGGGACACGGGTTCGTGCCCCGGTCTGGGAAGATCCCACATGCCGCGGAGGGGCTGGGCCCGTGAGCCATGGCCGCTGAGCCTGCGCATCTGGAGCCTGTGCTCCGCAACGGGAGAGGCCACAACAGTGAGAGGCCCGCGTACCGCAAAAAAAAAAAAAAAAGAAAAAAAAGAAAAAGAAAAGAAATTGCTAACATTTATTAAGCACTTACCAAAATCAGGTACTCCTCTAACTTTCTTAGAAATACTATCTCATTTGGTCTTCTGAAAACTCCAATGAGGTAGGTATAGTAGCATCACCTCTTCCATATTCATACGTGCATATGAATATCATACATGTGTATTTAATTGTGTGTTCCTTCCCGCCACATTTCCCATTCTATCATTTTACTATATTGTACAAGAAAATAGGTCTGGATCTCAGTTCAAGAGAAATTCATGCCCTTCAGGCTCACCCTTGTTTTATAAACAGCACACGGGGGACGTCTGAACCCACTGCTATATACTTGACTAGCCTGGGTCCCCATTTTACCTGAAGGTGAAACATTGTAATTACTGCAGAGATGTGCTCATTACTCCATCACTCAATCTCATGCTCTTGCCAACTGGCACCAGTGCTGGACAGAGTACTGGGTAGAGGAAACATGGGGGGCTCTGATTTGACTGGGACTCTCTGAATATGTATGCCTTTGTGACACCATCAGTTGCACTATGCATCCTGTAATTCAAGCATCTGCCTCCTGATTTGATTCCATAGCTCAGGGTTATTGTTTTTTCAAGGCAGCTCCTTAAATCTAAACCAAACTGTGCATTGGAAAGCCAGAGTATGCTTTGTAATATGGAAGAAAATTGGCTATACTAACAGTCAAGACAGAGGAGCTGCTGTGAATTTGTTTGGAAGAAGACATTGAGATAGCAAGGTATATACAAAAGAATATATTTTATTATTGATGTAAAGGATTTAAGAAGTAATTCTGATATATATGTGCCCTTTAGGGGATAGATCCCTCCTATTAAATATGATGCTCCCTCTGTACTTTTATTATCAATGGACAAATTGAGACTGTGAGAAGTTAACTCATTTGCTGAGGTCACATGGCTCATGAGGGTTGTGGGAGGATTGAACACGTGCAGAGTCTGACTCCAGAGCCTAAACCATCTGAAATACATTTTTTGGAGATAAACTTGACAAGGAATGATAATGGATTCAACATTGGCCAGAGCATGAAGAAGAGTGAGTTGTCAAGATGGACTCATCACGGCAACCTCTCCAGGATTGGAAGGGGACCAGGTTGGCAGGAGGATGATTTTTATTTGGTCTTGCTGACTTCAAGATAACTTGAAAACATTCAAGTAGGCATTAGGAATTCAGAATTTGACACCTGGAAAGTTTCCTTACAAAGCCACAGTTGTTAAATATTATACTTGAGTGCATAAGAAACATTTGGAATGATTTAATAATACCTCTGAATTAACTAGAGTCAAATATGTACTTTTGTGTTAAATGCTTAACTTATTTAGCCTTTGAGTTGAACAACTCATGGATTTAAACATGTTCACTGGGTCTTTTGGTACTTTTTTCAGCAATTTTCAAAGTAGATTCAGTTAGAGAAGAGGCTGAAACTGCTATTTAAACCCTATCAGTGTGAGGTCTGTGTGATAATCTGAATGCTTTTATTTTAGAGGAATTTCACTGTGACCAGTGTATCATGTGACCAGCATACACATCCTTTCCTTCTAACTCCATCATCACCTCTTGCAAGCTACCCAGTGTTCCCTGATGAATTAACAAGTGACAGGAAATTCCTTTAAAGAGTGGGGACCCTGTGAGTGCCATTGCCTGACAAGAAACTATCTAAAAAAGAACTGAAAGCTTTGAATCCTGCTGGTTTTGTAGACAGCATTAGAGAATGGGGAATTGGCCACCACCATGAAAGCTATGAATGATGAATTCTCTGTCTTCATCCTTGCACACATTTCAGTGTTTAATTATATTTTTGTTTATTACCGGTGCCTTGTGTATGAATCCTTTACATCCTCTATACTGAAATATTTGAGACATTGGGGCCTAACTTTGGGCTTATTTGGGGAGAGCTAAGACAGAAACAAATGTGGGGTTTTAGGATTGATTAGGAAGGCCAGGAAAGTATGGTATTAATCAGTTTGTCTTTCTAAACTTTTTAACTCTTTTCATCAGTAACTTTTAATCCTGAATTAAGTAAAAGAAACAGCTGAGGTGTATGAAAGAGTCCACTGCAAACAAAAAAATTTGTTTAAACCCAAAAATGAAAATAACCTCCTCACAAAACAAATACAAAACTTTAATACATAAACACACAAACACAGGCACACTCATTTTATTGTGGTTCCCTTTTTTGCACTTTGCAGATACTGCATTTTTTATGAATTGAAGGTTTGTGGCAACTCTGTGTCGAGCAAGTCTATTGGCATCAATTTTTCTGACATTTGCTCACTTTATGTCTCTGTGTCATATTTTGGTAATTCTCACAATATTTCAAACTTTTTAATTACTATTATATTTGTTATGGTGAGCTCTGATCAGTGATCTTGGATCACTATGACTTGCTGAAGGCTCAGATGATGGTTAGTATTTTGTGTGTGTGTGTGGTACGCGGGCCTCTCACTGCCGTGGCCTCTCCCCTTGCGGAGCACAGGCTCCGGACGTGCAGGCTCAGCGGCCATGGCTCATGGGCCCAGCCACTCCACAGCATGTGGGATATTCCCAGACTGGGGAACGAACCCGTGTCCCCTGCATCGGCAGGCGAACTCTCAACCACTGCGCCACCAGGGAAGCCCCAATGGTTAGTATTTTTTAGCAATAAAGTTTTTTTAAATTTTTGGCTGCATTGGGTCTTCTTTGCTGCACGCGGGCTTTCTCTAGCTGTGGCGAGCGGGGTCTACTCTTCATTGCAGTGGCTTCTTTTGTTGTGAAGCACAGGCCCTAGAGCGCGTGGGCTCAGTGGTTGTGGCTTGCAGGGTCTAGAGAGCAGGCTCAGTAGTTGTGGTGTGTGGGCTCAGTAGTTGTGGCACACGGGCTTAGTTGCTTTGCAGCATGTAGGATCTTCCCGGACCAGGGCTCGAACCCACGTCACCTACATTGGCAGGCGGATTCTTAACCACTGCACCACCACGGAAGTCCCTAAACTATTTTTTAATTAAGGTATATACATTGTTTTCTTTTAGACATAATGCTATTGCACACTTACTAGACTACAATATAGTATAAACATTACTTTTATATACACTGGGAAACCAAAACTTTCCTGTGACTCGCTTTATTGCAAGATTTGTCTTACTGCAGTAGCCTGGAACAGAACCCGCAATATCCCCGAGGTCTGCCTGTTATATACGCACACATACATACACAAAACCAAAAAAAGAATCCACTCTTTAATCTTTTCATTAACTTCTCTGTACGGTTCTGATTCCTGAAAAACACCTTGTATACAAACCTCCATCTCAGCATCTGATTCAAAGGAATCTTCCTGTGATATTGTCATATACCAAAGCTCAATATATGAACCCAATCAAAGTACAGTTTTGATGCTAAATGTGAAAAAAGCTGCTGTGGCTATATCAGGATATGGGGTCTCTGTCCTCCACAATAAACTAAGCCAATCAGGCACGAAGTTCAGAGCTGCTCTCTCCACTCCAATCTCCTCATTGACAAGGGGAAAGAGAGCCATGGTGGTGTTAGCGACCCACAGTCATGCCAGCATATGGATGGGGTCTGAGCTTCTGATCCTTCTCTCATATTGGTGCTTCGGAGCTGCCCTAGGGGCAATCACATGTAATCTCTCACATTCACTCAAATTTTAAATCAAAGTGATATAAAATGAATATTATAAATGAGTATTTTGGTTCGTTTCCAAATTTCCAGTCCTCAAAATTACGTCCACTTCAGTTTTCAATGCAGCCCTCCTTAATGGATTTGAGGAGGGGAGTTTTGTAAATGAGATGAAAGCAGATTAGCTTTGTCAAAGACCAAGGCTTAGTCTGGTTAAGTAAGCTCTCTTGCAACTTAATAAAACCCATTATGATGGGAGTTTGGGCCTCAATGAAATGAAATCCTTTCAGCATTTGTGACTGACCAGCAGGTCTTTCCGATGAGCACATATCCTCAGTTAAAGGATTTGGACCATGCTGTGAGCTAAGTCCAGGGTCACTGAGGTTTGCAGCTCAAGTGTTCTGGCTCAGAGTGATTTAGGGTTTAAAATATTTTGGTCCAAAGCAAGTTATGTATGGTCTGCCTAATGCAGTGGTTCTCACCAGGGGGGTGATTTTTGCCTCCCAGGGGACACTGCAATGTCTGGAGGTATTTCAGTTGTCACAACCGGTCGGTGCTACTGGCATCTGGTGGGTATAGACCAGGGATGCTGCTAAACTACCATGCATAGGAGACCCCTCACAGCAAAGGATCATCTGATTAGAAATGGCTATCCGGTTGCTGTAGAGAAACACTGGCTTAATGCCATTGTCCTACTGACTTAACAGAACCAGCAAATGGCACTAGAATGAGGCTTAGACCAGGAACCCCAAAAGTGAGTGTTGCTGTCATGAGTGAGTTCCTCTGACACAGGTTCTAAAGAACATTTTGACCTGCTAACTCTGCTTGATTGCTTGGATCTCAATGCCTCTCCAGGGCTGATCTCACCTAGGCTAATATGCTGGAGCTTCTGCGTATATAAATGGAGTTCCACGAGCCCATGGGAAAGAGGTAGACGCCATGATGAAATGAGGCTTGTCAAATTAATTGTAATTAAAAACAGCTCAGATGTCTGTTCCCTGTTGATATCTAAATGCTATTTGAGGTTGAAATGTTACTGAAAAGGAGTATCTAATATTTTTTAAATGGCCTCTTAGTGTCTTTCAGACCTAGTATATTTTATTAGACTCCTTCACATATTGTTTACCATTTTATTAATGCTGGTAACGTGAAAAATGACACTGGCCCTGTTTCCATATTCTTCCACAAATCTGAGATGCTCACAAAACACAAAGGCATGTCAGAAAACCATTCCCACCCAGATCCTTCTTTATATATATATATATATATATATATATATATAGGAGTATAATTGCTTTACAACATTGTGTTAATTTCTGCTGTACAATGCAGTGAATCAGCTATATGTATAGATATATCCTCTCCCTCTTGAACCTCCCTCCCACCCACCCACCTCCATCTAGGTCATCACAGAGCACAGAGCTGAGCTCCCTGTGCTATACAGCAGGTTCCCACTAGCTACCTAGTTTACATATGGTAGTGTATGTATGTCAATCCTAATCTCCCAATTCGTCCCAGGTCCTTCTATGTTGTGTATCCTCAAAGAATCTTCTGGAAAATTGACTTGCATCTTCTAGATACAAAGTGTGATAACTACTGTGATGTTAGAGCTGAGAGGGAGGTATGAAACCAGAAAGGACCATCTTCTAGCAAAGAAAGTGGTTAAAAAACAAAACAAAACAAAAAACTGCTCAAAGCAGTGCTATTTGAACTGAGTTTAGAAAACAAAGTTAATAAATTAAACCAAGACAGAGAGGTGGTGTGAATGAGGAAGAATAGATACAACTCAGCATGTAGGAAAATCCTATAAGATAAACATTTCAGCAAAAATTCCTAATATATTTTTATTTGGGTTAATTTTCAAACTTGGATTCAAATAGAGAATCATATAGCTTAATTGTTGCTCTTGGCTCCAATGAAAAAAAACCATGTGACTTTCTGTTATAATTCTTCCAAGGGAACATTCTGTTAATACTGACATGTCTTTTGCTGAGTCTGATGATGTTTTTGTATCAGGATGAAATTAGCTTGAACAGTATTCAGGATGTCTCAAATGAATAGAAACTAAGGTCCATTTCTGAGCCGAAGCTAAACATTCTTATCTGTTAACAAAATTTTAAATACACTCAAGTTTGATCTTTGAAATGAACTCAGGGTAAAAAAACAAACAAACAAAAAAAAACACAACAGTGCTCTAGTTGAGCTACTCCAGTCACTGTAGTACATTTTCTTACGGAAGATCTTCTCCCTAATATTAAGGAGCCACCTAGGAGCTGTTTATTTGCTTCCCTCACAGCCACCCAGCTGTTACTCCAATTTGTGGTCTTAGTGCTAATTACATAATGTCCCTAATTTATACCCGCTGGTAGATCTGATCATCGCATTACCTGGAGGGCAAGCTTTAATTAGAGAAATTTCTGAACAAATTGTCTAAAGAGCTTGTTTAGCGTGATTAAATGCAAGAGGGTTTTCCCCCTCTTTTTTTTTTTAATGAGCATTTACTTTATACGAAAACTTTGCAGATAAAAAGCAACATCGGTTCTAATTAAGGCCTACGAAATGAGCAGCAACATTTGGATTTTGCTGTGTGCAGCTGAAATGTATATGACTCAGTGCAGCATTTATTCAACAGCTTTTGGCATTTCTACTTCGCCTCTGTCAGAACTAACAAGGTGAAACAGCAAACTGATTGAAAAAGGATAAACTGTGAAAAAATGATACACTGATGTGCGATGCTCATTCAACTGTGGCTTATGAAAAGAGATTAGAATCGTATGCCTTCTCACCTGCACATCTCCAGACACCGAACAAGCCAACATTAAATTAAACCTTCCATATTGTTAATAGGTAGCAAGATACCATACGAATTGATTTGCAATCATTTCACACTCAGCTGAAGTGCGAATAAGATAAATATCATAATAGGATCAACAAACTTTGAGAATCCAGAAAACAATTAAGTCGGCTTCACTGTTTAGACGGAATACTTTGCGAAATGTCAATGTCATAACAAAATGCGATAAAATGAATTTGGCCAGGAAAGTTTAGAAATCTCGGTCATTGCGTTAACAGCCTCTGTGAAAAGTGTATTATTCTTAATCATCGGCCATTTTGGGATGCCTCCTTCTGTTCGATCTGTTAGAAAATACATTAAGTTTAGAAATTTATTCCCTGTTTGAATACACAGGTAGGACATAGTAAACTGTGATTGATTATGATTCTTTTGAGTAAAGCTTTGAAAAGGACTTCTTAAAATATCCTTGTCACCAACTTTCTTAGTGAATATTAGCACTGGCTGCACATTAAAATCACTTTTTTAAAATGGCAATGCCTCACTCCAGATTAACAAAGTCTGATTATCTAGAGGTTTGTTGAATGTGTAGGAATTTTTGAAAGGCATACTTCTGATGCACAATGAGGGTTGAAAAACCACCAAAGCATGTAGTCATAGACTGAATTGCACTTTAAATAGTAATCTTTGATTAGAACTCTGAATTGAGAGCTAAAGGACCAAGGGTATCATCCCATCTTGGCCACTATTTTATGAGCCATAACTTTTCCTGGATCCAATGATCAGTGATCTCTTATGTTTTGACTTAAGCCAAGGAATTAAATTAATTTTATTTTCATCATATTCTATTACCTCTAGTGTACAGTGCCAAAAAAGAGTAGAATGTACAGTCTCCATGCACTCTGCTGTCTCTTGTCATTAGGATAGCATCCCTTTGAAGTGATTTCAGTACATGGCAAGTCAAGAGAATCCTGTCTCCTGGGGGTATCACATATCAGGGAAGTTACTGTGCCTGCAGAGGAGCTCAGTAGTACTGAGTGCAGCCTCAGCCTTTACCAATGAATGGCTTCCACCTTTGATCATCGTGGAAACATCATGGGTATCAGCGACATTGCAGTTCGTTCTCTGCACCCAGGGTGTTAAAGGACAATTGTATTTCAAATAAACTAGACATATATGAAAATTAAGCCCACTAATAAATTCCTATTCGTAATCTGGGCACACATTGAATCACTCATGGACTCATTCATGGTTTGATGAATTTGATGATTTATGTATGCATTTATTCACTCAGTGCTTCACTCATTCATTCATTAAACACATATGTATTTGCCAGGCAGCAGATTAGACACTAGGCCTACAGGATCAGAGATCTCTAGTGAGGCTGAACCCTAGTTGCCTGTAGTGGTAACCACTCATTATTTTCACACCCTTTATTGGTTTATTTTCTTCTCAGGATTCCCTGTCAATGGACATCAATTCTAGGCCCTTCGGAGAAAATATTGGAAAAAAGAAGCTATCCTTCTTTTGCTCACAAAATAGGATTCACGCTAAGCATCAAGCAGCCATCAGATCCCCAGGAGGAAAGAGCTTCCTGAAATGAAGTTAATAAAGAGGAGAGCCACATGATAGAAAAAGACCGATTCTGTGTTACATTGACTGAGCCCCCAGATCCGGCAGTATCTGTAGCTACAACTTGTACTTTTCATTTACATGAGAAAATAGATTTTCTTGTTTGGTTTAAATAAGTTGATTTATCATTTGCAAATAAAAGAGACATGATGAAACTACTCTAATATCTTGTCCCTAAAAAAGTTACATCTTTACCATTCCTTGTTTTTCACTAAAATTTATTCATTCATTTATTCCTTCTAACAAGAAAGAGGCTTAGTATAAAGATACTGACTTTATTTCTCACCTGTATAACATGGCAGGAGAACCTTAAGATGTTGTAGTAGGCATCTAAGGCTGCCATATCAAAATGCCATAAATTGGGTGGCTCAAACAATAGAAATATATTTCTCAGTTCTGGACGCTCCAAAGTCCAAGACCAAGTGTTACCTCATTCAGTTTCCAGTAAGAGCTCTCGTCTTGGCTTGCAGACAGCTGCTTCTCACTGCGTGCTTACATGGCCTTTCCTCCATGCATGTGTCCAGAGATCTTTCTCTTCTTAAAAAGCCACTAATCCCATCATGAGGACCCTGTCCTCAGGATCTAACCTAACCTCAATCACCTCCCAAAGGCCCCATCTTCAAATACCATCACATTGGGGCTTCAACACAAAACAAATATCTAGATAATATTAAACATATGGTGCATTTTTTAAAACTCAATTTTGAAATTTCTATATCTGTTTGTCCATCATGTGATTTATGCTTTTTTTTTTTTTAACCATTCTGCCCTCTCCTAATAAAAAGACAAATAGTTTGAGAAACTATCTTACCTAAAAGAAATTTAAGAAATCTGGGGCTTCCCTGGTGGCGCAGTGGTTGAGAATCTGCCTGCTAATGCAGGGGACACGGGTTCGAGCCCTGGTCTGGGAGGATCCCACATGCCGCAGAGCAACGAGGCCCGTGAGCCACAACTACTGAGCCTGCACGTCTGGAGCCTGTGCTCTGCAAAAAGAGAGGCCGCGATAGTGAGAGGCCAGCTCACCACGATGAAGAGTGGCCCCTGCTTGCCACAACTAGAGAAAGCCCTCGCACAGAAACGAAGATGCAACACAGCAAAAATAAATAAATTAATTAATAAACTCCTACCCCAACATCTTCTAAAAAAAAAAAAAAAGAAGAAATCTGGACTCTTTCTATATGTCTAAAAATAGCTTATCTAATAAATCAGCGGAAATAGTTTTTTGGATTTCTTTTGCCTCCCTAGATTAATCATATAGATGTAATTGCAAAAGGTATATAATTTAATGTTCTTTTCACCTTATATCATACAATTTTTAAAAATTTCATGATCTTATCCTAATAATAATTTTTAAAATTTCAAATTTGGTTAACATGCCCCTTAACTGATTTGCCCAAAGTTACATTTTTAACTTATTTTTGAACTTTTTTATAATAACAAATGACACTATGAAAAAATCTCTTTAGTGTTTAGATGTGTTCATTTTCAGGATTATTTATTTCATTTTATTAATCAAAATATTATGAACTTATTCAAAGGACATAGTTATTTTAAATGGTAAATTGATTTATAGTGCAACCAAAGATGTATGTCGTTCTTTATATTATCATACCATTATCAGTTGTGGGTGTTGTTTATAAGATGTGCTGATTATTGAAGAGCACATATTCATAGTCAATGATGTAAAGAGTACAGAAAAGTATAAATAACTATGTAAAAATTGTCCGTAATTTCACTACCCTATGCATTCTCTTCTAGTTGCTTTTTATAAACTTTTTTTGTAATTAGTATCATACTGAATATACAATATTGACTTTATTTTTTCAGATTAATAGTATACTGACTGCTCTTCCCATTAATTACTTTAAAATCATCTTTAAACTACTACAGTTGTTACATTTTGTAATTATGACCTACACCAACATTAAAACACTATTTATTTGTTGTAGGTCGTTTCTAATTCTTTCACAAAAGTTGCAATGAGATCTTTTTATGTACATTTTTAGCAATGTATTTTGATTATTTATTAAAAATGAATTTTTAGGATTTAATTGCTGCATAGTTGAATTCTGAATAATGTTATTGGCACATTATATCGAATAGAAATTTTCATTCAGAAAATCTTTACTTAGTATTCATCTTTTTTTTTTTGACAATCACAACCACTCCAAGGGCTAATAGAAGACAGAAAACTCACTCTACGTAAAACAAATATATATATATATATATATATATATGTATATATATGTATATATATGTATATATATACATATTAAAATGAGTTTCTAGAAAGTCTTCCATTAATACTTCTACATGCACATATGGACACAGCAAAAAAAAATGAAAAATAAACAATAGTGGTTATCAAAACAAAGCATGTCTATATGCCTAATTATTTATCCAGTAATCAGATTCAGTGGTCATATTAGAAAAAGTCATGACATTTTAGATAAAGCGTTTGGTAGAATTTCACACACACATTAACATGAAAATATTTCATATGACAAGATGTCAAATCAAATTGTGTTGAAATAGTTTCCAACTAATCAAAACAGAGCCACTTTCATAACTAGCTGCGCCATTAACTAGGTGTTTCACTGTAGAATGATCTTTTTTTTTTATTATCTCAAATTCATTCTTTGCTAACAAACTATATGCAAATGATTCCAGGTCCTATTTTAAAGGCCCTAAAGAGACATCCAGGATTAATGGGAGAATCAGGTGAGACTTATTTAGACACAAGTGACAGACACACCATTCACATTTCATGTAAGTGAGAAACTCTAGGAATGCTGTCAAATCCAAACGCTCTGCATCAAAGATGTGCTTGATATCAGTGGGACCTCCTCTCTCTTTCTTTCTCTTTTCTTCTCTCTCTCTGTCTCTCTCTCCCTCCCTTTCTGTGCTCTAATTTCCTTGGTAAGTAAGCTTAGACAGGTTTTTTTCCAATGATGGTAGAAGAGGCAGCTATGTTCACATGGTCTTAAGTATTCACTATCAGTGAGAAAGGAAACAGAGCCGCTATAGAAATGGTTCTAGCAAGTGATGACTCTAGTTGACCCAGTGAGAGTACAACAAGGTCTATCTCAATCTCATTGTCTTCTTCTTGGTTGTATCTGAGTTTCTATTCTCCATATCCCACTGAGATGAGGTAAGGGGAAGGAAAGAGAAGAGGATATCCCTCAGCACATGGATGAGGATGATGGCTTCTAAAAGATAAAAAAAAAAAAAAAAAAAAAAAAAAATATTCCAAAATTGAGAAAGAAAGAAAGAAGAAAGGCAAAAAGTCTACACCTCTGCACAGGTGATTGAAAGTCTAGTAGATTTTGGCAGGATTAGTATATGATTGTCATTGCCAAATAGTGAGTTAATACCTGTATTTTTAAAAATAAATTTATTTATTTTTATTTATTTTTGTCTGTCTTGGGTCTTCGTTGCTGTGCGTGGGCTTTCTCTAGTTGTGGTGAGCACTCTTCGTTGCGGTGCGCAGGCTTCTCATTGCTGTGGCTTCTCTTGTTGCAGAGCACAGGCTCTAGGCGTGCAGGTTTTAGTAGTTGTGGCTTGCGGGCTCCAGAGCGCAGGCTCAGTAGTTGTGGTGCACGGGCTTAGTTGCTCCACAGCATGTGGGATCTTCCCGGACCAGGGCTTGAACCTGTGTCACCTGCATTGGCAGGCGGATTCCTCACCACTGTGCCACCAGGGAAGCCCAATACCTGTATTTAAAAAATATAATTGTTCTAAAAATATTTGCTTTTACTCCTACATTACATAATTAGTCATCCAGGAAGTGAAATTTTAGTCAGAGGAGACTGGAGGGTAGGCACCTGCTTATAAAACACTCAGGAAACTTGCTGAATGTTTCAGGCCCCAAGTGCTAGTTACAAAACCACATAACTGACAGGCTCTTCTGGGAGTGAACTGCAGGTGCAGTGGCCCCGAAAGAGGAAAAAGGAGTCCAGAGTAGTCGTGTTCAAGATATCAACATTAAGTAGATCATCATTTCCTGACTGCTGAGATTAGATGACAGTCACTTTTCAGACAACGAAAGGCCTGAAGAAATAAAAGCGAGAATAACTTAATGAATGCTATTGGTTCTGTTTCTCTGGAGAACACTGACTGATACACTTAACTAGAATTTTTAAGGAATGAATTGAGGGAGTGAAAGTAATGAATTGAGGGAGTGAAAACCCCAATTGTTTCAAGGAATGAATTGAGGGAGTGAAAACCCCAATCAGTTCATGCTAATTACTCAGTAATTCATGAGAAATTACATAGACAATAGAAGAGAATATAACAGAAATGTAGGAACAGTCTAAAATGGTGAATTAAAAAAAAATGGAACCACGTCTGTATAAGGAATTTCATGTTGGGCTTGGGTTTAGAGAAGGGCAAAATAACACAAGGAAGATTAGAGGGACAAAGGAACAGCAGTTTGGGTAAGGCAGACACGGCATTCAGAACGTGGGTAAGCAGGAAAGAAAAGCAATAACACCAAAAGGAATATTGAGGTGGGAGAGAGTAGATGTGGGTGATAGAGAGCTGATGGGTGAAGGAGGCTGGAGATAGGGTGAACACTAAGTTATAAAGCTCATCTTTGGAATGAGGCCCAGCATTGCATTCTCTGATGTTCAAGGCCTTGAACCTTTTGGAGGTACTTTACACTCCAGATGTTTTTCAACTTCTCCATTTTCTCTTATAATGTATCTGATCTTTGTTCATCCCATCCACTCAGGGTCCTACTTTCTTCTAAATTAATAAAATTGCAAATAGGTTCTAAGAAATCACGGGTACCTTTCAGTTGGAACCTCTATGGATTGTCTCAGACAACTTTTAAGTTGACTTTAGCAATCATTTATTGAGTGTCTACTAAATGCTAGATACTTGCTCAGCACCATGGGAGAGATGAGAAATACAGAGCTTGAGATTGTAAGGAGTTCATGCACTGCAATCACAGCAGGGTCACAATACAATACGAGTGGTGCAGCCGTGCTTTGGTAGTGATCAGAAGACAGTAATTAATCTTGCCTGGGAGAATCAGGGAAGGCTTCATGGAGGAGTTGACATTTGTAGAAGAGGATCTTTTTAAGCTGGTGTAGGGGAAAGGATGTATTAACCAGAGAGGAAAACAAAAGCACAGCAGCAGAGAAGAAAATGCTTGGCATTCATATGTTACTGATGAGGGATAACATTATCTGTGGATTTGACAGGCCTCGTAAGCTGGTGGAGGAGCTTTTGGGGTAACTTGTCAATGACCCCTTTAGTCATATACAATCTAAAGTGTGGGCCCTTTATAATACTTAAGATAGTTTCTTCCTACAAAACTACACCTAAAACTTTCTATAAAGTTTTAGGCTTTACATACCTGTGGGCTCCTATCACAACTCTACTACTAGAATGTGAAATCAGTAATAGAAAATATGAAAATAAAGGGGTGTGGCTGTGTTCCACTAAAACTTTATTTAAAAAATAAGCAGCGATCCTACAGGCCACCCATTTGCTGATCCCCAAACAATGTTAAGGCAATAGTCAGATTAGGAACTTCTGCACAGGAGAGAGAGGAAGTGGTCTAATTTTGCAAATTCAGGTTAAAAGGTGCCATATCTAACTGCCTGTTTTTGTGTCCACATTCTCAAGACTTTTAATGTCTTTTAAGGTAATTTTTCATCAGTATTTAAAAGGGTATTTAATTGGCTCCACTTATTAATTTTTTTTCATCTTACTAATTTTTAAAGCACAACTTTGCATACATTGTTAGTGAGAAGGAATTAGCTAAACTTTAATAGCAATAAGAAGTTGCAAGTCCCTCTCTTTAAATTTTTCTTTTCTGTTTCACCTTTCCTTGTGGCAAACCCAGAAAATACTTTCCAATAAAAAGTCACTTTTCCCTGTGTTACAGATGCCCGAGATTTGCATTTTATTCAGCTGACGTTTTCACCGCTTTCTTTTTTTCTCATTGGTACAGAATGACAAAGAGGGAAAAAATAGAACTTTCTGGGAAAGAAGGCATAAGAAGGTTGAGTGTTGAAGAGATCAATGTAGTTTTCCCTAGAGCTTTCTGGGCAAAGCACAGAAAATGCAGATAAGCGGCTTTGCTTGTCAAAAAGAGATTCAGGTGCGTCTACACAATGCTATCAGGATGGGGAACACTGGCTTTTTTCTTTTTTTTCACATACTCAAATAACTACTTTGACAAATTTTCCCACTCAGTTGATCTTTGTTAAAGCTTGTAAAGATGCACCCTTCAAGTGAGACCACTAGGTTTTGATCCATTGCTTTTGTCCAAACAATAGCAAACAACTTAACTAAGAATTTAATTTATTCCATTGGTCTCATGGGAGTTCCCAGTTTCCATTTACATGGTACAGCGCCTTCTATAGTCTCTCTCTCCCTCTTTCAACTGGCACTTCACCTCAAATAGTATTTTTTGAGATTCAGATGTGGCACTCTCTGGTGTTAGCTACATAAATTCTTTATTTTGTTGTTGGTTTGCTAACTTTTCCAAGTGCAGAAAGACCCGAGTAGTCTAACCTAATTTCTAGGACTGCTCTATACAAACCAGTTTTCTTAATAGTTTTGAAAGTATTGTTCAATTAATATGTATAAGTAAATTTGGGACAGTGATAGTTAAACTGAACAGATTTAAAAAGTCTGACCTATACATTTTAGCTACTTAGGAAAGAATCTAATTTAAACTTTCTAAAGCATGGTTGACCCATTATTTAAATTTTCCATAAAAGAGTTGGTTTATCCATAAGAAACGTTATTTTTTTCAGATGTTAAATTATTAGAAATTAATATGCTGTAAATATATGGTCAACCAGAGTAGCATTTTCCCTGGATACATATGGGAAAAGAGTTTTCCTAAAACACACCTTTGTCTTTTCTACTGGTCCACTTATTAGCATGCAGATAATCAATCTCTCTCCTTGTAATACCATTTTGGAGGTTAATGAAAGAGTGAGTGGCCTCATTCAAGGTCATTATTTTAGAGTTCCTTCTGGATTTTTCTGTTTATCTTTCTTTCTTTTGTGTTCGCTTTGTGCTTTAGATATAATCCATCCTGGCTGTGATTTATGGGTCTCTATGCTCTTTAAATGGTGACTTTTTCAAAAGCTGGGGTCACATTTATTAATTTTTGTACTTTTGGTGCCTAGAATTGTACCTGGCAACCAGCATCTAATTAATCCCCAAATGCGCACATATCTAGTACAGTGTGTTGATCAAAGTACTGTATAACATTTTCCAGTCTTTGGGGACAGGTATTAGAATTTGAGCCTTTATTTGGTTACTATGGATGTTTGCCTAATTTAGGATACAGGTAGGTAAATGGGAGAGAAGAAGGTATGTCTGTAAAAACAAAGGTGCTCAGTGATTGCGTATTGTTATTTGAGAGGCTGGAGAGTACCCTCACTTTATTAACTGTCTATGTACGTGAGAAGTCCTTCAAATCTTGATTCTCTTCACTGCAGGCTGCCAGTGAAGACTACATATTAAAGTGTTTCTTAACCAGCCTACCATTGACTTGATTCCCAGACAGCCAAGTAATTGTGAGTTGACTTGTATAGAACTGATCTTTCAGAACGGAAAGAATGCAATTCACATTAATATTGTATATTTTGCCAACAGATTATATCTTGGTTGCTAAGAGCATAGGATCAGGCAATAGGAGTTCTGAGTTCAAATTCCAAATCTCACTCTTACCAAGTGTGTGCCCACTGGGTACAGAATCATCTAAAGTGACTCAGTAAAATGAATGAATACCTAGAGTATATGGTCGTGTAAAGATTCAATGTGATATAATCATCATATATCCATTGAGTGCCTGTCATGTGTATACAAAGATGAACAAGGTGACAAAGTCTTTCTGTATCCTAGTGACTTTAGAATTAATACATCTAAAGACTGCTGACAGTGTCAAACACAAAGTAATTATTACCGCTGTTGTTAGTGTAAATAATAAAATCACCTCGCCCTCCAACCATGGATCACAGATCATCACAGATCCCTCCAGAGAATCACTAGAAATCTGCACTGCTGGAGTTCTGTGCTGTTATTCTGAAAGAGGATGTAGCCAGAGATTGCAAACATCCAGGATTTCAGGCATAGGAGAGGTTGAAATGCCAGGAAATATTGGAAATATCATCCCCCAGCCTTTCAACTTAACTGGCAGATTTTTCCTTGGTTATCTTCATTCAGTCTCTACTTCCGCATCATCAGGGCCTCACCAGCCACAACTGGGAGGGCACCACTGAACTTCTGGTAAGAGCGGTTTCTCACCACAAATTGGAGGAAGCATGTGGGCAAAGTATAGCATTGCGCTTTCCTAGACCATGGCCTTCTTTTCATTTGGCAAAGAGATTCAGTTTGCCGTTTTGAGGATAATGGGAAGCAATACTTAACTTCATAACATTGATTCATATCCTTTCTCTTAATAGCTCTAACAGGACAACTGAAATTTACATTGCCTGATTGAAGAAAAGGTTTTATTTGACCCAGGCATGAAGTTAGCCTTCCAATTCTTCCCTAGTCTCTGAGTCGTAAACAATTAAATGCCTAGAATTTGTACCTTACAAGATAAAATAAATGTGATAATCTTTTACTGGTAAACAATCAATAGCTTATTAAAAAATAGAATGTCATTTTCTGATTGTTGTAATGGGACAAAGTTTTATTTTGCTCCTTTAGGATATTCCATTAGAGCTGGAATAATTGTAGAATAGATTTTGAAAGTAATATATTCAGGAATAAAACAATGCAATGTGCAATAACTCAACTTGATTAATAGGTTAATTGCAATAATGCTTGGTATATAGATCTTTTGCACCAAGACTTTTGAAATTTAGAAAAATTCATAGTGTTTATGGTTGTTACTTAAACAGTTTAAAGGGATTATTAATATTCAGAAACATGAACTAATTTCCTTTGAGGGGAGATAATATAGTGGCTGTAAAATAAGAACTGGCTTTGGAACTGGGCAAACTGAGTTTAAATTCTGACTCTTTCACTTATACGCTATGTGATTTTAGATAAATAATTTAATCTTGAATTTTCTTATCTGAAAAATAGGGATAATGATACCTGATGCTTTAGTAGTACAATGAGGTGCTCCACAAAGATAATGGGAGAACAAGGAAATTAGACTGGACATAACCATTATCTGAGGAATTTGTAGAAAACAGCAAAATACCTGGGCCTCCAACCCCAGAAATTCTGATATAATTATTGTTGAGTGGGACTGAGACTGTGGGTTTTTTAAAATATCCAGGCAGACACAGTTCCTGTCTTTTATGGAGTGGGCAGCATGGTGGTTATATCAAGATATAACTAATGAATTAAATTGAACATGAGGTTTGAAGTCAGACAGGTTTGTTATGACTTACTACCTGTGTGTCCTCAGTTAATAATTTAATTTCCCCCATTTTCAGTTTCTTCATGTATAAAGTATCACTAAAGTTAATGTATTTAACTTTAGCACCATGATTTAGGACTGCTGTATAGTAGATGTCCCCCAAATAGTATTATTTTCTATAATTTGAAAAGTATTGCTTGTAGTTTTGCCTCAAAAAGATGCTATGGCTCTGGTTGTTTGGGTCTGCAAATATCTAATCACCCAGCTATAATATTCAATTTAAAGATGAATAATATATCCCTCAAAGGTTAAGAAAAATCACATTTGTATGTCATTAGTGTTGAGGGGGGCAGTTATAGCCTCCTTTCCATGCCAATTCATTACTACTACTGTCTATACATCTCTCTGTAAAATATACCCATTAGTCATAGAATTTTAGGTGTTCAGAATTGATCTATATTTCATTGTACAAATGCAGCTTAAACAGCATCTTTCTGTGATTTGTTTTCAATTTCCATCTTGCATGTTTTAGAATTTTATCTTATATCTTGGTTTATGTAAGGTTGTGTCAAAAAAAATTGTAAGCATGGAGGAAAGATGACCCAACAGACACTTCATCTATATCAATTTTATTTCAAGTTCTGGTTTATTTCAGCTGAATACTTATAAACCTAGGATTCCCTCATAGACCCTCAGTTCTTAGTTAAAATCTCTATCATATTGTCTAGAGGAAAAGTCTACTTTTCCATGTTTTTCTCCTTTGTACAGAGTTCCAGAACATTAAGATTACAGCTCTTGGCCTAAGAATTCAATTTTCTATAAGCAGAGAGTGATTTTCACCATATCAAATCTGATATTTATCATTTTTGGCAGTCTCCAATTGCAAATGAAGTTTCCTGGAATATTATGAAAGAAAGACATTGGTGTATAGAACACTCTTGATTCATAGTACAAGACCTTGGTTTTAAAATAATCTTGTGGGATAATTTGTCTTAATTCTTATTCTTCCCTTCATTTTATACCTTAATGCAGTTAAAATAAACACTTTAATTTAAGCAATAAATTAAAAGTTAAGAATATGTCTATTCTGTATGAGGGCATAATTAAGGGTACAATTCCTCAGTCCTTTTCCTTATTTCAACTTCTTTGATTTTGGTCTAAATCAGAACACTGTACAAATACTAAAAGAAGCCTCTTTATCATGAAAATATAAGGCATGATTATGAAATATAAAGCCTATGCTCAAAGTTAGAATAAAATTAAGAATTGTAACTCACCCTCAAGCTAAGAAACAAACCCCCAACCCTGTCTCAGAAGTCACATTATGCTGACCTAAGTTCATGACAGTAGTAGTTGAGATTCACTGGGTTGACTTATCATTTCACCCAGAGCCCCACTTTTTTTTTTTTTTTCCTCCTGGAAGAAACTTTTCCTAAATTACTCTTGGATTGAGGGCTGCTCTTCCTTGGAGACCATATTCATTATGTGACTACCTTCCTGCTCAATCCCATTAAATCTAGTATAAAGCCAGCACTCTCTGCATCTGTTCAAAAGCCACACATCCAGGTTCAGCTTTTCATTCACATGATTTTTGACTTGAGCTAGGCTTAGCTATTCAAAATGTCCTAAATGTACTTCATGCATTCATATCCCATGCCTCTATATGCAACCTCTTTTTGTTTAGGTCTTCCTCTTATTTTTTACCCATGTAGTCTGATCAAAACATCAGATCTCTCATGCAAACTTTTCTGATCATGAACTGCTATAACTTTTCTTGTCCTTTAATTAATTAACTTTATTGTTTAATTAGTCTATACTGTCATACTTTTTCATGTGTCTACTTTCTTTCTTTCTCTTCAGTTAGATTGAAAACTACTTAAGAGCAGACTGGGCAATACTTTTTCTCCTAAATTAAAACAAACAAACAAACAAAAAAACTTTCTTTTTAAACATGTATTTAATCAAGCACTTACTATGTGTCAGGTACTCCTCTAGATATTTGGGCTGCATCAAAGAACAAAGTGTGCCCATTTGCAAAATTATAAGAATTTCTGCTTTCTTTTCATAATTCACTGAATCCTAGAAGAATGATAGGTTTAGCTAAATTCTAATAGACAAGTAATTATGACGATACCCAATAAAGTACTCAGTTCATTACTGGTGAGTCTTATCAGTTTGACTTAATAGAAATCCGTGGAGGGAAAGATAAATAAAACTAGTAATTACTGAACAACAGCACAACATTTATATAGTCATTTTCATTTAATCTTTACAATAAATATTTAGGTATTTAGGCTCTCAGAGGGTTGCCTTCGAGTAAAGCAGAAGACAAATGTATCAAAAGTTAGGTAGCCCAACAGAAAAGTCTTGGTCTCTCTGGTCTAGATGGCAACATAGGAAGATCCTGAACTCACGGCCTCCCATGGACAGAGTCTACCCCTACATGTGGAACATTTTCTCTTTTTTTTTTTTTTTTTTTTTTTGCGGTACACGGGGCACGAACCCGTGTCCCCTGCATCAGCAGGTGGACTCTTAACCACTGCGCCACCAGGGAAACCCAACATTTCCTCTTAAAAAAACCTAAAGGCTGGCTGAGTGATGACTACACATTTGGTCAAATGATAAGAAAACCATGTTGAAGCAGGAAGAAGAATCTAGGACACTATCTTGCCATAAACCCACACCTGGCACACAGTGGGCCACAACTGGGAGAAAACTCAAAACCCAGAGCTTCTCTTCAAAGAATGAAGGGTTCCAATCCCACATCAGTTACTTCAACTTTTAGGTCCTCACCTCAGAGAAGAATCCCCCAAACATCTAACTTTGAAAACCAAAGGGGCTTGTGTCCCAAGGCTCACAAGGCTGTAGCAACCTGGGAGATAGCTCCTAAAAGTGCCTGGACTCACCCATCCAAGTTCCCAGCTTCCTGGATGGCAGCTGATTGCTCCCAGACTTAAGGTAAAGGAGGCTCACCTGCTTAGCAAAAAACATCAAAATCTATTGTGTTGCTGTACAAGGATAATAAACTATCAGAAAGCAAAATAAAGAAAACAATTCCATTTACAATTGAATCAAAAAGAATAAAGTACCCAGGAATAAATTTAACCAAGGAGGTGAAAGACCTGTATATTGAAAACTACAGACATCCATGACAGGTATTGAAGAAGACACAAATAAATGGAAAAATATTCTGGGCTACGGACTAGTAGAATCACTATTGTTAAAATGACCATACTACCCAATGCAATCTACAGATTCAATGCAATTCCTATCAACATTCCAATGGCATTTTTCAAAGAAATAGGACAAATAATCCTAAAATCTGTATGGAACCACAAAAGAGACCCCAAATAACCAAAGCAATCTTGAGAAAGAACAAAGTTGGAGACATCATGGTCCCTGATTTCAAACTATATTACAAAAGCTATAGTAATTAAAACACTATAGTAGATCAATGGAACAGAATAGAAAGCTCAGATATAAACTCATTTATATGATCAATTAATATATGATAAAGAAGCCAAGAATATACAACAGGACAGGATAGTATCTTCAAAAAATGGTTGTGGGAAAATTGGACAGCTACATGCAAAAGAATGAGACCTGACCACCATCTTACACCATACACAAAAGTTAACTCAAAATGGATGAAAGACTTGAATGTAAGACCTAAAACCATAAAATTTCTAGAAGAAACAATAGGCAGTAACCTATCTTTGAGATAGGTCTTGGCAATGTTTTTTGGGGTCTGACTCCAAAAGCCAAAGCAACAAAAGGGAAAATAAATAAGTGAGACTACATCGTACTAAAAATTGTTTGCACAGGAAGGTAAACCATCAACAAAATGAAAAGGCAATCTACAGAATAGGAGAAAAATTTGCAAATGTGTCTGATGAAGGACTAATATCCAAAATACATACAGAACTCATACAACTCAATAGCAAAAACTACCCAAACAATCTATGAAATCCAAACAGCCATTTTCTTGGTAGTAAAATTTGCCTTACTACAATGGAAGAGTGTACAGCAGAGGGGTAACAGGACTTAGCTTTGAAGTCAGAAAAACTCTACGTTCAACTCCGAGCTCTCTAACTCACAAAGACCATCTGAATCTGTTTCCATATCTATAAAATCAAAATCATTATGATTATCAGCAAAAAAAGTCTGATTAAAAAGTGAGCAGAAGATCTGAATAGACATTTTTCCAAAGAAGACATACAGATGGCCAAATCAGGTACGTAGGTACATGAAGAGGTATTTAACATCACTAATCATCAAAGGAATGCATATCAAAATCACAATATCACTTTGCACCTGTTAGAGTGGTTATTATCAAAAAGAAAAGAAATAACAAGTTTTGGTGAGGATGTGAAGAAAAGGGAACTTTTGTGCACTGTTGGTGGGAATGAAAATTGGTGCAGCCTCTATAGAAAACAGTATGAAAGTTTCTCAAAAAATTAAAAATAGAACTATCACCTGAACCAGCAATTCCACTTCTGGGTACTTATCCTAAGAAAAATAAAACACTAACTTGAAAAGATATACACACTTCAGTGTTCACTGTGGCATCATTTACAATAGCCAAGAAATGGAAACAACCTAAGTGTCCATGGATGGATGAATGGATATGGTAATTGTGGTATATATATACATACATATACACACAATGTTATATTCAGCCATAAAAAAAGACCAAAGTCTTGCCATTTGTGACAACATGGATGGACCTTGTGGGCATTATGCTCAGTGAAATAAATCAGACAGAGAAAGACAAATACCATGTCATATCACTTATATGTGGAATCTAAAACAAAAAAAGCAAAACAAAAAAAACAAGGTCTTAGATACAAAGAACAGATTGGTGGTTGCCAGAGGCAGGGTATGGGGGGGTTGGAGAAATAGGTGAAGAGGGTCAAAAGGTAAAAAGAAAAAAAAAAATTAAAACAAAAACAACAAATTATTTGTAGAGAGATGGATGGATGTAGCGTCTGTCATCCAGAGTAAAGTAAGTCAGAAAGAGAAAAACAAATACTGTATGATAATACATATATATGGAATCTAAAAAAAAAAAAAAAAAAGGTTCTGAAGGACCTAGGGTCAGGACAGGAATAAAGACACAGATGTAGAGAATGGACTTGAGGACACGGTGAGGGGGAAGGGTAAGCTGGGACAAATTGACAGAGTGGCATGGACATATATACACTACCAAACGTAGAATAGATAGCTAGTGGGAAGCAGCCACATGGCACAGGGAGATCAGCTTGGTGCTTTGTGACCACCTAGAGGGGTGGGATGAGGAGGGTGGGAGGGAGATGAAAGAGGGAGGAGATATGGAGATATATGTATATGTATAGCCGATTCACTTTGTTATAAATCTGAAACTAACACACCATTGTAAAGCAATTAGACTCCAATAAAGATGTTTAAAAAAATAATGATAATAGTAATAACAACCAAAAAAACACAAAAAAACAAAAACACAAACAACAACAATAAGTGTTAAAACCCCAAGCAACCAAAACAGATATCACCAAATTCATGCAAAAGAAGTTCTTCATTTTATTTTATAAACCTTTCTGCAAGTTTGATTAGCTGATTTCATAACCCATAATAAAATACTAGTTAAAATAATGGCTAGCTCCACTGCATGTGAGGGTTTGACAATATGTACCTTCCAGGGCCCCAAGCAGTTAATAGGGAGTGATCCTTTTATATCACAACTTTCATTCATCCTCAGTCACAATGGAATTACATTTTAAACCTGGTACACAAGGTCAATGACTAATTAGAAAACACTCTATAGAAAAGAAGCTTGAAAACAGCTGTTTTGGGCAAAAACTATAAACTAAATCAAAGCTATTGACCTGTCTCCAGCCATGTCAAAAGACCCTGGGTACCCACTAGTCCCTGGGCCTATTAACTTCAGTGACACTTTGCTTTAAGTATTTTATTCTGTCCCCTATTGACTATTCCCAACCTCTCACATTGTTCCTTGAATCTCAGTCCAAACCATAATCCAATATCACTTGGACCACTCCATTAGCTTTCTAACTGCCCTCTTCACTGTTCAGTGGGTTGCCCTCCAATTTGTTCTCCATAGAGATCTTGGTAAAACATAGATTTGATCTTGTCTCTCCCCTGCTTAAAAATCCCCTAGAAGCTTCCCATTGTTCTTAGAATTCAATTCAAAATACTTGGCCTAACTTAGAAGGAACTGCATCATCTAGTCCTTGTCTTCTTCTCCAAACTCATTCCACTCCATACTCCACACATTCTCTCTGATCCCTGTCCTCAAGAAGGAAGAAGAAAAGAAAAGAAGTTTTGGTCTGCCTATATAATTTAAAGTACTTTCTTATTCACAGATAAATGATATCCATGTCTTCTGAAGCCAGTTCTAGCTATCTGGAATACCTGGTATGAGAAAGGGATTTTGACACAAGTGACACTTGTAAATTATCTTTTTAATCAGTTGATCAAATTCTTGGTTGAACATCAGTATATTGTTTTCCAACAGTTCTCCAATGCCAACAAGGAGTCCTACAATTCAATTCAATTCTGATACTGACTACCTGGATTTAGACCAGAACCCCACAGGTTAAGGGTTCAGTCCCACAAGACTACTTCCACTTCAGATGCCAGGCACAAATGGTGTCCCCAGGCTACCCGCACATCAGCCTGGATGACTATAAATGCAGAAGTCTTACAACCACCCGCCCCCCACTGCCCTTAAGTTTGATCATTTATTAGAATGACTCACAGAAGTCAGGAAAGCTCTATTCTTACAATTACAGTTTTATTATAATGAATGTAAATCTGGAACTGCCAAATGGAAGAAATGTGCAGTGTAAAGTGTGTGTATGTGGGGGAGTGAGGGGTACACCGAGCTTCTATATCTGCTCTTTGCACTCCACCCTCCCAGAACATTAATGTGTTCACCAGCTTGTAAGGAATTTAGATTCCTTCCTTCAAGAGTTTTAATCAAAATGTTATTTTGTGGGCATGATTGATTAAATCATTGGCCATTGGTGAATGAACTCAATCTCCAGCATTTCTCCCCTCCCCAAGGTCAGGGGGTAGGACTGAAAGTTCCAACACGTTAATCAGGTGGATGGATTCTCTGGCAACCAACCCCCACCTTTGAGATCCACTAGGGGTCATCTCATTAGCATAAGCCCAGTATGGTCAAAAGGGGCTCATTACAAATTAAAAAAAGTACTCCTGCCACTCAGGAAGTACCAAGAGTATTAGGCACTCTAGGCCAGGAACTGGGGACAAAGAACAAATATATATATATATATAATTATACTATAATTGGGAATACTCAAGGAGCTTTTTCACCAATGCCTGGGCCTCTCTGCTAAAGGTTCTGCTTTAGTTGTTCTGAGAGGAGCCCCATCATGAGCCCTTTTTAAAAGATCTGCAGGTAATTCTATTGTGCAGTTAAGGTTGAAAACTATCCTTTAAATAAGGGGGGAGCGGACATATTAAATATTTACTAGACAATCTTCAAATGTTTGTTGAACTACGGTCCATGGACCATGCTTGATGCTGAGGCAACAACAGTGAATAAGCCTGACATATTCCTTTCCATGTGGAGCTTATAGTCCTGTAGGAAAAGACAAAAATTACACATATACACAATTATAATGGAACTGAAAAAGTGAGGTACAGAGTCCTATGAGAACCTATAGAGTGGGCCCTAACATAATGAGGTGAGGGGTAGAGCCAGAGAAGTCCTCCTTGAAGAAAAGACACTGGTGGGAAATTGGAAAGAATGAAAAAGAGTTAGTCAAAGAAAGACAAGAGGATGATTTTTATTTTCATTCTCTTCTCAAGGTGAGGTCCATGAAATAATAGCATCAACAATCACCTAGGAGTTGTTAAAAAGACAGAATATCAGGCCCCACTCAAACCCACTGAATCAGAATCTACATTTTACTAATGTCCCCAGGTGATACCTATACACAATCAAGTTTGAGAAGTACAGCTCTTGGAATTTCCAAAAAGAAATTCTTAAAAATTCCTTAATGAGATCCCTAAGGCAGCTTTGCTTCCTGTCTTTCAGAGAACTAATTGCACAAATATTCCTATAATTCCGTAAACTACCCTAGGAACTTTTCAATAAAATTATTTTTGCCTAAACTGATAAGACTCATATTCTATTGTTTACAAAAAAAGTACCTTAAGAAATACACAGTTTCTCTTTCCAAAAGGTTAGAAAAAATGACCAAAATCCAAATTATGTGTCATGTTTTCATTTCTGTATTTAATAATATATTTTTAGCATTTCAAACATGAGTTGAAATATTGTTTCTTTCCTTTTTAATACTCTTATATAGGTTAAAGACAATTAGGTTTGATCAATACTAAGAATTTTGTGCTTTTGGTTGGCCAAATGATTTACAGGGCTTCCCTGGTGGCGCAGTGGTTGAGAGTCCACCTGCCGATGCAGGGGACACAGGTTCATGCCCCGTTCCAGGAAGATCCCACATGCTGCGGAGTGGCTAGGCCCATGAGCCATGGCCACTGAGCCTGCGTGTATATATATATATATATATATATATATATATATATATATATATATATACACTAATGATTTCCATCATTTTCCTCAATTGTATATATTTAGTTTATGAGGACTGTGTTACTTACCTTTTGTTGTAAAACAAAATGCCACAAATGTCACAACTTCAAACAACAATAAACATTATTTCATAGTTTTTGTGGGTCAAGAATTCAGGAGTGGCATAGTTGAATAATTTTTGCCTACGGTATCTTATGAGATTGCAGTCAAGATGATGACTAGAGAACTTCAGTCATTCATTTAGTTTGGGTTGGAGGATCTGGTTCCAAGAACGCTCATACCCTTGGCTGACATGTCAATGCTGGCTGGTGGTAGGAGACCTTAGTTACTCACCACATGGACTTCTCCACTGTAGCACCTGAATGTCCTCATGCCATGGGATCCAGCTTACTCTAGAGAAAGTGACCTGTGAGATAAAGTCAGAAGCTGCAACTTCTTTCATGAGTTTGCCTTGGAAGTTATACTCTATCATTTAGGCCGGCAGTCCCCAATATTTTTGGCACCAGGGACCAGTTTTGTGGAAGATAATTTTTCCACAGACGGAGGTGGGGAATGGTTCAGGCGGTAATGTGAGCAATGGGGAGCAATGGGGAGCGGCAGATGAAGCTTTTCTCACTCGCCTGCCCCTCACCTCCTGCTGTGAGGCTTGGTTCCTAACAGGCTGCAAAACAGTATCCGTCTGCGGCCCAGGGGTTGGGGACCCCTGATTTAGTCAATATCTTATTGATTACAAGGTCAACCATATTCAGTGAAAGTGAGGGAGACTCATAGGCATGTGAATATGGAAGGGAAGAATCACTGGGGATCATTTTAGAAGCTAGCTAACACAAGATCCATATTTTCATATTGTTCCATTTTTCTGTTTCAACTATTAAAAAAATAAGGATCGAATGTAATAACCTCTCAAACATCCTCTTTGTAAAGAGGTGATTTCCACTAAATCACTAAAGATAGTGATTTCCAGCAGCAGCTGTATGATGGATAGTTTAGTGTTTATAATAATAATGATAATAATATAATATCTAATAGTCATATAACAATACATGCCATGCACTGTTCTAAAGGCTTTCTGTATATTAATGCACTTAATTCTCTTAATTCTTAATGCGCTTAATAAACCTATGAGGTAGGTACTACATTTCTGCCTATTTTGCAGATGAGAAAGATAAGTTACAGAGAGATTAAATAAGTATTGTTACTGTCTCTCCTAACTGCCTGTATTAACACTACTAACTGCTATTACTAAATACGGGGATGGTGGAAGTGAGGGATTAATGCACAACAAAGAGGGTAATAAGAATGTTTGAGGGCTGAGAATCATTTCTGTTTACTGAGATCCAGTTTTGGATGGCAAGGTATGCGGGTACAAAAAATAAAAGGACATAATTTTAGCCTTCAAGATTCTTGAAGTAACAACCAATTAAAGAGAAAAATATTGAAATATTATTTCATATAATTTTCCCAAATTCTCAACATGTTTTACATATTTTTAGATTAATTTATTCAACAAACATTAATTGAGCACCTACAATGTGCTAAGTCTTGCTGAAGGAACTGAGATATAGCAGTGAACCAAACAAAAATATCTGCCCACGTGGAGCTTATATTCTAGTGGGGGGAGACAGGTATTAAGCCGGATGAATTAGTAAAATTGATATCTAATTAGTGAATTAGGTATGGGTAAGAGGTAAGGATACAGAATTAAGCAAAATGGTTAAAAAAGGCAATGTGGAGGAAAGGGAGGGAATAAAGATCCAGGGAAGATTGTACTGAGCAATCAAGACTTGGAGGAAGTAAGAGAGCTAGATCTGAAGGAAAACCATTCCAGGCAGAGGGAGCAGCAAGCAGGAAGGCTCAGAGGTATGCACATGTAGAGCAGTTCTGATGAACAATAAAAAGGGCAGTGGGATTAGAATGCATTAAATAAGGACAAAGAACTAGAAGCTTGGTTTAGAGAATTAACATGTGGGAGAGTAAGCACAGACCATGTAAAACATTGAGGGTTACTGGGACTTACTGGGATCACTCTGGCTGCTGTGCTGAGAGTATACTAGTGGAAAACAAAGATAGAAGCAGTAAGCCTAGCTTGCTAGTGTAGCAGTCCAGATAAGAGGAGATTATGCTTGGTCCAGGGTGTAGCAGTGGCGTGGCAAGACGTAACTGAGTATATCACAGAAGGATTGGAATTCCTATTTTAAGATAGCCAGCTTTAAAAATGTCCTGATAGTGATGTTTAGGGAGTAAATGAAAGGAATTAAGGGCAACAGCTGTAATGGAGTAGAACGATGGCATCTCAATAGGAGAATCAACGTTCATCCAAGATTTCTGTTTGATGGTTTTGGAAGGTACCCAAGACCCACTATTACAAAAAGAAGCTGAATTTTTAAAAAAGAAATTTTTGTGCCCTATAGAGTTTCTGGCAAGAGGTTCAGAAATATAAATATATAAAAAAGAAAAGGGTACTATGAAGGTTTAGACGAATGTTCTTTTAAAAAATAGCTAAACTGACTGATGATCAAAGAAAATCTTGTCAAATTCTCCTGGCAGTCGAATAAAAAGAAAAACAAAAGATCAAAGGATAGATTTGTTAAATAAGGTAACTTATTCCTAGCATTTCCAGCTAGCTATTTATAGACACATATTCAAATGTTAAGCCAAAATTAAAATGGGTACCAATGTTTTCTCTCTTGAACACAAACATAATTTATGGGCCAAAAGAATGTGTATCAGTGGCATACAATCCTAGGGTAGTGAGAGGTTCGATGCCTTGCTTTAACATCTGCATCAAGGTCAAAACAAAATATCTTATTAACGGGGGAAATTAGATTCTTCTAAAATGATCATTCATTCTACAAACGTTTGAGTGCCACTGTGAAGCAAATGATAATTCTTTCAAAAACTTTTTAGTGCTTTTCCTTTCCAACATCTGCAATCAATAAGTCTAAAATGGGATAACATTCTAAAACTTAATATTCTAAACCTGGAAAGAATCACAGATATAATTTTAATCCAACTTTCTTGACTGTCACCCATTTGATGGATGAAATACATGGGATGCATAGAAGTGAAGCAATTTGCTTAATGTCATATGGCTACTTAGTTTCAATGTTGGTATTGAAAGACAGAGAACCCCTTCACTATTTATGTCTTTATCTCATTTGATTATAACCACGGTCATTTTCAAAAATTAATCTGTGGTGCTCTTTTTTTCACAAAACCATCAAAAATGCATGTGTTTCCTGTTTGTATTCACCTTGGAGTCTATCCACCATTCTGTGAGAATAGGTGAAAGGAAACTGTGTGAGGGTATCATTTCCCTCTCCTGCTATGGAGTGTAAACCCAAGCCCCCCCCCCCCCACACACACAGTGCAAGAGAGAAGCTCATAGAGTTACATACAGAAAAGTCTGTTTTATTCACCCTCAGTGCCACACAATATATGGTACATACAAGACACTCATGACAATTTTGCTAAATGAAGGAGTAGATTTCTCTTCGCTTACTGTCAACTGAATCTGGAAACCTAGCAAAGGGTATATCACATGGATTAAATAGAAGTTGTAGCTTTCAGTGTCTTGTAGATGACATGTCTACCTCTGCAGAGGTGGGAGTGGAGGCTCTTAAAGACAGAAGACCTTGGTGACGGTACCTGACTCCACCTTAGCCTAGCTAAGACACAGGTAAAGGAAGAGATAAAGAATGTGTGGTTCTTCTCCAGATGTAAGAGGAGAGGAAAGTAATGTGCGTGGGGATGAGGAGAAATAAATAAAATGATGCAGAAAGAAAATTAAACACAAGTTGTCATTTTTTAAACACTGACTGAAATGTTCCTTCCTCCTATTGGTGTGGGTTAAAAGTACCTTTTAATTCAGTGTCTTGAAATTCTGGTTCTTATGAAATTCTACCTACTAGACCATACTCCTAATCCTTAAATTAAATATAAGACTCTAAACCAATTGTCAGAAGGGGAAAAGGAAGTATTATAAGTGTGGCCCCATAATGTGATCACAGTACATGTATAGATGGTTTGTTTTCCACTGTTAGGTACACAACAGCAATTTCATTTTTCACTGAAACTTGTTTTTCAAAGTGAAATTTGGCAAATAGTAAGTTGTAACACTTTGAGATCCCTTCACTATGCAAGAACATTCACTTTAAAATTGAAACAAAGGAACTTCACTCCACAGCTGCATGACTGACTTTCAGTGCATCGCCAGATTGCAGCTGACCACTAAGCAATCCTGTGTGTCCTTCTGCCCTACCATGGGCAGGTCATAATTTACAGCCAACCAAGTGACTATAATGGAATCCTCTTTAAAGATGACATTTTAAAAAGTCAAAGTCATATTTTATGTGTTATGCAAGCTCAGCTCATTCTTGATCAAAAGGGAAATGGCTGCAATCATGAAGAAAGTGTTACTAGCTTGAATCTCTTGAACACATGTGAGGACATGTGCACAATTATACACATATATATATATACAAATGCGTACACACAGAGGTCAAATTCTTACTTCTTTGCTTACCTCTTCTTTGCCTGGATTCTGCACTAGATGAGTCAAAAGAGCACTGGCTTTGGGTGGCAAATTTAAGGAGAGACGAAAACTCATCAATCAAGATAAGGATCAGTAACATTGCTGTTCTGAGCCATTATAGGAATCTGAGGTAAAAGGAAAAATCAGCAACATGGTTCTTGTTTTTATTGAAAATGGAAATATTTTCTTCATCATGGATTTTTTTTTTGTATTACACGATTTAAAAAAAATTTGCGTTAAAATATTACTTATTTGATTTCTGAGTTTTTGATGCTCCTTAAATTCTCCCCCAAGGCAAGTGTCTCCCTCATCTCATTCACCTTACCCTAGTACCACCCCCACCTAAATGATTCTGCTTTGTTGAAGAGAATGGAAGAAATATTCAAGGATTCCATTCTATGACTTCAATTCCTCAATGAACATTAAGAATATTCAACCCCTGAACAACTCATCCTAAACTATGGCCATGTGGCAGTTTAGAAGGAGAATGGACAAATTAAGAAGAAAATTAACAAGTTGGAAATGCATCTGTATGAAAATCTACAGCTTAGCAAGGATCTCGAGCATCAGAAAATATATCCACATTGTGAACTTGAGTCTCTTTTACAAAGTCCATCCCAGAGCACATCTGAACACTTGCAGTGATGGAGAATATGACACTTCCCAACACCGCCCTTTCTAACCGAAATTTATTAGGATGTTCTCCCTTCCACCGAGTCATATCTGAGTCTTTCTTCCTGAAGTTTCACACTTTGGCTCAATTTGAATCCTCTGAGCTATTATTTAATAAGACTAATCCTTATCCCACTCTACTAGACTCAAAATATGAAGGCAGATTAAAATGGCTTTCTCTTGAAGCAAGCAGTTTTCCTCTTGGACATTCATTCTAAAATGATAATTATTAATTTCCTATGTTAAATTGCTGTTCGGGGACTTGCATTCTATGAAAATAAGGATGAACATCCCGGTAGCCATAATTATCATAATTCAGTGCTCAGATTGTTTCCTTAGGATTCTGACTTTCTCAACCCTGGCTGGTCATCAGAGATTTGTCTCCTTAGATCTGGGATGGATCTCAGGCATCCTTGTACATTAAAAGTTCTCCAGGAGATCTGACTGCTTGGGTAGGTTTGAAAACCACTGCAGTTCTAACTATTCAGATAAACAGAAACATCCATTTGCCCTCAATTTCCTCCAAGTCAGGCAAGAAAACCTGCAGGTTAAAGTACTCCATTTACTTTCATAAAGTAAATCCCTTCTCTGTATTTAAGCTTCTCCTGAAAAAGCAATAATTTTTTTTATTGTTGAAAAGAGATTATGTGGGAATTGACTATTTTCCCTGAATTGCTCGTGGGGTAGAAAATTTAGGTAAATAGGTTGGTTCCCTTAAGCAATATGTGACATTTGCTCTAGAAGCCAAAGAAATCTCAGTGAATTTTCTGGATTTTAACTCAGGGAAAACAATTATCTTGTAAAAACACTATAATTAAAGATAACAATAATAATACTTTACATCAAAATTTTGTGCCGGGCTTCCATGGTGGCACAGTGGTTAAGAATCCGCCTGCCAATGTGGGGGACACGAGTTCGTGCCCCGGTCCGGGAAGATCCCACATGCTGCGGAGCGGCTAGGCCCGTGAGCCACAACTACTGATCCTGCGTGTCTGGAGCCTGTGCTCCCCAATGGGAGAGGCTGTGACAGTGAGAGGCCCGCACACCACGATAAAATAAATAAATAAATAAATTTTGTGCCTATGGTGTTACCTCTCTGAGAACTCATGAAAGCTCCATGATAAGGGAAAGAATAATATCAGTATACCTACTTACTTCAGTGACCTGACCACAGTCACAATTCTAGTGCCAAATATACAAAATAAGCATTCTAATATTAATATTATTTATTTAATTTAGTACTATTTAATTTAATTTAATTTAGAGCTACCATAACTATAATATTAGTCTCTATGAAATATGCTGTATTTTACTGGTTTAAGAAAAAATTAATTTAAAAAAAGAGTTAAAAAGTACTACAATTTAACCAAGTTTACATGATCTAATATTTTTATTGGGCTTTCACTTTGGCTAAACGATAAGAAATTTTTCTAATTATTATTTTAGGATAAACATTCATGGGCTTAATGAAATTTTACTGTACCTGATTAACTTGATTTCAGACACAAAAGTTGAGTCCTACAATGAAGGAAGAAAAGCATGTGTGGTCCTGCTGACTGTTTATTTGGGCAGAATCAGAAGCACTTTTAAGTCTGGCCGTATTCCCTGTTTTTAAGCTATTTCCCACTTACAAGCACATAATGGCCACAAGGAAATACCTTCAGGTTTTGTACGCTACTCTGAATTTGTTCTTTCAGGAGAGAATACCTTGGAGTTGAAATGCATGTCTTTAATTGAGAGTAATTTCAATTCTAGGATTCATTATACTCATGAACAAGGGTCTTGAGCCAAACATTGTGCTCGGAACTCTAGATTCAGAGATGAACAAGACTGAGTGCTTATTCTCATGCGTCTTTCTTCTACGTCTCAAATAGAGGAGAGGTGGAAATCGGGTACTCTATTTCGAATAAAGGGTGGCTCCTGACTACAGCTTGGATTCTTACATGAATCACTCACAGTTCCTCTAATCATATATAGCGATTGAAGCCAGAGAATTGTAGTTTCCAAAACAGAAAATCCAAATTCTTGAGCTTTGACCAGTTAAAATATTTCAAGCCTGTGCCTATTAGCTTATCCCATGGTGGTGATTTTGTTTTGAGTTCATAAGAATTAATGAAATGAATACCTTTAAAGAGAAGTATCTAGACTTTAAACCAGGAGTATTGCCATCATGCTTTTCAAATATCAAATGGACTTAATAACCCCCAATATTCATCAAATCAGCATTTGTCAAATAGTGTTAGGAGCTTTATGCACAGGCATTAGCCAAAGTAGGATGTCTTTATCTATTTGGAACTAATATTTTTTGAAAAATGTCTCACTAGATTAACTAGAAACTGTCTAGATTCTGTTAGGCAAATTACTGCTGATTTGAGCCCTTTGAGCCCTGACGAAATTTCATCATAAGCGCAGGTTATCCTTGACCATTCCCCTTGAGCTAGAAAGATACATGTTGTCGACTCAAACTACAAAATTATCAGCAAAGAGAGCAAAAAGGAAACATAAAATGTGAGGAATTTTCACAGAAATACACCACGCTATAGGTGTCCAGCACGTCACATTGGATTCATCTCGACAGAAACGGCTTTCACAGAATGCCCACCAGACGTGTTCCCACAGGCTATTTTGCCATCTGTAGTATTAAAAACTATCCATTATGGGTGCCTTGGGGCTAGACTTTTAGAATTGATTACAAAGTGTTCCGTGATACAAAGTGGAATTACTGGCTTTAATTTTCAAAAAAAAAAAAAAAATCCACCTAGTAGTTTTATTAAATCAGAAACAAAGAATAGATCATGTTTTAGATCTTATATCTGGATTGAAAGAAGATACACATATTTGTTTATGATAGATCTCGATTAATATAAATTCTCTGACTAAATCATGGTCATAGATGTATAATGTATATGTATAATGTAATCTACTCTAAATACCATTTTCTCCTTGCTTTACGTATGCAAAAAGGCACATTTCAAAATCCACAAGCATCCAGCTCATTAAAAGGAAAAATGACGAGGTCTCTTCTTCCTTAAGTTTGATATTCAGATGCAGTTGAAACTACATGGAAAACACTAAACATGTTCTGAAAACCTGTATTATAAATACATTGATTTCTTTCCACTTTAGGAAATAGATAGTAGAGATCATATGGATATTTTAAATCATTTCCTTAAAGCTGTAACACCTTTCCCTTAGATATTCTGATCAGTAGCTATTTAAGCAAATTTTTATTTTTATAAATTGAGAGGTTTTTTTTTTTTTAGTAACCTCTAAAGAGTTGGAGATACCAAAGTGATTGTACAGCCAGTGTTTGGAATCATAGGTTTAGATATTCACAAGCACAAAATAATCCTGTAAGTGTCTTCCAAAGTAATTACTCTACTTCCTTACTTTCTCTTTTATGCAGTGTCTTTGAACTCCTCAAAAAGCACCATTCTGAAAACATATTCTCAGCCTCAAATGACAAATTACGTTCCAATATGTTATCAAGGGAAAATGAAATAACTATTATGCAAATTAGATGCATAATTGCTGCCCTTTATTACTCATAAAAGCTTGATTTGGAATTAGTCCCAGAGGTCATTCAGTCATTGGGACCTCTCCCACTGCAAGAAGCCATAATGTATAGTCTATAAGGCTTATCACCAGCATACACACACACACACACACACACACACACACGCACACACACATATATATAATTACACACAGTATACTTTGTGTTCAATTTAACTAAATACCTTTGACAGAATTCTGAATAACCCATTGAGTTCAATTTTGGAAGGTCCTTCTACTTTTGCACATTCATAGATGTAGGACATTTCTTCATTCTGAGGTGGGTATTTGTTGTTTCTCTGACAACCTGATGTTTATTGCCTGTTTCTAGCAGAGAATAATTTTTCTCTCCCATTGTCTGCAGTCTTGGTGCAACCTTAGGCTAAATGTTCTTCACTCCCGTTCCAGGGGCTGTAGCAGCCGTGCTTCACCAGCTGCTTCCTCTCCCAGCGCAGGGGACGGGGATGTCATGTAACCATAGGATTCTTCATGCTAGGACTTCTCATGAAGAGTGAAACGAGGATGGAATAATAAGACAAATAATTGGGGGTTTGACAGTCACTCTAGTGCTGGTATGCTAATCAGATAGTTTCTGCAGTTTTCTGCCACTGGCCCCCAGATTTCCTTGCATGTGGCTTCTTGCTTAGACAAAGTCTCCAACCTTCATTTCTGTTTTTATGCCTCCTGACATCTTTCCAATCTATCCTGTTTTCTTAAGTCAACCAGAGACTGTCTATATTGTCAGCAAGCAAAGAACCCTCTCGTCAAAGTTCCCCATAGTTTCCCCCACTCTTCCTAAATTTACTTTCCAGAATTTGTCTATATTCACAAATCCCCCTTTTAAATATAAAATCCTAGTAAATTCTAGTAAAACAAATAAGTCCCCTACAACTGCTACTTAGATTTTTGAATTCTAGACCTTAGACAACTCTGATCATGTTTCTTCTCTGGAGATTAAACTCATCTGGAAATATGGAACTTTTAGTTAAATAAAACCCATGAGTCTCCTTCCCAGCTATTTTTTGTGTGTTTTGAGGGGATGAGCTGAATATCAATTTCTTGGTTGTGATATTCTGTTTTTATACAAGATGTTACCATTGGCAGAAACGTGGTGAAGGGTATGAGAGATCTTTTTGTATTATTTTTTACAACTGAATTTAAATTTATCTCAAACTTGAATTTATCTCAGAAATGAATAAAGGCTAGTTATGAACTACTAAATTTAGATTGCTATATACTAACTTTCTAATTTCCACTAAATATCTGATTTATCAACAGAAATTTATAAAACATTGTCATAGGGACATTAACAAAATAGTAATGAACAAAATGAGAGTGACTGGTACCACCACTATTTTTCAATATTATTGTAAAAGTTCTAAAGTCACTAAAATACAATTAAAAATAGGAAGCATTATTGGAAAAAAAGACAAAACTAGAACCATTTCCAAATTATAGGAATATTTATATGGGAAAGTATTAAGAGCATAATTCAAAAATTGACAGAAGAGAGAAAACAGATGATCCACAGAGGAAATCATTTTAATAACTAAAAAAGTAAAATTATTTAATCTTACTATAAATAAGATATTGGTTTTCACTTATGCATTTTAAGAAAATTTATAACATTTAATATTTCTGGGATGGGATGAACAGAGATCAGATACATTATAAGAGAAAATGGAGAAGTTAAAACAACATCTGGAGTGTAAAGTAAGGTATTACCTTAGCTGCTGCTGTGAGCAGAAATTGGTACAAGTCTTTTAGAAAGCAGCAGTAAAACTGTTTGCCTACATAACACTACTTCATTTTATTTTTCTCAGTAAATATCTGCATTGGACTCTATTCTAAGCACATAAAGGACTTGGGTAAGGATTTATATGATATGATAAAGCTATAAGGTTGACATAATAAACATAAAAAGGTTTGGTCTGAATATCCAATACTGGGATCTTGATGAAATACATTTATGGATGGATTATTTACAGCCTAAATCATGTTTTTATTAAGAATATTTACTAACTAAAATATAATGTTAAACGACCAGAAGGAAATTCATTAAAGTGTTAACAGTTGTTATTTCTGGGCAAGGGCTTATTGCTAATTTTAATATTCCTTTCTCATGAAAATAATTTAACTCTCTGAAGTTGCTGATGGTTCAAACGCTGTTCAATAAAGGTACTTATATTAGTCAGCTAGGGCTGTCACAACAAAATATCACAGACTAGATGGCTTAAGCAACAGAAATGTATTTTCTCACAGTTTTGGACACTACAAGTCTAAGATCATGGGGTCAGTAGGGTTGATTTCACTCTGAGAAATCTCAGAGTCCTGGCTTACAGATGGCTGCCTCCCCTCTTTGCTTTCACATGGGCTTTCCTCTACGTGTGCCTGCATCCTCTTCTTATAAGGACGCCAGTCATGTTGGATTAGGACCTACCTCAATGCCCTCATTTAACCTTAATTACCTCTCTAAAGACCCTATCTCCAAATAAAGTTATATTCTGAGGTACTGGCATTTAGAACTTCAACATATGAATTTTTGCAAAAACATCATTCAGTCCATAACAGCTCTCTAGACAGATCAAAAGGTGCCATAAACAGCCAAGCCAGTCTGCTCTTCTGGAAATAAATTGTCATGGTTAATAATGAGAGAAGAAAGATTATTCAGCTCTGCTTGATTTAAAAGCATCAAAGCTGCTGTGGCCCATTAAGTTAGGAGATATGCTTTCTAGGGTCTGTCATTGTACAGCTGCTGGGATAGACCATTAATCAGATTCCATATATCTGATGGGATGAACTGATAGGAAAGAAAGCTGATATACGTACACCTCGGAAAGACCCATCAATGTGTATCATCCATATATGTTTCTCTTTGTGATCCCAAGGAGCCTGCCTAGCTGGACTAATTCAGTATTTACTAGATTTATAGTGAGAAAAACAGTAACCACAACAAATAGTTATGACTGTTAGGGGCAAGTCCCTCTCACTAGAAAACTATTACTATGCTTGTAGGATAGACATAGTACTTTGGTGAAAGAGAATTCTGTCAACAACACAACAAAATAAAAATTTTACATGTGAATGGTTAGCCTGATTTTATAAACCTTAGCTATCCACAAGTATTCATTCCTGAGGGTTCTGGAAAGCAGCTATTATACTATAGATCACTTGACTATTTTGGCTCTTAAGGGAAAAGATGGAATTTAAGTAAAGATTTATCAGAGGAGTTGATAGCTTTTTTCTAAAACTATATTAAGTACAGAAGAAAGTAAAAACCATTTGTAGTTTGAAGTATTTGAATATTAAACAAAGTAGAGGGAAATATCTTGTTTTCTGCAACAGAAAACTAAAGAATCTAAAGGAATCTTATTTGGAGGATGACATGGAATTATCTGTTATCTGAAGCCATGAACAGGAATGAGAGGACCTCCAGGCTTTCAACAGGTAGGGGCTGAGGACAAGTTGAATTCAGACATTTGAACATTTGAGGACGAAAAACCTTACTCTGCAAAGGCAGCATTCTCCTTAAAATGTTGTCCAATTTCTGCTAAAGTAAATGGCTAGGCAGTCACATAAAAAGGAAGGTTATTGTGTACCAACTAGCAAAGGGAAAACAATTTCAGAAGTTCTTAATATTTTTAATGACCCTCCTCTTCAGGAATACAGCCCTAATATACAGATATATGTTTACTGTTAAGTGCTATACAAATATTAGTGTTTTAATAGATTAATACATATTATAATATATAAAAATAGAAATTAAGAATATTAAAAGAATACGATCAAATAAATACAAATAAAAATCTGAATACTTAATTATTCAAATTCTGTGATTAGCTAGAATGTCCCTTGGGGTGTACATCATCCACTTTAGGGAATTTCTGTTTCATATTATAGATGTTTAGTGTCTAAAAATATTTTCTTTCCACTTATGGAAATCTACATAGAAATATCAAGAAAAGACTCATCATAAATGGTAGGTGTGGTTCTTCTTATCTTTGTTTATTTCTTCATCAACCAATCAAAGTAACATTCAGCTGTATCATTAAAATATAAGGCAGTATATAATGTTAATATCATATTGGTCCTCTCTTTTAAATAACATTTATTGTCAGCTTAAATGGAAAAATTATAGAATGATTATAGGAGGATATTTTCTCAACTCTTTTTTTTTTTTTTTTGCAGTACGCGGGCCTCTCACTGCCGCGGCCCCTCCCGCTGCGGAGCACAGGCTCTGGACGCACAGGCTCAGCGGCCATGGCTCATGGGCCCATCCACTCAGCGGCATGTGGGATCTTCCTGGACCAGGGCACGAACCCGCGTCTCCTGCATCGGCAGGCGGACTCTCAACCACTGCGCCACCAGGGAAGCCCTCTCAACTCTTTTAATGATTCTTAATTAGTGAAACAATTTGCACAGTTCTCATTACAAAAGGCATTGACTAGCCCTATTTTAAAGTGCTTTTCACAATAATCCCATTTCCAAATCATACAAGTATGCTGATCTGTCCTAATCAATTCATTTTTTTAAATGAGGCAACATAGGCAGCTTGCAATCTTTAAACTTATGAACACATTGGTCTCCCTTTTGGATTTTGAATTTAATTTTATTTGATTTTTGGCATGCGAAGTTTTATGATTTGTTTCCATTATAGTATTTCAGTTGTTTTTTAAATACAAAAAACTAGTGATAGTCTGACCACGTCTATCTTGCTGAAGGACTAGCTGTATTGTCCTGGCTGGTGAGTCACCTCTGGATGCTGAACAATGATTCTGACAAATCTACAACAGCTGCATGCTTTGCCAGAGAAGAGAAAAGGGAACCCACTTGGGATGCACAAAAACCCTCCTTAAAGCCAGCCTTTTCCAGGCCTTAGAGAACATTCCTAATTTGAGTCTCCACTGGAAGAATACACGGCCACTCACATGTTCATGAAAAAGGACATTTTTAACTTCCAGCCTATGAAACAAATTCAGGGAAACCAGAACGAAAGAGACAGTGGGGTATTTGGCATAGCAAACAATGTGGTCACTGATGTATCAAGAGCCACTAGCTTTGACATTGAAAAACCTATAAAATGTAGTTTCTACCTCATATTGCCATGACTAATTTAATTTGTTAAGTCAAGTTGGAAGACTATTTCAGGTGAAATAAAAGCAATTCTTTGCAATAACATTTCACTGCAGTGCACTCACATAATTTAGCATTTATTTGAAACTCAGTTTACCAAGAAAGCACACATACAAAAATTAATGTTATACATATACTCTATAGTTACCACCGAATAAGTGCCTTTGACATATGTCATACTTGCCTTTTTAACATCAGCACTGACAGTTTGTAAAGTAATGAAGGTAATATAAAAGTAACACCTTCATACTCATACTGACATCAGTGAAAGTATATAAAAAAGAATGTCTGCTGTTTGTCAACTTTGCTTCCCAATACCTTACTCAGATTTTCCATGGAGTTGGTAAGACTCTAGTGTTTAAAATAGGCACACTTGTCTGCAAGGAACAGAGACAAGCCCAACTTAGCACAAGCAACAAGCGTTATTATAAGGTTACAAGCAGATGTAACCTAGGAGAAGCTAGACAACCTGGCTTGAGAAAGCTAGGAAAGGAAGAGCCTGTAGGTCAGGCCATAGAATTTCCATTTTGTAACTTTGCCATTTATTGACTCAGCTATCTCTCTGCTCCACACTATCATTTTCTAGTTGTCAAATTCAGTTTTTCCTTCGTCTGTACTCTGCACAGAGGAAATCTGGTTGACTTAGCTCATATTTTCACAGCCTGCTGGCAAGTACCAACCGTACCGTGGGTCATTATGTAAATGGAGGTGCACAAAGCAGAGAGCATTTGGTGAAGTGTTAGCTAGAGGTGAAGCTGGGGATTGCTGTGCAGAGATTGGTGCTTCCTGCACACCTAGTTTCCTGAACCAACCATCTAGCTGGCTGGATCCAACCAAGGATTCAATTCCAGCAGCACCCAAAGAGTTTAGGTTCTAACTTCCTTGGGGAAAAACACATAAGCACTGCTCACCCCCATGCCTTTCCTGGTGAGTCCAACTGTCTGCTCTCAATCCTAAACTATCTCTAGACACACATCCTTCTTGTTGCCACCTTGAAAACACCTGATGCCCACAATTAATGGCCCTTGCCATTGTTGGCTTCTCCTCTGCATACGTTCCTACAGCAACTGTTTTGGGCTCAGCCACTGTCACTGGGTCATTGAAATATGGATGCTTACAGCTCATCAAATTAGAGAAGTGGTTCTGAAAGGGAGGGTGTATTGTTTCCCAGGGGACATTTGGCGATGTCTAAAGACATTTTTTGATGTCACAACTGATTCCTACTGATATCTAGTGAAAAGAGCCCAGGGCTGCTGCCAAGCGTCCTGCAATCCACAGGACAGCTCCCGTAGCAGAGAAGGATCTGACCCAAACTGTCAAGAGGGCCAAGGCTGAGAAACCCTGGTGTAGAGGCATTCTGAGAATCACATCTCAGGAGAACATATATGCAGGCTAATTTTGAGCAGAACAGTCTCTGAGTAAGAGCAAATCTCATGACCTGAGGGAGAACCCTCTGTGAACATCCTTTCTCACAGGTTTGAGCCTCCAAGGTGACTGTCACCCTGTGTTGCATTCCTTACCAGTACTGTCTGGCATTGGTCCCCAAATGTTTTGGCAGTGGGGACTGGTTCCATGGAAGACAATTTTTCCATGGACGGAGGGACGGGGGCGGAGGATGGTTCAGGCAGTAACACAAGCGATGGGGAGAGATGGGAGCGGAGCGGCAGATGAAGGTTTGCTTGCTTGCCCACCGCTCACCTCCTGCTGTGCAGCCCGGTTCCCAACAGGCCACGGACTAGTACCGGTCCACGACCCAGGGGTTGGGGACCCCCGCTGTATGGTATATATGCATGCAGAGACACTGATGGAACTAAAGAATTATGTCTCTTGCCCTTTATTCTTTCAAAAGTCAGCACACAAAGAAGGGTACCCAGTTCTACATCTCCCCAGATACTGTCTCTGTTGCATTCACAGAACCATAAAAGCCTAAATGCAAATAGGACTCCTTGTGCTCAGTTAAGAGCTTATAGATCAAGCCCTCATTAATCCTTGGCTACTTTACTGAATTTAGGGCAGTCTACTCAACTTGATCTTTAAGAGCGCTTGGAATTCAAATGAAGGGGTTGATCAATCTAGGAAGGAACTAATATTTTCCTGGTGTTTTTATATGCCAGACCCTGTGCTGGCTTGGATTAAATTGTAAAATTGAAACATGTACCCTTTCACTGATTAGATAATTGTATCTCTCAAGTGATGTTTGTCTTGTTATATGAATATAATCTTTCCTTTATGCCAACAGTAGCACATGATGCCAGGTCTATTCCTGGGGCTCACTAAGTATTTTCTGAACATGTAAATTTTTCTCAAATCTTTACTCTTCCCTATGCATATGAGGAACACATTAATACTCCCACACTCCCATCAATAACTGCAGAGTGGCTTTTCTTAAGCAGATGTGCAGTGGGTAGTATTCAAATAAGTGCTGGGTGGGAGGCAAAAAAAGAGACAGATGTGAGAATTTGCAAACTTTATCAAGTATACCTGATACCTCTGACCTCCAGTTGAAAATGACTGCTTTATACTTTCTTATCAACATCTCAACCCCAGTGAAGACTTTACGAGTTTCCAAAACATTCTGAACTTTGTTTCTGCCTTAATATCTAATGCATCCTTTCCTCATAAGCTTTCTTAAAACCAGAATTAAAATAACAAAATAGGGCTTCCCTGGTGGCGCACTCGTTGAGAGTCCGCCTGCCGATGCAGGGGACACGGGTTTGTGCCCCGGTCTGGGAAGATCCCACGTGCCGCGGAGCGGCTGGGCCCGTGAGCCATGGCCGCTGAGCCTGTGCGTCTGGAGCCTGTGCTCCACAATGGGAGAGGCCACAACAGTGAGAGGCCCCCATACCGCAAAAAATAAATAAATAAATAACCCAACCAATGTGATGTTCAGTAACAACAAGGAACGTTGCAAATATAATCAAATGCCTAGAGGATGAAGCAGCTATATAACCAAGGTTGTGGAAGGCCAGATACAAGACTTTGAGTCTAAATGCTGGACACCATATGCAAATTTTATAGCATACTCTTCCTGAGTAAGAAATCTTGAGCATGATTTAAATGTCATAAACATTTTACAAGTCTTTCCTGGCAGCAGATTTCCTGTACTGGGAGTTAAAGGGCAAGTGTAAACCTGAGAACATGCTCTACATATGTATGACAGATATAAAAGCACACAGAATGACCTTTACAAACATATAAGCCTGGCCACTTTTATCCTGAAGAGAAACTACCACACTGAACCCACATTTTGGTGGAGTCAGTCACTGATATTTAAAATCTGTTGCTCTGAAAATAGAGTGGTCTCCTTTATAAGTATATGGGCAATTATCTCATGTTCTGGGAGTTAGACCAACATTTTATCATTCAAAATTTGTTCTCTTTTTAAAAAAAATTCCTAACCCAGAAATACAATAAGACACACAGTTTATCCAGATAAGTTAAACTCTTCTCTAATTAGTTTCTAATGTAGTCCCTTGATATGGTTAATTTTACAAGTTGATTATGGCCATCGTGGCTTAATTCCAGAACAAAGGGTTTAAAGTAAGTTCCCTGCCTTCAAATGACTTGATCAAGTTTATATTACAGGACGACAGGTTTGGGAAAGAGGGAAGAGAGAGAAAACAAGTAAGAAAAGGTGTTTCAACCTGAAGCACAGGGCAAGAGGAGAAGGCTGGATGATGGATGGACAGCAGATTATATTTGCTTCTTAGTTTTGTCCAGGGCCAGTGGAGGTATAAATATCAAATAAATGCATTCTCACTTTTGCCTTCCCTTTTGTCTGCCACCCTAAAAGAAACTTCCCCACTGATTTATTTATCCACAGAGTAAAAGGCTGGCTCTATAAACCCCAAATATATAGAAACAAAAGTTTAAAACCTGAGAAAGGAATACATTTTTTTTTTTAATTCAGATTATCGTCTAGACTGGTTTATTAGCAGCATTGGTTTGATCCACTCAGGGAAATTAAAAGCTGCAAATGAACAAATCTTGATATGTCAGGATAAAATCCAACCTTGAAATGGCATTCTTGTCTTTTCTGGGGCTTTTTCTGATGTCATGGAAACACCACTCCCTGACTGGAATTGGAGAAAACAGCAGAAAACATTTAGCCTGAAAACATGAACCATGGCCTTAGATTGGCACCATTTCAAATACTGGAAATTTTGTTTACAGGCACACCTCATTTTATTGTGCTTCCTTTTATTGCACTTTGAAGATAATTTTTTTTTTTTTTTTTAACAAATTGAAGATTTGTAGCAATCTTGTGTCGAGTAAGTGTATGTGCCAGTTTTTCCAAGAGCATTTGCTCACTTTCTGTCTCTGGGTCACATTTTGGTAATTCTTTCAATATTTCAAACTTTTTCATTATTATTATATTTGTTATGATTATCTGTGAACAGAGACCTTTGATGTTACTATTGTAATTTTGGGCGGAGTGCCACGAACCACACCCATATAAGACCATGAACTTAATTGATAAATGTTGTATGTGTTCTGACTGTTGCACCTACCAGCCATTCCCCCACCTCTCTCTCTCTCCTTGAGCCTCCCTATTTCCTGAGACAAACAATATTGAAGTTAGGCCAATTTGTAGCACTCCAGGTGTTCAGGTGAAAGGAAGAGTCTCATGTATCTTACTTTAAATCAAAAGCTAGAAATGATTAAGCTTAGTGAGGAGGGGATGTTGAAAGCTGAAATAGGCTGAAAGCTAGGTCTCTTGCACCAAACAGTTAGTCAAGATGTGAATGAAAAGGAACAGTTCTTGAAGGAAATTAAAAGTGCTACTCCAGTGAACACATGAATGATAAAAAAAAAGTTAATCAGCCCTATTGCTGATCTGGAGAATATTTTAGTGGCCTGGATAGAAGATTAGACCAGCCACAACATTCCCTTAAGGCAAAACATAATTCAGAGGAAGGCCCTAACTGTCTTCAACTCTGCGAAGGCTGAGAGAGGTGAAGAAGCTACAAAAGAAGCATCTGGATGCAGTAGAGGCTGGTTTGTAAGGTTTAGGAAAGAAGCCATATCCATAACATAAAAGTGTAAGGTAAAAGCAGCAAGTGCTGCTGCAGAAGCTACAGCAAGTTATCCAGAAGATCTAGCTAAGATAATGAATGAAGGTGGCTACACTAAATAACAGGTTTTCAGGGTAGACAAAGCAGCCTTATATTGGAAGAAGATGCCATCTAGGACTTCCATAGCTGGAGAGGAGAAGTCAATGCCTGGCTTCAAAACTTCAAAGGAAAGGCCAACTCTCTTGTTAGGGGCTAATGCAGCTGGTAACTTTAAGTAGAAGCCAATGCTCATTTACCATTTTGAACATTCTAGGGCCCTTATGAATTATGCTCAATGTACTCTGCCTGTATGCTATAAATGGAAAGCCTGGATGAGAACACATCTGTTTACAGCATGGTTGACTGAATATTTTAAGCCCACTGTTAAGCCCTACTGCTCAGAAGAAAAGATTCCTTTCCAAATATTACTGTTCACTGACAATGCACCTGATCACTCAAGAGCTCTGATGGAGATGTACAATGAGATGAATGTTAGTTCTCTTGCCTCCTAACACAACATCTATTCTGTAACCCATGAATCAGGGAGTCATTTTTACTTTCAAGTCTTACTTTTTAAGAAATGTATTTCATAAGGCTATAGCTGCCATAATAGTGATTCCTCTGATGGATCTGGGCAAAGTAATTTGAAAACCTCCTGGAAATGATTCACCATTTAGATGTCACCAGGAATATTCACGATTCATGGGAAGAGGTCAAAATAGCAAGGTTGACAAGAGTATGGAAAAAGTAGACTACAACCCTATGGGTGATTTTGAGGAGTTCAAGACTTCATTGTAACTGCACCTGTAGTGGAAAGAACAAGAGAACTAGAATTGGAAGTGGAGCTTGAAGACATGCCTGAATTGTTGCAATCTCATGACAAAATTTTAATGGACGAGGAGGTACTTCTTATGGATAAACAAAGAAAGTGATTTCTTGAGATTGAATCTGCTGCTGGTGAAGATGCTGTGAAGATTGCTGAAATGACAACACAGGATTTAGAATATCACATAAATTTAGTTTGATAACCTAGCAGCAGGGTTTGAGAGGATTGACTCTGATTTTGAAAGAAGTTCTACTGTGCATAAAATGGTATTCAACAGCATTGCATGCTACAGGGAAATCATTCCTGAAAGGAAGTCAATTGATGTGGCAAACTTCATTGTCTTATTTTAAGAAATGGTTCAGTGACCCCAACCTTCAGAAACTACAACCCCCATCAATCAGCAGTCACCAATGTCAAGACAGGACTCTCCACCAGCAAAAAGATTACAACTCACTGAAGGTTCTAGCATTTTTTAGCAACAAAGTATTTTTTAATTAAGGTATGTACATTGTTTTTTTAGACATAATGCTATGGCACACTTAATAGACTACAGTATAGTGTAAACATAACTTTTGTATGTACTGGGAAACCAAAACTTTCCTGTGACTCGCTTTATTGCAATATTCGTTTTATTGTGGTGGTCTGGAATCCAACGGGCAGTATCTCCGAGGTATGTCTGTAATTTGAATGGCTGTTGTTTTGAGTCATTTGTTGCCTTGCACTAATTCTAAAGGAAGTGATCAGCAGGTAAAGAAAAGCCGTTCTGCCCTACTCATTGGTAATACATTTAGAAATCTCAACCATACAAGAGTGTTTTCTTCTCTGCTTCAGATTGAAAGCCCAAAGAATGTGAATCTTAAACATGCCGGATCTTGAGAATTAAGCTCTTATATATCTGGATACTCAAGTTATTTATTTTTGTAAGAAACATTTTACAAAGCTTCTTTTTAATGTCTGAGCCAGCAGCATAGCCCATGTACATTGAGAAGATGTAAGCCTAAGAGAAGGAGCGTACCAGCACACTAAATGAATTAAGATCATCAGACATGCCCCCAAACCACTGTGGGAATCTAATATATAACATCAGGAGAGTTTATTTTTCCATGAATCCTTCTTCCAATTACTGTATAGTCTAGCTCTGCCACTTCATGTAACATTATGTAAAGAATTCTCTATTAAAGTCATAGCAATAAATTCCAGCACTTCTGGTCCACTTTGCATGGGATAAGCATGCTACGCCTGTTATTCATTTCAAGTGCATTTCGTGTGTGGTTGCCGTCACTGGAACTAGATAACAAATAAAACAGCATGGAAAGTAATGTGATGCAGAAGATATTATTAGTATTATTATTTTATCTGGATCCAGCTTGCAAGAAAGTTTTTTCATGTCTGGTGAAAAAGGATACTGCAATCCTATCGCTGGACAATCTGTTAATAGCAGACATCAAGGAAATGTAATTCGTCTGCTTTGATAACTCTGTTGGGGATTTAGAGACTACTCTAAAAATTAGCTGTAATTCACTTGGAGAAAAAGATGTGACTATATGAGAGCAAAGAATTTCCTCACTGGGTATGGCTACTTGCTTAAGCCCAGTCCTATAACATTTTGAAATTACATTCCTCCCCAAATTTAAGTGCAATATTAGATATGTGGCTTTCTCAGAATCCTGAAGCTTATTATTCCCGTGCTGGGTCAAATTTTTATTCCATTTTCTGCACCTAACCAGGTACTTTTTCAGATCTTATTAGTATGACAATAATTTTGAATGTACTTTTTGCCTTGTTCGCTGATTAAAAAAAAAATGATATGTCGTTTTACCTACTAAACTAGAAGACTGCAAGAAAAACTATCTTATTATAGATTTCTATAAAACTTAAAATATTACTAGACACCCAGACTACCTGAAACCAAATATATTATATCATCCTATTTTTCACATTGATCACCCAGATCTTTTTCTCTTTCTTGATTGTGTTGTTTCTATTGATTTCCAGTGTATTCCTTGGACCTGACATATAGCAAGTGGTGAATAAGTGTTCATTGGATTGAATTATTGTCTAGTTTTTACTCATTTAGTGGTATACCCATCAGTATAAAAAGAATTACAGTAGTCCCATGAAGTTTCAATTTCGATATAGTTACTATATCTAGATAAGTATCTTATTTTACCTGGTCAGATCTGGTCTAATCTTAACTCTTCTGAACTCTTCACACTTGTTTCTCAAGATAGCTGAGGATTTATTACTTTACATAAATGTTAGTTTTCATCCCCTCTATTACTTGTGTTGAAAGAGATAAGAGAGCAGTGTCAATGGTGAGTCATTGAAATACAGATTTTGGACAGATTAGGACTGCTTCCCATATCATACAAGGACTCTTCTGAAAAACATTTTAAACTGAATTAAATGGTCATATCAAGGAATGTAGGGATAAACTAAGTTGCTCTTCAGTCACATCGTCCACTTTTCCTCAATGCTGCTTAATTATGTTTTTTTCTTTACATTTTTTTATTTAGCTCTTGGCATACATATTGCCTACACCACAGGCAATAAAACATTAAAAAAAAAAAAGAAAGGAATTGGTTTAATATACCTGCATTTATAAAGTGAAAAAAATCATCTATGTTGATAATGTTTATTCAACTGAATATTATAAATTATTATTTGATGAGACTTTTTACATCAGAAAGAAGAGAATCTCCTTCTCTGGATATACACATAAGGAATCAATAATTTGTTGTAATTCATGATAATATTAGTAGAAGTAATTGTCTCCTAAGAAGGTAAAAGTTCTGTTTTTAAATGTGTATATATATAATGTGACATATGAAACAAAGGCCATTGAATTTTTATGTCTTTTCCTTCATATTGAAGTGTGCTCCTCTGAAGTACTGGTGGTACTCCCTCACTCAGATTCTGAGAGCTGACTGTTGCAGTGATGTCATAAATGTGATACTTTATGAGTTTGACATAATGCATGCAGTAAGCCTTAGGTGTATTGGGACTAAGCTAAGTTCATTATTTTTTCACTACTGTACTGTAAAATGCATTTTAGTTCCTGTCCAAGTTATTTATGTCTTAAAATTAGATGCAATCTTTTCAAAGAAGTAAGGTGAGATACTGGGGGGAAAGGACCAGATGTAACATTTGCAGCTTTCCATTTGTGAACTGTGTTCTCAGAGCCCAGGGGCAGCAGCTACACAATTAAGGCCACATCGATCTGCTCCCGTAATTACACTGTAGACAGGTGGACTGGGGTTTGCAGCTTACACGTGTATGTGACTTCTCCTGGTTTTCAGTTTTTAAGTGAATCTAGAGTTTCAAACAGGTGTAAAATTGACACTCTCTGAGGTCCTCCAAGCTTTTGTGAAATAGTGGTAATGGAAGTGTGGGTGGAGCTTCCAACACAGTTCTAAGCACTAAGTGAGCTCCAGGCAGGACAGCTGGAGGCAAAGGCCCAGGCCCTGAAGGTAGAGCATGGCTGCAGCCCCTTCCAGAACCCTGTACACATGTTAGCGGCTGCTAGCAATGCTAGCTGCCATTTCCTTAGTTCTTACTCTGTACTAGGCTCTGTGCTAAATTGCCTTATACTCATGCTTTCTTTCTACTCCTCACAATAAAACTGTGCACTGTGATGAGGAAACTGAGGCAAAGTTAAAACAAATAACTTGTTTCATGTCCCAAAGCTACCAAGGGACAAAGCAGACTTTCAAATCCAGCTCTGAGCCTGAAGCTAGTTGTTTCATCTTCCTCACCAAGTTCACTGTCCCCCAAATACAGCACTTGATTCAGCTTGTATCACGGAATTTCAAGCTGTTTTATTCCTCTAATAAATAGACCATTTTACCAGCACAGCCTGGGTCTGAGCATGTTTGATAGGTCTCCTCTTGAAAGTCAGTTTCCATATTTTTAATTGCACTTGGCTGTAGCAAATGGGTCCCAACCCAAGTAAACGACTCAGTCCTCCTTCCTCTGTGGCCCATGGAGTTTGATGTTCATTTTTCATGAGCACCAAAAAAAGTCTGAATTCCTTGTCACTTAAAATAAAATAAAGATTTATAAGATTTAATAGAAAGGCTACTGATGTAGTGTAACTGATGCTGAAAGCTCAGCTTCTCTGTACACTGGTGCAGAATCAAATTTTGAAATAGTTTTGGGTGAAGTAGAAAAGGATAGCTTTATTGCTTTGCAAGGCAAAGAGGACCACAGCGGGCTCCTGCCTCAAAAAATTATGTGTCACAACCTAGGAGGATTTGATGATGAATTTTATAGCAATAGTTCAAGGGTGGGGCTGCTGACAAGATGAGGGTGTGTGCAGGGTCTCAGATGGTCTGGGTCTCCTAACCTTGATGAGCTTCTCTGGTCCCCTTAATTTTGTCTCAGGTGGTTTCTTGGCTGTTCCTCCCTTGATTAGCAACTGTTCAAATCTGCCCTTTGGAACTCAGGGAAGGTCATGGAGGCTGGGGTCTTACCTACGAGAAATGGAGGACCAAAAATGTCTTCCGTACATGGGAACCCCACAGGGTCCTGCTTGGTTTCATAACTAGAATACAAAGATGGGTCAGTGGAAGGCGCTGCTGTTCCAGCCATCTAGAGAGTTCTGTGTGGTGTCCTTCAAACACCTCTTCTCCCGTCACTGCTACCATCATCTATTATACATCCAGTTCCTTCTCCATTAAGTGCCACCAGAGAAGGGAATTGCTGAGACTAGGCTATTAGACTACGTTCAGGAATCAGATCAGTGGGAATTTGAATGCTGACTTAACACCCAGAAGCTCTGGGTTTCTAGACCTCTTTAAACCTCAGTTTCTTTGACTTTTTCTTTTCTTTTTTTTCAGCGGTGCCGTGCAGCATGGGGAACCTTAGTTCCTCGACGAGGGATTTAACCCTTGCCCCCTGCAATGGGAATGTGGAGTCTTAACCACTGGACCACCAGGGAAGTCCCTCTTTGACTTTAAACAAGAATGTTAATTATATTGTTGTGTTTAACTCTTTCTTTTGGGTTGTCAATGTTCTAGTTGCAGCAGAAACTGCAGGACTTGCCATTTAAAATGGATCCTGCTCTCTTTACATTGCCAGTACAATATGTGAAGCAGTTGCTTCTCCAACCACTGTAGTTGGTATGAAAGAGGAGGGGAAGTCCACAGGTAGCTAGACGGCAAGTAATGGGAAAGTTATGGGAATTTTTTTGAATTTGTGGTTGTTGTCATAAGTGGTTGGGGGGAAAGCATGCTAGGAATTGAGCTCACAGTGTACACAGATGACCTTTATCCTACTGTCCTTGGTCCTAGGGACCATTTCCATCAGCAATGAGAGATGCTCAAAGCCAAAAAGAGGTCTGATGTTTGTCGGGTCTGTGTTGAAACAGACCATGTCAGGCTGTTCAGTGATTCATTCTAAAGACACATCTAGATGCAATATTTGTCTTCCCGGTGAAAAAACTTTCTTGAAGGATGTTTTTAAGGTAACACTTTCAATTCAGTTAGGCATCCTGCCAATCAGGCCCCTCCCAGTTCCCAAGTCATGTTGAAGGGTGGAGCCCAGTTATCAAATGCCCTAATTGCAACTTACTCTTAAGCAGTACTTGTTACCAGCTGAGTGAAATTTTTCTGTAAATTCCCTTTTGTCTTTCACAGCAAATCTCCTTCCCTGAGGCTTCTCCTGTCAACCCAATCTCTGAAGATCTGCCCAACCCTCCCCACCCACATTTACCCTAGCACCTTTGTTCCCAAAATGAACACTCTCTTTGAAGGCTATAAAGACTCAAATTCAAATATCATCATAAATTGTTGAAGAAGTAAGACCACGTGAATATAAACAGCTATCAAAAAGGCAAGATGCAGCAACACATGTTATCTTCCAGGCCAAAAAACAGAGATTAAATAAAAAGACTTTCATGAGTGGCTCTACTTGCAGTGAGCTGGGCCAGAAGATGCATGAGAGGACCAATAGTACCACAAAGAGTTGCAACGAGTGGTCCTTCATTCCTTATCGTCACATGACACCTAAAATCTAATTGCACTAGTTTCCTATTGCGACTGTAACAAATTACCACAAACTTCATGGCTTAAAACAATACAAATATATTATCATACAGTTCTGGAGGTCAGAAATTCTAAAATTAACATGTTGGCAGGACTGTATTCCTTCTGGAATTTCCAGGAGAGAATCCATTTTCTTGCCTTTTCCAGCATCTAGAGGTTGCCCCCTTTCCTTGGTTCATGGAGAGATGTTCCTTCATCACCAAAGCTCATCATTCCAACCTCAGATTCTGTCATCATGTCTCTCTGTGATCCTCCTGCCTCCCTCTTACAAAGGCCCTTGTGATTACTCTGAGTCCAACTGAATAATCCAAGATGCTCTCATCACAAGTTTCTAAACTTACTCATATCTACAAAGTCCCTTTTACCATGTAAGGTGACATAGTCACAGGTTCCAGGGATTAGGATATGGACATCTTTGGAGGGCCATTAGTCAGCCTACCACAGTAATCAACTGATATCTATTGAGCATTTACAAGTTATTCCTTCCTTCCATTTAAAAGTGTTGAATATCTCTCATAATGTAAGGAAATTTTAGGTTTTAGAGACAAAAATAAGTAAGACTTTGTCCCCACCCATAACAATAAGAATATTATTAATCTCTTATATAATACGTGCTAAACATGCTAAATATTTAATTCTTCTTTTAATCTCACATTAAGCCTATGATGTAAGCTCCATTCCTCCTTCCATTGTACAGCTGAGAAACCCGAGTCACTGAGAAGTTCAGTAATTTCCCAATGTAAACTAATAGTAAGAGGTAAAATCAGGATCTAACCCAGGTAGCATGTCGCTGAGCCTGTCACTCATCTGGTTTGCTCCCAGACAGCTCTCTTTACAGTTCACTATCTATATCTTGTCAGTATAAATCATTCAGACTTCAGCTAACTTTAAGAACAGTTTCTGGCACATAGTAAGTATTCTGTAAATCACAATGATGGCAATGATGATGATGATGATGATGATGGAAGTTATGATAATGATGACTTGAAGAATAAATTGGCTACATTTATTAGGGAAAGGTTTGGCTAAGGAAGGGTGAGATCTAATGTTCACTTACTTATTAGCGCTGCTGGGGTATTACATTCAAATATAGAAAGAGCAAACGAAGAAGAGTTCCAGAAGACAAACCCTGATGAGGAAAGAGAACAGACACTTCTTAGTTGCCATTTTCTGCTCCTGGAATTAAACAATGTATTTGTCCTATGGCTTTTCTAATTATCAACTAATTAAGGAAATGATGGATAACTACTGCCTCTTCCCAGTAGTACAGCAAGGTAGGTGGGCCAGTGCCCCGAGCAAAGGGGTGTGACAAATGCATGGCATCTGCCATTAGCAGCATAATCTCAGCTCCCTAAACAGTAACCCTAGCCAATCTTTTAAACTGTCCTGTGATTCGATTTACTCTAAATTATGCCTCCTCTCAGATGTCTAAATCCAGGAAATTCTACATCATCTCACACTGAAGCTAAATATATTGAAGTACACAAATTAACATCTCAGCTTATTAGCAGCAACAAAAGGAAATGTCTACAAATTCAAACTCAGTCATGATAATTGAATTTCTGTTAAACATCCTGTGAGGTATAGTTTTACTAACGGGGTGGGCAAGAAAGTCATTTTAGTTGCTACCATGATGAAATGGGCCTCTGCAGAGATTAATCCCAACATTTTGCTTGCTTTAATTATTTAGTTCATTTTCTCAACCACCCTCACCACCACTCTAATGGTTCTGGAATTTAATCCTGAATTTTATTTCAAGTATATCATTATATTGGCTTTCTTTTTGCCACATTAGTTTTTATTTGTGAGTCTATTAAAATGAATAATATTTAAGCTTTTAAACTACAGTATTGAATCAAGCCTAAATCTAAGCACCTACAGAACAGATGATGCTGAGAAGCACCTTGTCTTATAATTTCTTTAGATCAAATGCAAGCTGGAAAAGCCCATGAGTAATCATTATGATAGTTGTGCAAGGCTTTTATCGGAAAGCCCTGAATCTTGTTAACAGCTAGTTTGAAAGATTTGGAAACACAACTTTAAAACATTTTCGAGGAAATTTGGCATTCATTCATCCAACACTTATTTAGCAAGTTGTTATTATACTAGGGGGAATATGCTATGGGAGTGGATATATTTATATTAGAAGTGAAGGTGAGGATGGAGAAATTTAAAAGAGCTTCACATAAGAGCTGGTTTTTAATATGTAGTTTTAAAGAGAGATGGGTGAGTGGAGGACAGAAGGGGAAAAGAAATTCCAGGCAGATAAACCATCAGGAATAAGAGTGGAGAATCTAGCCAAGAGATTTTGGAACTTCCTTTGGTAGGTAATGGAATGTTATACTCAAGAAACTCACTAGATATGAAAGGAAAAACAAGAGTATCCTCTCCTTGTTGATCTGTCTTACTCCTTGCATTCTAGAGAAGTAATGAGCAGCAATAGGAAAGTCAGGGTATTAGTTTCCCATTGCTGCTGTAACAAATTACCACAAACGTGGTAGCTATAAACAATACCAATTTATCCCACAGTTCTGAAGGTCAAGGTCACAAGTCCAACATGATCTTGCTGAGCTAAAATCAAGTGTCAACAGAGTTGTGTTCTTATCTGGAGCCTCAGAGGGAAATGCTTTCCCTTGCCTTTTAAATTAGTTTGTAGAGGCTGTCTGTTTTCTTTGGCTCATGGTCCCCTTCCTGCATCTTCAGAGCCAGCAAGGTATGGTCAATTCTGTCTCACAATTTCACTCCTCTGATTCTCTTCTTCCTCCCTCTTTTACTTTTAAGAATCTACTTGATTGTATTACATCCACTCAGATAACCCAGGATTATCCTATTGTAAGGTCAGCTGATTAGCAACCTTAATTCCATCTGTTAGCTTACTTCCACTTTTGCTATATACCATACCATATTCACACATTCACCCCATGGATTAGGATGTATCTTGAGGAGTGTGTGTGTGTGGTGGGGGGAGGGGTACTATTCTGCCTACAAATCGGGAAAGGCATTGATTTGGGGGGATGATGGTGAGATAGACTTAGTACATTTTGAGTTTGTAATACTTGGTATACTTTTAGTGGGAGAAATACCACAGGCTTTGGACTGACTTTGGCCACATTCTACCGGTGTGCTCACTGTGTATTGGACGTTGGGCTAAGTCATTTTCATAAATTAATCTCACTAAAATTTCACAAGAACTAATGGATTTTTTTATGGATGGGGACACTAAGACTGGGAAATTAGGTTCAGCTAGTCCCAACCAACTAAATTTCAGGAAGAGAAAATGTTTGATTCCAAAGCATTTAAGCTTAAGGTGACTTCCTTTCCTTGTCTGAAGGGAATTTAGGAAATTAACATGACCAGAGAGAAGAATTATTCAAGAGTAAGGGATTTTTATACTACTTATTTTTTTTCTTTTTCTTTCTTTTTTTCCTTTTTTTGACTGTTGCAGTAAATACAATTTTATTGGAACACAGTCATTTTGTCTACGGCTGCTTTTGTGCTACTACCACAAATTGTATAGTTGTGACAGAGACCAATGGCCCATAAAGCCAAAAATATTCCCTATCTTGTTTTTTACAGAAAAAGTTTGGCCAGCCATTTCCCTAGGGGATCTGATCTTATCTCTAAGAAGACAGCATTTCTTTCAGGGTTTTATAAATGTCATCTTTATGGTGAGGTCCTTTCTGTCCTCAACACTTATATACAACTCACACATTCACTGTACCTCTTCTTAGTTTTAATTTTTCTTCCTTATCACTATCTGTATCAGGGCTCTCCAGTGAAACAGAACCAACAGGATATGTACATTTCTAGAGAGAGAGATTTATCTTAAGGGATTGGCTCATGCAAGTATGGAGGCTGGCAAGTTAAAAATCTTCAGGGTGGGCTGTCAGGCTGGAGATCTAGGGAAGAACCAGTACTGCAGCTCAAGTCCAAAGGCCATCTGCTGAATTCCTTCCTGCTCTGGGATGTCAGCCTTTTGTTCTATTTAAGTCTTTCACTGATTGCTGGAGGCCCACCCACATGATGGAGGGCAATCTGCTTTATTCAAAGTCCACTGATTTAACTGTTAACTTCATCCAAAAATACCCTCACGGAAACATTCAGAGTAATGTTTGACCAAATATCTGGATGTCATTGCTCAGCCAATTTGACACATATATTAATCATCACACTATTTAATATACTTACATATTCTCCCATCCCTAATTTAATAATCAGTTTCATGTGGAAGGAATTTTGTTTTGTTCACTGCCATACAGCCTGAGTGCCTACATAGAGCAGTTGCCCAGCGCGTAGTTGGTGTTCAATATATCAATACATTTGTTGATTGAATGAATAGCTTTCAATATCATATACATGACTCTCCAGTTTATATCTTTAGCCTAGACCTTGCCCTGAACTCCAAGTAAGTAAATTCAATGACCTTACATACATCTCCACTTGGATTTACACTATAACATGCTCAAAACTCAACTCAATCTTTTTCCTAACACATGATCATCTCATTACTCCATTCCCTTCAGTGAGTCCTTCCCTGACCCTGACCTCTCTGTTTAAAATAGCATACCTTCTCTCCCTCCCTCATGCTTTATTTCTCTCTGTCATATTTATCACTGTCTAATGTATTATTATACTGGTTTATTTATTTGTAGCCAATAACCCTCCCATAAGGAAAGCTACTTGAAGGCACAAATTTCTTTCTCTTTCTTTCTTTTCCTTTTCTTTTTCTTTTTAACTGTTTTACAGTTTACTGCTATATTCTCAACCTCTAAAACAGTGCTTGGTGCCTTTTGTTTAAAGTACGTATTACCAATCCCAATATATAAAATAGAAGAGTCGTTACTCTAGTTAGAGAAAGTAAATGCATGGAAATAATGCCATGCAGCCACCCACCTGTCCCAGAAGCATCTTGGCAGAACTGAAGACACTGTAGTATATTCTATCCCCAGGTCTATTGGAAACCCCACTGCTCAATATATAAAGCACGTTAAAATGCACCCCAATACCACATTAAACATAACTTTTAACTGTTAAATTTGACTTTGAACTGAACTGGCTGTAAGTAACTGCTTAAAGTTGATTCTGACTTCTTATCAATCATTGTCCATTTTCTGAAAAACTTTGAAGAATGAGAAAATTCTAACCTATGAACTATAGAGCATATATATAGGAACACACAGTGATATCTTCAGAGATACTAAATTCAACACTAGAGTCAACAAAAGTGCCTGTAAAGTCGACAGGTAATGAAATACTTGTTAATGCCAAACCAATGTTATAATTTTTGTATTTTTGAGTCAATAAGTTTCTTTTTTAGAATTTTTGGTTGACCTCTGGCAGTTATGTACAAAAGACCCTGTCCAGAGCCATAAGAACAAAGAGCCTTTTAAAATCCACTTGTGAAGGGAGAGATTAGTGTGTCAGGATCTGGGTAAGTAAGTTGGAGCCAGTGTACAGGGCCCTTTTAATACCACAGGGCAGGGATTAAACTTGCTGGCAGCCACGGGGGCGCAACACTCAGATTTCCCTTCAAGGGGGAACTTGCACTGAGTAGAACAGCCAGCTGAGCGCCTGCTGCTGTGGGTGCCTTCAGGATCTGCCCCAGCTTTAGAGCTGAGGCTGTGCTCTGCCCAGACAGCTCCCAGACCGTGACTGAGCCTGGTGGCAGCACTGGGCCTGGCCATTTCTGCCCAAGGCAGACTCTTCTATATGCAAGCTTTGTGTCAGAGGCCCCAGAGGGCTGGCTGGGGCTTTCTCAGAGGTGCACTGCAGTCAGAAACCATTTCTAACCACCCCTCCTTCCTCCCCCCTCTTTTTTTCAAGTGTGTCAGGTCTGCAGTGGCCTAGAGGTCTTGCCGACTCCTGCTCTATCTCTCCTTTGTCTTTCAGAGACATTGCCCTGAATACATTTCTTGGGCTTCTCTGCCATGGCACTAGCTTTCTGCAGGAGATAACTGTCAGAGGGGCTTTCAAGTCATCAGAAACTAGACCAATAGTGCCTATTCAGAGTAGTTCCCTGTCTCTCCCATGCAGCCCTCCTTTGCAGGCAGACTCCAACAATTGCTTGTCATGCAACCTATAATATATGCTTTATTTATTTAGGTATTGGCTTATAGTTTCCATGCATTCAAATCTTAACATCTCAAAATTCAGTTTAATCCCATAGACTTTTTGAAACCCAACAAATTTCTAAAATCTCTAAAATTCTATTGCTTTTAGAGGAAATAAAATCTCATAGTTTATCCCTTAAATATTTCATTGTTTATCTATTTAATCTTAATATTCTTGAGATCAATTCAGTCTTTTATATCCCATTCCTCTCTCTTCAGCTAGTAGACTCTTCAAAATAGTATATTCATAAAAATATTTTTTTTTGGAACATAGTACATTCTTAATTTTTCTTTTTGCTGTTGTTGATGGATTCAGACCTGTACATCAAGAAGTGAAATGCTTGAAAATAATTGAAATAGGCTAACATTTAATAGAGGCACTATCAGATATAGAAGAAAAGATCAGGACTTCAGAGCTCAGAAGGAAGCAGTTGTGTTTTTAATTAAATTTCAGACTTGTTAGGAGGCTGTCCTGTGATTTAATGATAATGAGGAGTCTGAGCTCCAGGAGGAAGTGTAATACAAAAGTGGCTTTTCATACAAATCACATGAAAGATATAGTCTTTAAAACTCACATACAACCTTGACCAAAGCAGTTTTATTAAATGCTCTACTAATGCAAACCATTTTCTGGAGGAAGGGAGAAACAAAAATACTCTTCCCTCTGCCTTCTATTTTTTCAAAGTCACAATTTATTTAATGAGTCCAAAACAGGATCTCTTTCAGGAAGGAATCTTGACAACCATAGGCTTATCTCCTTTTGACAGCAACAATAAACTGAGAGTCAAGAAAGCAAGGGTCAGAAAGAAAAGACATTTGTGAGTTAGGAGCGTGTGTGTGTGTGTGTGTGTGTGTGTCTATGCAGCCTTGGGTCTAAGAGCTTCCGCCCATGAACTAGAACTGACTTAGTTGGGGAAAGCAGACAGTATCACAGCTAAAGAAAATGGAGGATCTTTTGTGAGTCCTATTTGCCTTCTGGAGGGCATATGACCCAACAAGACAGCACTTATTTGACTCCTGGGAAAGAAAACAGTGTTTGAAAACCTGGCCCCAGACATTCTGAGAGCCAGCTCCTATCCTGGAGGCTGATGGGGCAGGGGTTGGGCAACTTGCAATCCTGAGCTCCCTCAGGTAAAGTGATAGTGACACAGGAAGAACAGGACTAAATGTTAGGGCAATCATTTAGATGCTTCACTCCTCCTTCTTTTGAATTGGAAACAATGCACCAAGGGAAAACTCTTTATGAAAGTTCTGTCCATTTTTGTAATTGTCATACTGTGTTGATTCATACAAATTTAGTATGTAATTTTTTTTTGAGAGTCATTCTTAAGACCACTATAATCCTTCTGCATGGCAAAGTCAGTTCATCGGCAATAAGGAAAAATGGCATTCCCTACAATTCTCACTTTCTTATGTGGTCCTTCTGCTTCATAATTTCAAAACCTGTTAATGACAAGGATCTGCTTCCCAGACAGAATGTTTTACTTCAGTGTGGATTTCTGTCAAAAAGAAATGACAGAATTACTTTTTAGGACAAACTTATTTACATAAATGTATATAAAATCTCATCATCCAAATAACTTATTTTTATGTTCTTGAAAAAAAATGGAACTTTCTGAATCTTGATTATAATTTCTTGTTGAGCTCAATTCATAGCAGTAACATGATAGTTCTCATTCAAATAAATTTCCTTCCTTTACCCATGTAGCATTCATTAATTCACAGATTAGGTCCAGATAGGGATAAGAGAATTCAGGATACATCTTTATCATCTCTGCAATGACTGATGCTTTTATTTAGAAATCATTGTCATGATTTATAGGAAACCTATTGGTGAGGATTAAAGACTTTCCAACTATCTCCAAGGAGGAGTCCCAAAGTCAAGTTCAACAAACCTTTGTTTGTTGATAGTAGAAATAAAAGCATCCTTATTGTTCATAAAAGGTTTTCTTTTAGTAACTGTTCTACAAAAGCAGTTAAAGCAAAATTTCTTGCCTCACGTTCTAAAACAGACTGGTTGTGTCACTGTTCTTCTGTTTTATTAGAACTTATGCTGATTGAAATAGGTCCTTTGTCAACCTTGTGGGTCATAGATTTTTGCCATTTTACGCATATCCTTACACTTAGAGTGTCACATTAAATTCCTAAGTATTTAAAACCTAAATTTGAACCAATGTCATTAAAGCTGCCTAGATTGAACTAATATTCCAGAATAATCAACTAGGTACCTGAAAATATGACAGAAAATCAAAAAGAGTGTGTTTAAAGTCAAAAATCTTCTTATAAAATGTCCTGCTTTAATAAATGTAATGCAAGATAATGCAAACTATGTGTAGTCTTTAAGAAACGTATCCTAGGTGATCATTGAGAAATAATTTCACTTTACTGTAGTAGCTGAAGAACATTTCTTTTATAGGCTTGACTTTAAAATAAAACAGAAAATCACTGTTAAAATGACATCTCTCAAAACATGAGCCTTTTGGGAAATTTAACAGACAAAGTAAGTTTTACTGAGCAAATATTGTGCCTATAATGATAAGGATGTGACACAAATTTCAAATGGGGACCAAATCAAAAGAAATACTGTTTTCTAGAATATTCAGATCATAGAGGTAGAGATAGGTAGCTCCTAGTATATAGCTTCTGGAAATAGAAACCAATAGCTGGTGTGTAGCATGTTATCTGAGGGTCATGGCACCCTTCTGCTCTGGGCAACCTAGACAGCTCCCAAAACCTTGTCTATAAGCCGATCCATGCTTCAGCCTGACTCAGATAACACTTTTGAAACCAAGCAGGACACTGTGGGGTTCCTGGGCACGGAAGCCTTTCTGTCCCCATTTCTTGTTTGTAGGGAACAGACTCCAACCTCCATGACCTTCCCTGAGTTCCAAAGGGCAGATTCGAGCAGTTGCTAATCAGGGAAGGGAAGGGATACAAAGACAAGGGTGGGGCAGCCAAGAAAAAATAGCACAGCCTTGGGGCAGGGTCCTGGTGCTACCTCAAAGGATACACATAACAATGTCATTAAGGTCTTTATAGATTTAAAACCCAACAAGTGGAAGATGTCAGCATTCTTCATACCAGAAAAACTCATCAAGAAGATTACCTGAGACCAGATTAGAGGAGTGCAGGCCCTGTGCACACCCTAATCTTATCAGCAAACTCACCGTTGAACTATAAATCTCCTCATCAAATCTTCCCAGGTTGGGACACATAGTTTTTCGGGGCAGGAGCTCCCTGTGTCCCCCTTTTCCTGGCAAAGCAATAAAGCTATTCTTTTCTACTTCACCCAAAACTCTGTCTCCAAGGTTTGATTTGGCAGCAGTGCACAGAGGCTGAGTTTTTGGCATCACTTTCAAAATTTTCATATATCTGCCATAGTAAGCTGTCAATTAACATTCATGAGAATTACACAAGTATTACTACTACAGTATGTCATCCCACTAAAAGGTGTTAATTCACTTGGACTACTGGGTAGGATAATCCAACTGCTCTCTAGTAAGTGAGATCAACCTTTTCATTCTTTCTAAATGATTCACTAACTTCTCTTTGATAATTCTAGTTTAATAGACATAACTGGCTTAACCATCATTTCTTTTAAAGCTACCCTTCAACATATGCCTTATACATGACTATGGAGTCACCTCCTTGCCCCAAGGGCAAGTCTGAGAGATGAAGTAAGACTCAAAGGCATGTGTATAGGAAGAATAGGGTGAGAAAAGACATCTCTCTATCTCTCTTTTTTCTTTTTTTTTTTTTTTAATTTCCTAAGGGTGCTTAAGAATGTAAAATCTGGGGTCTGACACTCAATAATTCTCATTCAGAAGATCAAGGGTAAGATTAGGTATAAGAACCTGAATATCTAACAGGGACTTTTGGTAATTCTGATGCCAGGGGTGCAAGGGCCACCCCTTGAAGAGTTTAGCTTTAAGTAAATGAAGGCTTTGATCTCTTACCTAACCCCAACTTCCTTTTAAAAATAACCTTTGAGTTAGAGAAGCTGTAAAGTAATCATCATGTTCTTGAAGACAGTAGGTTGTTGACTCATCTTCTGTCCCATGGGCACTAATTGACATTTATCCTCAGCAGAGTCACTTCCACAGCACAGACATTTAATGATAGCACAACGCTGTGGTTATAAGCTTCATAAATGGAAATATACACAGCAGTGGTGGCCTTTTATTTATGTACTCATATCAAAGAGAAGTCAGAGCAGTTAGCTGTGTGCAGTCTGTTTACTAAACAGAGTTTAAGCAATGGATGTAGACAGAGAACCTTTCAGCTTAATGTCTACCAGATGATTAGAAAAGATTTTAGTTAGCTTCCTGTTCACAATCTACCCAGCAAAGCGATAATACCTGTAAAATAATTAGGGTACAGCATGTGCTTAATTTATTCCAAACTTTGCAAGATTTTCACATTAGCATTAATGGCTTGCTTAGAGTGGAACCCTAGAGGCCACATAAAATAATAGGAGGCTCAAAAGTTATAGCTAAAAAGGAAGTGTTAAAAAAAATTGCACATACTGTTTGTGGTGTGCTCCACCGAAAGATGGTGGTTCAATGTGCCCATTGTTCTCTCCAGACAGTACTAATTTGTTTCCAATTAAAAGAAAATGGATTGCAAATGACTTCACAGAGCAGCCTGGTCAAAGGAATAAGGCCTAGCCTTATAATGTAGCCTCAGGAGCTGTGCTTTTGACACAGGGCACATCTAGGCTTCAGCGAACAGAATAGATGTGTCTAAAGAGCAGAGTTTGAGTTACTTTGGTGCTGGAATTTATCATGCTATTGAAACTAATTAGCATCCTCTATTTCAGTGGTTTGCAGAAGCTTCCAGGTCTTTGTGGAGGGTAGACATTAATAAACTTATCACAATTCATTTTCAGCAATTGTTAGTGTTTACCCTCATTTTTAATAGTGTAAAGCCTTCCCCCCTACTCCTTGTCATGAGTAGGTAATTGTTCCCTTATGATCTTCATCTCTTTGATAACTGCACAATGAGCTATGAGGCGGGCATCTTATGAAGTAAGGGAGAGAGAGAGAAAGGAAGCATTCTCACCAATATGATAAAAGACACTGAAGACTTGTGATCCCCTTCAATCTCTGACAGAGAATTTGGGAAATGCTTCTCATTCCTGTGTTTGGATTCAAGTCCAGGAAGCAACAGAAATGTGTATGCTTCCTTAAGGAAAGGGAAATGCTCTTGGAATTCAAAAATTAGCACACATATCAACACAAAAGCTTAGCTCACAGGCACTCTCCTCATCTCCCTTACACAGCTGGGAGAAACTGGGACACAGAATTCCTATACACATTCTCTAGAGAGAAGCTGAATAGCCGAGGTGCGATTATGTCTATGTGGACTTAATTAGTCCTCTGCATTATGAACTACTGGCCAAAGTGATGTCTTTGAAACAAAAAGTGATTTGTTTCTAATAAGAACAATCCATTAAACAGGGTCAAATACTGGAATGCAATGAACTCACATAGCTGTTCCCCTGAGCTCCGATTTGCTACCAGTGAGGCCTGTGCTTGTAGCAAAAGAAACAAATCTCAACTTCAACTGATTTAAACAAAACAAAAGAGATTATTGGAAGAAAAGGGATTATCAGAGGAGAAAAAGAACCCTACTTGACTTGTCTAAGTTTCAACGAATAAGGACCTTCATGTCCTAAATTTTTAGAGATAGTAGAAACTAACATATACTGAGCAACCACACATGTATCTCATTCTTTCAAAAGCATTTCTCTGAAAGTTAAATTGTGTTAAGAAAAAATATCTGAAACTTGGAAATAAGGTAAAAGGTAGGTGACATATCCTTTCAATGTTATATAGAAAAACCGGACCCACCCAAGGTCTTGTTTATTATTCATTAAAATATCAGTTTAGTGAAGTTAATATTAACATACAGGTTTTTATCCAGCAGAGATGCAAAAAAAAATCATCTGGTAAAAAAGTAATCCCAAAGTTATGACTTACTACCCTATAGCACAATAACCAATTTTGTAAATAATTCAGTAATCTTATCCTAACTTTCCTTTACTAAATTGACTATAAATACCTAGATCCACAAATACTCTTTGAAGGCATTTTAGTATCTCACTGGTTCCCTCAGTAACTAAAGAGTTGAATAAAATCTTTGACAAGGGTTCATGGTCATTTTACATTTTCATAGGATTTTACCTTTTGGACAATTATGCTTTAGCAATAAATAAAATGTACTTATTATACAGTCACTGGTAAAGCATAAACTAATACTAGTGTGCAAATGCTTTATAGAAATTAGTTTCACACTAAAACTTCCTTAATTAGAGAAAATGGACTTTCTCTTTCTCTTCTAAAAAATAGATTTTTTTACTGTTGTCCAACAATCTCAGTTCTTTAGTGCCTGTGCTGTCTTTGAATTTACCGTTCCCTTTTCTTGGACTGGTCTGCTCCCAGATGCACGGGAAGGACCTAGGAGAATATTTATCAAGAATTAAATGATGTATAAATGACTGAATATTTTTTGGACAGTCCACTATGTTTCATACACTTTCCTTGGAACTGGAGATATGGAAGCACCAAGAGTATACCTCTGAAAAGAAATATAACATAAGGAAAGTCAATAATTCACTATGGAAAATTTAAGACATTTGAAGTGTGACCCAAAAATCATGCCTTATACTAGCCTTTATATTTCTACAAACTGAACTCAGGAATACAAATACTTTCCCTGACTCTGGAAATATTTTGGCAGTCATGTCAAAATGAAAAGTCATTAGCTTCAGCAAGCACAATAGGGTTCAAGAGTTAAGACTACCTCTCCAGAGTAAGGAAGAAGGTGTCTTGGGATATTTGAATGAACTCACCAGTCCCTGCCTGTAACTTCACTAGCAGCACAAGGAGAGAGTCTGCCGGTCCTAGTTGGCCAAGCATGCTAGCAATTTAAGATGCTTACCTTCTATATTTTTCCTGGCCTCAGTCGATCCACCACTGAATCGATTTATTTAATAATTTTACATGTGAAAGAGGCAGTATAAAAATTGCAGTTTCAAAATCAGACTGTAGGATTGAAATAACTTCCTTAGGGCTGCCACCTCTGCAGCAAAAGCCAGATCAAAATTAGACCTCAGTATTTCTCAGCTTTAAACCTGTTTTCTGTAGAGAAATTAGCGTGACAGTACCTCAAACCTAGAGGGCTACCAGAAGCCTGGCTAAAGGTTTGGCATTGGCGGAGTTGTTATTTTAAAAATGTGCATGAGGAACAGAATTGTCTGGGGAAGTAACAGACAGTTCTTGCAACAGGTGGCCCTGAGAAGAGCTGAACAGATGAAACTGAAATGAGAAAGCTGAACGTACTCGAAGAGATGTGTAAAGATGCTTTGTTAGAGTCATTTAAAAACGTTCAGTTGGGGGTTCCCTGGTGTCCCAGTGGTTGAGAATCTATCTGCCTGTGAAGGGGACACAGGTTCGAGCCCTGGGCCGGAAGGACCCCTCATGCCTCGGAGCAGCTGTGCCTGTGCACCACAACTGCTGAGCCTGCGCTCTAGAGCCCATGAGCCACAACTGCTGAAGCCCGCGCCTGGAGCCTATGCTCCACAACAGGAGAAGCCCCCACTCGCCGCAACTAGAGAAAGCCCGCGGGAAACAACAAAGCCCTAACACAGCCATAAATAAATAAATAGATAAATAAATAAATAAATAAATAAATAAATAAATAAAAACGTTCAATGTACAGCTGGGACAGAAATCATGAAGAGACTTTCACACAGATAATTTTTTTAGAACTCAACAGTATCAGGCTTTGCTTCTTTGTTATCCCTGTGCAACCTGTAGAAAGGCTGGCACAATAATTAGCACCTGGATTTCTGGCTTGAAGAAAAAAAAACAAAAAACTTTCAGTCATCTGATTGATCGTCTGCCTTATTTTCTCTTCCTTTTAAATGGTGTCTCTTTACCCTTCCATGCACAGTGGGAGATCAAAACAAAGCCAAATGAGAAGAAACAAACAATCTTGATCTCCTTTGAACTCTAAAGGAAGAGCTAGAATAATTTACAAATGTTGGTCTAAAAATAGTAGTGGTTTTATTTATTTTTTGGTTGCTTTTTAAATATCAATACACTTTAATATTTTGAACTTTTACAAAAGCTCTTTCATCAAAAATAGGATCATGTATCAATTGGAGAAACAGCATTCAAATGCGGGGCAGAATGGATTAAAAGCTTTCCACTTGAGAGAAAGATGGACAACTTCTACTTTCTCCTTCATTCAATTGAACAGGAGAATGAAGGTCCAGAAATGTTCAGAGCTGAAACTGATTCCTTTGCCTTCTTAGTGGCAGAAGAGATGCTGAAAAACAGATTCTTCTCTTTTCACCACACCACGGTGCCTGAAATTTTCATTGTGTGGCTGAAAATAAACAAGAACTATCTATGAGGTAGGTACTTCAGAATAGAAGCATAGACATTTAGGAAATTTTTTCTTTCTTCATTGCGACCAGGTATGTTATTACTCTTTATGTTCTAATAGATAGATCTTCAGAAATTTGTATGAATATGGCTCATGGTCAGGTTAAATATTGTCCAAGGTAAGCTGAGCATGTTGCTTTTCACAGGTGATGATACGAACTAATGTCATGGAATCCCGATCCTCTATGCCTTTCACTCTCCAAGTGATAAAATGAACCAATTTTCCTCTGGGCTCTTTTCCATAAGGAAAATTCTAGAAAATGTTTGAGGATCTTTTATATTACTAGGCAAACCTATTTTGGACAAAAGAAATAGAAAGAGTTCTTCCTTGGGTTAAATGGATTGGGCTACTCAGCTTTGGAAAAATTAAAGAAGAAATGGACACTGGCATTTTGTTACCTAGATTCAGATGGGGAAAAAGAACAGAAGAGAGAAAGGTTGTGGCATATGAGAGCCGCCAAAAATAGAAAAATAAAGAATGAAATGTGTCGTGGGTTTAATGGTGATCCCTCTAAAAGATAGGTCCCAGTTTTAATGCTTAGAACCTGTGAGTATTACCTTATATGGCAAAAGATGAGCTTAAGTTAAGGATCTTGAGAGAAAGAGCTTATCCGGATTATCTGGGTGACCTTAAATGGAATGATATGTATCCTTAAAAAAAAAAAAAAAAAAAGATGCACATTGGAAAAGATAAAGAGGAGGAGAATGCAATGAATACAATATGATCACAGAGGCAGAGATTGGAGGATGTGGCCATAAGCCAAAGAATGCTGACAGCCTCCAGAAGCTGAAAGAGGTAAGGAAAGATTCTCCTCTAGAGCCTCTGGAAACATTGTGGCCCTGCCTACACTTTGATTTCAGACTCCTGGCTCCAGAGCTGTGAGAGAATACATTTCTGTGGGTTTAAGCCTCCCAGTTTATAATATTTTTACAGCCATCATCAGAAACTAGTACAGACTGTAAGAATGCACATGTGAGAATCTGTATTCTGCTTCCCTTTAGGCTCAATGTGGCCATGGAACTATTGGATCACATGTTCATGGAGGAAATCATGATAAGTTTGTAAATTTTAATACATTTCCATCTAAAAGTATCAAGTCCCTCAGTATTCTGGGTGTGACCATGTTTTGAGGGATTCATACCTTCTGGTAAAGCTACAACCTGGTACTATTAGTTTGCCTATGGGTTGAGTGAGTTGGTGACAAGAGTATAAACAACAACAACAGCAGCAGCAATAATAATAATATTTATTGAATGCCTACTCTATCACCCTGGTCCTAGGAGGGAACAGAACTTATGCCAAATGTTTCAAAATAAGAAATTTTAATGACAGTAATGCCAACAGAGGAATGATCAGAGCTAGAGAAACAAAACAGCAAATGAATAAAAGATGATGTTACATCCAGAGACCCACCAACTGTGGAAAGCAACTGCCATCTATCCATAAGACTGGAAGGGCATGGGTTGTGGAAAGAGCCCAGGAGAACTGCAACCATGGAGGAAGGACTTCCTGTCAGGGGCTAACGTTAGAAGAAAAATATACGCCAGTGTGTCTTTCTGCTCTCAACACTTTACTACAAGGCTACTTCATTTCCAACACCAGATCTGTGGGCTTTCTATGCATCAAGCAATTCTGTGACACCATCTGGGTGTCCTACAATTTAATTCAGTTCTGATACTATCTGCCTGAAGATAATGTCATAACCACAGGTTAAGGGGTCAGTGCCATAAGATGGTCCATTGCCCACTTCAGACACTAATCACAAGTCCAGGTTGTTACCTGTGCTTCTGGCTGTAAATCAGATATTCCCTCAATTCCCTCCTCAGGTTCTATTCATTTGCTAACATGGCTCACAGAATTCAAGGAAACAGTTTACTTCCTAAGATTATTGGTTTGTTATAAAAGGATATGATTCAGGAACAGCCCTATGAAAATGATACATTTCATGAAAACTATGTGGAAAGGTAAGCAGAACTTCCATGCCCTCCCTGGGCACACCACTCTCTCAGCACCTCCGCATGTTTATCAACTAAGAAGCTCTCCAACTTGTCCTTTTGGGTTTTTATGGAAGCTTCATTACATAAGCATGATTGATTACATCATTGGCCACTGGCTATAGAACTTAATCTCCAGCACCTGTCCCCTCCCTAGAGGTGAAGGAGGTGGGGTGGGAGATGGGGCTGAAAGTTACAACCTAATAATCAATGTTGGTTCCCTTGGTAGTTCTATTTTTAGTTTTTTGAGAAACCTCCATATTGTTTTCCATAATGGCTGCACCAATTTACATTCCTACTAACAGTGTACAAGTGTTTCCTTTTCTCCATATCCTTGCCAACAATTGTTATTTGTAGTTTTTTTTTTGTTTATTTTATTTTATTTTTTTTTATGATAGCCATTCTGACAGGTGTGAAGGGATATCTCACTGTGGTTTTGATTTGTATTTCCCTGATGATTAGTGATGTTGAGCATCTTTTCATATGCTTGTTGGCCATCTGCATTTCTTCTTTGGAAAAATGTCTATTCAGTTATTCTGCCCACTTTTTAATCAGATTGTTTGTTTATTTGATGTTTAGTTGTATGAGCTATTTATATATGTTGGATATTAACCCCTTATTGGTCATATATCATTTGCAAATATTATCTCCCATTCAATAGGTTGTCTTTTTGTTTTGTCAATGGTTTCCTTTGCTGTGCAAAAGCTTTTAAGTTTCACTAGGTCCCATTTGTTTATTTTTGCTTTTATTTCCATTATTTTAGGAGATGAATCCAAAAAAATGTTGCTGTGATTTATGTCAAAAAGTGTTCTGCCTATGTTTTCCTCTAAGAGGTTTATAGTATCTGGTCTTATATTTAGGTCTTTAATCTATTTTGAGTTTATTTTTGTATATAGTTTTAGAGAATGTTTTAATTTCATTCTTTTACATGTAGTTGTCCAGTTTTCGCAGCACCACTTATTAAACAGATTGTATTTTCTTCATTGTATATTCTTGCCTCCTTTTTTTGTAGATTAATTAACCATAAGTACATGGAGTTATTTCTGGGCTTTCTATCTTGTTCCATTAACCAACATGTTTATTTCTGTTCCAGCACCACACTGTTTTGAATACTGTAGCTTTGTAGTATAGTCTGAAGTCAGGGAGCCATATGACCTTATGACCTAGCGATTCCACTCCTGGGTATACATCCAAAAAATACCAAAAACACTAATTAGAAAAGATGCATGCACCCCAATGTCCATATCAGCATTATTTACAATTGCCAAGATATGGAAACAATGTAAGTGTTCATCGACAGATGAATGAATAAAGAAGATGTGATGTGTGTGTATATATATATATATATATATATATATATATATATATATATATATATATATATATATATTCATTCCAGTATATATATATAATGAATACTATTCAGCCATAAAAATAATGAAATTTTGCCATTTGCAGCAACATGAATGGGCTTGGAGGGCATAGGCTAAGTGAAATAAGTCAGGCAAAGAAAGACAAATACTGTATTTGTATTTACTTACATTTGGAATCTAAAAAATATAACATACTAGTGAATACATCAAAAAAGAAGCAGACACAGATATAGAGAACAAATTAGTGGTAACAAGTGGGGGAGGGAAGCAGTATAGGGGTAGGGAAGAGAGAGGTACAAACTACTGGTTATAAGATAGGCTCAAGGATGTACTGTATAACACAGGGAATATAGCCTATATTCTGTAATAACTGTCAACAGAAACCATTAAAAATTGTATAAAAATATAAAAGACTTTTTTAATTAAAAAAAAAAAAAGATAGGTTCCCCTGGCAACAGGCCCCCATTCTAAAGTTATATAGGGGCTTTCCAAAAGTCACCTCATTAACATAAACTCAGGTGTGGTTGAAAGATACTTGTTATGAATAATAAAAGACATCTTTATCACTCTAATCACTTAGGAAATTCCAAGAAAATTAGGAGCTCTGAGCCAGAAAGGCGGATGAAGACCAAATATATATTTCTTATTATAAATCACAATAGCACAAGGCTATATTCTTGGAGAAGTACAGCTCCTGACAGATTGGTAGCACCAAAGGAGGAAGGTAGCGCACAGGAAATGCCCTCTCTCTTCCTAGCATCTGATCAGGCTCTCAAGGGAGCTTGGGAAGTGTAGATCATAGTGGTAGGAACTCCTAGGCCATAGAGCTAGCACAGAAGAATGGAGAGAGCAGGGATGAAAATGGAGAATGACTAGCTCACCTACTTTGAACCAGGCATGTAATAAGCACCTCAGAAAATTTTACTCCAGCCTTTACAATAACCCTCCAATTTATGTATTATTATTCCCATATTTAGTTTGAAAGCCAAAGCTCAAAGTAGGTCATTCACCAAGGTGACCTAATTGTGTACATTTCTCCTGGTTCTGTTTACTCATCCATATAAACCTTTTCACTCTTCAACAGGACACTTCCATTCCTGGCCCTGCTCTTACCATTTGTACAGCATGCCCTATCCTCAGAGTTCTGTGTGGCCCATCCTTCCTGTCAAGTGCCCTCAGCCAACCTTCCCTAGCCATCCTCACCTTAGTTTCCTTTTCTTCATAGCCCTTGACTCTATCTTAGACCTTGGGTTGCATTCACTTAGGTTTTAGCCTTTATCCACATTACAACACAAATGCCATGAGAGAGAATTTGCACAGCCATGTATTTCTCTGTGCCTGACACATAGTAGGTGCTCAGTAAGTGCCATTGAATCATGGATAATGGTGCAGGCTCAGGATGTGAACTCCTCCATATGTGATTCTGAAGCCGATTGTTCGTCCATAGTCATGGATTGGTCAAGCGTGTGCTTCAATATCAAATGCAGCATGTGCTTCAAAATCACAGGAACAAAAATAATAGCAAGGCACCATATTTAAAGAGGTGACCAGTATCCATTAACAAGATAATATTGTAAGAAAGAGCAAGATCATTTGGATATAAACGAAAAAAGTTAGAAAAAAATGACTAGAATTTTGTTTTATCAGCTCACATACACACAGTCACACACACACACACACACACACACACACACACAGAGTCACACACACATCATCATCATCACTCCCCACAGGCTCTCCTTCCTTTTCAAGAGGAAAAGCTGACACGTGTGTACCAGATTCACTCATTCACATCCGCACTGGGCAGAGAAGCAAATGAAATACTCACACTGTGTACGCAGATGGGGACTTTGACACCCATCGTCAGAGCTGTTGGTGGGGATCTTCCAGCCAGCACTGAGGTGCCTGGGAGGCCTCTCTCTGATGTACTTCTCACTTCCAGTTTCACAGAAAGAGAAGCAGCCTGGGGATTTCAACCAAGTGCTGCTATAAATAGCAGTATTGAGACAGAGTGGGTTCATGCTATACAGGAATCGTTCTCAACTGATTGCTTGCTTTTGGAGGGTACATTTTTCTCTCTTCAGCCCCTTTCTGGGGTACTTATTTAAAATGTCACACAGCACATAATAGAACTAAAAATATTTGGAAAGAAGCACTCCTACCTTAAAAGGGAAGGGACCTGCTTTCTCTTATTCTCTTTAAGCATGCTAAGGATTATTACCTTTCAAAGAGGTAGATGTGGCCACTCTGGAGACATAGATAATTCCAGGTGCCTGCTGACCATATAGTTCATCTGTGGAGGAAAGAGCTAAGTGGCAAAATTAGAGGCTTAGTGGCAAAGGCTTCAACGTTCTGCAACGATTTCCCAGTGATCCTGAATGGTCTAATGATTACATTTAATGATTATTGAATAATAAGCACCTTTATGATTGTGAGCTATGGTGGGAGGGAGGAGGCTTTTTGCCTTCCCCACCTTGATCTTCCTTAGGTAGGATTCTAGCTCCTTGTTGTCTATCATGTGGAGTTATTGGCTGGACCACAATTACCAGCCCTGGATGTGATGCTCACAGATGCTTGCCCGGCTGGAATCATTTTTCCAGAAGACTTTTTCCCCCTTTTATTGAATTTCTTCTAAAATTTCCTTGATTAATTTCTGTTCAAAATCTCTGCTTCCTTGGGAGGCAGCCTGAGCCCCTCCTTGTGTAAAGGGCAGGGCAGAGTGGGACTTAACCTCATTCACCTCTGTGTTCAATCACTGAGTCCCCTACAGTCCATACCAGCTATTTGTTGGATGCATTGTTGACCCTCTCAGTGATCCTAAGTTCGCAAGTGTAGCACTTTGGGCACCAGGAGAAGGTACCCATGTGCAGTCTCAAAACAGGGCACTTTGTTTTGTTTTTTTACACGTGATGATGCACATTCCAGGCCAATCTTAGTGTTGGTGGTATGCATCTTCTTCCATACTTCCTCTCTGTGCATAGGGTAAGGCTTTTTCTCCTTCCCTCTTGCAGCTCTGGTGCCATATGCCTCACAGGATACCTATTGTTCTATGTGGTCCCAAGGTCCAGTTTGTCCTCGCCTCTCTCTTTATATATCAATAATATTTACAATACTGACACAGCCTTTTTGGGCCTCTGTGAGTGGTGCAGACAAGCAAATGTTTCCTCCATACCTTTGCTTGCTATCCCATTTGTAACATCTAGCTCTGAAGTTTCTTCCTCCAAAAGGCAATATTCAACTTTTCTTCCCTTCTCCTTTTATAACTTAAATGTTTACCTTTTTTAAAAAGGCTAGAAAATACAAACTTTCTTTACTAAGGAAGGTCAAAGAATCAGGATAAAGTCATAATCATAATGTGTTTTATAGGGGAAAAATGCTCTATTCAAATAGTGAGAACAATTTTGTTTGTTATTTTAGAGGCAAAGGAATTCTGGGGTCATAATTAAATTATGATTAAATTAAATTAAAACAAGAAAGCAACGTTGTTCAGAGGGGTGATTATGACTGTGGACTCTGGACTCAGACAGTCTGAGTTTGAACCACGGATCACCACTGACTAGCTGTTTAACTTTGGGTCATTTCTTTTACCTCCCTAAGACGTGGTATTTCATCTAATGAGTGGGGTGCTAATACCAGTTTTTATGGCGTAATATTCTTATTAGAAGTACATGAGCCTGTAGTACAGTGCCTCACGTGTAGTAAGTGTTCAGTGAGTGTTAGAAATTCTTATTCAGAATTTTAGGTTTGCATTTTAATTGAAATACAAACTTCAAGATCACAACTTATAGTCAGTTTTTTGCAAGTTGACAAACTGTGATACTGGGAATGGGTTTCATTTCTGTCTTTGAATATAGAAAGCTCATTTGGTGTTCAAAAATTCTAAACCTCACTCTAAACATTATCGTGTTATTTCCCATCTAAAATGCAAGCATGCTGAGAAGAATCACATCAGTTTAAGATGAAGGGTCTGACACAAGCATTCCTAATACTTCCTGATGCCACAGTGCCCACATTAAGGCTATGAATCATGTAACTGCATGTAAACTGAGAAGATTCTGCTAAGGATAGGGCATAAATGGAAATAAAGTGAAATTTTTCACTCTCTATTATTTCTTAAGTCCTACCAATGTCAGTGAGAATTTATATATTATATAAAGGAATGAAAAAATAGATCATTATTTCAGTCTACTGCTCTGTAGATTTTTGTACCTTGCAATAATAGATTTATTTTTAATAGCCTCCTCTAAGCACACAGTAGGTGTTTAATGCATGCTCATTAAATGAAAATATGAATACCTGATGCTGCTTATGTGTCCTCTAGATTCTGATCATCACTATTTGCACCCAGTGAGTTATATGAAACAAAACAAAACCATTTTTCATATCTCCTATATTCTGTTTTGGTCTGGGTTAATCTGTGGCACATTACGCCCCTCTCCCCACACACGTGTACATATGCACTCACCTTTTAATGTAGCAAAAACATAACCTTGGCACATGGAAATGATCTTCAACTCTAATCTTGCAAAATAATTCTACATTGATATGACTAGCTCCGTCCTGTATCTATAGTATTAACTTTAGCATAAATCATATGTGGCTAAGGGATAATGCATAATATTGATTTTGATTTTTTTCCCTCTAGTTTTAGTTCCTGGCCTTGATCTTAAAAGTAAGATAGATGTTAGGCATTATTATCTAGCAGAAGGAGTAAAAAATCAATTTTAAGTCCTGGCACTTCATTCCCTTTCCCTGTAATGACCAGGCAGTAACATTGGAACAGCTGTAAGCTTGTGTTTACTTATTATAGGGCGTGATGATGATCTCTGCTGGGAACTCACTAGTGTAGGCTCTTTGCTGTTGTGTTCACTGCATGTTTTCAGATGATAAATATGTAATGAGTCTGGGAACCAATTAACTTGCTTTTTCATGGTAATAATAATTCCAAATAAGGATCTCTGTAAGAATGAGGTAATATTTTTTAATTTTCCAATAATTTTTGATTTACAGAGAGTTGCAAAGATAATACAGAGTTCCAGTATGCCACTTACTCAGGGTTCCCTAATGTAACATCTTGCATAACCATGGTATATTTCTCAAAACTAAGAAATTAACATTGGTATGATAGTACTATCTAACCTACACACTTTATTCAGATTTCCACAGTTTTTCCGCTTTTATACCCTTTTTCTGTTAAGGATCCAATCCAAGATACCACGTTGCATTAAAAGACTATTTTTTGAGAAATACATACTTACTGATGGCACAAATGTAAATGTAACTGAATACTAAAGCAAAGAAATCCTTTTTGATTCTTTACAATTTTGAAGGTTGCCAGTAAAGGAAAGATATCTGGTGAGCCAATCCATAGTCTAATGGAATGGTTTCCAACTTTACTGTCAAGACACACAGGTGCATTTTAATCAGTGGAGGAGTATATTCACAAAGTGCTGCTAATAATAAAGTATTGAAGTTTGTGAATGGTTTACATATTCATAAATTGGACTGAATGAAAAATGGTTTTAATATATAGTAACCCTAGCCTCACTTGCATTGTGAAATGCTTTTTGGAGTGAGAGGGAAAGAGTTAATGTTACAACTTAAAGGTCAAAATTGTTCATAAACTTACCGGTACTTAGTAATTGCTTCCTCACTTTCTCCATCTTTGTAATGGGGCATGCATCCCGCATGCCTTCTCTAATTTAAAAGAACAGACCCTCAGACTAAGAATAGTGGCTGTGTCAGTGTCCAATATCTTGAGAAAACAATTTAAAAATCATTTATTCAGTTCTTTTAATCATCTTATTGCTCAAGGTTTGACTGTCACCCAGTCTGCTTCTATCTAGAGTTTTAGGACTCTGGTGACATACAAGAACACGTTCTACAGGGAATCTGGAATTTTATAATCCCACCTTCTCTCTACTTGCTTTTTGTGTTAAGGGCCACGTTTGGTGCTGTTGGCCTTTTTGGAACACACAAATGTGTTTATATTTGCCATGGTATTGCCCTCAAATTCATTCATTCATTCATGGGTATCTAATATGGCTCAGGCATTGTGCTAGGTGCTGGAAAAAAGGAGGTTAATAAAACATAGCTTCTTCTCTCATTTAGCTTATAGCTTAGTGGGGGTGATAGTATGAAATCAATAAGAGATCCCCAAAGCCATATATTAAAGTCATCTTTTTACATTTTAAGTGCCTAAGTCTTCCCAGTGAAACATAGGAAGTCTTCAGTAAGGAGCCTGGAAGGATAAATAAGTGACTCCCAGAGGACCGAGTAGTGGGAAAGAATGGGAACGTGATTCTAGACAGACAAAACAGTGTGTTAAAGTACAGGGGGAAAGGCATATAAGGATGTGATCTTTATGTTGGAAGGGCTGAAGTGTGGGCTATTGTGTGAGAGAATAGCACTAAGTGAAGTCAGAAATTACACATCAGACCTGGGGCACTAATATCTGTCTAATCTAAGCAGGAGATGATGGAGTTGAGCTAAAGAAGTGACAGGAGTGGATAAGAAGATGAGGTGGAGGATAGAAACAAGGAGGGAGGGTCCTGTTTGGGAATAAAAGCACAGCCAAATCATAACATGCCTTGTTGTGGGTAATACATGGATAGAGGTGGAGGAATAATTTAGTGCCTGGTGTATATATTGGAAGGAGAGGGAAGGTAATGCGTTCCATTTGGATATGATGATATTGAGGTTTCTTTACCATATCCACTGTAAAGTAAGCAGTAGGCAGCCCAAGAAAGAGATGTGAATGGGAGAAATTTATTTGGAATCTGGCAACATCAGGTGGGTGTGGAAGCCATGGGCTTGAGTGGGATCATGAATTCAAGGGAAGACACAAGACGAGCGATGGGGGTAAAATTACATTTAATAAGTGAACAGAGAAAGAGGGGCTCAGGGAAGAGAATGAGATGGAAAGACCAGATAGATAGGTATAGAATCCAGAGATTCTATACCAATCTAGAGGGGGATATGAACACCTCAGACAAGATGGGAGAGAATCTCGGGATGAACAGGGTTAATAGTACCTGATGGCGGCAGACAGGTTAAGGAAGAGGAGACTGAAAAGTGTGGTGTGGAGCTGAGAATTATGAACTTGTTGGTTACATTAGCATGAGTGGTTTGAATGGAATAATGGGGGACATAGGACAGGAACAGGTTTACAACAGGTTGAGGACTGACTTAAGAGGCAGGAAACCAGATACAGAGAGGACGGATCACACCTTCTGGAAGCTTGGACGTGAAAAGAAAGCTGAAAAAAGGACTAGAAAATACACAAAACTTAGGTTTTCATTTTTCTTTTACTTTTTTTTTTTCTAATAAGACAGGGAATTATTCTAGTTATGGGATAAGGGGCAATCTTCCTGTCGAAATGGAACGATTACAAATACAGAAAAGAGGGAATCAATAACGGAAGGAGGTCTCGGGAAAGTCTGAAGATCTATCGTGTAAATCTGGCTCAAAAGTGAAGAGATTAGAAAAGGAATGTGATCCTAACCCTCGGGTATACCATGAAAGGAGTAAAGAAGAAATAGATACTGATACATTTGTAAGGGCTTCAGCATAGCAATGTGAAGGGAGTTCTGATTAAAGATTTCTGTTTTTCTGTGATATAGGAGGGGTGTTTAAATGGGAAGCACAGTGGCTTTGATAAGCATGCTATTGATACATGTTCAGTATATATGCTGGGGAGAATGAAAAAAGGAAAGGACTGCCAAGACACATTGAAGATTCAGCAAGAGCTGGGGCCCATATATGTGTAGCGGTCACAGTCCAGACTGTTATATATATGTGTATATGTAAGTGCATATATACACATATATAATTGTTATATATAATATACACATATACACCACACACACACACACACATATATATATATATATATATATATATAATTTTTTATGACTCAAGACATAGCAAAAGGAAGATGCAGGATTGAGTCAAAATGGAGAAATCTTTGTTTTGTGAGTGGTGGAAAGATAGTGGCAAAATTCAGTGTATTGTGTTAAGAGGGGCTTAAGTAGAGTGGTGTGCCACGGCATCTAGAAGAAGTACTGTAGAAAAGATAATAAATCCAGGAGAAGACAAATGGATTGTAATAAAAGGAAGGTGGTCCATCAGGAGGATGGACTCAAGCCTGAATTAAGTGATGAGATTAACTATGTAATCGAGAGATAACGAAGGCTGTCTACTCTAATATCCTGCATGCTCTCTCTATTTACCTTGAAGAGTTGTCAAGCTTTTAACAATAGTACAAAATTTTGGGTGAGCCCATACACAAAAAAATGTGCTTTACTCTCTTACGAGAAAGAACCAAGACTAATTAAAAAAATAAAAACAACCTTCCTATCGTTACTGTCTAGGAGCAGTGTGTAGGAACGAGGTCAAGTGCAGGAATCTGCTGAGAGCGAGTATGCTACTACTTATTGCCTCTTTGGGTGAAAATCCAATTTCATCTTCTATCAAGATCAAGCCAGTGCTATTTTATGGTAAACACAGAAACTGCCTTATAGAAAATTACTATTTTAACAGGTGCAGTCCTATATTCTATAGTGATTTAAAAATTGTCTTCATGACCAGCATTGTGCTCACAGCACCCATTAAAATAATCTCCTTTGGATATACTCTCACACAGAATCATCATTAAAAGGTGTGATTACATTGTGTTTAACCCCAAGGTATTCATGAGGACATCTCTGCTCAGATAAACTTTTACCACTTGACATACTTATCTTGTTTTTTTTTTATTGCTGATCAAGGCATCATAGAGAAAAATAATTTGAACAATTTTAGTGCAAGAGGGAAAAAGAGCTACAGGAATGCTTTCTGAAGTTTTGGTATTATTACTACTAGGGCATAAAGAACAGCCCTCCAGTCATTCGAGAGGTACTTTTCTAACATCTGTCAAGTACAACAGGGTTTGTACTAGGTAATGTATGAAGCACTTGTTTATGTTACCCTCCCCCCCAAAAAAAAATTCTTCACCGTAACTGGCCCTTAAATGGTAGATGTAACAGCTGGAGCAATTGATTTATTCATGATAAGATAACACTCACTAAGGTATGTGCTCTCCCAGAGCAGAGACCTTTCCTGTTCAGTTCACCACTCTATTCCCAGAGCTACAGATATAAGGCACATAGAGCCTGACATGTCATGAACATCCGAGTAGTATTTGGCAGATGCAGGACTGAATGGTTTGGGTGTGGATCCTGAAGATGAAAGAGCTGAGTGCATTCGGGTTATATTTCCTAACATCAGGATGCATATACAAGCCATGTACCTGCAGCAGGCTATGTCACCTGGGTCTTCGGATGTCAGGGGGTCATGATCTTAGATGAGAGGAAACTCACATCTTTATTTTCTCTAACCTCTGGCTGAAAGTTTGCATTTCCCTCAAGTATGAATGTAGGAAACAAACTATAAGAGGATGAGTTTGTCACCAATAAAAATATCATAGTTAAAGAAGAAACTTCATTATGGTTATTTCAGATATCTCAAAATATAATAGTGCTCATTACTAATTTGAAATTACGGTAGTTATTAAACGCTAGATGTTATATTCCTAATGGGAAAAATAAAGAACTCATATTACCATATCAAAAATTTAGTTCTTTTTAATAGTTTGATAATTGGATGACTCTATAATTGATTTCCTTTGCAATTTTGTGCAATTTATTTTACACTTTTAAAAACATTACTTCAAGAAATGGTATTGAGATAGATTGTTTGCAAAGATGGCCACAGCAATTCCTCCCATCCTTGTTGGCACATTTGTTTGCACTGTGACTTTGTTGCTTCTCCCATCAAGAGGCAGATGGATGGATTTTTTTTAATTTATTTTATTGAAGTATAGTTGATTCACAATGTTGTGTTAGTTTCTGCTGTAGGGCAAAGTGTTCAGTTATACATATATATATATATATATATATATATATATATTCTTTTCCATTATGGTTTATCACAGGACACTGAATATAGTTCCCTGTTCTATACAGTAGGACCTTGTTATTTATTTATCCTTTATATAATAGTTTGCATCTGCTAATTCCAAACTCCCAATCCATCCCTCCCCTCCTCCCCCTTGGCAACCACAAATCTGTTCTCTATATCTGTGAGTCTGTTTCTGTTTCGTTGATAAGTTCATTTGTGTTACAGTTTAGATTCCACATATAAGGGATAATGTATGGTATTTGTCTTTATTTGACTTACTTCACTTAGTATGATAATCTCTAGTTTCATCCATGTTGCTGAAAATGACATGATTTCATTCTTTTTTTGGCTGAGTAATATTCCACTGTATATATGTACCATACCTTCTTTACGATGGATGGATTTTTTTATTCTCCATGAATCTGGTCTGGACTTGTGACTTGCTATTATGACCAACAGAACACTGCAGATAATGATGTGACTTCTCAGCCTTGTCTTGTGAAATGTTGCAGCTTCTGGTCTCACTCTCTTGCTTTCCTCCTCCCTTCACATGTTGAAGCCAAGGTTAATCTCCTTTAGGATGACAAACAGTGTGGAGGCCACGCTGATGTACGGCACCAGCACCTACCATGTGAGTGAGGCCATTTCTTACCATCGTATCCCAGGAGAGCTTCTTGAAGGTTTCCCCCACATGAGGGACCCCTGGTGAGACCAGCAGGGGATCTGCTGAACTGAGCACAGCCCAGGTTGCCAACCCATGGCATTTTGAGCAAATACATGTGTGGTGTTTGGGGCCATTACATTTTGGGATCATTTGTTGGGCAGCATTTTTTTTTTTTTTTTTTTTTTTGCGGTACGCGGGCCTCTCACTGTTGTGGCCTCTTCCGTTGCGGAGCACAGGCTTCGGACGCGCAGGCTCAGCGGCCATGGCTCACGGGCCTAGCCGCTCCGCGGCATGTGGGATCTTCCTGGACCAGGGCACGAACCCTCGTCCGCTGCATCGGCAGGCAGACTCTCGACCACTGCGCCACCAGGGAAGCCCGTTGGGCAGCTTTATACCAGTGAAACACTTCGGGCCCACCCGACTGCAAAATGTGTCCGGGTCCTCACCAAGTAAGAGCCTGCGTCCTAAACAGATGCTGTTTACCTAGTATCTGGCTTTAAGCCTTATGCCTCAGAATCTAGAGAGCTTATCAGTTGAGTACCTCTGATCCAGACATTTTTCCCTAAGAAATTTCTTGATTTTGTTTTGTTTTGTTTTGTTTATGAATTCACACACACACACACACACACACACACACACACACGCACACACACACATATTAAACTGATTACATTTATGTTGGGGACTAAGGTCTTTAGGTGGTTGGTCTCTTTTTTCTTTAACTTTTTGTATGGTTTGAAATTTTAATCAATAATTTAATAATCTATTACTTTTCAAAGCTATGCTTCAAGTGATGGTATAGAGATTTCATTTTATACCTAAAAAGAGGAACTCAATATCCTATAAATTTTAGGCCTGTAATAATAATTATTTTACAAAACTATAAGTTCTTGATATGGAAGGGAAATAAAAATCATATTTTAAATAATATTCCCATGTCTGGTAAGAGACACTGAGAAGGGTCAGCTAGAGTTAGGGATCATGGGGGACAAGACAAGGAAATATTTTTTTAAAAAGTAATTTTTTCAAGGCTTCTGAGAAATCAAATTAGATGAAAGCTGAAAAGTACTCACTGAATGGAGGGAATTGAAGGTCACTGGCAATCTAAAGAATTTAGTTGAGTGTTGGAGTGGAATATAGAGTGTAGTTCACTGAGGTGCAAAAGAGGTGTAAGGACACAGAGAGAGCAAGGGCATTCCACTATTTCTGGAAGTTTGGCTATAAATAACAATCATAAATAATATTTAAAGCATTGGCCGGATCTCAGACAGTTGTTTTGGTGCTTTATGTGTGCTGCTTTATTTAACCCCTGCAATATCCCTGTGAAGCAGGAACCGTGTGTATGTTCTTTTAGAGATGGGAAAATGGAGGCCCAGAGAAGTTTCAGAGAAGTTATTACTCCAGGTCACTCACAGAGTAAATGGCAAAATCAGAATTCGATTCCAAGTCAATCTGATTCCAGAACTCACACTTAACGCACAAAACTGCCTCTACTGCCCTGTGAAGGGGGCAGTAGAGAAGGTGGTAGAGGAGAGGCTACAAGGTTGAAGGAATGGGGTTAGTTTTTGCACTTTCTAAAGAAGGCAGAGATTTGCACGTGTCTAGTTGCTGATGAGAGGAGTTACTGAGCACACAGAGGAAGTAATCACGAGTTTACTATGGGAATAATCCTTAGTCAGGCTACATTTCCTGAGAGGTGGCAGGGGGAGGGGGGGCATGGGATGCAAAGCACACAGCAGGGGGCTGACCTTGTAGAATAGGAGACAAACTTCCATTGACGAGCAGATGAAGATAGAAGGAGAGTAGATGTAGGCAGGTTTGGACATTTTAGTACAGAAGTCAAAGCAGTTGCCTTTTTGAAAATTCTATATTGTTGCAAAGTAAGTTGCAAGCTCACCTGATGAATGTTGGGAGGTAGATGAGGTTTTTAAAGGGCGGGGGAAATGTTTAAAGTCATCATTGTTGAGAGAGACAGAGCTGATGGGAAACATGGTAGATTTGTAAGCAGTGGGGAAACCAATTTGAGTTTGGACCCTGATTTTATCCAGTATCCAGTATCCAGATGCTGCCTTGTGAGGTTTCCTCTGCCTCAACTCCACAGCCTGGAATTCACCCGAAGAAGTCAAAGTTTAATTCATCTAGGATGGGAGTTTTTCCAGGCATGTATAAGGAAGGGCCAGAGAGGCCAGAGGATTTAGGCAACTGGTAAGAGAAGGATTGGAACAACCCTGGGTGTGGAGAGAAGTGACCCAAGAGGGGCTGATGGACAGGAGCATGTGGAGTGGTCTGCAGACAAGAGGCCCAAGAAACATGGTCAGCATAAATGTAGCATTAGCCAGAAAGTTGGGATTGCAGACTTGGAGCCATCTCAAGTCATGGTGAGTTCCAGTGGGAAACTTAGAAGGAGGAAATGCCCACGGGAGAGGAGGTGGGTCTCTGAGAAGCAAGAGTGTTGGTATGTTGCTCATGTGGTTCTACAGCCAGAGTTGGGGTAGAGAGGAAGACAGTCAGTCATATAACGAAGATTGCAATGCATGAGGCACAGTTTACCAGAGCCAGAAGAGGAGACCAGTGAGGAGGGAGAGAGGGCCATGCAACAGGAAAGGATACATGCCTAGACTAGAAAAAGAGGACGCTGACCCACCTATAGGCTTTCAATCCAGAACACACAAGATTCCATTGGATAAAACACAGAAGAAATGGTGTAGATTCAGGGGGAGTAAGTTTTAGTTGAAGTGTCGAGGTTGGAGATATAGGGGAGTTTTCTTGTTATGTGGTGAGTGGTCCAAAGACTAGACGAAAGGGTTTGAAAAACAAAAAGGAAGTGTGGGAGGGTGAGTCAATGTAAAGGGTGCTCAATGCGTCACAGGGCTAAAAGTCAGGTGAGTATGGGTGACGAGATGGGCTTTCACTTTTGTCAAGGCTTGTGAGGAAGAATTTAGTCTCTGGAAAACTTAGTCTCACAGAATTTAGCTGTGACCTGACTGAGAAGGAATTCTGATGGCTGTTTTGGGGGACTGGGCATTTCTTTTCCTCCTGTTCAGTAAGAGAGGGTGGCAGCCGTGGGATAGCGTGTGTGGTGGCCATGGTGTCAGTGGGCAGCAGGAAGCAGGCAAGCTTAGGTCCCCTGCCTTCTGTGTAGGGCAAGGCTTCAGTGCCAGGCATTCAATGATCATCTGTGCAATAGGTCAGGCTGTACCTTGAGCTGGTGGCTGGCGTCAATATTCCAAGGGGCCTGGATGGTCAACAGCTGTGTAAAAATGGATTGCCACGAACATTCTTTCAGTTCTCTACTCATGTACACTTATAATTCATTGACTTAAGATACAGTTCCAGAAATGAAATTCCAAGGTTACAGGGAACAGATAATTTTAGGGTTTGGGGTTTATATTACAAATTCCCCAGCATGAAGTTTTTACTACTTTCCATTCCCATTTGCAATGAAAGAGAAAACTCTTTCTACACTCTCTTCTTTCCATGGAGTTTAAGTTTAAAATCACTACCAGTGTCAGAAGTAAACCTTGGCATCCTATAAATGTATTTTGTCTTTTTAAATTAGTGAGGCTCTGAAAAAGGACCGTTTGTATTGCTTTTGTCTGTGTGAACTGCTCATCGCATGCTCTGCCCATCCTCCTATTGAGACTTGGTCTTTTTTTCTTTCTAAGACCTCTTTATACAAATACGAACACTCTGCCTCCATAGTTTATATACCCAATTTATGGTTTACCTATATTTTAATCTTTTATAGTTTTGACTAACAGATATTTTACATTTTTAATACGAAAAAACATTACAAATTTGCTCTCCTAACTTCATTCTCATGCCGTTTGGTCCGTAGGGGTGGGAGTCTTCATTTAGATTTTGATCTCAGATATGTACTGTTGATGCTTCCCTGGCTATTTGTAAAGAATGTCATCCAAAAGGGGGTAGGGTTTTTTTTTTTTTTTAATTTCTCAGCAACCCAATTAGACTGCATCTTTGAATTCAAAGTTAAGGTCAGAATATGGCTTGAGATAATGATTACCTGCCTTGAATGTAACAGGTATTTGGCAAAATGTAAACAGTGGATAGAAGCCTTTTCAGTAGAGTAGTGACAGAAGCCTATTTGAGTGCGTTAAAGAGATAGGGGAAGCAGGTAAGTTAATTCACCTGACCATCCATGCCGGGTAAGGCTTTTACGTCTGAAAGTAAAGAGATAGGAGTGAAACACAGCTCTTGAAGAGATTTCCTGTGAAGGGAAGCCAGTAGCTAGAAGAGGATGTATGAACAAAGGAGAATCTAGGTTTGGCCTGCTCCATACTCTCAAACCAACACTGTTATATGCTAGTCATCCCCCAGTTTTTAAAAGATATATGGATCAATAAGATCTGTCCAGGGCTTCCCTGGTGGTGCAGTGGTTGAGAGTCCGCCTGCTGATGCAGGGGACGCGGGTTCGTGCCCCGGTCCGGGAAGATCCCACATGCCGCAAAGCGGCTGGGCCCGTGAGCCATGGCCACTGAGCCTGCGCGTCCGGAGCATGTGCTCCTCACCGGGAGAGGCCACAGCAGGGAGAGGACGTGTACCGCAAAAAAAGAAAAAAAAGATCTGTCCAAACTAAAATATAGGGTGTTAAGTTTTACTCTACCATTAACTATTGGTTAATTTAATTATTTCATTCATATTCTTTACTATATTTCAAATATCTTAATGCCAAGCATGTTCAAGCTCTTCCAAACTCTATTATTTCAACATGTTCCATTAGCTGAAAATAATGTTAATGGTTCACTTCAAGGTTTTTTTGTTTTTGTGTTTTTCAATTTTTTGTCATAAACCATTGTCCTAAAAATTCTAATGAAATGCAAAAGGAGTGATATTCATTCTAAATGTTGCCCAAGAGTACTGAGTTAACTTTGATCCCTGGCTTCAGGAATTGACATTATAAGAGGAAGAATGCATCAACTATTAACAATAAAACAATATGGCTGACGATACCTTTTCATCTACATGACAATAAAATTTGTGTACAATAAAAATTGTTTGAATTAATGCAACTGGATTTTATAAAAGGGTGCATTTAGAACCCTTCACCCCTTTGCAACTTTATGTCCTTTACTTGATCTTACACTATCCAGGTCACTTAGCTTTATTAATGGCCCAGGATTTGTAAATCTCTTCCAGATGATCAGCTTGCTCTACTAAAAGCCACTTCAGCAAACCTGCTGTGTACTCTACTGGATATTACAGACAGAGGTAAGATTTTTTTTTCCTCTAGAGCTCACATTCTGACTGAAGTGTCAAATGAATGAGAAAAAAAGATAGACATTGAGATTATTACCATGGTAGAGGGATAGTCTACTAAAGGTGAGCGAGCTTTATGTAATGCGTTGATAATTGAACCATACATTCTTAGTATGTTTTGTATTTATGTATTGTGTCTATGGGAAAACCTGGGACTATTCTGATCTTATATCCAGACAGGTTCCACAAAGTTCCATACAAAAGGCACCCAATACAAAGAATCAGCTCTGGTCATGTCAAAAGTCCTATATCCACCCCATTCCTACTCTAGCACCTCACTTTCATTACTTACCGTTTGGCTTATTATATTGTTTTCCTGGATGTATACTTACCCCTATTTTTTTTTTTTTTTTTTTTTGTGGTGCGCGGGCCTCTCACCGCTGTGGCCTCTCCCGTTGTGGAGCACAGGCTCTGGACGCGCAGGCTCAGCGGCCATGGCTCACGGGCCCAGCCGCTCCGCGGCATGTGGGATCTTCCCAGACTGGGGCACGAACCCGTGTCCCCTGCATTGGCAGGTGGACTCTCAACCACTGTGCCACCAGGGAAGCCCACCCCTATTCTTAAAGAAGACTTTGACTTAGAGGTTTCATCCTTGGTATACTCACTCTTAAGATTGGGTATTTTTGACCCTCTGCTTCTCTTTGTTTCTGACCATGCTAGGTCCTCTTTGCAAAGATCATCCTCAACTCCCAAGCACAAGTCTGGCTTTAACTTATTTATTGGACTAGTTTTCCTAATGTAGTCTTATGCCCAAACTGAAAAGAAGATTGAACAGTTACTTTATCTTATCTCGATAGTATTTAAAAATAATGAGACACAAGTCAGATAAGAGTTGATGAGTAGATACAAGTGAAAGGCATATTTCCAAACTGTGCATGGTGCTCAGAAAGAGTAGTGTGTGTGTGTGTGTGTGTGTGTGTGTGTGTGTCGATGGTAGAGTGTGTGTGTGTGTGTGTGTGTGTCGATGGTAGTGTGTGTGTGTGTGTGTGTGTGTGTGTGTGTGTGTGTGTTGATGGTAGGGTGGGAATAGCATAGAAAGGAGGCGAGCTGCCCAGGATCTATGAATCAGCCCTCCGCTCAGTCTGAAAGCCTGGAACCCAGACAGGGTCAGACAGTATGCTTGTTGATTGCCTGAGCTGAAATATTAAACATTTGCAACACGCAGTGAAGCTTGAACTCTCTTTAACTACCAGTAACAGGTTCTCTTGCTTCATCTTCCCCAGAACGGAATGAGGAAACTGAACCATTGGTAACTTCAATCAAATACTCCTTGTTCCTTCGGTGTGAAAGATATTGCGAGACATGATGCTGATAGGGCAATGTTCTAAACAGAAATGTACTTCAGTAGCACTGCTTTGGAGTGGAATTGAAAGAATCTAATGAAAGTGGAAATGATTTTTTTTTTTTTTTTTTACTTTCAAAAAGGAAAAGAGGGCTTCCCTGGTGGCGCAGTGGTTGAGAGTCCGCCTGCCAATGCAGGGGACACGGGTTCGTGCCCCGGTCTGGGAAGATCCCACATGCCGTGAAGCAGCTGGGCCCGTGAGCCATGGCCACTGAGCCTGCGCGTCCAGAGCCTGTGCTCTGCAACGGGAGAGGCCATGACAGTGAGAGACCCGCGTACCGCAAAAAAAAAGGAAAAGATTACATTCAGTGAAAGAATGGATAACATTTCTGAATGATGTTTCACTCATGTTAAAGGTCTCTAAATCTCAAATATACGCCTCTGCAGAAAATCATATGCAACTTTAGTACCCCATTCTTTGCTAATAAATGTTTATTCTCAGAGTCTATCATACAAAATGAGACAAATCAATTTCCTTTCCAACATACATGTGCACGTTAATTTTTTTGTGGGCTAAGACTCCATCTACTCAGGCTTAATGAATCAACAAGGAGAGAATCTGAGTTCCCACAGCTGTGTGATAAATCCTGCACACACCTTGTATTCATGAAAAACAAATGTTTCTTTCTCCACATTAGTGCCATGTGGCATTCTTCAACTCTTAAAGGAATTGTGAATTTTGAAAGAACCCCCGTGACAGGGTAACAACTTATAGTTTAATACATAAAAACAAATGTTAAGCTCTTTACACTTAACTATTTGGTCATTTAACCAAAAAGAAAAAGAAATAGCTACTAATTTAACTTTCACCATGATAGACTCATAAGAAATGAATTTTCCAAATAACTAAGGCAAATCCTTTTAGAGCAGAAATGACCTAATTAATATCTTATGTGTCAGTCCAGGTACTAGGCACGTTTATTATTATTATCTGATTACAACCTTCCATAACCCCACTAGGTAGATATTACCATGCTGATGTTATAGCTAAGGAATCTGGCTCATGAAGCTTAAGCAACCCACAACTATGCAACTTTTCAACACTAAGTCTTTGTAAGAAATATTCATTCTTTTAATGGTATCACTCAACAATGCATTTTACAGTTTAATTTCATTAAAAGAGAAGGTAAACATAATTTAACTTGTTTTTGGTGACTCAACCCATCCATTCAAAGGGCAGTTATGATGTTGTTTGTAATATGCTGATGGCATAAAGAGAAAAGGGCTATATTAGAGGTAACTTCTCTTGTGAAATAGCACCACACACCCCACTCCCACCAGCAAGCTTCTTTCATTTTGAAATTCTGATGGTTGATTTCATGGGTTTTCTCTTTCTACCTGCTCTATCAGATCATTAGCTGTCACTCTGCTTTGCTCCCAAAACATTGGTCACCAGCAGTAAAATTTAACTTGCCTGAAAATTTTATTTCTAGTCTCCCATGTCTGAGGAAACGGGATAAATAAATGCATTGAATTGTATATCAAAAACAAGGTTAGATAGACCTCAAGTAAGCAAGAGAACAGGGTTCTCCTTTGCCACAAATACACGAAGGTTTTGCATTGCTTTGTATAACCCCGGAGGTCCTTTTCTTTACTTCTTACCTTTTGCCAAATATGACCGCTGGATAAGTTAGGTTTTATAGCATACCTCTTTCACTTCACCTTCCATTCTCTTTCTCTCTCTCTCTCTGTTTTCCCTTTATATTTATTTATTTATTTTATTATTATTATTATTTTTTGCAGTACGCGGGCCTCTCACTGCTGTGGCCTCTCCCATTGCGGAGCACAGGCTCCAGACTTGCAGGCCCAGCAGCCATGGCTCACAGGCCCAGCTGCTCTGCGGCATGTGGGATCTTCCCGGACCGGGGCACAAACCCGTGTCCCCTGCATCGGCAGGCGGACTCTCAACAACTGTGCCACCAGGGAAGCCTTCCCTTTATATTTTGTACATGCATTTCAGTAAGCATCACAGCTTGCTTTGGCTTTGAGCCCCAGTGTAGTAGATTAATTGTCTTGTTCATTTTTGAATTTATCATATAACTAAAACAGTTAACATGAATTCTATTAAATTTCCAGTGCCTTTTTCCTCTGAACTTCAGTGAGAACATCTCTGAAGCCAAAGAAGGCAACTATGTCTCCCACAATAAAATAACAATACTTGCTGTCTACGTAAGCCAGCAATTTACTTGTAACATCTCATTTAATCCACATGATAAAATGGCAAGGTGGGCACTCTTCTCACCATTTTAGAGGTTATGAGGGTGGGCTCAAAGAGGTTAATCAAGCTGTCATTTTTTATAGCTTATGAGGGCTTTACTCCTATAAGAATTAGGATTAAAATGTAAGGCTGTCATACCCCAGACCTCTTGATTGTTCGCCTGTGCAAAACTAAACACACACACACATTTAGTACATAGACATGCATACATATGATAAAACATTATATATTCATATATTATGCATTTGTAATATGTCTATGTATAGGAATATATAAATTTGTATATGATTTTAGGTTGATAGATAAGTATATAGAGAAATAATGATTACAACCCTACATATAATCTGAAGACAGGCTAGAGGTCAAACTTCTCTTACAGTAGATTCAGTTTCCAGAATGGCAGAGAATACACTGACGGGCATGTGTCTTCAAAGGATAATGAATCTTTCTGAAGTAGAACTACTCTGAAAAGAGCAGGTCAGCCCAGCTCAGAAAACTGTTCTGAACTTCACCCCTGAAGAAAAGATGACTGATGATCAGGTGAGAGGAAATGAAGAAAGGAATGACATTGCAAGTTGGACTTTGACTTTATTAAAAGAAATTCTCTTTTAGAAGACAGTCTTCTTCCTCTCCCCCTTCCCTCACTATGTCTCGCCCCACCCTCACTATGTCTCCCCCCACCCTCACTATGTCTCCCCCTTCCCTCACTGTCTCCCCCCACCCTCACTATATCTCCCCCCTCCCTCACTATGTCTCCCCCCACCCACACTATGTCTCCCCCCACCTTCACTATGTCTCCCCCTTCCCTCACTATGTCTCCCCCCACCCTCACTATGTCTCCCCCCACACTCACTATGTCTCCCGCTTCCCTCACTATGTCTCCCGCTTCCCTCACTATGTCTCCCCACATCCTCACTATGTCCCCCCCCACCCTCACTATATCTCCCCCCTCCCTCACTATGTCTCCCCCCACCGTCACTATGTCTCCCCCCTCCCTCACTCTGTCTCCCCCCACCTTCACTATGTCTCCCCCAACCCTCACTATGTCTCCCCCCACCCTCGCTATGTATCCCCCTTCCCTCACTGTTTCCCCCCACCCTCACTATATCTCCCCCCTCCCTCACTATGTCTCCCCCCTCCTTCACTCTGTCTCCCCCCACCCTCACTATGTCTACCCCTTCCCTCACTATGTATCGCCCCTCCCTCGCTATGTCTCCCCCCACCCTCACTGTCTCCCCCCACCCTCACTACATCTCCCCCCACCCTCACTATATCTCCCCCTTCCCTCACTATGTCTCCCCCCACCCTCACTATGTCTCCCGCTTCCCTCACTCTGTCTCCCCCCACCTTCACTATGTCTCCCCCCACCCTCACTATGTATCCCCCCACACTCACTATGTCTCCCCTCACCCTCACTTTCTATATCAGTTGCTTGAAATCCAGAGCCAAATTTTGGGTCTATTTCAAGCAACTTGTCCAAGAAATTACACATGTAGTTTGAACAAAAATTTTAACCCTGCTTTAATTGCTCTTACTTATCTTTATTTTGCCTTTGTTCTAATTTCCTTACTTATTTTTCCCCTGTTCCCAGGATTGGCGTATAAAGAAATAAGTGAAGGAAATGTTTAACAACATATAAGTAAAGGCTTTCATTAACATATATGTTTCCTTCTTTTTTCTATGGCCCTGACTTTCCTTTTGTATTTTATTAACCAAGTTAAAGCATGCCATTTTACTGTATGTTTTTTAAATTCTTTTGGGAAAGAGACAAAGTATAAAGTATTTATCTAAGTTTATTAAATGTGGGTGCAATGCTCAACATTGAAAAGAATAGTAAAATTGAATGTATTCAAAAGGAAGATATTAAGAAAGGAGTCTAAACACACTTTAAAATAGCAGCTCTTCAATCTTCCAGGGACAAATTCTTGCTTTAATTTTGTATCAATCCCTTTCTCTCTACTTTGCTCTAGACCTTTAAGCTTAAGCAAAGACATTTTGCATGTCATTAAACTAATGGTAATTTCTTCTGTTATTCATTTAGCATTCCTAAAACAAATATTTGAATTTCTATCATAGGCAAGGAAGTATGTTGAGGTGTATAAGTAAGATTATAAGTCAAGAGAAACTTGAGAAGCTTATGTTTCAAATGAAATGACATTGTAGCATATGATTGTATAATTAATGTTCTTTAGTCTTGTTTCCTGAATAGTAACTTTCAAATATTCTGGATGTTTATTTTTATATTTACCTCTTCATTTCTAAATAATATACTTACACTGCCCTTTCTTGACTTAATCACTTTTGGAAATTACCTATAGATTCCCTATTAGTTTAGATAAGAAATTAGCTTATCCCCTCCATTCCTCCCAACAAAGTCAGATCATAATTTTTGGTTCAGACAGCATACGTTCTTTGCATTTATTATGGCTGTGTAAATATTTCTACTCCTGATTCAAGTAATAAACTACGATTATACTTCTTTTTGTTGTTGTTGATTATTCTGAGAAAACTACAAATGGTGGCCAAGATTTGAAAATTCCTGAGACTATTGACATGGACTTGGCATGATGAACCATCAAACAAGCAGGGCAAAGTATACATTCATGATTAAGAAAAGCACAAGTGGACATGAATTCCATGTCTCCATGGTAGAATGGTACCCAGAGTTAAGTGCTCCCTATCTGGTCACAGGGAGGAACTTCACAGGTCAGAGAAGTTTGGCAATGGCTTTCCACCTTTGCACCCAATCTTAGATTTCCAGGAGTTAACAATTACTTTCTTTCTTTTTTTTTTTTTTTCTGATTAGCTTCCTAGGTACCTATTTTCATATCTTTCACATGCTCCACTAATTGTGTAAATCATAAAAAAAATATTTTCCAACAATCAAGTATTTTAGATATTCTATCAATTATTGATACATTTCTTTTCTCCAGAATTTCTATTCTCCTGTTGTAAGTTGTACGGAAGTGCTTTAGGCTGCTTCAGTTTTCATCCCTACACTTCCATCTGCTACTCTCAAATGTCCCTATTTTGTGGGCCCCATATCTTCATTTGTTATTGTTTTCCTTCCTCATTTTGTTCAAATACCTACTCTTGATGCTTCCTATGAGAAGCGTTGAAGGTTAAATATTTTTACTTTTTCCGTGTCTGAATGTACCATTAGTCTATTTAGTCACACTTGTTTAATCATTTGTTAGATTGAGATTTCTAGGTTGAAAGTCACTTTCTTTTAGACTTTTAAAGGCATTAGCCATTGTCTTCTTGATGCCAAAGTTGCTTCTGCTTAAAGCTGTTATGATTTTGACATTGAGTGAAACATTTGTATGTAAATATCTCACTAACACTTAAATGTGAAAGAGGTGGACAAGCAAATTTTACAGTCAACCATTTGGAGAAGACAGTTAAAACAATGATAGTATGAAGTGATTAAAGTTCAGAAGTAGTTTAGTGGGATTTCATAGATATGATCAGGGGTATCTGATTAAGAAAGAAAAAAAGAACCAGATTATTGGGTGTCAAAAAGACAAAGAGAGGAAACTTTCAAAAAGAAAGGTGTGGTCAGCAGTGTTACTAGATGGGCATATTATGTATTGTCCCAGTAAAATATTAACAACAACACTGATGGTTAATAGGAATAGTACTGTGAATTGAGGATCAGTGTAAAGAAACTGAAATATCCCTGGACTGGGTCTCAGAAAAAACCTGAATTCTGGTTGCTAAATTTCTGGTTGCTCTTGAGCAAATCAACACTCTCTGATCTTCTGTTGCTTATCTATAACTCGAGAAGATTGGCTTTCATAACTTCAGATGTCGTTTTGACGTTCAATGTTGTATGGCTTGTACTTTATACATTCTGGTGTGTATCCACGTGCAGGAAGGATCACATTTGAGTCTTAAAGCAGTCCTATGAGTGAGGACAGTAAACAGAAATTGTCTTTCTTATATTCTTCTGTCTTTCCTTTCTTAATCAGTTTGTAGATGACAAAACAGAGAAAGTGAGTCAAAATGTTTTGAAACAGAGCCAGATTTAGAACACAGGTGTCTCACCCAGATTGGTCCTAGTTATTTCCACTATATGATATGAAGTATCTGAAAGATGACAAATTAATGTTTCTTTGAAGCAAATGCATCAATGTTTCTTCAGCAGTCTAAATCTTATCTAATGACTCTCAAAGTACTGTTCATGATTGCATGGGCCAAGGAAGAACTTCTTAATGGATCATAAACTGCTGTGAACTTTAAAGCCCCATCTTTTGATTTTATAGTCAAATGATGAACAAGATTGACAGAGTGCTTAATTGAAAGTCACAGTTTGTATCAGGCTGCTCACTTTTCAGGTGTTGTTTTCCTTTTCAATTATAAATTACTAGTTTAGCCTTATCATTGTCAATTTAGTTTGCTGTGGTTTTCGTTAACAGTAAGGAACACAGAACGCAATGATGCATATTCCTTGCATCCAGAGTATTTATGCCTATAATTTTCTAAGAACAAAATGTTAAGATGTGTATACACTGGTTCAAATGTGAGTCATACATAGGGTTATTGCAAAAGCAGATAGACATGAAAAGCATGTACCATTTGTGTTTTTTGTAGATAACAGTGACCAATCATTTTCATCACTGAGTTGCATTCCACCACATTCTTTGAATATTTTTTAGATGAGGCAGAACACAAATCAAAATGTTTTATTCTTTATAGCCCATAGAACTGATAGGAACCTCAATTGGCCTTAGCTTTTACTCATTACTCAGTGCCCAAATGCTTTGGGAACTATGTCATACAACATTGAGTTGTTACAGAACTTTAGATAAAAGACTATCTCGTATTTTTAGTTAGATTAAGCCAGTTGTACTGAAAATAATAAAAATATAATACATGAGCATTGGTTTTTAATATGAAACTCATTCAAATATGATTTCTTTGTTTAGGGCTTTGATCTACTAGTGTTAACGTAAGTATGTTACATTACATATAAGATAAGCATGTGATAGTAGCAGACAGTGGAGTGGAGTCAATTGCTCTGGGCAGCTCTCTTGATTGATATATTCCAATGTTCAGTACATCCAAATGTAAAACGTCAGCCACCAATCTCTACATATGCTCTAACTGTCAAATATTTCTCTGGCTCAAAGCAGATAGCTCCATTTGTTTATAGGCTCAACTAACCAATTTTAATTTATTGGATTCTTTCCAAATTTGACTTACGGGAAATGGCAAAAATCGAGCCCTTATACTAGGACAATATTCATAATTGAAAAAATGATAAAAGTAAAAAAATAAAAAGAAACAATTTCTCTGTCTGGGCCAAAGTAATCTAGGAATGTCTTTGTCCTACACTCAGATCCTTTAATTGTAATTAACAGCTTATTCTCCTCACTCCATCCCTACTTCCAAATAAATAAATAAATAAAGCATTGTGACCATCTAGTTTCAATATAATCCTACTTTGTAGGCTGACATATTATGTCATAAGAGTTTGAAAGAATGAGAACCTTTCATTTTTCTGTAACCAGACATTTGGTCTACTCTATTCCAGTAACCAGACTGTGGGCTAGATGTTTCTGCCATTACAAGCTGTCCCATCATGTTTAGGAGATTGAAGGGTCACATTGTCTTGAACAGTATGTATACCAAAGAGTGTTCATGGTCATTGATCATCATCATGACACTGATTTTTAGATCAGAGAGAAGTTCATCCAGTAGGTAAATTACAAATCTTGTATACATCACCTTACATATTGAGCGAATAAGGAACTCATTCATTTTCTCAGAAGTGATAGCTACAAGATATTACTGCATCTTTTGGGTCTGACTGAAATATAAAGGCCTTTGCATTTAATGTTTTTGGTTTTATTTTGTTTTAATTTATCAGGATCTTTGTTTGCAGTTCAAGAATCATGGTATATCATTCCTCTGTTTAGCTCAGAGAAAGGTGATGGGTACATTTACTTCTGAGCTCTTTGACTTCCTGAGAAAGTCCAACTCTTACACATAATAAAATTGGTCATTGTGTAAATAAACAAACTGTATAAATTTTAGAGTTATTCCTTCTGATCGTTTTCCTGGCTTCATTTGAACATAGCCCACATCTTAATTTAAAATAATTAGTAGGATCGTGTTAGATGTCTGTGATAACAGATTGTTATTAGTATCAGTGTTGCATTGCATGGAAGTTTCTACTAAGGATGTCTATTATAAATTGCCATTCAGTTTGCAGGCTAAAATAACTCACATGCTTTTATTGATTAAATGAGGTATATGTAGCATATTTCAACAGCAGTAAATCTTTATATTTTGTGAGAGTTTCAAAGTTTATAAAGCATTTTTATGTGAATTAACTCATCAGATTGATGCTGACATATCTCACATCTCTAGAAGATATGAAATTCCTTTTAACAGGGAAGTGAAAAATAGGGTGTGAAGTTGAATTTAGAAACTAAGGAAAAAAAGGTGGCAGGAGATTTCTAGAATAAATGCAGAGTCAGCTACAGATGAAGGGCAGACAAAGCAGAAAGGACCAAATCCAAGTAGAAACTTACATGGGAATGAGAATCCAAGGCGTGATCTGAGGACAAATCTGACAATATTCAAAGAAGAGGCAAAGCTGGCCCTCCCACTCATTAGCCACTTGAGCCTGGGAATTGCAGATTTAAAGTGTTGACGCCTCAGTTTCCTCATCTGCAAAATGTCAGTGATAACTGTTATGTTCATCTCACAGAATTGCTGTCAATGCACCTGGGGCCCGGGGCAAGGGGTAATTTAAAAAAAATTAGCCACAGCATCAAAGTCTCTCTTGTGGAGAAACTGAACTGGATATAGAGAAAAGTCCTTAGTAAACTGCTTTCATGGTAGCTGATCGAGTCCCCAGGGAATGATCTGGAATCAGATGGACAAACAAGAGAGAGCTAGGTGGCTTTGAAAATGACTGTAACAGGCATTGGGGATGAAGGTTAGAGATAAGAAAGAGGAGCAGAGGTTAAAGAGGAAAGAGAGGGCTTCTCTGGTGGCGCAGTAGTTGAGAATCTGCCTGCCAATGCAGGGGACATGGGTTTGTGCCCCGGTCCTGGAAGATCCCACGTGCCGCGGAGCGGCTGGGCCCGTGAGCCATGCGGCTGGGCCCGTGAGCCATGGCGGCTGAGCCTGTCCGGAGCCTATGCTCCGCAATGGGAGAGGCCACAACAATGAGAGGCCCGCGTATCGCAAAAAGAAAAAAAAAAAAGAAAAAAATAAATAAATAAAACTTGTATGTTTTCGTGATCATGGAAGCGTGATACCCACATTTCTGCTTACAGAGGTGTTGTATCGGGAACATAAAAGGGTCAGAAGGATAGTCAATATGGATTTATGCATGTAAACACTGGGATAATACATTAGAAAGGCAATTTTTTGCTAGACATTAGTTTAAGAGATAAAATCCCCTGTAAGAATTCTACAGTTATTATCAAAGATATTGTGTTACCTACTGGAAGTAGCAAGAGTTTTGAGATTAATTTTGACTTTCAGTGTGAGGTTAACCTCAGTAGTATCTTGGTTAGATGATATAAAGAATTTTTTTCACCACCTCTAGTGTATAATAAATAATAATGGTGAACATCAAAATCATAATTTTATAATTAAAGGTTGATTTCTCTATATCCAAAACAATTTTATTTTGTAGAAAAGTAGTATCCTAACCCTTCTGAAAAGTCAGGTCCCCAAAACTAACATGTGATACTTACAACATCTCTGTAATACAGGTATTATTTCCTATGCTTTATAAAGCAAAGAGATTCTCCAGGATTACAGATCTTGAGTAGCAGAACCAGAGCTAAAATTGTGGTCTTTTTATTCTTGGATATGAGGTACATCTTTAGAAATATTCTATAATGAATAGTAAGGGCATATTTATCTCTAGAAATTAAAGAGTCATAATAGTAATAATGAGTATAGGAATTAAACTATTTAACTGATAATAAAGGCAAGTATGCTGTAATTTTGTTTGTGCCTGTATGGAGATATAAAATAGAACCAATGTTTCAGAATAAGGGAGTAGCTTTCACAGTACTAGTTAACCAAAATGATGAAATCAGTTAGGTGGTAGCTATGATCCAGACAGTGATGTTTATTTGGTGATTGGTTCTGAGAATATGTGCTTATATGACCCCATGTCTTAATGACAGAAGGGTTCTCCTTGGTTTTCAATGGACTTTCTTCTTTAAAAAAACATTACATTTCCTCAGATTGGTTGAAGTTGCCTCATTAGAGTAAAAGAATTCCAGATTATTTAAGGGTCATTCAGTTATAACGATGTACCTTTATTTTATTAAAGCTATATCTAAAAGAATGTTGGATTGCTTTCAGTTACTCATTTTGTTGAAAAATGGACAACATTAAATTCAAACATTAATTCAAATTTTTATTGTCAGAACAACTAACTGATAAAAATCATGTATCATTTGAGGACAAATGAAAACAAAAATCTCTCAGAGAGCAGCATGAAATGCTATTCAAGTAGCTTTAATTTATATGATTTTATGACATAAAATTGCCTTTCACTTCAGCCATCATTTTGTTTGTCTAAGTTTATTTGGTTTTGTTTGTAGAGTTCATGAATTTGATCATTCGCCCAAATGTGAGTTAGGACATATCTGTTAAACTCATTGTCTCAGCTCAAAAATGCAATGATACCCCCATTTTTTTGTTTTTGTTTTTTTTGCATTCAAGACTGTTGTAGGAGTTAAAGTGCACTAAGAGGTGCATAGCAGTGTAAAACTAAGAAATAATAATTGTGCTGATCATAATGGTGCATGCAAAAATCATTTTAATGTTATATGCATGCAGCATTTGTAAGCAACACTCCAGATGTGCAAAAGCAGATAGCATGACTCTTTAACCTTGCAGTGATTAGCAAGTCAGAGAACAAAATCTTTTACAAGCTGCCAGCTCTGATCTTTAAATGGAGAGCCATTTACGTGGCCTCGACACAGGATGACTGTGGTTTTTGCTTTCTACTGGGAAGGATGAAAGTGTTGTGCTGAGTTTGTTGATTTAGTCAACAAAGAGACCTGTCTCTTAGAATTCAAAACACTCAAGTACAAGCAATCTCACACCCTTCCTTAAGTATCCAGAATGACTTCTTCATGGAGGAAAAAAGTACATAGTTTTTTTTTTTTTTAATTTTAAATAAAGTAATGATTAAGCTTTTGCACAGCAAAGGAAACTATAAAAAAGAGGAAAAGACATTCTCCCTTAGAATGGGAGAAAATATTTGCAAATGAATCAATGGGCAAAGAACTAATCTCCAAAATATATAAACATCTCATGCAGCTCAATATTAAAAAAACAAACAACCCAATCCAAAAATGGGCAGAAGACCTAAATAGACATTTCTCCAAAGAAGACATACAGATGGCCAAGAGGGACATGAAAAGATGCTCAGCATCACTAATTGTTAGAGAAATGCAAATCAAAACTACAATGAGGTATCACCTCACACAGTTCAGAATGGGCATCATCAGAAAATCTACAAACAACAAATTCTGGAGAGGGTGTGGAGAAAAGGAACCCCTCTTGCACTGTTGGTGGGAATGTAAATTGATACAGCCACTATGGAGAACAGTATGGAGGTTCCTTAAAAAACTAAAAATAGAATTACCATATGATCTAGCAATCCCACTACTGGGCATATATCCAGAGAAAACCATAATTCAAAGAGTCACGTACCACAATGTTCATTGTGGCTCTATTTACAATAACCAGGAGATGGAAGTGACCAAAGTGTCCATCGACAGATGAATGGATAAAGAAGATGTGGCACAAATATACAATGGAATATTACTCAGCCATAAAAAGAAATGAAATTGAGTTCTTTGTAATGAGGTGGATGGACCTAGCATCTGTCATACAGAGTGAAGTAAGTCAGAGAGAGAAAAACAAATATTGTATATTAACGCATATACATGGAATGTAGAAAAATGCTACAGATGAACCGGTTTGCAAGGCAGAAATGGAGACACAGATGTAGAGAACAAACATATGGACACCAAGGGGGGAAAGCAGAGTGTGGGGATGAATTGGGAGGTTGGAATTGACATATAAACGCTAATATGTATAAAATAGATAACTAATAAGAACCTGCTGTATAAAAAAAAAACTAAAGAAAATAAATTTCAAAATAAATAATGATTAAGTGGAAGAGGGAAGCACTATTCTACAAATAATATGTCAGAGGCTTAATTTTGATACTTTTTGTAAAAAGCTACTTTCACATTGTAATTGTTGTTTCCACATACTCTGTTAAGAGCTGGATTCTTGTGTGTTTAAATGAGGGGCTGATATAGACTAATTTCTGGGTAGGGGTTTGTGGCTTTGGTTAAATTCCCAGTGGGACATACTTTAGCTGATTACATGTATTTCTCTTTCATTTAAAGGAAACATGGAACCCTCTGCTTCCTGTTTGTTGTTCTGTAATACTTTGAACAGCTATAACACATTTACATAGAGATGGCTGCTTTCAATGCATGCAAGTTAATACCCGTAATCATAGGCATTCAGAGACTTTTTAGCCTAAGACAATTATTGAGGTTGATTTTCAATGAAAATCATGAAAAATATTTTACACACACTGCAGAATCTCTCAGAATTGAGCACAGAGTTAGTTCATAAGTTCCAAAGCCTAATCAAATAAAGAAATAAAGGGGAATATACATTTTAAATACTACCCCCAAATAATGATCATGATAATTGCAAAAATTACAGAACCTCAGTTTTCTGGACCCCTTGGGTATAAAGCGTAGAGGAGTCAAATTTCTGGCTAGGGTTTCCTACTTGGTGGGTTAAAAAAAATTACACATTTTGAGATTTTCTAAAATATATAATGTACTATTCTTCTCTCTCAAACTAAATGTGCTGTAAATAATTCAAAATTACACAATTTATATTTATTTACATTGTAGTCTGCTGTAATATGATGTTGCCCCCAGTGCCATTAAGACTTGCATGCTGTTCCATCCCTGTGCTCAGTCATTCAGGAACTATACATTAATTCAACACACTGCCCTTGGCACTGAAGATGTCATGGCAAACCAGGTAACATCATTTCAGCCCTCATGATCATACAGTCTAGTAGTGGATTGGATATCAATCATATGTATTTAGTAACCATATTTATTTGGTAATCACAGATACCATTAATACAAAAAAAAAAAAAGGTATGGTTTCCCTGCTTTTGAAGTAGCTTGTTATTTTTCTATTTCTTCCTTTCCTGTCTATAGTATTACTGTTGTTTTATTTTTTCCTCTGACTTATAAGATCAATTTTTCTATGCTTAGACATTGAAAATTAGACAAAAATGCTGGACAGGTTTTGGTATGCAATACCAGGAAAATACAAATCTGATCATATTACTTTCCCCCAAACACCACACAATGATTTTCATTATCCTCAGTATATATTCAAAATTCTTAATGGCGCTTACAAGGTTCTTTATGATGCGGGCCCAGCTTCTTTTTCCAGGTTCAGTTTTCAATACTTCTTACATTCTGTGCTTCCAATTTACTGACGTTCTTTTATCTACTAGTGTGTTTTGCTCTCTTGTCACTTAATGATCTTTGAACATGATCTTCCTTTCCTGAAATTCTCCCCTGTTCCACCTTCATGCCCTCTGCTAACCTGATAAGTTCCCTCTTCTCTTTTCTTTTTCCTTCTTCTATCCTTCATATATTTCATATCATGATTCTAATGTCATATTTTCATAAAGCCTTTTGACTCACCCCTTGCTGCTTCTTTTCAGTTAGTTGGTCTGTCTGTGTGTTCCCTTGAACCCTATTACTGAGACTCTGATGGTCTTTTAACTTTTCCAGTACTGTTTCCATTACTAGATTGAAAGTTATATGGAGAGAATACTTATCTTCTTCAAAGACCTATCCCCATCCCTTGCTTTGTGCTTCACACATAATGACACACTCATTAACCACTTGTAGAATGGAAATATCAGAAAATCTAAGATGATACTATCTTATTTATAATTATAATCCCCACTGTCAAGCAGAGAGTGGGTATTCAATTCATATTTGTTGAATACATGAATATGCAAGTTTGTTGGGGGTAAGGGTCTTTGGGAGTTCTCTCTGAATAATTTATAAGAACTCCGATGACTGTCTGTGGTGGTCAGGAACCTGAGTACTTTTCTTATTTATCACTCATTCCTGGCTCTGTTATATTATAGGTGAGGAAGAAAAAGGCTCTAGGAAGGATATAAATTTGTGCATATTTACTAATGACATATATTTGATGTGTGTCTTTGCAGACATTATCTCTTATAAACTTCAGAATAGCCCTGTGAGGAAGGAACTTGGTCGTACAGAGGAAGACATTAGGGTCCAGTTAGATTAAATGGCATAGCTGGGATTCTCATTCATGTCTTGTCTCCTTCTACTGTATCAAACTGCTGGTTACCTGTGTTCCTAAAGATAACACCACCTGTAGAGCACTGGCAACAGTGGGATTTATCCTCCATAAAGAAGGGTGGTGATCAGAGAACAGTCTTTAGAATAAAAATTCAATGATATCTTTTAGTGTAATGTAGTTGCCTTAGTCTGCTCGGGCTGCTATGACAAAATACCACAGACTGGGTGGCCTATAAACAAAAGACATTTCTCTCAGTTCTGGAGGCTAGGCGGTCCAAGGTCAAGGTGCTGGTAGATTTGGTGTCTGGGGAGGGGCTGCTTCCTAGTTCACAGGTGACTGTCTTTCCCTTATAACCTCACATGACAGAAGGGCCAAGTAGAGCTTTTTGGGGTCTCTTTTTATAAGGGCACTAATTTCACTCATGAGGGTTCTGTCTTTGTGACCTAATCATCTCCCAAAGGCCCCCATTTCCAAATATCATTACATTAGGGGTTAGGATTTAAGATGTGAATTTTGAGTGGATGCAAACACTCAGTATACAGCAGTGGGCATCTGAGAGGTCATGATGAAGATGGCTTCCTGAGGCAGGAGTATCACAGGTCAACAGTATTATCCCAAACTCTTCCAATAAAAAAAGGGCACTGGGTTTAGAGTTGGTAAACCTACCAACAGTCCCATCTATACATGCCATATTAACTTTAATAAGTTTTTTTTCTATAGTTTCTTAAACAATAGCATTTTGATATTTATATATTTTCCTGTTTACCACACAAATTGTCTATGAATCTGAATTGAGATTTTTTTAAAAAATCTAAAGTATTCTAAAAATTTTAAGTGGTATCATCTGTCTCAGAAGCACAACAAGACAAAATGGACTTTGGTTCTGCCATCCATATCCTGTATGTGTATCATAGGTCTCAGGGGAATAAAGCCAGAAACTCTTGATTGATATATACACGTGTATCATCATTACTTGAAAATGTATGCTCCACTAAAGGTGAATGAAAACTTGGTAGGCAAGAAGGAGCGTATACTCTTTTTTTTAAACTTTGGATTTTGAAAAAATATAGAAAATTACAAAGAAATGCATATGGAGCCTTGTGTATACTTCATTCAGCCACCCTGATGTTAATGACAGGGGTGACTAGACTGCAATATAAAAACCAGGAAACTGACCCTGGTACAATCCACAGAGTTTATTGATTTCACCAGTTATACATGTAATCACGTGTGTATGTGTAAACCTCTATGTTATCACATGTGTAGCTTTGTGTAACCACTCCACAATCAAGACACTTAACCATTACCACAAGGCTCCCTAGTGCTGCATCTTCATGGTCACATTCACCCCTGCACCCCCATCCCTAGCATAATAACATCATAGCATAATTCTATAATTGTTTTATAGCATGAATGTTATGTAAATGGAATCATGCAGTGTATACCCTTTCGAGATTAGCTTTTTTTGCTCAGCATAGTTTCATTGAGGTTTATCCACGTTGTTGCATGTACCATTTGTTCATTCCGTTTTATTGCCAAGTATTCTTCCATGGTTTGGTTGTACCGCAGTTTGTATAACCATTCACCCATGAAAGGACAGGAGCAGGTATTTATAGTTAGAGCAATTAGGAAATGATACATTTTGAAATTATCTCATGTGACCAGAATAATAAGACAAATCAACAGACCGAAATGCCATTGAAGAATCTTTTAAGCATCTCCACCATAGTTTTTTTCCCTCTGTATCCTTAAGAAAATATAAACCTTGAGCTCTATAAAGCACGATTCAATAAATTTATTTTTATAATTATGAACATATGTACACTTGATTTTATGAAGTGTACACTTTGAAATGTTTGATCCTGATCCATTAGCTTTTTGTTATTAATCATCCTGGTGTGTGTTTGTGTGTGTGTGTGTGTGTGTGTGTGTGTGTGTTTCCAAAGTGAACTCCTGGAGGGCAGGGGGTGAAGGAAACTCATCTCTATCCCCAGGAACTGACACATTTTCTGGCTTCTAGATCACACTTAATAACTTTTGTTGAATAAAATACAACTCCAAAAGTCGAGTGCTCTTGACAGAAGCTCTTCTTCACACCTCTATTAGATAGTTAGACAGGTGCTCTGATCCCAGGTTTCTACCCAGAGAAGTAGAAAACCTGCAAGTTAAGTGACTTAGTCAAGGCCCAGAGCTTCCTCCAGGGCAGGTTGTATTCCCCAATAAATTTTGCGTACTTTCCCCAAGATTTCCCCACTGTGCTTTAAAAAATGGTTTATAAACTGATAAACTAAGAAAATGAATGTTTTATTTTTGACAGAAATAATAAAAACATAGTTGGTTTATATTACTTCACTGCGGGGTATGGGTATTTTAAAGACACTATCAGCTTTCTTTTTAAACAATTGCATTTAAAGAAGTAACTAACTACGGTTGCTTGCCTCACAGAGTCCATTTTAGGGATAGAATTCTATTTCATTGGCATCTTGAAAATAACCAACTCCTTAGTCTAACAAGTACTCTTTTCTGGGCACTGTAGGAGTATTAAATGCCAATAAAACTGATATATCCAACTGGACTTTTTTTACATCTAAAGCCCATTATTCTTCTGAAGCAAAGAAAATTACCTTTCTAAGATAAAGGGCCTCATATGCTATATCCCAATGTTTTTGACCCAAACCATAGTGAAGGAAAGTTGTGCCATATTTGAGCATCTTAAAAATAACCAAGGCTACAATGAGGTATCACCTCACACCAGTCAGAATGGCCATCATCAAAAAATCTACAAACAATAAATGCTGGAGAGGGTGTGGAGAAAGGAGAACCCTCTTGCATTGTTGGTGGGAATGTAAATTGATACAGCCACTATGGAGAACAGGATGGAGGTTCCTTAAAACACTAAAAATAGAACTACCATACAACCCAGCAATCCCACTACTGGGCATATACCCTGAGAAAACCATAATTCAAAAAGAGTCATGTACCAAAATGTTCACTGCAGCTCTATTTACAATAGCCAGGACATGGAAACAACCTAAGTGTCCATCAACAGATGAATGGATAAAGAAGATGTGGCACATATATACAATGGAATATTACTCAGCCATAAAAAAAATGAAATTGAGTTATTTGTAGTGAGGTGGATGGACCTAGAGAGTCTGTTATACAGAGTGAAGTAAGGCAGAAAGAGAAAAACAAATACCATATGCTAAGACATATATATGGAATCTAAAAAAAAAAAAAAAAAAAAAAAAAGGTCCTAAAGAACCTAGAGGCAGGACAGGAATAAAGATGCAGGCGTAGAGAATGGACTTGAGGACACGGGGAGGGGGAAGGGTAAGCTGGGACGAAGTGAGAGAATGGCATGGACATATATACACTACTAAATGTAAAATAGATAGCTAGTGGGAAGCAACTGCATAGCACAGGGAGATCAGCTTGGTGCTTTGTAACCACCTAGAGGGGTGGGATAGGGAGGCTGGGAGGGAGACGCAAAAGGGAGGAGATATGAGGATGTATGTATATGTATAGCTGATTCACTTTGTTATAAAGCAGAAACTAACACACCATTGTAAAGCAATTATACTCCAATAAAGACGTTAAAAAAAACAAACAAACAGGAATTTCAGCATTCTTTTGTGGCTGCTGAATACAGAGGCTAAAATAAAAATGATCACTAACTAAATTCTCAGAAAGTCTTTCCTAGTAGGTTTTGTAAAAGCTTGGAACAGTTTGAGAATGCCAGGCCTGAGTAAGTGGAGAGCAAAAAGTTTCGTTACTTGCATGCAACATTCTTAGTTTTCTGTAAGAAATGAAATAACAGAAACTAGAGCATTATAGGTTTGCAATCTCCTGTTTCATCAGAGAGGAATATGTCCAAAACACAGATCTTTGGCATGCTAGAAATGCCAGCCAGGGCTGAAGGCTGGTGCACTGGAAGCCGTGCATTGCCAGGGTTTGCAGGTGAGTACATGGCGAAGAGAAGAGTGTCTGCAAAGAGTACTGTAGCAGAATAGGACTCTCTTATTGGTGACCTGTTTATTCCATGCCTGATTTTTCTGCTACCCAGTAACCCAAAAATAAGGACTTTAACACTTTTAAAGCTACTGGAATATTGATACTTAGACTTTCTTGCCATACTCAAGACCTTTCTATATCTAAGCTTGCAAAATATGGCAACAGGATTTTTCAAGCTTTCTTTTCCTCCCTTCTGCCATCCTTTCACGAAGGATTTTAGCCCTACCCAAGCTGAGCTGTTATTTTTTGATATTAACTCTTTCTAAAGTAACTGTTCAAAGATTTTAAGAGTAAATGAATCACTTGGGTTCACATATGCATATAGATAACACTTTTCTCCAAAATAAATAACACAAATATGATTAAAGGATAAAAGTGTTTGGTTTACATTTACTCAGGATGAGATCTGGTCCAAAATGCTTAAAACTAAGCCTGGCCACCAGCCATCTGACAAATTCACACAAGTTCTTCTCTTTTAATTCAAAATTTCCTTTTATTGGCAAGAACTTTGAAAACAACTCTTTGGAATGAATTTCTATGAATGACTTGGCAAGTTTTCGAATGGTGTCTATTGAACGGGGAAATTATACGAGTATAGCACATTGCACCTATTATGAGCTGACTTAAAAATACCACCAAGAACAGCACGTGATATAAAAAAGCATTTTACTGAGTAGAAATGCAACTTGAGAAGATATATTAATATTTACAATTAGTAAAACTGGAATCAAGCATGTGTTGGTATATTAAATGGAGTTAATTCATACAGGTCTAGGTCTATCAATACACCATCCTGGAACATATCACTTCAGATAAAAAGGAATCTTTTCTAAGGCCAAAACCCAATTAATGTCCCATAGCTAGATTTTAGATCTAATATCACCAAATAACTCTGAATAGTTATTCCAGATAGTGTCTATGAATAAGTGGGAATAGTTAACTCTGATTTCAATTAAGGATAGGTGATTGATGTTATTCTACAGGAAATGAATAATATATTAGGTTTCTGCCCCACAGCTATGCCACATGGTACTTTCTAATTTGTCCTAAATTAAAAACGTGATGAAGATGCATTTTATTAAAAGCTTAAAAACCTTTTACATAATACAACATTTATCTCTTGCAGATATGGAAGTTCAGGTCCAAAAGGAAAATGATTGCTTGTGGGCAATCTCACTGTGTCCTAGCTGATCCTACATTCTAAACATTCTTCAGATCACTGCCCTTCTTTCCATCCTCGCTTCCACTGCGTTAATTCAAGGTTTGAATAATGTCAGAAGGATTACACCAGTAGCTTTCCTTTTCAGGGCTGCCAAACCACTCTTTCTAAAATCAGATTCTGTCCCTCCCTGTATTACACCCTTCAGTAGCTTCTTCAACGTCTCCTCCAATATATAACACGTGGACTTTTTACCCTTTGGTTTTTGGACCATGCCTATGGTAAACCCAATAATGTTCCCTCAACAATGCCCACATTCTAATACCCAGAACCTGTGAGTGTGTTATCTTCCATGGCACAAGGGACTTTGCTACTGTGATTAAGAAACTTGAGATAACATTATCCTGAATTATCCAGGTGAGTCCAATGTCATCTAAAGGATCCTTAGAGAGGCAATAAGGGCAAAATGAGTAAAAGGACATGTGACAATGGGACCAGAGTTTAGAGTGATGTACATTGAAGATGAAGCAAAGAGCCAGAAGCCAAGGAATGCAGGATGCTTCTAGAAGCTGGAAGAGGCAAGGAAATGATTTCTCTCCTGAAGCCTCCAGAAGGAATTAAAGTCCTGCTAACACCTCAGTTTTAGACTTCTGACTTCCAGAACTGTAAAGAGTAAATTCATGTTGTTTTAAGCCACTAATTGGTGGGAGATTTGTTATAGCAGCAATAGGAAATTAATAGCATACCTAAGGGTGTACCTGATAAATAATTGATACATAAATTAATGAAAAAGTAAATCAATATTCATAAAGTCTTGTTTCTTTATGTTTTTCACGTCCATGTTGGTATAATATATTGGAAGGTAATCCTATGACTAGGATTACAATGACACAGATGCCTCCATCCTTAGAATAATATGTGATTCCACACTGCGATGTGAACTTAATATGGTAATGCTAGATTATTTATTCACTGCAGAGGTGCGCAAGGTACAGAAATGCAGCCTTGTGCAGAAGCATGCACCTTCTGGAGTCAGCCTGCCTGGATTCAAATCCCGCCACACACCATTGTAAAGCAATTATACTCCAATAAAGATGTTAAATAAATAAATAAATAAATAAAATAACGTTTGAAAAAAAAAGAACATGGAGGTATGCCTGGCCTATAGTAAGTTCTCAATATATTTTAAACATTTTATTATTATTATTATTATTATTATTATTATTATTATTATATGTTAGAGTTTGTTCTACAGGGCTCTAATCACAGATATAAATATTGAAACATCTTGGTTATTAAAAGTGTTAGGAGCTCAGTTGGACTTATTCAGTGAATGTCCGCACTGGATGTGCTTTCATCTAATGTCCTGGCAGTTGCTTGTGTATAGGTTGTGTTCTGATACGATGCTTTCAAAAATAAAAGATAAAATTTTGGCTTTTCCAATTTACCAGTTTCATGCAGTAAAACATGAAATATTCTCCCAGTAATTTATTTATAGTTTTTGTGGTATGAGTTATTCAAAGGAGAAAAACTTGGTAAATCACAAAGCTAGCATTCATAACTAGTCTTACTGTCTCTGACCAAACATACTGACTCAGTGCAAGATTTTTAAATAAGAAATTGTTTCAAAGGAAAATGAAACGCTTGGTAGTCAAAAGATTTCTAACAAGGAATCTCTACAGAGAGCTTTTCTTTTTATGAATACAGTGAGACAATATTTTTATTATTGTTTTGACCTAATGTTTACCAGTTTGGGGCTTGGCAGTTTTTCTGACTATTGTTCTGTTTCTGATTGAAAACCTGGAATTCATCTGCTTTACATGAATTGCTCTATTCCAATATAACAGTCTCTGAAATGTTTGATTTTACTAGCTTAAGTCATTCACAGTGCTGCTTGTGGTGCTGGTATGGCAACATAAAATGAACACATGATTAACTTTTACTAAGTTACAGACATTGACAGTGAAATGGAAACCATTATATATATTACTCAGGTTCACTTGGTTAAAGAAGATCCTGTAAAAACAGCTTGAGGTTGTCTGTTGTATTTTGTTTTTCTTTCATAGAATAAAAGCTTAAGAAATACATCAGAAGCCCTAATAGATATGGATATATTGTTGTGTGCATATTGGTGTTCTTATGATTATTCTCTTGACCACATTGTCAAAAAAGAAATAGCTGTACCTAAAGTTTCCATATTTTTTAGGATAGAAGCAGAATCATTTTTTTTAACTTCATGCACAGAGACTTAAATAGTCTGATATTTAATATAATACCATGTTTTCAAGGGTTATTATATCTATATACATATATTGATTAGTAGTTTATTTTGACCTAACATTTTTATAATCACATTAATTTATTTCTCATCCATTTATTCATTAGATCAGTCATTCATTGTTCACTGAACATTTTGGGGACACTATTTTTTCCCGCTTCACACTAGATGTTAGACATCTACTGACAGTGATACAGAACCCTGAAGTCAAAGATTTGGATATAAAACATAGTTCCTTTTTCACTTCATCACCAAAAGCATCGTAATTGCTAAGTAAATTTTACTTTTGCTGTGCTGAATCATTGTGGGTCCAAGAGAAGCCATTTGGAAGAAAGTTGGATTAGAGTAATTTCAGGTTTTCTAATCTGCTGGGGACAAAACTATGGAAGACAATTAGCTCCATGAGTCCTGTATATTGTGGAGATATATTTGCCAAAGAAAATAAGCCAAGATGCTTGAAGAAGCAAATATTGTTCCAGTTATCACATTTATCAGCTTGAGATATATTTTGTTCATATTCTTCTCAGCATGAAAATATTCAATGTCCTCTTACTTCTTAAAAGATAAAATCAATTAAGTTCAATAAACACTTATTAACATCTACTATGTGCAAGGCATTGTGCTAAGAGTTATTTGCCATGGTTACTAAATCACAGAGGAACTTGTAATCTATATGAAGGATTTTGAGGAGGAGTGGCATAAGAACAGTAAAGAAAAGGTTAAAAGACAATCTTAAGTAAAATGCTTTGTATTTTTGACTCATTTTTGGCTGGGAAAATGTGAAAAAGCATCTTAGTGACATGGGCCTTCCTGCATAATTAACATCTTGATGATGGAGATAGGAAAGTGTAGTAAATGGTATCATAGTAAAAATATTCACTGCTTCTCCCTGCTGGGCCAGTCCTTGGGAAATAATTATACTTCCCAACCTATAGATGTCAGATGCCATCAAATAACTTGCTCTGGTTAATAAAATGTACACCATTTCCAAGAAGAGGCTTTAAGAGTCATCACATGGTCTCACTATTTCTCTATCTCCTCTGCCAAGAGACTGTTGTGTTCTAGATTGGAGTTGGTCCATTAGCCTTGTTCTGAGAATGACATGGACATGAAGCAAAACCACAGGCAAAACACGATGATCATGAATGTGAGTGGGACATAAACTGTTGTTGTTTTAAAACACTAAGATTTGGAGTATGTGTTACTAGAACAAAAATGCTGTTTAAGCCAACTGATGTAGGGACAAATATCCTGGAAGATGGCACCAAACACACACAAGACACAGAAACAAAAAAAAATTAAGCAGCAGAAGACAGACTATTGAGTGCCAATTATTGTGAGCTTAAAATTCAAATATGATGGAGAGATTGGAAATGTCCAATAGATAATGGGAAATATAGGTTTGGAAGTGAGAAGAGATCCTACATCTAAAGATAGTGATCTGAAAGTTGAGATGTTAATTGAACATGAGGCATCTAAGGGAGACCGAGACTTGCAGTTGAACATTTGGTGGGTTGGGGTGGGATGGGGAAGAAATGCATCTGAAAAGTTGTCAGACAAGCAAAAAGAAAAAAATCCTGGACAATGGAGAACAGCACTTATTTTTTAGCCTGTCACTGGGGAAACCAGGTGGTAGAGCCCAAAGAATACTGCTTGCTACCATTTGGGTTCTGACACTCACAATCTTTGTGATTTGAACAAGATACTTAACTTCTCCCTCAGTGTCATCATCTGTAAAATAGAGAAAATAAATTGCATCTTGGTAGGGATTTTGGGGAAGAATTAAATGTCATGACTTACTGAAACCTCTCTCACCGTACTTGGCACATAGAAAGAATCCAGTGTTGGTTCCTATCTGTAGCATTATTATCCAGAACTTTGCTATGTCAACTCACTATAACAACAGTTATCCAGTGACTATATACATATACTTCTGAATCTTGTTGAAATCCTTTCATAAGATCCAGTTCAAATCCCATCTGGACTATAAAATATTTCCTGACTGTCCTAGCCTTCTCCAAATTGCTGTATCTTAAATTGTATATTTCAGTCATATGGCTCACAATTTATCTTTAATGTCCTGGTTCCTTTCCCATCTACAAGTCATTTGAGTACAGATATTGTCTTGTATATTTTTATTTCCAGTACTTTTCATTGTGTCCCACTTATAGTGGGAATTTAAAATATTTGTATTGATATTTTTAATGCACTAAAAATTCTCTCTGGTCTGACCTAAACAGAATCTGTAGTTAGAGAATTTAAAAAGACTGTTAGAGGTGAAACATATATAAAATGTAGCATGTACACCTTACAGTTTATATCAACTTTAAACAACACAATCAGGAAGATAGTCCTCAGCAAATAAACCACAGCATGGGCACTGTCAATTTCCTCCAAGTGGTACCTGTGAGTGTCAGCTGAGTTTGAAGAGCTAAGACTGAAGTGTATAAAATGTATAATAACACCCTCCATGTCATGGGCTAAAAGTTTCATCATGACGGTGGACTCCTCGATTTTTCCTAATCCCTGCCCCATATCCAATCAATATACATTTCTCTATTTTCTACTTCAGCATCCATTATCCTACTATAGACACTTGTTACTTGACTCTAAGACCAACACCATTTCAGAGTGGCTGGACTCCCCACTTCCAGTATCTCCTTTTTATAGTTCATTCTTGACACTAAGACTTTTTAAATCTTTAAGTACTAGAATTGGCACATCTTCCAGCTCTTCAGCTTCTTCCCTGCTTTGAGAACCGGCCTGATACACTGACATGTTCGTACCATGTATCTTTGGACTCTGAGCCAAAGATGGTTAGTTGCTCAAGTGTGGACTTTTGACTCAAACTGGGGCCATCAAGTAACCTCCCCAATATACTTAAAATTGGACAAAGCCATCACAATCCAGAGCCACTTGTGGATGTCATTTTTAATGACAGCCTCCTGGATGAGAAGCTGCACCAATGAAGGCCTTCAGTTGAGACAACCAAACCTGTCTCATTCCTGACCTTTACTAGGCTTAGTTCTTCAAATCTTCATTTTTTTTTCTCTTAAGGTAGCTAGAGCCAATTTCTGCTACTGCAACCCCCAAAATACTAAGCATTTGTTTATCTGAATAATATAAACATAGTTTTAATGATGGTGTTCTCATCAAAGGTCTTAAATAAATTTATTGTTTATTTAAGACAATAAATTTATTGTCTATCTTTAAAATTCCAAATTCTTAGACCAAATATCGAGACCATCCATCCTCTTCATTAAAGCATTTTTGTGACCTTATTCCCTCATCCACCTTCATACATTTCCATTAATCATTATCATGTGTAAGTCTAATATGTCCACTCTCATCACTATTATTCAACATAGTTTTGGAAGTTATAGCCACAGCAATCAGAGAAGAAAAAGAAATAAAAGGAACCCAAATCAGAAATGAAGAAGTAAAACTGCCACTGCTTGTAGATGACATGATACTATACATAGAGAATCCTAAAGATGCTACCAGAAAACTACTAGAGCTAATCAATGATTTGGTAAAGAAGTAGGATACAAAAATAAGGCACAGAAATATCTTGCATTCTTATATACTAATGATGAAAAATCTGAAAGAGAAATTAAGGAAACACTCGCATTTACCACTGAAACAAAAAGAAGAAAATACCTAGGAATAAACCTAGCTAAGGAGACAAAAGACCTGTATGCAGAAAACTATAAGATACTGACGAAAGAAATTAAAGATGATACAAACAGATGGAGAGATATACCATGTTCTTGGATTGGAAGAATCAACATTGTGAAAATGACGCTACTACCCAAAGCAATCTACAGATTCAGTGCAATCCCTATCAAACTACCACTGGCATTTTTCACAGAACTAGAACAAAAAATTTCACAATTTGTATGGAAACATAAAAGAACCCGAATAGCTAAAGCAATCTTGAGAAAGAAAAATGGAGCTGGAGGAATCAGGCTTCCTGACTTCAGACAATACTACAAAACTGCAGTAATCAAGACACTATGGTACTGGCACAAAAACATAAAGATAGATCAATGGAACAGGATAGAAAGCCCAGAGATAAACCCACACACATATGGTCACCTTATCTTTGTTAAAGGAGGCAAGAATATATAATAGAGAAAAGACAGCCTCTTCAATAAATGGTGCAGGGAAAACTGGACAGGTACATGTAAAAGAATGAAATTAGAACACTTCCTAACACCATACACAAAAATAAGCTCAAGATGGATTACAGACCTAAATGTAAGGCCAGACACTATAAAACTCTTAAAGAAAAACATAGGCAGAACATTCTATGACATAAATCAAAGCAAGATCCTTTTTGAACCACCTCCCAGAGAAATGGAAATAAAAACAAAAATAAACAAATGGGACCTAATGAAACTTCAAAGATTTTGCATAGCAAAAGAAACCATAAACAAGATGAAAAGACAACACTCAGAATGGGAGAAAATATTTGCAAACGAAGCAACTGACAAAGGATTAATCTCCAAAATATACAAGCAGCTCCTGCAGCTCAATATCAAAAAACAAACAACCAATAATGGGCAGAAGACCTAAATAGACATTTCTCCAAAGAAGATATACAGATTGCCAACAAACACATGAAAGGATGCTCAACATCACTAATCATTAGAGAAACGCAAATCAAAACTACAATGGGGTATCATCTCACACCAGTCAGAATGGTCATCATCAAAAAAATCTACAAACCATAAATGTTGGAGAGGGTGTGGAGAAAGGGGTCTTGCACTGTTGGTGGGAATGTAAATTGATACAGCCACTATGGAGAACAGGATGGAGGTTCCTTAAAAAAATAAAAATAGAACTACCATATGATGCAGAAATCCCACTACTGGACATATACCTTGAGAAAACCATAATTCAAAAAGAGTCATGTACAACAATGTTCATTGCAGCTCTATTTACTATAGCCAGGACATGGAAGCAACCTAAGTGTCCATCGACAGATGAATGGATAAAGAAGATGAGGCACATATATACAATGGAATACTACTCAGCCATAAAAAGAAATGAAATTGAGTTATTTGTAGTGAGGTGGATGGACCTAGAGTCTGTCATACAGAGTGAAGTAAGTCAGAAAGAGAAAAACAAATACCGTATGCTAACACATATATATGGAATCTAAAAAAAGGAAAAAAAAATGGTTCTGAAGAACCTAGGGGCAGGACAGGAATAAAGATGCAGACATACAGAATGGACTTGAGGACACGGGGAGGGGGAAGGGTAAGCTGGGACAAAGTGAGAGAGTGACATGGCCATATATATACTATCAAATGCAAAATAGATAGCTAGTGGGAAGCAGCTGCATAGCACAGGGAGATCAACTCTGTGCTTTGTGACCACCTAGAAGGGTGGGATAGGGAGGGTGGGAGGGAGACGCAAGAGGGAGGGAATATGGGGATATAAGTATACATATAGCTGATTCACTTTGTTATACAGCAGAAACTAACACAACAATGTACAGCAATTATAAAGATGTTAAAAAAAAAGTGATCTAGAAAGCATAGGCTATTATTTTGTATGAAATATTTAATATGTATATTGCTTAATATTATCTAAGAAGGTATTAGTTTCTGTTTTATTGCTTATGACCCAAAGGTTTCATCTCATCAAGAGCATAAAAATTTTATTTTCTGTCTTATTGGAATGTTAAATTGTGGGGAAGGAGGGACACAGACCTTAATTGGGTCAGTGTTGGTCAAACATTTTTCTTTTCAGATAACTGACAATATAACTCATCTGGGCACTTTGGAGATACAGAGAGCAGAGGAATAAAATGGATTCAGACCACAACGGGTTTAAATCTTGATTATTTTCTTTGATCTCTATCACATAGTCCTGTTTCTCTGATCCTCAGTTTATCTATCTATAAAAAGAGACTATTAAAATGAGTTCTGGGTGTTATTCTGATGGTTAAAAAATACACATAATATACATGTATATTTGTTTAAGTGAAAGTTTCCTGGGCCCCATTCCTGACCCCACTTATATACACAAACATATAGATACACACACAGACACACGTACACACTTATACACACACACACAACTTCAGCTGCCACCTGAAAGGGATGCTGCATGCTGGATTCCTCTAGCCCTTCCCCTTATTTCTCTTTGGAAACACCAATTTGAAAGTAATTCACTGGTGAAGCAGGTAGGAATAAATGTGCAAGGAACCATTTTGCTGTTTCCCCCTGGCTTCCCTCTTTTACCTTCATGTTTCTGAACAGGCCTCTGGTTTCCCAGAGCTTTGGAGTCCTTAGTTGGTAGAGTAGTGGTTATTTTCCAAAAGTTGAAATATTTAAATATGAAAGTTAACCCGGAGAGGCACATGATGGATTTCTCGGCAAAGCAAGTCTGTAATGCTGCCTTTCTTTGGGAGATGTAATTGGCATTCTCTTCAGATTTATCTGGTACCATTTTACGAATTAAAACCCATGATGGGCAGTTGGGATGCAGATTGAGATCTGGCCTTGCATTACTTTTCACAGGTCTCTGGTGCTAAGGTGTTTCCCTGCAGATGCCAGTGAGAGGTAGAGAGTTGTGGATGTCACCTTCACGGTGAAGAACGGGACCTGGTTTTGTTCTTAACAGGAGTCCTGTTATAATAGCTTCATACCTCAGTCGGAACAGCGAGACCACACACAATTATGGAACGTTTCAGCAAAGCAGATGTGCCTTTTCAGTATAGAAAACTCAGTTCTTTGAAAGCTCAGGAGCAGAAATGACTTTCTCATAGACTTGGAAAATCAAGGCAGTCCATCAGCATTTTTGCCCTGAAAACTTTAAGCCAGTTGTTAGTCTGCAGTGGGAGAAATATTTAGAACTCATGATAGTGCCATTACTCACAGAGAAGAAAATGGTTTGGAAAATGGGCAGGATGACAGGGGAGGGCCTGCTCTGTCGGAATATACTTCCAGAGAAATAGCGGATGAAGTACCCGTTTATGAGGGCGACCGTAGCCTGTGATCCTAGAGCATGGGATTTGGGGAGAGAGCCATTTCTGCAAATATAATAAAGCATAAGAAGAGCGCTATTTCTGTAAAAACTGTGTCAAAGTCTAATGCAGTTTCTGGAATGTGGGATTTAGGCTGGAGTCTGACACTAAAACTTTGCTATGGGATCTTAAAGCTAGACTATATATACCCCTCTCTTTTCTGTGCATGACAAAGTGACTTAATGTTTTCCCAGCATTTAACTATCAGCATTCAATACCTGTGCTTCCCTCTGTCTCCATAGAAGCACATCGACTGACAGATTTCTCTCCTAAAGTTCATGAGCTGCAGACTCGCACGTCCTCCTTGCTGAGCTTTTGTTTCCAACAAGAACAGAGTTTCCAACTTTATCTATGTTTAGACACACAGTGATCTCCCATGCATTTTGCTTAGGTATGTTTCAAGCATTGAATGGATAATTATTATAGAATTGCAGTTATCTGCTTAGAAATTAATGGTTTTCTTACAAGGAAGGGTGAATGTTTTCAAACTACTTGTGTTCCTTCATTATCATTGTTTAGTAGAAATCCTTCTAAAGCACTTAGCTGCTAGTTCAGAATAAATTCAGAATATGTTGGCCTCCAAAAATTGACAAAAAATGTTATTACTAAAGCATGAATATTTGAGAGAGGAGAGTAAATGTCTAGGAATGACTCTCTATGGTCATCTTTAATAACCCGCCTCTCTAACCTGATGCTTAAGAAATGTATCAACTACTGTGATGGTCAAACTTGGGAAAGAATCAATGAATCAATAGCCACAAGAAATAGAACCGTTTGAACACAGATGTACTCATTCACTGATACATTCATTCATTCAAAAATAAAGAAATGCATCAGTGCCTACTGTATACTGGGCAATGTTCTAGGCACCAGGGAAACAATTAATAAAATAGTCAAATTTCACACCCTGGTGGATTTTACATCCTAACAGATCTGTTCAAGGACCATCTGTACCTATGTTCCTTGGTGTTCCCATATTTCAGTTTTTCCAACAGAAAATTTAAGCTAGCGGCAGATCTTATTTTATTTTTGTTGAAATGACAGATTCCAGGAAATGTTGAACTAGAAGGAATGTAATAGACTATTCATTTGAAGCATTTTAGTCATTTTACAGGTGAGTATAACAAGGCTCCAGAAAGAGACAGGACTCATCCAAGGTACCCTAGCTCCTCAGTAGCAGATGTTTTGGTAGCAGCCAATGTTCTATAATCAATTAGTTTCCTTGGGCTGCTGTAACAAAATACCACAAACTGGGTGGTTGAATGCAGCAGAAATTTATTCTTTCATAGTTTTGGCAGCTCGAACTGTGAGATCAAGGAGTTGACAGTGTTGGTTCCTTCTAGACATTATAAGGGAGAATCTTTTGCATGTCTCTCTCCTAGCTTCCGATGGCTGTGACAATCCCTGGCATTCCTTGGCTTGCAGTTTCATCACTCCACCCCTGCCTCTGCATCCTGTGGCATTATCATTTGTGTCTCTGTGTTCCTGTGTCTTCACATGATGTTCTGAGAAGGACACATGTCATTGGATTTAGAACCCACTCTAATCCAGCACAACTTCATCTTAACTCGATTACATCTGCAAAGACTATTTCCAGTAGTCACATTCACAGGTACTAGGGTTAGAATTTCAACATATCTTTTTACAGACACAATTCAACCCACACTATACACCAAGTCTTGTGCTCTTTATACAACCTCAAGCTGCTTCCATCCTTGGAGAAGTGTCTGCTATTATTGTTACACATTTTTGCTGTTGATATTAGAAAGACCTCTGAAGAGTTGAAGAGTTGAAGGAACGTGGATTTTAAAAATTAATTATTATTTCACTTTTTAGAAACATACTAAAGCTGATTCTGATTGTGGGCAGTGTACGTACAATGTCTGGAAAGTAGACAAGTAAAATAACAACATATTTCTACTGTACTGTTTTCCTTAATTGCATACATAACCCCAATTCCGCCTAGTTTCCTAAACAACTAAAATCTGCCAAATAAAAAAGAAAGAAAAAATATCCAGAATGCTAATTAAGATTAGTGGTATTCACTTCTGTACCCTAAGGAAAATGAGCCTTGGTTGCCACTTCCTCAGTACTTCCTCACCTCTATAAATTCAAGGCCACTAACTTCCTGTCCTGGAAAGATAGAACTCACTCTTGAGATCCTAGCTCATTTGTAAGGTATTTCCAGAACGAAGTAAAAGCTGTTCCAAATGTTGCAAATCATATGTGATGTGTGTCATGAGACCCTCAAACGATTTCATTTACAAGCACATAAAACACACTGTAATTTGAACTACAGTCCTGCAAAGGAGGGATCAGGGCGCCATTCGCTCTGCTATGGAATGTCGCCCTGGCACGGCCTTACGGAGGTTTTCCTGGTTGCGTTTTGCTAAGGTTTTTTACTTTTTTTCTCTTTTCAGTTGAAAATGAAGCCATTTACAATGTTTAATCAGGATGATACAACTGACTATAATATTTCTCCTCTGATTGCCGTGGAAAATAAGCTTTAAACATTTCTATCATAATTCGATTTCTCATAATTATGCAAAAGAACAAAAGAAGTTTACACTGATTGAGGAAAGGCATAAAGGAACTATTAATATACTATGGATTAAGACTCTGATTGTCCTAGAGGGAATAAAACAAGAAAGGTAGATTTTAATAAAACAAGACAGATGTATTACAATAAGGCCATTTTATTCAATGGCTGAATCAATTTCCCGGAGATGTTAAAATACCACTCCAGACATCTTTTATGTGTCACTTTATATTCTCTTAGCCTCACTAGTCTTTGTTCTAGCTGCTGCTGAGATGACCAGATCTCTGAGTAACTTGATAGTATCTCTGGTTAAATACCTCTCCTCTCCCAGCTGGACCAACTTCTCCTGGTATGCTTGGAACTTTCCTACTTTTAGCACTGAAAGTCTCTCATTCTGGGAAAGCCCTCTGTTTCAAGCACATCACATAGGTTAGTCACATAACTGGACCCTAAGGCTTGAGGCACCATGGCACGCAGTTTGCTGCCCATACTTGTGGAACCTGAAAATGTGGGGACTTAAGGTTCTATGGGGCGCATTTTTGCCTGAAGGAAGTGGGGAGCTGACAGATCAATTTTTCCTCCTTTTCTTTCTGGGGCTGATTGTCCTGACTTACAGTTTACTGACTTCTCAGGAGATGGTCCCATAGGGTTTTAAACAATTAGTTACAGGTAGGGGCAGCACCTAATGTTGGTTTTCCCTCCTTCCCTACTTTACTATCCTGTCCTTCACTCCCATTCCCTGGGTTTTCACTCCAGAATAAGGTAGCAGCCCAGAAGCCGTTTGTTTCTGGCTTCTTTGTTAGTGAATACAGGCTACACAGGCTACTTTCCTCTGTGAAAGTAGGCACACAGGAATGAATCTAGCCAATAAACCTTCAGGATCAGCTGAATTACTCATGGCAATAGCCACTTCACTGCTGGTATGCATAGGGTATCTGTTTCCCCAACACGCAACGCAACTACTCAGGTATTCATCCATGGTTAGTTGGGACAAGGTGCAGGGGGAAGGGGAGGCACAGGGATGTGCAGCAGCAATGGTGCTTGGAATATACTTGGACAGTAATCATTGTAGGGATCGTGGAGTGAGCTGGGCTCGATTAACTGCTCTGGGAGTTTTAGTAATAACGATAGGCTCAGAGCAGTCAGCTGCCAACTCATGTTATGCTGGGAAAGCCAGTATTCCTTTATGGCAGCTTCGAAGGACATTTTTATTTTCTGCAATTGCTGCCCCTACTCTGCTAAAAATCAAGATCAGGATGTAATTATAAGAGTGGTAAAGTTGCAGAAGAGACAGAATGCCCATACTTGGTGGGTCTTGTATGCCAAAGTCAGGAATCATTCAGGGATATATGAATGGTTGAAACTGGAATTCTTAAAACGTGGATTTTCCTGAATCCTCTGGGCTGGCATAACCAGTTCCTTTCCCTTGACAGAGGAGAGGAGCCTTCCCTTGCTTTGAGACTTCCCTTGAAGCAGGTGACTTGCAGGATTAAGCTTGTCTTCCTCAAGATATGCCCTTGCCATCTCATCCCTCTTGGACATCAGTCTGACAACCAGCCTGAGGTCTTAGCACAGCACAGGCAGGGAAATATATTTCCTGCTCTTGAAAGAAATTACTTACATGCTAAAGAAATCGTAGATTCTAGCTAATATGTGCCAGCTAAAATCAACAGGTATAGGAGTGGACCTTGAGGGCACTGGAGGAAGAAGGATAGAAAATAAGGTTGCTTTCTAAGGAACTCGGTCCTAGATAATACAATATGTTTATAATGTGGTCAGTGGAAAAGTTTAAATGAATACCGAAATTATACAAATTTTCTTTATGGTGGTAAGAGTAGGGAAAATGGGATGGAAAAAAGAGGAAGGTGAAACAGAGAGAGAGAGAGATGCTGGATGGATTGAAAGAAAAGAAAAAAATCAACTTGTAAAATTTATGTATTAGTTAGTAGGCTGCAATGAAAACAACATGGCTTAAAGAACATTCAATCTCTTCCCAACACGTATCAAAAAAGCAACCATAGGCAAAGATTCTTTTGTTCATTCATTCAATCACTCATTCATTCATTCTTACATTCAATTACCATTTTTACTGCCCTCCTGCTCTAAGGTCAGGCATTTTGCTACCTCTTCTGAAACTACAAAGGGGCAAATGTCACAGACCCCTGCTCTTAATGAACTCCAACTTCAATGGGAGAAAGATATACAGAAGAAGATATATATTTTTAATTATGCATAAAGGACAATGATAGAAAGGTGCAGAAGGAAGACTGGCAGAGAATGCAGGGGCTCTAGAACTCTTACCAATGGGGCTTCCCTGGTGGCACAGTGGTTGAGAGTCCGCCTGCCAATGCAGGGGACATGGGTTCGTGCCCCGGTCCAGGAAGATCCCACATGCCGCAGAGCGTCTGGGCCCGTGAGCCATGGCCGCTGAGCCTGCGCGTCCGGAGCCTGTGCTCCGCAACGGGAGAGGCCACAACAGTGAGAGGCCAGTGTACCGCAAAAAAAAAAAAAAAAAAAAAAAAAAAAAAAAAAAGAATAGAACTCTTACCAAGCCAGCAGAATAGAGTTCTCTGGGGGTGGGGGTGGGGGTGGGGGGGCACGTGGTGCAACAGACCCTGTTCTACATCCATATCCTCTGAGCCCACCTTAGTTCACTTGCTACCGTGGACAGTTCCAGCATGTTGGCAGGTTCTCAATGCCAGGCTGGCCGTTCTCTTCTCTGCCAGAGGACCTTCTCCAGCACAGAGGGAGCTGTGCATGGATGCAACTCAGAAGGGCAGGGTAGTTAGTTTGCACTCAAAGGACAAATCCACTAATGTGGAATGAAATCTAGTAGATAAACTACCCAGTCTCCACAGCCTCTGATGGGATGATTCTGGAGCCGCTTCCCATGGCTTTTCAGATCATGCCCATGGGACTGATGCCCAGGTGCCCACAGTGGTAACATCACTCACTAAGACACAACTTACTAGCATTTCTCCCTCCTCTGACTTAACACTACTTCATTCTTTAGGGTTTGCTTTCAGAGCAACCCAAATTAAGACACACACCAAGGTGTGTGAGGCACAGGGATGCGCGGCAGCAATGGTGCTTGGAATATACTTGGACAGTAATCATTGCAGGGATCGTGGAGTGAGCTGGGCTCGATTAACTGCTCTGGGAGTTTTAGTAATAATGATAGGCTCAGAGCAGTCAGCTGCCAACTCATGTTATGCTGGGAAAGCCAGTATTCCTTTATGGCAGCTTCGAAGGACATTTTTATTTTCTGCAATTGCTGCCCCTACTCTGCTAAAAATCAAGATCAGGATGTAATTATAAGAGTGGTAGAGTTGCAGAAGAGACAGAATGCCCATACTTGGTGGGTCTTGTATGCCAAAGTCAGGAATCATTCAGGGATATATGAATGGTTGAGCATGTGTATGAGCATATCAGTAGGATAATTTCCTGAGAAATAATATCAGAGGATCAAAGGGTATTTTCATGTTTTTTTTTCTATTAATTATCGATTGATGTATTAAGCACACTAATTCCCAGTGAACATTTCTGTGACTAGTAAGATGTGGCAGCATTTCCTTATTCAAAGAGGACAGAGGGACATTTTCAGGTGGGAATGGTCTGCAGAGTCTTTGCAGATAAGCACTGCTGCTGGAGGATGTCTCCTGGAGCTGGTTTAACTCCTGTCCTCTCCCAGCTTATTGTTCCTTTACTGGCTCCCCCTGAGCTGTCCCAGGTCCCAGAGGCCATCACATAAGCAGATATTGCAAATACCATAGCATCTCCACAGGGTGCAGGGGACCATTGCCAAGGATGAGATTAAGTCAGGAACTGGACACATTCTCGTCGGAGGAACACATGACCTTAAATCCAGCTTAGCACAGGGTTAAAAATTCAAATATCTGATTTGTGTTGAGAGGGGACTCTAAAAGCAGGCTGAGAGAATGTGTGCTCACTGGATATTCTTTAATTAAAACAAAACAAAACCAAAAAAATCTAGTGTGTCAATTGATTTCTTCTTAGGATGTTCAAAATAATTGCTAAGAACAAATAAATACATTCATGGAGTTTTGACACTTAGAAATAGTATAGTTTTTCGACTGTGGATTTATTTACAGAACAGAAATCACTTGGCACCTTCATTTTCTCCTCTTTATCTCAGCCTCTCTGTCTTTCTCTCTCTCTCTCTGTCTCTCTCTCTTATCTCTTAAATTCAGCGCCCTAAAGCCCAAATACATTTGATATCTCCAGGCTCCTTAATCTGCCTCTCTCTGACCCTTTGCACAGGCTGCAGGGGAAACCCTTTCCAGGAATGTAATACTCCTTCTTTCCTCCCCTGGGGCCACCTTTGTGAACTCTCCAAAAATGCAAAGTGAAGACTCCTTTTACAAACTGTGACACTCTCCAGCCATGACGCTCTCTTTTTCATTTACTAGCTCTACTTAACTCGGGCTCCTATTCCACAAGCATCCCAGGGCTGCCAGACAGTCCTCTTGCGAGTCCAGTAATGACCTGTCTATTTAGTGTGTTGACTTATTCTGTTATTTAGGTGAAGTTTCCTTAATTGCCTTTATTGGGTTTGAGTTTCTTTTGTTGCTGTTGCTGTTGCTGCTGCTTCCTCCTTTGATCTCCAGCTACTCAAGAATACATCTCTTTGAGATGTGAGGTGTGAGATCTGTAAGGATCACACATGAGCTGGGCAGCGGGACAGGGACCCTGTAAATTTCTCCCACATCCTGCTGCCCAAGCACCTCCAATATGCCTGTGTCCTCAGCTGCCTCGCAGTTCTGCCAAAGCGTCTCTGGGCTGATATACAGCCCCAGGAGGCACTGCCAGTTCTGAGGCAGCTTAGGAATTTAGAAGAATGTCTGCAACATAGACAAAGCTGTATTACCATCTAGGGATCTGGACAATTTGAACTTGGCAGAAACATCTGCACACTGACAAGTCTCTAACTCTCAGTAGACAGACAGTTGTAAATGTTTGGATTGAAATGAAATATTATAGATGGGCAATTATGACACTAAAGCATGCTCTTATAGAGGTTTACCATTTAGATAACCTCTATATATCCATTAGTTTAGTTATTCAATAAGTAATTCTTATACCCTCCAAGTTGTGTCAGGCACTCAAGATACAAAGGGGCTTCTGCTTTTCGGCACTTTGTGGACCCAACCTGTACCTGAAAATTAAATCTGGTGCTTGAAGTTCATTGGCAGGAAATTTGTATATACACTTGGAAAACAGATAAGCCACTATAAAGATGATTCTAAATATTAAATTAAATTTGGCATCTACCATCATTTGCCTAAGCTTAAAGGAGTTTTGTAAACGTCATTGGGAAGATGTAAGTCATGCATGCATTAACATAGGTTGTATGTCTTAAATTATTTCAGATTGATTTCACATCATGGTGGTAAAAAAAATCACCCCAAATCTCTGCAGTTATTGCTATAATTGATCAACTTGTCAGGGTGGAAAATGAAATAACTCAGAACTGTTGAGAGGAAGATACTCAAGATACTTTTAGACCTGGTGACGGGGCCATCCATTGAGTAGAAGTGTGCAGACAGTAGTTTTGGGGCCTTGAGTGTCCTTCCTTGGAGACTATTATGTCCAAACGTCATTAATAACTTCAATTTCCAAGTTTTTCATCCTAGTTATTCACACATAGGATTACTGTTCTTAAGTAAAATAAAATAATGCCAAAACACAATGAAAGAAAACCAAAACATCAAACTCCCTTGCCTGAGTCCTCACGGAAAATGACAGCAGGAGAAGAAAAGAGAAACGTATTGCTGTAGCCCTCATCTTAGAACCTTTTTCCATCTTTTTCCCCATCATCTTTAGAAGTATACTGTGGCACTCTGAGATACCTAGATATAAGAGGGAGAGGAGATGCAACTTCTAAAAAATAAAATAAAATAAAATATTACCAGAAGTAGCTGAGAAAAAACTTGCAACTCTAAAACATAAAAGAACAAAAACTAGATAATCGTCTTCCCCACATATCCCAAATTTACAACCCCTTGGGTGACTCTTCAGTGGTCTAGCGCCTGCTAATTTCTTTCTGTGAAAATGGGCAGGCATTTGCCGTCGGAGACTTACTGTCAGCCAGTCAGGATGAGCCATCCAGGCTGCTTTGATGTAACATAAGTTGGAGAGTAGCAGGTGGCCCTCCCTGCTGTTTAGAGTGCAGCTTGGGCAGTTCTGTCAGATGTAGCAGCCCCTCTTTATCTGCATGGAATCTGTGTAAATCACAAAAGAACAGATGGAAAAATAGTCACATACCCCTGTTCACCTCTTAGAAGCAGCTCATAAACCACTGGTCACCACCCGCTCATTTTAAAGACAACCATGGGTGGGTTAGTCACCCAGCTGCTACAGGGTACTTGTTTTGTTTACAAAAACATCTAAGTACATGAATTAGACAAAGAAAACAAAAACAGCCAATGATTTAAACCAGCACGGATGCTATGTACGTATATTTTACCATGATATTCCAGATTTAGGTTAAATAAACAGAGAAAAATTAAAAATTATTTCTCATCTACCCATTCTAATTGCTATCTATAGAACATATTGGTGACCTCAGATGATGTCTGTGCTTTATAGTATATCTGTTTATTTGATTGCTGTTGTTTTTGAAATACAATTATGCAATTACCTCTCAAAGTTTTCTTCCTGGAAACTCTAAATAATTTTCTAGGAATCAACTCTATGTAGTTTCACGCTGGAAACCAGAAAAGAAAAAATGAAAAAAAAATCGATTTAGAAAGAATTTTACTTGAATTCTCTGTAAGTTGAGGAAATACTTTCCATTTACGCAGACATTTTACTACTTGCATTTGTGTTGTTCACCTAAAACACGTGTGGTTCATTTGTGTATGTAAATGGAAAAAGGATAAAATACTTAGTCTCAAAAGAGGGAATGGCAGGAACAAAGTCACCAAGGTATGAGAATGAGAAGGGTATGATGTGAACTGCACCACAACTTTGTTAGAGTGTGATTTGTGAGACAAGGCGCTGAAAGAGATGAAGCTATTAAGTTAGCTAGATCTTGACCACAGAGGACCTTAAAGGTCTTATGAGAAAACATGGGCTTTGACCTGGATGTGATCAAAGTTGAATACTCAATGTTGACTTTATTTATAGCTTTAAAATCTGTACAAATAATACATTTAAAAACACAAAATTTGCCCCAAAACTTAGAGGGCACAAAAGTTGTCAATTAGAGTACACTGTTATTCAGAAATGAAACAATTTCTATTTTCTTAGGGAAGGTCATAGAATACAGGAATGTTGTTATGGAAAATCCTTATTGTGCAGTGATGAATTTATAAAACAGGGACAAGCAAATCTTGGAAACAATGAAATAATGAAGTTCAGTGTGAGTAGAAGTAAATATCCTTACAAAAGTGTTGCAAGCATCTCCTTTTCTGTAAACTCCAAGAGGCCAGGAAGCACACAGAAATTGATTCCAGAACTCCATAAATGAATTCTCCATGAATTCATGTCTAGAGAGGACAATAAGACCAGCAGTTCTCAACTGAGGACAATATTTCCCTCCAGGGGACACTTGGAAATGTCTGGAGACATTTCTGTTGTCACAACTGGTGGGAAAGTGTGTTATTGAAATCTAGTGGGTAGAGCCCAAGGATACTGCTAAACACAGGACAGCCCTGTACAACAATTACCCAGTGCAAAATGTCAATAGTTTTGAAATTGAGAACCCTGTTTTAGACATCCCAAACATTTGATCATATTCCATATTCTCAAGAGAATGAGACTCATCATGTACATTTGGACATATCAGTCAAGAGGTTATTCTTTTTTTTTTTTTTTGGTACGCGGGCCTCTCACTGTTGTGGCCTCTCCCGTTGCGGAGCACAGGCTCCGGACGCGCAGGCTCAGCGGCCATGGCTCACGGGCCCAGCCGCTCCGCGGCATGTGGGATCTTCCCAGACCGGGGCACAAACCCATGGCCCCTGCCTTGGCAGGCGGACTCCCAACCACTGCGCCACCAGGGAAGCCCAAGAGGTTATTCTTAAGGTCATTGAATACATGACTTTCTCATGTAATGAATTCTTCTTCCTTGCACAGAATCTTACAAAAACTTATTGTTTTGGTTTGAGGTTGTTTTTTTTTTTTTTTTTTGCATTTAAATCCTTTTGGAAAGTTGCTAGTGAAAAATTATTAATTGTTAATTAAACTAATTTATGCTTGAAATAAAAGTATGTTTTTAATAAAGTTCCAAGAAAAAAAAGCTCTCCACTTTTAAATTTTGTTTTGAATTAAAGAGTGGTCAAATCATTTCATCAGAAGCCAACTATTATTTATAGAATGGATTAAAAAAAAGGTCCTAGTATATAGTACAGGGATAGGATATTTAATTTAATATCTTATGATAAACTAAAATGGAAAAGAATATGAAAAAGAATGTATATTTATATGTATAACTGAATCACTTTGCTGTACAGCAGAAATTAACATACTGTAAATCAACTACACTTCAATTAAATTTTTTTTAAAAAAATCATTTTCTCAGAGCAAGTGTGAAGCAATCAGACATTTTATTTCCAGATACCCATAATAAAATACCTTTGGTATCAAAACATTAATGGAGATGGGACCAGATTTTTTTTTTTAATAAATCTATATATTTAAATTTTGGCTGCATGGGATCTTCCCTATTGCGCGCAGGCCCTCTCTAGCTGCGGCGAGCGGGGGCCACTCCTCGTCGCAGTGTGCGGGCCCCTCACGGTGGTGGCCTCTCCTGTTGGGGAGCATGGGCTCTAAGCGCGCGGGCTTCACTAGCTGTGGCCCGCGGGCTGCAGAGTGCAGGCCCAGTAGCTGTGGCGCACAGGCCCAGCAGCTCGGAGGCATGTGGGATCCTCCCGGACCAGGGATAGAGCCCGTGTACCCCGCATTGGCAGGCGGGTTCCTAACCACTGCACCAACAGGGAAGTCCCGGCACCAGATTTTTTTTTAATGAGATTAAACTTCTCTAAACAGTTATTTTTACATTTTGGTAGGCAGATATGCTTTTCTGGTGGATCTTGGGCCAGAAGGAATATTTACTTTGTTAGTTCTCTGTGACACAAAATTAAAAGAACAATTTCAAAGCGAAAATTTCTTTTTCTTTAGTCATTCATTCACTTTTGATAATCTCTGTTAATTAAAGTTCTCTTTAGTCACAACAAAGAGTACCACAAGGAAACCTAGTAATTTCTCTATCTCTACTGGAAGATTTTACTTAAGATTGCTTTTACTTTTTCTTCATCATGCCAACAGGTTAAAAAAAAAGGACAGGGATCTGTATTCTGTTTATAGAAGTAATATTAAGTAAACAAAACATGGAGAAAGATCGACACTGACTATCAGAAGTAACTATCAAAAATCAAATTAGCTAACATAGCAGTGGCATCTGGGATTATCTTTTATATTTTCACTGTTGATAAATGGGATTAGTGAATTTCTGATGTCCACTCTAGACTCTTGTCTCAGGTGTCTGACAGAGAATATGAGGTAATTGCAACTTTCGGACTTAATCCCGAATTTGGATCTTTTAAAAATATCTTATTAAAACAATATTAAACATCTAATAAGTAAAGAACTTTCCTTAATACTTGTTTGCTAAGAGATTACAAATGAGATTTTTAAATATGTAGCTGTGTGGAAATAGGATGATGACCCCAGAATCTTTAAAAGTTGGTTATCCTTTTAGTACTTAAAACTTGAGTCATTAGTTCTGCAAGGTGCTCCCTGGAAAAAAAATGATTACATGGACATGTAATATTTGGAAAACCTACTCAGTTTATCATTCTCTTGGAGAGTCTCAATACACATTGTAAAAAGAAACTAACAGAAACTTCCTTGATTTATCCCAGCATGTCTCAAAGTTATTAACATCTAGTGCATCTAATGTTCCAAGCAACACATTTTGGAAAAACAAGTAGTTTAGAATATCTGGTCTCACTCTTCTATTTGATTTTTGTTTTGATTTAATTGCATCTTACATCTTGTTTCCTAACTTCCAGCTGCTTTCTTCTTAACACTTCCGTCAGAGGTGAGAACAGGACAGGAGGTTGAATTTAGATTTGTCTCCATTATTTTTTTATAAATGGCTTAGAAAGAATAAGTCACCTTTGATTTTTTCTTACTTCCCTAGGACCCATATCTTGAGACAGAAATGGTGAGGAATATGCACAAACAAAAAGAACAGCAGGGCTTCCCTGGTGGCGCAGTGGTTGAGAGTCCGCCTGCCGATGCAGGGGACACGGGTTCGTGCCCCCAGACCGGGAAGATCCCACATGCCGCGGAGCGGCTGGGCCCGTGAGCCATGGCCGCTGAGCCTGCGCGCGTCCGGAGCCTGTGCTCCGCAACGGGAGAGGCCACAACAGTGAGAAGCCTGCGTACCGCAAAAACAAAAACAAAACAAAACAAAAATAGCATCACTCAATGCAACATTTCAACCTCCTTTGTGTAAAAATAACACACCTCATTTAAGGTCTGAGTTACATTTCGCTTTTGATAACTCAGCACACATTGCACCAAATATCTGTTGGGCAATTTTATGACCAAATTTAATGGTCACCTACAGTCACACTATTGTTCCTGATGGATGAAGATGATGCTTTTTCTTTTTTTTCAAGTTTGATTGACAAATTTAGTACTGCATCTGCAGTCTTTCTTACACTTTCTTCTGAGGACCACAATTTAGGGGTCTGCCTCCTTAAAAAAATTTGTGGGGATTTGAGTCTCATGGGGCAAAACTAAGAATAAGAATTCGTCTAAAGCCAAACCATTCTACAGACCTGCCATCCAGTTTTCCTGCACAGGAAATGGATGAACATGTTCAGATCAGAGTGTAAATTGGCATGAACCTTCATCTGAAATGCAGTAAAGTTAGAGAAGAGTCGATGATTTTTAAAAATGTATCATTATTCATATTCAATGCTTCCTCTGCACTTCTGTGTACCATCTGGTCCTGATGGTCGAAGTGCCAAAATACCATAAGGAAAGTTGTTTTTGTGGTATTTCCAGTCCAACCAGAATCAGAAAGTACCAGAAATCTCTTGAGAAAAGCTGTTTTCATAGGACACAAAGCCCAGTTTGTCAACCCAAAGAGTTTAAAAAGAAAAGTAGCTGAAATTAAACTATCATCCAGATTTAAATATTGAGCAAAGAGAGGACGGTCCGGGTTTGGGGTTTACCAGATATCTTTCACAGTAAAAAAAAAAAAAAAACAAGATACACCCTACCAACTCCTCATAAATGCATTCCATTTCCTTATAAACTACAATTCCCTTTATACTCCTTAATTTGTTATCTCTATTCTGCTTATAAGTCGATTTTTTAAGGAAAATATTTATAGATAAGTAGAGTCAGGAAATTTCTAGTGAGAAATGATTGAGAAGAAGAAGTATTATGCAAACCCATCGAATGGATGACGCCAAATTTAAAAGCCTTTAAAGAGTACGTGTAATAGGTACAAACCTACCTGATGTGGTCCTGTTTATGAGTCATTTGATGTCCAAAGAATTCTTTTATGTGCCTTTCTACTTCTAGACAGGACTGCACAGCTTGTCAAATACAAGGAATCTTGAATCTTAAAAGACTCAATCTGCGCTGTAAACCTACTGCCCAGAAGGTTTAGAGTGGGCTGTTAAACTTGGAAAGATTTCCACTTCCATTCAATCCCCAAACCTTCTGAGATTTACTTGACATTGAGTTTTATTCAGTTTAATTTAGTTCAATCAAAAAAAAAAAACCTCTAAGTAGGAGATGAGTTTAAGTGATGGATACTGTTTTATGACAGTTAGTATGTCAAGGAGAGAAATTTAGCACACATTCTGTGCTAAAGGAAGTGTCCTATAGTACGTGGAATACAAGATTTTGTGTCAGACTTAGATTCAAATCTTAGCTCTATACCTGATGGTTGTGACCTAAGGATAGTTACTAACCGTTCTGATCTTAAGTTTCTTTGTCTAAAAATATAAAATCAATTATTTTACCAGGTTGAAAGGATCCATAAGCTACTGAATATAAAATCTTAGAGAATAACACATGCTCAGTCTTCTCACCAGATCTGGCTGTATATGAGGATCGTAAAATGAGAGACAGCTGCAGGGCTGATGCTTAAGATGCTGGCTATTACAAAAGCACATTGCGATTTTTACGTAAGTTATTTTTTACCCATTGAAAGAGGAAAGAATAACTCTGGAGATGTAACTCAGGTAAGCTTGAGACGTAATGATGATATTCTCCATTAGTAATATTAACTATTCAGTTCCCATAGGCAATGTTCTGAAATATTTTATTTCATGAAATAGTAATGCTTTGAGAGGGGCATGATCCGACCTGAGACGTATCTGAATCTGTGTAGAAATCTATCTGTTATGTGGGCATTAGTGGCTCACTCCCTATGACCTTGACCCAGATCCAAAGAGGATCTTCTCCCAATGACAATCAAAAAAAGGTAGAACAATTCAGGCCAGTTCTTAACCGAAAATAAAAGTCCTCTCTTTGAATTTTAGGGCTGTATTATCTGTGTTTCCTATGTGCACTATTGTATAGTTTGCTCGAACACGGTATCTGTTCCTAAGACAAATAGTCCAACTAGTTACTTTCTCTTGGGACATTTACTTTCTGTTCTCAAATCATAGCCCCAAGAAGAGTGTCATAAAAACTTGAACCTCACAATTGTTCAGGGAAGCATGACATTGACAGACCCAGGGTCTAGTCCTTAAATCCAGAGCTTTTAGATCCCAGAGTAATGGGATTTAATCTCAAAGTTGTTACTGTCCTGGTTCTAATTCCTTTCGTTTACATAATTTAACTTTTCTGCTCTCTTACTCCCTTGAATCATTTGAATTGAATTGAATCACTTAAATCACTCACACTCCCTTTAAACTGTTTTTTCTTTATATCACTTCCACATAACCCACTTAGAAAAGCAATTAATGTGTCATTCTATGAAGCACCAGAGGAATGCAAAACGCTGCCTTTTGGAGAACTTTGCCTGAACCTTCCTCTTTCAACACTGCAGTGCAGCAGCTGGCAGCGCTTTCTTAACTCCTGTCACCCAGAACCGGAGTTCCTTGCCCCAGACAAATTCATATGAGTGGTTGGTGGGTTTTTTTTTTTTTTTTTTTTTTTGGCATGATAAAACACATATACTACTCTGCCTTGAGTTTAAGACACTGTCTTATTAGGAATGCAATCTGTCAAGAAAAGCAAAGTGCATGCAAAGAGAACTCCATTGTCTCTGGGTTATGTTACAATACTTTTATTAGATGGTGACATTCCCGAGACAGCACCTGCTGCGTGGCTTTGGGCGGCTGCCCAGAAATGAAAGGAAAAAGCAACGTGGGGTTTAAATCCGAGCGGTGCAGCCTTGCATCGCTGTAAGGAATACCAGGGCCTGAACAGTTGGGAGGGTTGAGGGAATCTCAGTGTGTAGACACTTAAGTTCAGAGTGGATGTGAATGCCCCAGTCATCGTCAGAAATGTATGGGCAGGCAGATGGTAGAAATACTTTCCTTTTTGCTGGGTGCTTATATCTGACATAACTTTGTACTTTTCCTACCCCATACTTCTGGGGAGATGGCTTTTTCAAAATTTCAGGGAGCCCTTGTAGCTGGTGGCTTCTAGTATAGACTCTTACCAGTACAAAATGTATACTGAACCATTGGAATTTGTGAAACTTCAATTGAATAAAGATAGTTAAAAAAGAAAAAAAATGTGAGATATATATATATATATATATATATATATATATCTGTGTGTGTATGTGTGTGTGTGTGTGTGTGTGATTCTTATTAACAGGCTAGTATAGATCATTCCTCTAGAAATATTTTTAGTTTTAAAAATTTTCCCCTTCATCAGTTTTTGTTGCAAATATTGTAGAGTATACAGAAGCTAAAACCTCTTGAATTTATGGTTGTTTTTGAGATGGCCAGATGGTCAAATTCCATAAATTTAACTCACTGTTCTCTTTAGACTCTTCAGTAGCCACATGGTGGGGAAAAGGAAAAAAGAAGGTAGCTAGAAAACCAATCCAATGACGATGGCATTGGTTAAAATTGTGAACTGCTATTTCTTGATAATAAAACTTCAGAGAAATAGTACCTGTTTGGGAAAATCAATGGCATCTATTAAAAGCAAAAACTATCAATCCAATTAGGCAGTGCTCTTGTTTTCATTAAAATGAGGCTTAATTCAGTGAAAACCATTGTTCAGAAATTGGACACTAAGTCATTCTTTTCTTTTCTAACTAAATTGATGGTGCAGTGCTGTTGCTTTCTGGTTAAAGAATTCAGTAAGAAGGCTTCTTGGCCTTTTCCCCATATATCTGATGACCTTAGAAAGTGATGACTTTATAGGATGTGACCACATGGTCAAACCACTGAGAGGTAAGTGCCGAGCCCCCAAAAGTCCCAGTGGGAGATCAGAAAGCACCATCATTCAGAAAGAGTTACTGGGTCCCCACTGAACATGATTTCAAAACATTTCCCCTCAGACTCAAATGAAAATTCAACTTGTTTCATGTAAGTTATTGACTATGTTCCAGTCCCTACACTGTTGTTTCTGTGTATGTGTATGGATGTGTTTGTGATTTTATGAAAGAGTAAAGATTTGATGTCATTTGAACATGCAAACCTCATTATATTCTGTTTTGCATAACTTATCCTCTGAGGTTATGAAAAAACAAGGTTTCATGTCATGAATGTAGAATTCTGAGCACAGTAAATGCTGTGTTTCATTTCTTCTGGGAATTCTTATCAATCTGATCGTCTTGCTTATGGAGCTAAGTCAGAGTCTTAAAAGCCTCTGTATGCTTTACTGAAACATGGAGTGCTTCTAAACTTTAAAATCAATTGCATCGATTCAATTATAGAACGTAAGTGAAGACTAATGGTTCTTATGTTCATTAACTTCTAATTTACATAAAATAGAAGATGTTAATATGGTCCCAGAGTCCTTGTGGAAAATCATTATAGTTGAGCTAGAGAAAATGGAACTTTTGTTATTTGCATAGATCGATATTCCAAAAATTAAAATGTATGATCTTCAGCTCAAATTCCATGATTTTCCCATCTTTTCTGTTGCCTAAGAAAATTTGTGAACTCTGGGTTGAATCAGTGTAGCCTCCTTATCAGCTGCTCAATTGCTTTTGTAAACAACATGGGTTTTTCTGTTAAGTTTTACCAGACGTTCTAAAAAAATTGGCATCAATTTTGGATATTTCTGAAGTGTAGAAAAGTTAACAGCCAAAATCAGGACTTAAGATAAAGGCAAACCTTGGTATATTTCCAATTTGAATTGCATTCAAATAAATCCTAAATATTTCAGTTTTTTTCCCCTGTGAATAAATAGTTGCTTTGTTTCTTTTTTGTTTTGTTTTGTTTTTTTTGTCTTTTATTGAATACTATCAATCATATTAATGTGATGTGTAATTAGAAGTAATACTGTTTGGGGAACCTCATGGAAAAATTGACTGGGGTGTTAGAAGAATCTTAAATTATTTGTTCATCAAGTCCTGGATGTGATTTTCCAGTGTGCTTGGGTTTTTTTTGTTTGTTGGTTTGTTCGTTTGGGTTTTTTTGTTTTTGTTTTTAGAAAACAAGATAGGAATTATTCTCATCCTCAAAGTTAGCCTTTATTTGGAAAGTGCCTTGTGATCACATTCCTTTTTTTATTCAACATTTCCTTTTTTTATTGTTGTTGAGGTAGTATTGTTTTCTGAGTAGTATTTGTTTATGGAATAGTTTTAGACATGTTCAGCATGGTTTCTAAACAAATTTGGATTCAAAGTAAAACTCTCCTGCAGTTTTCGTGACTTTCAGCTGTTTAGTCATTCTAAGACTCAATTTTCACACCTATAAAATGACAACGATATTTCTACATCTTGTTTTTTTTGGAGGAGAATTATGTAAGATATTATTTGCAAATAAGCTAATTCAATGACTGATATAGAGAAGATGCTTAATAAGTAATGGGATCTCATTTCTTGGACTCCTTACACCTACCTTTGCCCTGAACTCTTCTTTCCCTACCGCAACCATTTTCCTTTACATGGAAGACAAGTGTTTGTCTTATTTTCCATTTTGATTTAATTTCTGTGTATCCTCTGTAATTACTTAGGATTAAGTTTGGCTGCATAAGACAAGGTTCTACTCTTGGAACTACAGCACATAGTGAGTCATAAAATAGAAAGCTGGAAATGAGCCCATCTACAAACTAGAGGTTTGGAATAGAACAGACGTTCTCTCAAAGCCTTCAGCTCTTTAAAAGATAGCAAAAAACAAAACAAAACAGTTCACTGTTTCTTTAAGTGCCATGTATTATGTTTGACTTTAGAGAGGAATTAAAATTTTAAATATCCCATGATAAATAGAGTAACCTAGTTCTCTACTTGTCCAGAAACTATCTCATCCATTATAATATTAATACACAGAAAGCTATATACTTTCATATTTTTAAAGTTTATGTAATTCTTCTTTGCCAACTCCCACACAGTTGCTTTGATAGATTATAATAAGGTTTCTTAAAAGCACTTGAGCTCATTACTTAGACACAAGGTTGCTGTCTGAAAATAAACCTTAATGTCAAATAATAAGAAAAAGTATTAACTTTGTTCACTTTGTTACGTATATGCATGATCAGAGTCAAGCTGACAAAGGTCACATTTTCAAGTCTCCAATCCATTTTGCCCATAAGGCTATCCTGATTGGAGATGTTTCTGAGGAGTGCAGAGAGCTCTCTAAGATCAAGGAAATGAAGGAAAAGGATTGAAGAAAGGACTAGAGTTTGGGCACATAGAATGCTACTGGAGACTTCAAGTTGAAAAAGGGGAAGAAAAAAACTAGAGAAGAGAGAAAATTAAATGAGATAAAGGTATACATATGACAGATATTCATTATGGGTATAACTGGGGAAATAGACTAGGAGGATTGCTGAACTACAGGATAGCAGATGATGTTAGCCAGAGAAAGAGAAGTCTTCCTATTGCTGTTAATCTTCCATACCCTTCCATCACTAGCTACCAGTGCTGTGGCTGCTGCTACTTCAACTAACTACCAGCACCTCTACCGTCCACTTATTATGAGTTTACTTTGTTTAAGACACCTCACTAAGCTCTTTTAATGTGTTTTCATAAACATTTTTTCATATATATATATATATATTTAACATCTTTATTACAATATAATTGCTTTACCATGGTGTGTCAGTTTCTGCTCTACAACAAAGCGAATCAGTCATACATACACACACGTCCCCATATCTCCTCCCTCCCGTATCTCCCTCCCTCCCACCCTTGCCATCCCACCCCTCCAGGTGGTCACAAAGCACCGAGCTGATTTCCCTGTGTTATGAGGCTGCTTCCCACTAGCTATCTATTTTACGTTTGGTAGTGTATATATGTCCATGCCACTCTCTCACTTTGTCACAGCTTACCCTTCCCCTCCTGATATCCTCAAGTCCATTCTCTAGTAGGTCTGCATCTTTATTCCCATCTTGCCCCTAGGATCTTCTGACCATTTTCTTTTCTTTCTTTTTTTTTTTTTTTTTTAGATTCCATATATATGTGTTAGCATATGGTATTTGTTTTTCTCTTTCTGACTTACTTCACTCTGTATGACAGTCTCTGGGTCCATCCACCTCACTACAAATAACTCAGTTTCGTTCCTTTTTATGGCTGAGTAATATTCCATTGTATATATGTGCCACATCTTCTTTATCCATTCATATGGTGATGGACACTTAGGTTGCTTCCATGTCCTGGCTATTGTAAATAGAGCTGCAATGAACATTTTGGTATATGACTCTTTTTGAATTATGGTTTTCTCAGGGTATATGCCCAGTAGTGGGATTGCTGGGTCATATGGTAGTAGTATTTTAGAGTTTTAAGGAACCTCTGTACTGTTCTCCATAGAGGCTGCATCAATTTATATTCCCACCCAAAGTGCAAGAGTGTTCCCTTTTCTCCACACCCTCTCCAGCATTTATTGTTTGTAGATTTTTTGATGATGGCCATTCGGCCGGTGTGAGACGATATCTCATTGTAGTTTTGATTTGCATTTCTCTAATGATTAATGATGTTGAGCATTCTTTCATGTGTTTGTTGGCAATCTGTATATCTTCTTTGGAGAAATGTCTATTCAGGTCTTCTGCCCATTTTTGGATTGGGTTGTTTGGTTTTTTGCTATTGAGCTGCATGAGTTGCTTGTATGTTATGGAGATTAATCCTTTGTCAGTTGCTTCATTTGCAAATATTTTCTCCCATTCTGAGGGTTGTCTTTTCATATTGTTTATAGTTTCCTTTGCTGTGCAAAAGCTTTTAAGTTTCATTAGGTCTCATTTATTTATTTTTGTTTTTATTTCCATTTCTCTAGGAGGTGGGTCAAAAAGGATCTTGCTGTGATTTATGTCACAGAGTGTTTTGCCTATGTTTTCCTCTAAGAGTTTGATGGTGTCTGGCCTTACATTGAGGTCTTTAATCTATTTTGAGTTTATTTTTGTGTATGGTGTTAGGGAGTGTTCTAATTTTACTCTTTTACATGTAGCTGTCCACTTTTCCCAGCATCACTTATTGAAGAGCCTGTCCTTTCTCCACTGTATATTCTTGTCTCTTTTATCAAAGATAAGGTGACCATATGTGCGTGGGTTTATCTCTGGGCTTTCTATCCTGTTCCATTGATCTATCTTTATGTTTTTGTGCCAGAACCATACTGTCTTGATTACTGTAGCTTTGTAGTATAGTCTGAAGTCAGGGAGCCTGATTCCTCCAGCTCCGCTTTTTGTTCTCAAGATTGCTTTTGCTATTCGGGGTCTTTTGTGTTTCCATACAAATTATGAATTTTTTTGTTCTAGTTCTGTGAAAAATGCCAGTGGTAGTTTGACAGGGATTGCATTGAATCTGTAGATTGCTTTGGGTACTAGAGTCATTTTCACAATGTTGATTCTTCCAATCCAAGAACATGGAATATCTCTCCATCTATTTGTACCATCTTTAATTTCTTTCAACAGTGTCTTATAATTTTCTGCATAAAGCTCTTTTGTCTCCTTAGGTAGGTTTATTCATAGATATTTTACTCTTTCTGTTGCACTGGTAAATGAGAGTGTTTTCTTAATTTCACTTTCAGATTTTTCATCATTAGTGTATAGGAATGCAAGACATTTTTGTGCATTAATTTTGTATCCTGCTACTTTACCAAATTCATTGATTAGCTCTCATATTTTTCTGGTAGCATCTTTAGGATTCTCTATGTATTGTATCATGTCAGCTGCAAACAGTGACATCTTCACTTCTTCTTTTCCGATTAGGATTCCTTTTATTTCTTTTTCTTGTCTGACTGCTGGGGCTAAAACTTCCAAAACTATGTTGAAAAATAGTGGTGAGAGTGGGCAACCTTGTCTTGTTCCTGATCTTGGTGGGAAGGGTTTCAGTTTTTCACCATTGAGGACGGTGTTGGTTGTGAGTTTGTCATATATGGCCTTTATTATGTTGAGGAAAGTTCCCTATGCCTACTTTCTGCAGGGTTTTTTTTTTCATAAATGGGTGTTGAATTTTGTCAAAAGCTTTCTCTGCATCTATTGAGATGATCATACGGTTTTTCTCCTTCAGTTTGTTAATATGGTGTATCACGTTGATTGATTTGTGTATATTGAAGAATCCTCGCATTCCTGGGATAAACCCCACTTGTTCATAGTGTATGATCCTTTTATTGTGCTGTTGGATTCTGTTTGCTACTATTTTGTTGAGAATTTTTGCATCTATGTTCATCAGTGATATTGGCCTGTAGTTTTCTTTCTTTGTGACATCCTTGTCTGGTTTTGTATCAGAGTGATGGTGGCCTCGTAGAATGAATTTTGGAGTGTTCCTCCCTCTGCTATATTTTGGAAGATTTTGAGAAGGATAGGTGTTAGCTCTTCTTTAAATGTTTGATAGAATTCACCTGTGAAGCCATCTGGTCCTGGGATTTTGTTTGTTGGAAGATTTTTAATCACAGTTTCAATTTCAGTGCTTGTGATTGGTCTGTTCATATTTTCTATTTATTCCTGGCTCAGTCTCGGAAGGCTGTGCATTTCTAAGAATTTGTCCATTTCTTTCAGGTTGTCCATTTTATTGGCATAGAGTTGCTTGTAGTAATCTCCCATGATCCTTTGTATTTCTGCAGTGTCAGTTGTTACTTCCCCATTTTCATTTCTAATTCTATTGATTTGAGTCTTCTCCCTTCTTTTCTTGATAAGTCTGGCTAATAGTTTATCAATATTGGTTATCTTCTCAAAGATTACCTTTTAGTTTTATTGATCTTTGCTATCGTTTCCTTCATTTCTTTTTCATTTTATTCTGATCTGATCTTTATGATTTCTTTCCTTCTGCTAACTTTGGGTTTTTTTTTGTTATTGTTCTTCTTCTTTCTCTAATTGCTTTAGGTGTAAGGTTAGGTTGTTTATTTGAGAGGTTTCTTGTTACTTAAGGTGGGCTTGTATAGCTATAAACTTCCCTCTTAGAACTGCTTTTGCTGCATCCCATCGGTTTTGGGTCATTGTGTTTTCATTGTCATTTGTTTGTAGGTATTTTTTGATTTCCTCTTTGATTTATTCAGTGATCTCTTGGTTATTAAGTAGTGTGTTGTTTAGCCTCCATGTGTTTGAATTTCTTACAGATTATTTCCTGTAATTGATATCTAGTCTCATAGCGTTCTGGTCAGAAAAGATACTTGATACGATTTCAATTTTCCTAAATTTACCAAGGCTTGATTTGTGACCCAAGGTGTGATCTATCCTGGAGAATGTCCCACGAGCACTTGAGAAGAATGTGTATTCTGTTGTTTTGGGATGGAATGTTCTATAATATCAATTAAGTCCATCTTGTTTAATGTATCATTTAAAGCTTGTGTTTCCTTATTTATTTTCATTTGGAATTATCTGTCCATTGGTGAAAGTGGGGTGTTAAAGTCCCCTATTATGCTTGTGTTACCGTTGATTTCCCCTTTTATGGCTGTTAGTGTTTACCTTATGTATTGAGGTGCTCCTATGTTGGTTGCATAAATATTTACAATTGTTATATCATCTTGGATCGATCCCTTGATCATTATGTAGTGTCCTTCTTTGTCTCTTGTAATAGTCTTTGTTTTAAGTCTATTTTGTCTGATATGAAAATTGCTACTCCATCTTTCTTTTGGTTTCCATTTGCATGGAATATCTTTTTCCATCCCCTCACTTTCAGTCTGTATGCGTCCCTAGGTCTGAAGTGGGTCTCTAGTAGACAGAGTAAATACGGGTCTTGTTTTTGTATCCATCCAGCCAGTCTATGTCTTTTGGTTGGAACATTTAATCCATTTAAATTTAAGGTAATTATCTATATGTATGTTCCTATTACCATTTTCTTAATTGTTTTGGGTTTATTATTGTAGGTCTTTTCCTTCTCTTGTGTTTCCTGCCTAGAGAAGTTCCTTTAGCATTTGTTGTAAAGCTGGTTTAGTGGTGCTGAATTCTCTTCGCTTTTGCTTGTCTGTAAAGCTTTTAATTTCTCTGTCAAATCTGAATGAGATCCTTGCTGGGTAAAGTAATCTTGGTTGTAGGTTTTTCTCTTTCATCACTTTAAGTATTTTCTGCCACTCCCTTCTGGATTACAGTATTTCTGCTGAAAGATCAGCTGTTAACCTTATGGGGATTCCCCTATGTGTTACTTGGTTTCTTTTCCCTTGCTGCTTTTAATATTTGTCTTTTGTATTTAATTTTTGATAGTTTGATTAATATGTGTCTTCACATGTTTCTCCTTGGATTTCTCCTCTATGGGACTCTCTGTGCTTCCTGGACTTGATTAACTATTTCCTTTCTCATATTTGGGATGTTTTCAACTATAATCTCTTCAAATATTTTTTCAGTCCCTTTCTTTTTCTCTTCTTCTTCTGGGACCCTTATAATTTGAATGTTGGTGCATTTAATGTTGTCCCAGAGGTCTCTGAGACTGTCCTCAATTCTTTTCATTCTTTTCTCTTTAATCTGCTCTGCAGTAGTTATTTCCATTATTTTATCTTCCAGGTCACTTATCTGTTCTTTTGCCTCAGTTATTCTGCTATTGATCCCTTCCAGATAATTTTTAATTTCATTTATTGTGTTGTTCATCACAGTTTTTTTGCTCTTTAGTTCTTCTAGGTCCTTGTTAAATGTTTCTTGTATTTTCTCCATTCTATTTCAAAAATTTTAGATCATCTTTATTATCATTATTCTGAATTCTTTTTCAGGTAGACTGACTATTTCCTCTTCATTTGTTAGGTCTGGTGGGATTTTGCCTTGCTACTTCATCTGCTGTGTGTCTCTCCATCTTCTCATTTTCTTAACTTACTGTGTTTGGGGTCTCCTTTTTGCAGGCTGTAGGTTTGTAGTTTCCGTTATTTTTGGTGTCTGTGTCCAGTGACTAAGGTTGGTTCAGTGGGTTGTGTAGGCTTCCTGGTGGAGGGGACTAGTGCCTGTGTTCTGGTGGATGAGGCTGGATCTTGTCTTTCTGGTGGGCAGGTCCACATCTGATGGTGTGTTTTCTAGTGTCTGTGGCCTTATTATGATTTGGGGCAGCCTCTGTGTTAATTGATGGGGTTGTGTTCCTGTCTTGCTAGTTGTTTGGCATAGGGTGTCCTGCACTGTTTCTTGCTGGTTGTTGAGTGAAGCTGGGTGCTGGTGTTGAGATGGAGATCTCTGGGAGATTTTCACCGTTTGATATTACATGGAGCTGGGAGGTCTCTTGTGGGCCAGTGTCATGAACTTGGGTCTCCCACCTCAGTGGCACAGCCCTGACGCCTGGCTGGAGCACCAAGAGACTGTCATCAGAATAAAAGGGAGAACAGCTCAGAATAAAAGGGAGAAAAAAAGAAAGAAAGAAGAAGATAATAAAATAAAATAAATAAAGTTATTAAAATAAAAATAATTATTAAGAAAAAAATATTTTTAAGTAATAAAAAAATAAAAGAAATGGACAGACAGAACCCTAGGACAAATGATAAAAGCAAAGCTATACAGACAAAATCACACACAGAAGCATACAAATACACACTCACAAAAAGAGAAAAAGGGGAAAAATATATATATATCATTGCTCCCAAAGTCCACCTCCTCCATTTGGGATGATTTGTTGTCTATTCAGGTATTCCACAGATGCAGGGTACATCAAGTTGATTGTGGAGATTTAATCCGCTGCTCCTGGGGCTGCTGGGAGAGATTTCCCTTTCTCTTTTTTGTTCACACAGCTCCCGGGGTTCAGCTTTGGATTTGGCCCTGCCTCTGTGTGTAGGTCGTCTGAGGGTGTCTGTTCTTCGCTCAGAGAGGACGAGTTTAAAGGAGCAGCTGATTCAGGGGCTCTGGCTCACTCAGGCTGGGGGGAGGGAGGGGTACGAATGCGGGTGCGAGCCTGCGGTGGTAGAGGCCGGCGGGACGTTGCACCACCCTGAGGTGCGCCGTGCGTTCTCCCGGGAAGTTGCCCCTGGATCCCGGGACCATGGCAGTGGCGGGCTGCACAGGCTCCTGGGAGGGCAGGTGTGGAGAGTGACCTGTGCTCGCACACAGGCTTCTTGGTGGCGGCAGCAGCAGCCTTAGCGTCTCATGCCTGCCTCTGGGGTCCGCGCTTTTAGCCGCAGCTCGCACCCATCTCTGGAGCTCCTTTAAGCATTGCTCTTAATCCCCTCTCCTCGTGCACCAGGAAACAGAGGGGAGAAAAAGTCTCTTGCCTCTTCGGCACGTCCAGACTTTTCCCCAGACTCCCTCCCGGCTAGCCATTGTGCACTAACCCCTTCAGTCCGTGTCTACACCGCCAACCCCAGTCCTCTCCCTGCGCTCCGACCGAAGCCCAAGCCTCAACTCCCTGCCCCACCCGCCCCGGCTGGTGAGCAGACAAGCCTCTCGTACTGGTGAGTGCTGGGCGGCACCGACCCTCTGTGCGGGAATCTCTCTGCTTTGCCCTCCGCACCCCAGTTGCTGTGCTCTTCCCCACAGCTCCGAAGCTTCCCCCCTCCGCCACCCGCATTCTCTGCCCGTGAAGGGGCTTCCTAGTGTGTGGAAACCTTTCCTCCTTCATAGCCTCCCACTGGTGCAGGTCGTGTCCCTATCGTTTTGTCTCTGTTTATTCTTTTTTCTTTTGCCCTACCCAGGTACGTGGGGAGTTTCTTGCCTTTTGGGAGGTCTGAGGTTTTCTGCCAGCGTTCAGTAGGTGATCTGTAGGAGTTGTTCCACGTGTAGATGTATTTCTGATGTATTTGTGGGGAGGAAGGTGATTTCCGCGTCTTATTCGTCCACCATCTTGAAGCTCCTCCCCCTTATTTAAACTTTTGAATAAGACTTAGAGATAGGTATTAGCATCCCAATTTTATTGATGTAGAAGTAGGCTTAGAGAAATAAAGTAGTTGCCCAAGATAATGTAATCCTGTGATGATTTCCACATAGGTTGCTTTGACCTCATAAACTGATGTACTTGAAGAGGAGAGAGATAGAGAAAGAGAGAGAGAGAACTCAAAATTCATCATAAATTTATCTAAATTAACTTTTATTAATGTCTGTGTTTAAATCTAGCTCACAAAATTTCTGAAAATTTAATAGTCATTACTCATGAGCTCATATGAGCTCACACCAGCACTCCACTGGTGGTCTTCTGAGTCAGTAACACTTCCTGGAGAAGGTGAGCTCTTAGGTAACAGGTAAGTAGGAATCAACTGCCAAAATGCCTTGGGGATGAAAAGGTAGATAAGCACATTAAGGCACTGGGTCATATAATTGTGAGGGGAGTATGATGTGTGAATAGAAATACAAGTAGTTCTGTATTTGAATTTAGGATGAAATTCTCAGAAAACAAGGGCCATGGTAGGAAAGATCCTGCCAATTACATTAAGGGGCTTGGAATTTATCCTACAGGCCCAGGGTGCTACTGAAGGATTTAAAGTAAGTGAGTGAATTATTCAGATTTATGGCTGAGATATGATCTTCTGGCCAATCCTCATAGAATGAATTTGAGAAGAAACAAGGCTAGAGACACATAAACCAGTTAGAAGCCTGTTGCAGTGGTTCAGGGAAGTGATGATATAAACTTATCATCTTCTTATGTTGTATTTAAGAAGATGTGACAGATTCCAGAAATATTTAGGAAGTAAAATCAGCAGAACTGATGATTGATTAGAAGTGGGCAGGGGTGAGGGAGAGGGAAATTAGTGATGGCTTCCTGGTTTCTAGCTCAGCTTATGGATTTGGGGACCATGGCCAAGAAATGGAGTCAAGAAGGAGGATTAGATTTCTGGGGTATAAGCTGATTAATGCAAAGTCGGTAAGTAGAGTATCAGTTATTGTGGGGCAACTATGTGGAAATATCTTGCAGGTCTAGCTAAAGATAAAATCTAGAGCACCACTAATATATAGATGATAGTTATAACCTTAGTAGCGGATGAACCCTAGAGGGAAACGTCTGGAGCTGTAAAGAGTATGGACCAAAGCAGAACCTGAGGCTCCATTGGCATCTAAAGGATTGGTAGAGGAACAAGGGCCAGTTCTGGAAACAGAAGGACTGAGCAGAGAGGTGGGAAGCAAGTAGGAGAACACAAAGCATGCAGTCCAGGAAGAGAGACCTTTAAGAAGCAAGGATTCAGAAAAAAAAAAGTCAATAATGCCAAATGAAATACAGTTGCTATTTTGTAATTTTTTTGCCTAAAATTAAAATATGATATATTTCCCATGCTACAAGATATTTTAAAAATATCATCTCAATTGGTGTTCTTACTTTCAGAAAATTTTAATGTACAAATAGTGTGGATGGACTTATTATGGAATAATGATAAAATCTAGAAATAAATATATATTATTTTTTCATCATAACTATCATTTATTTTTAAAAATATGTCTCCTTGGATGGAGCTCAGGTAAACCAACTAGTGTCATGCTTACTTTGAATCTTTTTATTCCACTTTCTAGAGTTAATAGCTGTTAGCATTTCAAATGTCTATGATTTTAGGACTTTTCTGTATGTGTGGGTATGTGTACACATAAATTAATATGTATTTCATTTATAAGGAAGTGCACTGTACTACTTATAAAATCTTTCAATGACTGCATACTGTTCAGCATGTGGCTACATTATAATTTGTGTATTCAATACCCATTACTGGATACTTTAAATTACTGTCATTATTTTTATCTATTTTAAGAATTGTTAAAAAAAAATTCTTTGTACTTAAAACTTTTGTATGCAATTTGAGTTTTTCCCCCCTTTTGGAACATATTCCAAATGTAAAATTAATGGGTATGAACACTTAAGGATTTTGACACATTTTATCAACATGTTTTCCAGAAATACAGGTCTGTTTAGATTTCCACCAGCACTCTAAAACATGCTCATTTCTGAAGACTTCAGCAGTGTGTCATGTTCCCCAATTTCATCTGTATTTTAAAATAGTTTTCATACTCCAATTTAAAAAACATTGCTGTACACCTGAAACTAACACAACATTGTAAATCAACTATACTCCAATAAAAATATAAATAAATAAAAAAATAGTTTTCATAGGTCTTTCACTGATAATTCAAAGCAGATTTTAAAGCCAAACTTTTAAAAATAATTTATTTATTTAATTTATTTTATTTTTAGCTGTATTGGGTCTTTGTTGCTGCACACGGGCTTTCCTCTAGTTGTGGCGAGTGGGGACTACTCTAGCCCGGTGTGTGGGCTCCTTATTGCAATGGCTTCTCTCATAGTGGAGCACGGGTTCTAAGCACACGGGCTTCAGTAGTTGTGGCTAGTGGGCTCTAGAGCGTAGGCTCAGTAGTTGTGGCACACAGGCTTAGTTGCTCCATGGCATGTGGGATCCTCCCGGACCAGGGCACAAACCTGCGTCTCCTACATTGGCAGGCAGATTCTTAACCACTGTGCCACCAGGGAAGCCCAAGCCAAACGTTTTCACATCGTGTTATAAACTAGATGTAAAACCAGGATGAATTGAGACAGCAGGAGATACCTTATTTTGACCAGTCAGATTGTCACAGCTTCTCGTTGAGCTGTTACCCCAACTGTGCCTCGCTTCCACTCTGTGCTTGTATTCAAACTACTTTATGTACCCATTGCTTGGACAACCTCCTTTCCTCTCTTCTCCTTGTCCAAATTGTAAATTTCTTCCAGTTATTTCTGAAAGCTCTGGTGCCTATTACACAATATACAATTTAACATTCAGTTACATGCTTTCCTGGATTTCTTCCTTGGGCAGCAAGATCTTGAGGGTAAAGACAACATCATTTAGTCTGTTCCAGTTGTCATCTGTGAAACAGGTCCTTGCACGGGATTGGACAGGCACTTGGGAAATACAGAAGGGAATAGCACAGAATCATAGGCCTACCAGCTTTGTGCTAACTAACTAATTGCCTATTCTAATAAAAAAGTAGAAGTTAGCTGCAAAAGTTTTATGAACATTTTATATACGGTTACATATAGTTTTTTAATTGAATTTCTTGCAGAATGAATTTAGAAAGGGGAGCTATGATCGATGTTGTGTGTGCATGTAGGTGGTGTGTGTGTTATGTTGTAGAGGGGTGGGTAGTATGTGGGTAAGAAAAAAGACAGATCTAGATGACTTATTTTACCTGTTTGTGAAAGCTAATTAAAGAAATACTGAGTTGCTTCAAACACAAAGCTGATAGGAGAAAGACTGACATAGAACTTAGATCTGCTGACTTTCTGGTCAATACTAGTTTTACACCACGAGACTCCACCTTTAAAATCTATATATTTTCAATTCTATTTCTTCATGTACAATGTACTCAGAAAATATTTATAAAAGCTATAATTTAGTCTCAAACTTGAAGTGTAAACATTTCTGTAATCTTAAGTGGTTGAAGCCAGAGAGAAACTTCGGGGACTTCACAAGTTTTCCATTTTTCATTATTTCTTCCAAAGCAAATAACTTCTCTATGTAAATGTACATCTTGTTTTTTCTTCATATGTCTTCTTTTTCATAATCACCTTCATTCAAAAATGTTATTCCTATTTAAATACCTAGGTAATATGACTTTGGGTTATTATTGCACTCTTGTTATATCTTCTGTGACAATATATTGCATTTGCTCTAGGTGTCCCTATACTGTATCTTTGTGAAAAAAACCCCACAAGTATCAGAAAATCTGTTTATGAAAGAATGCCCGCAGCTTCTCTGAGTAGAACTTAATATGTGTATGTGTGTGTGAATGTTTGTGTTTACACCTGTAACCTCTTATGCAGCACATTATAGAATTAAAGATGTTTTAATGATGTTATGGGTGATTGATGAGGTTACTCTTTGCTATATTGGTTATAATTTTACAGGCTTGACTAACTTTGTTAAATTTTGGTCCATCTGTATTTTCATGCTTTGTGTCTATATATATGGACATGTGTTTGTATAAGCATCTTTATATGCACACACGCACACAACATGAATTTGTGGATATATATGATGTAATGAGATGAACACTTAGGGGGAAATTTCTATTCCTTTAATGACCATCCAGTGATAAAATCTGATAGTTTTCAGAAGTACATTAAGACAGCTTTGACTTCTAAGTTTGCCAGGCAGAGCTATCTCTTTGTAAGCTTAATTTTATCAGCAATTAGACCTCCAGGGGAGTTGCAACGAATGTATTCAGCTCTGTGACTGGTGTTTCTCATCCTTCTGGAGCACCTTTCCAGCCCTCTGCACTCTGAGCTGCATGAACACATCCCCATGAGTGCCCTGGCAGCGATTAGTGGGGTCCACATAATTGAGTAAAATCTGGATGTCAAGGGTTTTTCAGTCTGACCTCCAGTGCCAACTCTCTTGGTGGAGAAACACAGAGCTCCCGTCTCTTCCACCTGCCTACTTGGATACCGTTTCCGTATTGAAGGAGCTCTTGTAATAGGAAGGACTCCTATTTCAAGCTGGGTTCTCTTTCTTTCTTTATATCCCCAGGATGTAATTATCTCATGATAATCACCTTTGTGTCTAATGACTTAATTAGGTAATCACATAAGTGCTGTAAGTGACGTTTTGTGTGATGAAAATGCCTAGAGTGTAGTAAATCATCAAAGTTCCTAAGTGCTGGACAAAAAAGCATGTACACCCAGTCTAGGAGTTAATTTCTCTACCTGTGCTCCCCCATCCTGCTCCCCACACCGCAGATCTTTCTTTTTTTTGGAGGGGAGAAGGAGGTGGGAGGAAAAAAACAAAACAAAACTTCTTTATACTGAACAGCTGGGGGAGGGTATAGTGGCATTCTTCTGAGCTCTGACACTTTTGAATCTGCCCTACACACATACATGCAGAGTTTAAAGTATAATTGCTACTTTTTCTCAAAATAAGGCCCATTAGCCAGAAAGCAGCAACAGCTGTCTGAGGGCTGCATTTTCTTTTTTTCTTTGCTTTCCCTTTTCCCTTACTGTATTTATTCGTGTTGTGGGTATGTTTCCCAGGTAAAAATTGGCATTTCTGGAACCATAACATTTCAGTTTTGTTCCGGCCTTCAGATGTACACACTTAAGTGAAAGTGCCTCAAGATGTTATTTTGCCAAAGGTTGTTAAGCAATTTGAAATGACTTTCTCTACAAGTGCAATATGACTTTTTGTGAAACAAGAGACCCATTACTGTCTTGTCTCTTTCAACTGGTTTACGTACGAAGGGTTTTGTTGGGAACTTTGACAAATGATATTTTTAAAATGTTTGCTCTGCCACAGCGTGTTAGTCCAAAAACAAAATTAAGAAAGGAAAATGTTGTAGGTTGAAAAAACCTGTCTTTGAGTTTTCTAATTCTCTGCTCAGTTCTCCTTGGATGCAAATAATCAATGGCTATTTTCCATTCATTAAATAAGTGAACGCTACAAGAAATTGGCCAAGTCTTAAACTAGTCCTACAATAATTTTATATAATTATATAATATTTTAACCTATCCTCCCATAATATTTTGCATTTTTTTCCATTTCCCTTTCTGCCTTTTCCAGAAGGCTTTTTGGAATCATGGGAGCCTGAAAATATTTTCTTACTCCAAAATTCTATAGCCTCATCTCTTCTATTGATTCATCAGCTTACCTCCAGCTGTTCATTCAATCCTATACTTGCTCATTTTCATTTAATAGACATTTATAAAATGCCTACTATATTTTTGCTTCCAGGGCTTCTTTTGTTGTATTGAATTTTGTGGTGGTTGTTGTTTTTAAACATGCCATTTTGTTTACTTATTTATTGTGTCATGAAATAAGGTTCTAAACTTCTTAAGGGTCAAGCCTTTACACAGTATGAACAAGCAATATTTAATAGATTTTTTTTGAACATGTGACTTTTCCAAAGACCAGCTATCCAACGGACATATTTCCTTTTCTTCTTAATGTTACTACAAATAACACATTTGACACTGAATATTTGTACACTCTCTCTATCATTTTTCTGGAAGAAGTCTAACAGCAGACCTGAATGAAATGTAGCAAAGCATGCTGTTCAGGAACAGTGGTGTGGCTCAAGCCCAAAAGTTTGCAGAGAAGCACTTATTTCTTATAACATGAAGGGATGAAGGTGAGATGTAGGCAGGGATTTACAGACTGGAGGACAGGAGTGACGGACACTTTCACTTGCCCAGCTGAACCAGAAGAGCGGTGATTTCTGGCCCAAAATGGTAGGACATCCTAAAATACTGTAACAAAACTTTATAGGTTCGTTTCTATTGAGTCATATTTTATTTTTTATTTATTTATTTTTTGGGCTGCGTTGTGTCTTCATTGCTGCCCCACGGGCTTTCTCTAGTTGCGGTGATCAGGGGCTACTCTTCGTTTCAGTGTGCAGGCTGCTCATTGCGGTGGCTTCTCTTGTTGCAGAGCACTGTTTCTAGGCGGGTAGGCTTCAGTAGTTGCTGCATGTGGGCTCAGTAGTTGTGGCTCGTGGGCACGTGGGATCTTCCCGGACCAGGGCTCAAACCCGTGTCCCCTGCACTGACAGGCGGATTCTCAACCACTGTGCCACCAGGGAAGTCTTGAGTCATATTTTAAAAGGCTCATGATCAATGACAAGTTCCTTAGCCTCAGTTTATTAACCTGGAGTGAGTCTCAGAATCTCCTAGGAAACTTCTTAAGCATTTGAGTGCACCACATTTCCAGAAGCACAACTGTAATTGTCAGTGTGCTTTATTGCAGGGGTCCCCAAACCCCAGGCCGCGGACCAGTAACAGTCCACAGCCTGTTAGGGACCGGGCTGCACAGCAGGAGGTGAACAGCTGGTGAGAGAGAGAGAAGCTTCATCTGCAGCTTCCCATCGCTCACATTGCCACCTGAGCCATCCCCGCCCCCTTCCGTCCGTGGAAAAATTGTCTTCCACAACACCGGTCCCAGGTGCCAAAAATGTTGGGGACCGCTGCTTTGATGGATTACCAGAACTGGGAAGGACTCTAGAGACAATAGAAATCCAACGATTTTAAAAGGTCCTGGGTGTTACCTTAATTCTGAAAATTCTAAAAAGTTGGAATCACTCCAGAGATTTGGTCTAGGTTCTTAAGAGTGAATGGCTGGGGTTTAACTTCAAAAGAGAGGCATTTTGTAGATATGGACGTAAAAGGGGGGGAAATAAAAACCCTAACCCTGGGGGCTTCCCTGGCGGCGCAGTGGTTGAGAGTCCGCCTGCCGATACAGGGGACACGGGTTCGTGTCCCGGTCCAGGAGGATCCCACATGCCGCGGAGCGGCTGGGCCCGTGAGCCATGGCCGCTGAGCCTGCGCGTCCGGAGCCTGTGCTCCGCGGCGGGAGAGGCCACGACAGTGAGATGCTCGCGTACCGAAAAAAAAAAAAAAAAAAAAAAACCTAACCCTGAACAAGGCAATCAGAGGAGGGAGTTTTTTCAGGTATACAAACAAGAGCACCCACTCGAAGCCCCTCGTAAGTCATGCCTGTGATCCAGTCTGGCCCAGATTATTAGATGATCCCCAGTCTGTCATGTTGTGCACCGCTGGAACAAAGAATCCATCCTTTCAGCCGCAAACGTGTATAAGGCAGAACTGGAAGAGAGAGAATACTTTTTGATAATGATAGATTTAATCAGAATTTTCTAAAAAACAAAGCAAGACTTTTGATAGAGAGGAGCAAAGTCTCTCTATATGGTAATGAACTATTCACCACTTTGACTTGCCTTAGTGAGAGGGACCCTATCTGCCTTAGGGGTGCTAGAAAGCACATTAGCATAGCAGCGCCATCGACCTCATGGATGATACTCCTTCAGGTCACTTAAAGAAATAGGTTTTACTGATTTCTGAGAGTTGGTTTGATGCAATCTGTACGGGTAATTTTGAAGAAGAAAATGGACATATATCCAGCCTAATTCTCAGATGCCATAGCTGATAGATATTAAATCCTCAAAAAGATTTTCTGAATTCACATGAATTGATAAAAGACCCTAAAATGAGAGCAGAAAGATAGGAAGGTGGAGAGTCAGAGAATGTTCTTCTGCAGAGATTGGGGATCTACTAAATTAAGAGCTAAGCTCCTAATAAAGGCTTACAAATTTATATAGGATAAAAGTAAATGATAGAAGAATTTTCAATTAAGGTAACTAAAGAATGGCACTGCAACTTAATACAATTTTTTATTAGCACTTTTCACCCAGTGCCTAGGACCCTATGTGCTTTGCTTGGGGAATATCTTTTAAATTTTACATGAATAAATAAAGAATATCTTTTAAATGAATGAATAAAATGAATGAAAAATGTCTGGTAGCACAATGCTTTCTTTTTAAATTATTATTTTGTGACATGGTATGCTTAAAATAAGTTCCATGTTAATTGGCTCCAAGGACAGATACCTTGTCTTATTCAGCTCTTATATCCTAAGCACAAAATCAGTACTTGAAGCAGAAAAGTAAAAGAGTACAAAGGGGGAGGTGTGGAGACCGAATGGAGAAATGGGAGGAGCCAAAGGTGGAAGTTCAGAGGCTCCAAGTCAGCTTCAGTCTTTGTTTACATCACCTGGAAAACAGATGATCTTGGACATTGTTGCCGTTAACCAGTTGAAAACCTGAGTCGCTCGAATTCAATATTCCTATTCAACCAAAGGAAATAAGAATATGAGATTGAATTCATGTTATTCCATTTTTGCCATATGTATGGAGACTGCTATAAGCTAATTCCATAAGGAATTTTTTTTTTTTTTTTTGCCTAACCCTGATCTCTTGTACTATGATTGACACTCATATCCATGATTTCTGTCCTCAGTAGAGATTAAAAACAGCTGGTTGCAATTTGCAGCACTAAGATGTTAACAGAACATTTAGCGTAATTGGAGACCATTATTAAGCTGTCCTTCAGACTTCACATTCTCAGGCTAAATAATTTCTGTTCTTTAACCTTCCTTATTATGCTCATTCTTTAATCTGTGAACCAGCCTCATGGTTCTCTGAAGGTGTCTGCACAAGGTGTGATATAAGGCAGGCCGGGAACAGAGCTATTTCCATATACACTCCATGAGTCTGAGTCAAGCTCCCATTTCAGCCAGGAGAGCAAAACAGACCCAACCACAGGCCTAGGAGTCTGAGGAAGGGAGAGCTGGCTTTGGGACCAAAGAGAACCAATCAGAGTGGTCTAAGGTCAGAGGGACCCAATCAGAGTGGCTTCAAGTTCAGAGGCAATCAATCAGAGTGACCTCAAGGTCAGACTCATGCACGCTGGGAAAGCCTGTCATCTGAGCATGGTGAATTCTGGACAGCAAACCACAAAGCCTCAACAGGTAGGCTAATGAGGTCAGTGTCACTTGTTCAGGGCTCAGGAGCACAATCAAAAAGGCTGAGCATCAGGGGATCTGGATATCCAGACCAGGTGAGCTAAACAAACATGATTAACAAAAGGCTAGAAAACAAGAGAAAAGACAAATGCTTATACTGAGCCAATGTTGTGCTTCCCAGCAGGAGGGTCTCCCTGTTTCCTGTCCAGGAGACACTTTCTGAGACTCACACTGTCCCTTCCTCCTCTAGCATGAGTAAGTTTGCACAAGTGACTGGGGTAGACAGTGTGAAGAGCAGCGGCTTTTTCAAAAGTCCACAAATCTATTAGCAATTATTTTTGAGCATTCCTTTTTAACAAATATTTATTGTATGTCTACCATGAACCAAATGCTAAATCACTATTTCAGTTCTGGACTATTCCCCAAAATTAAGTCCTCTATTCATTTTTGTGATGAGAGCAATATGTCCTGGCAGAACATGAAAAAAGTTAGAGGGGTGGGCTTCCCTGGTGGCGCAGTGGTTGAGTCCACCTGCCAATGCAGGGGACACGGGTTCGAGCCGGGTCTGGGAAGATCCCACATGCCGCAGAGCGGCTGGGCCCGTGAGCCATGGCCGCTGAGCCTGTGTGTCTGGAGCCTGTGCTCCACAACAGGAGAGGCCACAACGGTGAGAGGCCCGTGTACCGCAAAAAAAAAAAAAAAAAAAAAAAAAAAAAGAGGGAAGTGTATATGCCTTGTTTAACAAGAAAAAGTTTCTTTTTTAATTTATTCTGCAAATACTGTTGATTACTTATTACAGTCTATTACTAAATCAAAGATGATATCTGAACTCCAGCTTACAATCGGAAAGGAAGTTTGCAATTAAAATATGCTGGTACAATTCTACAAAGCACAGAGGAATAAAGTATAGTTCTTAAATAAAAGTTAATCAATGAATCCTCAACCTCTTTATAGGCTAAATATACACATGGAGATTTTACATGGCTGGCACTGGGAACATTTTGTAAAACTCTTTTGCTTTATATAACACTTTACAACTTTAAAAGTTCTTTTACATTATTTCTCACATAAAAGGAATGAGTTTTATGAGACTAGTAGAGTTGGGTTTTCATACAGCAAGTATAGCCTTCTTTCCACTTGCATTTTTTTTTTAACCGCAAGGTTAGTAAGCTGTTTCTCAGATTAGCCCTCAGTTTACATGTAGTCTACATGTAGTTGTGACAGTGAAATCAGGCAGTTTTTGAGCCTAATTTTTGTAGTTTTAGAAGTGGTAAATGCAGTACTTTACTAAAGTTATTCATACTTTATTAGGATAAACTATGGTTGTTTATTTTCATCTTTCTTGTCTTCCACAACACTCATGATACTAGTATGTTAATAGTGACCTTTTTATAATAAAGGTATTTTAAAATAGAACAGAAGAAGAAGATTAGAATCAGTAGGAAAGGTAAGAGAAATAAAAATAAAAGCACAAAATGTGGATAAGAGGCAACATAACATTTAACAATACTGATTAGAAGACCAGAACCAGAAAGTTTTGGTTTAGTTCCACCTGTATTTAGAGCCTTTCAAATAAATATTCAAAGGTATATTAATAATATATGGTTTTAAATGGTCAGAGGTAGCCGTTCTTCCCAGGGAAAAATAAAATTCAGAGTAGTAGGGTCTGTATCTTATCCAATCGGGGAAGTTCAGAAATACTGATGCCAAGAGAAAGTTTCCTATTTTCCTTTGAGTGACAGAATCAGATATCAACATTGTCATACAAACAGCCAGGTCTGGGATTAATTCCTTGACCAAGATGAACAGACACAAAAGACTTTTCAGAAAAGCTGTGCTTTACTACTCTCCCTGTGGTGCTGGTCTTTAAAACAAACAAACCAACCAAAGAGGAGGGGAAAGCATTTTCAAACAGATGAAAACTAAACCAATAAAAGCCTACAATTATTCATTTTAAAGAGGAAATGGGCAAGCTATTCAGTAATAATACCTCTCTACTCTATGGCTTATATTTTCTTTAGGCCATTGTTATTCAGTGATAATTCCCTTGCTTAAAAGCAAGCAATCCAAGCCTATTAAAAAGCATTGTTTTATACAATAGAAAAGGTTTAGATCTAATATTCTAGTCTCCTTTATGAATTGTGGATGTAAAAATTGTTGTATGTTAACTAATTTATTCAGCATAAGCTGTTTCCAGTGTTAAAATGCAAAGTTACAAATTGCTTGAACAGAATTTAATGCATCAGCTGAGCAGCTCTACTTCCCCACGCATACCCAGTCTCTACCCGCAGCCCTAGCCCCAACCTGGCACAGGGTACTTACTGCTTTGAAAGATTCCATTCCTCTTCACTGAATTATCTAATTTTTAAATTGTGTGTGTGCATGAATTCAGTTGGTGAATTCTTTTCCTTAAGAAATATATATAGAAATATGTATAAATATATATATTTTTAAAAATACACACTTACAAATCTTTTTACCATGGGATGATATAATGAGAGGTTGCCTGTCTTGATTAATCTCCTTTCAGAGAAAGCATGGCAACCTTGACGGTTGCTACTTTGATCTAATAATTTAATGTGAAAATCTATTTCCAAATTCTACCCAGGTCCTTCCTTAAAAAAAAAAAAAATCAAACATTAAATGATGAACCAGACCAAAGTATACTTGATGTTTTAAATGCTGTCACAAATCTTAAGGACTTCAGTGAGATGCAAAATGAAGGGGAAAAGAAGAAAGAAAATTATACATGTGCCAGTGACTAAATTATGACCTGAAGTTTGCTTATGTTTTTTTCAGATAGATGCCATGACCCAAATTATAAAGATAAAGATATTTTTAAGAAAGGCCAATTAATAAATAGAATCTTTGATGTAGGATGATTAAATAGGATTTTAAGTCTACACTTTGTGATAATGTCATTGCTGTTTTATTTATTAGACTCTCAAAGAGGCCAAATTCTATAATTAAGAGAAATAATTTTGGAGTCAAAGTTATCAGGGCTCAAATCCTAGCTGCATCAGCTTAGGAGCTGTGTGATTTGCGCCAATTAATTAACCTCTTGTTGCCTCACTTTCTTCACACATTAAATGCAGGCAATTATAGTACCTATCATTATAAGCTTGTTGTGAAGATTAAATAAATCCATATGCGTGAAGTGCTTCAAAATGTGCTTGTTACCTAGTGTTGTATAAAGTTCTGCTGTTGTTATTAAAATATGTAGCTATAAATCTAAATATACAAATATTGAAATACATTTCTGAATACTGATTCAGAGTTTTTAACTTATAATGGAGACAGGTAAAGAAAAAGAACTTATGGGACTTCCCTGATGGTCCAGTGGTTAAGACTTCGCCTTCAAATGCAGGGGGTGCAGATTTGATCCCTGGTTGGGGAGCTAAAATCCTACATGCCTCGTGGCCAAAAAAACAAAACAAAACAGAAGCAATATTATGACAAATTCAATAAAGACTTTAAAAATGGTCCACATCAAAAAAAAAAAAATCTAAAAAAAAAAAAGAAAGGAAACAGAACTTAAAAAATAGAAAAACAAAAAGAAAGGACACAGGAGGAAAGTTAATTGAAATAGTATTTGTTAATTATATCAAATAATGTATGGTTATTACAGTTGCACAATAAAGATACTGTTTTAATGAAGCAGTAAAGATCTTGGAATACTTTGGTGGTAGTAAGGCAAATCATATCTGTGAATGATTTGAATCAAGATAACAATATTTGTAATATTTGCTCAGCTCTCATGTGCCAGGTCTCCTCACGAGATTCCCTTCGCAGGTGTTTGTATCTCTTTGACCTTTGAAAAGATGCTTGTTTCTTCTAGATCTCAATGACCACATTGACAAATAATTGAAAAATATTTGTGCTAAGGCAATGTGGTTTTGGACAGCAATTGTATGATAACTCTGTGTAACAATGACTAGACAGAACATGTGCAGGTGCATGATGAGAAACTAGAGTCTACTCAATCCTTTATCAACTAGTACAACCACTTTGCCCCTGCCATGACTGTTCTCACTCATTATCCCTTCCTGTTGTCATAAACCTCAGTGACTCCCAGGAAGCTTGTTTCAGCCACGTTTGTGAATGTGCTTCAGTGTTCATCCAGAGAAGTCAATAGGTCAAGAAGAATCATGAATTATATGACTTTTCTATTACACGTAAGATAAATTCTTGGATTTTATATTATTTGAGTTTTTTAAATCAAGTAGGCGTTCTTATTTATTAGTAACATTTCATTGTCAGTACTCTCACCACAACACAATAGTATTGCAGCATCCTGTAGGAATAAGGTAAACAGTACATATTGTTGGCTGTTGTTTCTATTTCAATTTGATTTGAATTTATTGAAGTGAGCTTACATTTATTTGGAGAAAACATCTTTCCAAAACCAAATCTGATCATGTTATCCTCCTGCTTACAATTTGGGGCTAGGTTATGCACCAGTAACAAATAAATTCCAAAATCCCAGTGACTTAACAAGCAAAATACAGATTTATCACTAATGTCACAGTCTAAAATGGGCCAGATCACTCTCCTCTGTAAGTCCCTGCTCCAAGCAGTGACTCAGGGACCCAGATTGTTTCCACTTTGCAATTCTACCTCTAAAGTTCTTTGCTTCAAACTATATGGCTGGAGAAGTTACACCAGCTCTTATTTGCCTCAAACTATTGATAGAATGGCATTACTTTGACATTCCATTTGTGAAAATTAGTTGCATTTTACCTAGCTAAGTGTAATACAGAAAATTGCACACATGTTTTGATGATCTCTAAGAGTTTCTGCCATATTCTCTATATTAGTTAAAGTTAACTCAAGTTCCTTTAGAGGGCATATGAAACAGTTTGTGATCGAGCCCCTGATGATTTCTTTCTGATTCAACTCTTGACTGTCCCCAGTTCATACTATGCTGCAGACACAGGGAATTGTCATAGGTTCTTAATGGTGTGATGCATGTTGCTTTGTGTTTTCTCATTTTCTGAAATAAGGGATATCTTTAAAAATTCACGTCAAAATAGGTGTAAGTTGGGAAGGAAGGTTGGTGCCCATGGTTTGTGCAAGTGCTAACCCAGCAATGTGTGGGAGGTACCTTGCTGTTGATTTCCACCTCTGCTGAGCAGTTCAAGTAGATAGCTGATCTAGTTATCAAATGATTGTCCCTCAGATCAGAATCAGCCCTTTTATTACCTACACTGTGATGCTGAGCTGGAGGCTTCAAGTGTATATTCTTTTCAAGGAACACAATGTTAAGCTTGTAGTAGAGGTACTGAGGGGGGTTGCAAGTTTTCTTTCTGGTTATAGTATGCTACCATTTTCTGTTTTCCCTTGCTTTTGCTGTATCCCTGCCAGAGTTGCTGTGTTCTAGAGTGTGCAATCCCTCAAAGAGCTTACAGCCCGAGCCCCAGCCTAGTAATCCCTCTCTGTGATCCTCCCCAAACAGACACCCTGCATCCCAGGTCTTGCAACATCCCGTGGGCGAGCAGACTTCCAACACCCAGAATCCTGCTGTGTGCACACCTATGGGCCTCAGCCTGCCTGCACCCCTGAAGGAAGATTCCTACTTGCCATTGACTTGACTAGTTCTGGCCTGGGTAACCCAGAGAACTCCTTCACAATCTAGGGCAGCTGCAACCACATTTTCTACAATAAGATCTGAATCCCACCCTTGGGGATCCCCTCGGTCTCCCATTCTGCCTTCCAAGTTGCTCCTCCCTTGGGTATTCTCCCTTAGCCCTCAAATATTCCTTAGAGTTGTCTTTTTCTCTTTTATAATTACTCCATCATTATAGTTGATAATTCTTTATATTCAGCTTTTCCTGTTCTATGTGGTTTCCCTCTCCTGATGGGACTTTGACTAATAAAATAACAGCACCCAGTTAAATTGGACCTGGAATTTGGAGCTCCTGTTGTTGAATAAAACCCTTCTGAAAGATTATACAGCATTGAAACAGAAAGTTATTTTGTTTATAGAGGAGTGTCTTATCACATGACAATCATGCAACTAAATAAAGTAGTGTCTCAAGTAAATCAGAATTTCCTCAGCTTGGAAAGTTTGGTATGAACAATTGATGGGCTGAAATGGACCGTCACTCAGGCATGAATAGCTATCACTCTAAAGCTTCTAGCTGATTTTCAAGAGAAGCCCTTCAACTTCCACAGATACATAATTTAAGTGAAGAAACAAATGTCAAGTATAAGTTTTAACAAACAGGAAACAGAAAAGGCACTAACATTCTTCTGTGTGCCTCCACATCATGCACTCGGTCTTAAAAGTGATAAAGATGCTGTGATCATAAACAAGGGCTTTGTAAAGCAATGTGTGATCCTTAGGATATGTATAACCGGAGGTGTCCACAGTGATTTTTGGTGTGTGAATGTTGTAAAGGGATAGACTGAAATGTTGACAGCGATCCTGAATAAGAAAGCAGAAAGTGATTGAATGAATAAATGTATGCTATATTCCAATATTAAAAAAAATAGAAAGTGAAAACAACATATATTTAATAATAGTTACTCTAGCAAATTGTTGCAAATTTACTGTACCTTTTTCTTATTGGTAACTTAAAGGAAAGGAAATCCGGTGTTTCAAAAGGGTCATGCTCTTTCTTATCTCAGGGTTTTCACATATCTGTTAGTTCCACCTGGAGAAGCTGTCCCTGCCCACCGCACCTCCCCACTCAAAGCTCCCGCTACCAGAAAAAAAGAACAGTCTACAGATCACTCCCTTTTCTCCTCCTAATTCTTTTTCATGGGCCCAGCCACTCTGCAGCACGCGGGATCTTCCTGGACCGGGGCACGAACCCGTATCCCCTGCATCGGCAGGTGGACTCTCAACCACTGCGCCACCAGGGAAGCCCTCTCCTCCTAATTCTTAAGTATTCAATTCAGCTGATTCCTCCTTTGCAAAAACTGTGCCTCACCCACCTCCTCCCCACCTATCCACACCTGTACCCTTACCCTCACCATCCCACAGGCATAGCCACCAACACACACCAACAAAGTGAACTAGTTTTTTAGCCTGTTGCTCTCAAAGTACCATGTTCATTTTCTTTTATATTTTCGTTTTACACTTTTCATTTACATTTGTTCCATCTCATTATTTTGGTCCATTTACTTTTCTGTCTCTTCCATTTATTGTGAACTTCACAAGGGCACGTATTTTTTCACCTTTTTTTTTTTTAAAAAAAAAAAACATGTAGAATAGAGCTGGCACATAGGAGCTCAATGAATGTTGTTTTGTATGAAAGATGCAATATTTTAGACTTTGGGCAAGATGCTGAGTAAAAAGGGAAAGATCCTTAATCAAATAATCATCATGGAGTTTTACAGTCTAAATGTGGGAATGTCTGGTAATTACCTGTTTATACATCTGGGAAAATTGTTCAGAATGCTTTGGGAATTATGGCTAATTTATACAGCATTTATTGTGTCACATTTTATTCTGTGTGCTTTAGATATGTTAAGTCCTTTAATATTTACAATGAATGCCTGTGGTGGGAACACACATTATCTCCACTTGATGATAAAGAACCTACACACAAGAGGAATCAAGTGTTGTATCTGATGACAATTCGTAAGGGACAGAGAGCTAGGACTTGGTCCAAGGCAGCCTAACCCTAGGCTCCATGAGCTTAATGATCACACTGCATATTTGGTAAGGTGAAGGAAAGGGCTAGGAAGTGGCCAGGGATGACTTTCCAAAGGGAACGTTTGAACTGAGGTACCATGTAACATTTTGGAAACAAAAAGGTAAAAAATTAAATCTATCATTGTTAATGCTTTTAATTTTGTATACATTTTCTCAATGATTTTTTCCACGTGAGGCAAGGTTTTATACTGGAAGCCAGAAGGTCAGAAGAATTAATTTTTTTTTTTTTCTATTGGATAATTCATTTCAGGCACTACTTAATTGTGCTTCAAATATTTGCAGAACACTGTGCTTGGAATGAAAGAATCACACGTTAACCAACATCAGTCTTGTCCTCTAAGGCAGCGATCCTCAACAGTTTTGGCACCAGGGACCAGTTTCATGGAAGACAATTTTTCCACGGACAGGCGGGGGCGGAGCGATGGTTCAGGCAGTAATGCGAGCAGTGGGGAGTGGCTGTAAATACAGATGAAGCTCCGCTCCCATGCCCGCCGTTCACCTCCCGCTGTGTGGCCCTGTTCCTAACAGGCCGCAGACTGGTACGGGCCCATGACCCAGGGGTCGGGGACTCCTGCTCTAAGGACCCAACACTAAGTGGCAGATTCAGATTCACTCATTTAACGAATAATTTTCTGAGTGCTATTTTGAGTTAGGCACTGGTGTGAATGAGAGCTGAGCTATTCAGCTGGGTGTCTGAGAATTCAACTCAGTTCAATTCAATTCTGAAACTACCTATCCAGAGAGAGTATCAGATCCCGCAGGTAAAGGGCTTAGTCTCACAGAGCCCACCACTTCAATGGCAAATTTCAAGCCCAGGTTGTTACTAATTTCTGCAGAAAACTGCTTGCAAATAATTAGGGACAGGTAACTTATTGGGAGAAAGACTAATATGTAGACTTATTGCAGACATGTGTTACAGATGAATAATCAATATGTTCATATAAAGGCTGACATACAGCTAAAATATAGATCACTTATTTTTTTTAATATGTGGCTAGAGATTATTCAGGAACCACTCTCAGAAAAGAAGAGGAAATACATTCTGCTCTCTCTCCTTAATTTGACAAGTTGAAACTTGGACCCTGGCTCATGAGAGGCTAGGAAATGAGGGAATATGTTCAAACATGTGGAATCCATGCTATTTCTGCCTCTACAGGAGGGGAGACTCTTACATCTATATAATTTTAATATAATAGAAAGTACAAGGTCACCAAAACTCAGGAAATTCAGATCAGGGACCAAAATCTTCTGAAACGTCCAATAGTACAATTTGGTTGAGATACAGTCTTCTTTAAACAACTAATTTACATAGTTTTGGGCTCCATGAGGCCAAGGAAGAGTGGGTATAGAAGTTCACATCATGGCCACTAGTTGTCCATTTCTCTCCCCTGCACAGGAAGCCAAAAAAGAAGAGATAAGAAGAGAGTGATATGGTGATTTATGTGAGTTTCATTAAGGAAAACCTTCCAGAGAATCACATCCCACACTCCTAATGTTTTGAGAAGATGAGTTTGTTTTCCTTTCTCAATTCATCTTTCTTAAATTTGAGATGTTTGCTTTACATTTTTTGAAATATATCATTAGCAGCAGGTCTATAAATTAGCCTATGATCCCTTCTGTATTCACCTTCATTAGATGAATTGAGAGAACATTGAGGATATGGCGTATAACTCAATTCCTTTAATTTATCGTAAATGTTTTTAAAAAGCTGGTAAATTAGTCATTTTCAGAGATGCTTAACAAATTGAGAGAACACAATGGAGTTCATTCCTTTTAAAAATATTGAGGATTGTAAATAGAATATCTGAACCACCCTCAAGAATGAACAAAACAAATAGCAGTTCCAATTATTAAATAAAAGAGCACTAGAAAGAGAGTCAAGAGACAAGGGGTATAGGATTGGGTTCAACATCATGGAGTGTGACTTAACCTCACTGAACTTCTACACACTCATTTATAAAACAAAATCATTCAGAAGCATGTCTCCACCTAGACAGTATTGTCAGTTGGGGGGAATTCTTTGTTATAGGGGCTGCCCTGTGCATTGTAGGAGGTTTAGCAGCAACCCTGGACTGTACAAACTGGATGCTACTACCACTCCCACTCAATTGTGGCTCCAAATTGTGACTCAGAAATGCCTCCAGACTTTGCTAAATGTTCCCTGGGGGGCAAAATCACCCCCACGGAGAATCACTAAACTAACAGCCCCTCTAGTTCAAAGTTTCTATAATTCTAAATTACTGAACCCCAGCCTGAAGGCACCTGAAAACCCTCATTCAGAGCCTCTCTCCTTGGGAAATATGACAAGAAGACATTATGTTTGGATTCAGAAAATACTGGGGCTAAAAAGGGGTGAAGGAAAACAAGGATTTTCCACTAGAATCTGCAACGGGAAGGCAAAAAGATGTCTTCCCAATAGAGATGCTTTTAGTTTCTGCAAAAGCATTGGAAAAGTGAGCATAAAAGCACAAACACCTTTCTATCTGTTGACCTTCACTGGTAGTCATCCACTAAGAACTAAGAATGTCTTTTCCCTTAGCTGCATGGAACCTACCAAGCAGTTCAGTAAGACCCCAGCCACCAGCTCCTGCTCAGAATCTCTTTCAAACAAAGTTCTTTGCATTCAGCACTCAATCACATTTGCATAGTTTTGACTTCCTCTTAGATAATTTTCCTGCTGTGTCTGAGGAGAAAATCATCCTCTTCTAGTTTTTCTCTCTTGTATTTACAGCCAGGAGCTACCTTTGCATTTTTCCTGACTGTGAACATTATTTTCTTCTCCTTATGGCTCTGATTACTTGATATATTCATGGCATTGGTACTTGGATTTTTTTTTTTCTTTTTTTGGAATGAAGGATAAAGGAGAGAAAGGCTCAGTAAACTGGGGAACACGATTCCTGATTCCAGACTAGTCAATACGTAGCTGCTTGAGTCATCTCAGTTTCCCCCTTTAAAAAAATGATGTGTTTGGACAAAAAGACCTCAATCTGAGATCACCACATGTCTGGAATTTTCTTGCATAGCCCTGTGTTTTCGTATTCTGATTGTCGACTTATTTTTAACAAACAATGTGTTTCTAGTTTTGAGTTAGTAAAGCATGGTCGTTATATCACTAATCTGTCTTCCTAGCCAGGTCTAAAGGCATGAGATTCTTGGGAGACTAGAATGGTTGGGACATTGTTTTTGTCTCATTTTAAAACAAAGAGAAAGCATGCATCTCTTTTGGAGCAGTGCTGCTTTTTTTTTTGTACGATTTTGTTTTGTTTGTTTGATCATTACCTTGGGTGCCTGTTGGTTCTGGTATTCATGAAAATGTTTTAGGATCTGTCAAGAGGACTTCGGATAGTACTGCTCTTGTGCCACTAAAGCTAATGGGACAGTAGTTATTACCAGCCAATATTCGTCTGCAAGTCCTACCAGACTCAAACATGGAGTGTTGAGGTCTGGAATGATTCCACATAGATATTCATGTTGAGGAAACTCCCTTCTTTTGAACAAAGCCTCATTCTGTTGGTTTTAATGGTAAAATCCATATAGTTAAATCCATCTGTCTCCCACTCCAGGTAAGGCAATTAATCTGTTTAGTAGTAAATGGATGTGTTTCTGAGAGCCAGGAAGTTTAGCCAGTGGGTCAATTTTCCAGTTTTAATCATGAAATATGGATACAGGGATTGAAGCCATCTAGTGGCATGTGGAAAGCCAAAATAATTTTTCTTTTTAGAAAGAAAGAAATACCTGTGCTACTGTTACTCTGCCCACCCCCCTCCCACTGTTGAATGTTTTATTCATTTATCATGCTAATAAACATATATGTATAGTCTGTAGATAACAGTGGAAACATCAATCTGTTTAGCTAATCCTTGCTTTCTTCTTAGTGAAATTTTTTTTTTCTCTGTTTTATCAGCAACAGAGCAATCCTGTCTCTCAACAGCTCCTTCCCAGCACTTATTTCTCTTCACCTCCCTCCTTAATAAATAGACTCGGTGTTGAACATATGACTTTTACCCCTCTATTAATCTCGGCAGACTGTGGGGATGCTGAAACATGCTGGCTAGTGGGAAAGAAGATGTTTTTCATGTGGTTTTGCAATGCAAACATTTTAGGAGTGTGCAATGCCTCTGTCACATTGAACTTATTGGAGTTCCAATGGCTTTGTTTCCAAGGGGAAATTGGTGCTTTAGTGAAGACATTGGTACGTGGTAAAAACATATTCTAAAAGCTCCTGTGAGTGAAGAAAGAGGCTTTTCCCCCCTGATCTGGGGTGGGGGGAAATGCCAACCTACTTTAAAAATGGATTAAAATGACTTTCTAATCCTCTCCATAGAAAGCTAAGTGTTGTTTAGAAAACTGAGTTTAATACAGTCACTTAAAGCTAAAATGTCCATTGTGTGATAGCATAGTAAGGCTGAGAGAAGGAATGAATTTTCTGGGAAAACATGAGATGTTTAACCAAAATTACAAGAATTTTTATTAATTAAGATGATTATATAATTTTTCATCCAAAGTAGGATTTTTTGAGAATGGGAGGGAACACTATGAATAAATAGGCTGAGACAGTAGGTGTAATCCAAGACAGTCCTTGGCAAATCTGGAAATATGGCAGCTCTGGAATAACTCACTTGCTGACTAGGCAGAGGGGAAGTCCCTATTCATAGGCAATCAGGTGAAAGGCAGTTTAAAGGCATACAAGAATTCTTCAAGGTGAAGGTAACTTGTTCCAGTGTATTTTCGTTTTCTAGTCATCTTCTTTTTTCTTAATAGTATCAAACATACAATACAATAAATCTCCAAAGCATAACAGCCCTTTAAATATGCAGAACACTCTTTAAGTGAAAGAATCGCAAGGGGTGTGACAAATTTTACATACCAAGAGACCTTTTTTAATGACTAAATACTGACAAAATCTCTTCAAAATAAGCAACATTTGTTTCTGTAGAAGAAAAGCCTGTACTCGCAACCATCTATTTTCCTATATAACATGTTTTTCTGGGTGAAAATATAACCTGTAGTAGATAGTTACATAAAGGTCTAAGGAGAAAGGTTAGGAAGCTAGGAAATGGGAGCAAGCTGAGGATGTATAGCTTTCAGGCTTCGAATATGAAGCCTGAGTACCCTGGTCCCAAGTGCTGTGTGCAGTGATGAGCTAGGATAATAAGTCACCTCATCACTTGGGACACCCTCCCCTTTAAAGTTCGTTTCCACATTTAGACATCCTATTAAATCATAAAATATTTTATCCTCTTTATTTTCTACCTTATAAGATAAAGACTATTCATTCTCTCACTTACTCATTTATCCAATTAGTCAGTCATTCATTTAACTAGTCAATCATTTCCATAACTATTATATTTAGGAGGCACCTATAATATGCCTGAAATCTATGAATATAGGTAATTCTAAAATCCAAAAAGCTTTTATAATCTAAGTGGAGGCAAAAATCTGCCCTGAAATGAACTAATTTTATGGAAATCCCAACCAGAATTTATGTGAGAGTATTTTAAATCTTTGGCTATCCTCATTAGTCACATTAGGAGGAAATTATGAATGTGCTTTACTCTAGCTCTGCCCAGATCTACCTGGGGTATTATGTAACATGCAGTGCATACAATCTGAGAAATTCTGAATTCCGAATAACCTCTGACCTCAGGAGTATTGTATAAGAGACTGTGGATCTATAGCTTTCATAATATTAGGAAGCTGAGCTCTTAGAACTCACATGAAGTAAGATATTCCCCTCCTCAGCAAGAGAATATAACTGGAAAGTGTGCCTCATTCAAAAGGTCTCAGTCAGACATGTATCCCTGTGAGGTATTGTCTGTGTGTGTGGCTAACATTTTTTTTAAGCGTCAAAAGAATCCAAATCTCTCTCTTTGAAGGGCAGTGGACCCCTACCAAGAAGACACAGCAACATCCTGTCAAACAGTGGTGGACAGACTCTGCCCATGTGGTCTAAAATAAAAATAATTGAAACATGGTGTTACTGAAGTTTCCGGCTTCCCCTCACAATCACAGAAAGGGAAAGGACAGCGAACCGGGTGGGGTTTAACATCTCAGACTTCCTGTCCCTTAGACATAAACCAACTTAGAGGACATAAAATCAGAAGAGGAAAAGCAAAAAGACTCAAGTGTTATAAAGTAAAGAAGAATGTGATGATAGTTGAAGGTCCATAAAGATATTTTGAAATGTTGCTTCATTCATACGCTGTTCTCTCCCTAGGATTCTCCAGCTTCTCACAGCGGCTGAAGGGCCTCAAATTACTGAGGTTGCAGATTTAATACACTAAAAGTCACCATTAGAACATAACATGAACTGCTCTTTTTGAATGCATCCATCATGGCTGGAAATAACTTTGGCATTTACAAGTTACAAAAACTGCCCCATCTCAAACCATTGCACTACACATGAGTCATCTTGGGTACTCTTGTCCAATCTTTGCTTGGGTAGTTTCTAACTCAACTGGCAGAACAAAGAAAGTCAATGTATTTCAACAATGGCACACATAGAACCACGTGAAAGCCCAAATGACATATGCAATGGCGTTATTTCAAATAAAAGACCAAAGCTGATTCACTAGGACAACGTCTTGGTTTCCAAAGGTAATAGCTATGTGTGGATTTACAGAACAATATCAGGGTGAGGTGAATGACTCTGAGGTTGTCTTTAATATGAACACTGCTAGTAAAAGCACACAAGTATTTTAAGTGGTTTTGGAAAAGAGGTTTTCTTACAAATGGACTTTCTTACAATTCTTTTTGGATACAGATTGAAGCAGCTTAAAATTTAAAAAAAAAATGAGCCTTCTAGTTCAGGAAATCAAGTATCTATGGCTCATTCCTACATATGAATTACAATAAAAGTATTTAAAGTTGAAATAAAATAAGAAACTGTTTTCCATGCTTTCTAAATTAATCATTCTCTTAAATAATATGTAAAAATAATAACCACAGCACAGAAATTCGTTGAGATGGAAGAAAAACAAAAGGCTGAACGGGTTTGACAAGACAATCCTGCATCACAGGCCATTTGGTAGGGTAGTTTAGATGTTTTGTGCACCTGTGGAAAGTGATCCAAAGAATCATATGGAGCAAACATAGCTGAGCAACACATATATTTCTGAATCTGGAGATAGGCGTGGACGTGAAACTTAAATTGGGCCTCACCTGGTCTTTCTCCTGGGAAACTGGAATCGGGACTTAGAGGCAGCCTATCTCTTGAGCACAGGAGACAGGAACCCAGGGGCTGTGGGATGACAATCTTATTTGCCAAGAGAAAGAAAATCAACTAAATCAGGGCAGAGGAGGGAAAATGAATTAGGTGGACAGAGAGAAAGTCGAGACACCTTGGGTGCTGTCTGAGCTCCTGCTGGCTTTCCATCTCCAAATCTATCTATTTACCTGCCTTCGTGTTTTGTAAAGCATTTTTGTATCTTTTACAACAATTTTTCTTTTTAGAAAAGTAACTTTCAATCAGGAGGTTATCCATGGATTATCTATGAGCCCAGATGAAGTACACTCCAAATTTGTGAGAATCCGTTGGCAGCCTCAGTTCACCCACCTTGTCCACAGCATATGCTCAATTATTCTTTCCTATGATGTCATGGGCAAACATTTGGTGCACTTACTTTATTGTGCAATCTCCCAGTTTTCTGAGGATTCCACTGGGTACACCTTTCCTGCTGGTAAATGGCATTGTATCTTCCCTAGAGTTAATCTTGCAAATAGATTCAGATTATTTGAACCAGGCAAAAGTCCTCTTACATCTGCCACAGTCAGGGAGTGGGTGACGTGGACGATGTCAGGTAAAGGAGCTCAGTGCTTCACTGGTCACTTTCATACCTTCTAGATTTCTTCTCCTGACTGCCTCATGTCTCAACTCTCTCCTTCCCTTTTCCCCATAAAGCTTCAGTTCTAATCTCCTTTGGGTCACTCTTCCCATGGTCCTTTGAATGCTGATATTTTTGAGAAAAAGCTAATTTTTATCAAGAATTTACTGTGTGTTAGGAACAGGCTAAGATCTTTTATTATTAATTCATTATTTCCTTGAGGAAGGTAACAGAGAATTTACAGATGAGGAAGCAGATTTAGACTGATTAACTGAGGCGCATATTTATTAAGTGGAGGAGGCCTGTTTGACACTAGAATACTAAGTCTTTTGTCTTTTGGGACTAGCCTCACCTGAGGTCAAAGCAAGTGACTACTATTCCAATGACTTCAGGGTGAAAGGAAAGCTTTCCTGCTTCTATAACTTCTCCCCAGCTGCCTTCAAATGGCTCAAATTACACGATTAAAACTTGAAACTTTTATCTCAGAAGTCATTTTTTTAATTAAACTCAAGTATTCTGGGCAAGATCATATTGTGAATTCCATCGTTGTTATATCTCCTGGAGAATTTGTTGGTCAAATTCTTTTTCCCAGGGGAAGAATTTAAAAATCAAAACCAAAACAAAACAAATAAACAAAAACCTTGGTACCTTCCTAAAGTGAGGGAAGGGGAAAAAGAGAGAATGATTATTATAGACACTTTTGTTTCTTTTCTAATTTTTCTGAAGCATGTCCATGTACCATGGAATAGTATGACCTTAAGTTGACATGATTCTTCTGAAATATCATCTCTTACTTCTCCAGTAGCTTTCAGTATCTGTCTTGTTTCATAAATATTTACCTACAGAATGTACATTTTCTCCTCTCTATCCTTAATATGCCATTAATATGTGGGTTCTGAAGACATGGACTGAAGACCGGACTGACAGGGATGCAGAGAGGGCTTCCCAAACCGGTAACTGTGCTATTCATTTATATGAACTCTTTAAGTTTCACAACAGCATATGAGGCAGGAACTGAGGCCAAAATACGCTAAAGACTGTTCATAATAAGATCCAAAATTGCAAAGTCAGGTTTCAAGTCTGCCGGGTCTGTCTGCAGCTTCAGGAACCTTCATTTTCTTGATACCTTCCATCTCAACTCTCAGTTCATTGATTCAGTGCTTCCCTTTGAAGCTCAGTCTTCTCATGAGAGTTCTGGCTTTATGTGAAATTGCATCCAGTTTAGATAGTCAGATGGGCAGGTATTGATACTCTATAAAGGCTCTATGATACCACTAAAGTGTTTCCCTCTGCTAAAGTAAAAATTGGATAAGGATGAGAAAAATAGCATTAATGATAAAAAGTTGCATAGAAGCAAAGCACAGATATAAGATAAAAGAAAAAGGATGAACAAAGAGAGAATGCCTTCAAACCAAATCTGTGGAGTGCCTTCTGCATGCCTATCATTGGGCCAAACCAGCTTCGTCCTTGGAAATTTATACCACACGCAGATGCATGGTTGGCTGCTTTACTCTTCCTTCATTTCATCTCTTAATTCACTCCCTAACTCTCCTTTGGGGTCCCATAGGGTTAGGCAGAGCATAAATATAGTTGAGAGAAGGAGCAGAAAATGTCTTACATGACAGATACAGCACTGATGGTGTCAGTGTACTGACACCCATTTTTGTGGGCTGCTGATATAACTCCAGAGAGATTCTCTGGGAGTTCTTCTGGTACGGGCAGGCATTTTCTGGCTATCCAACTTTAAGTGTCCCCCCTCTGGCAGCCCTGAGTCGGGTTCAACATCTGCCTTCATCTGCCTTATATCTGGTTCATGGAAAACATGCCCCTTAGCCTTGCTCTTTATGGATTGCCGCTTGCTCCAGTGTAGTTATTTCTCTGGATTTTCCAGCTCTAGCCACACTTCATAATATTTTCAACATGCAAGATGAACAAAGGATTGCAAAACCACGTTTTAGTGATCTATTAATAGGGTGACGGTATACTCTGGTTTCATTCAAGCTTAACAACAACAACAATAACAGTAATAACTCAATCCTATGCCTAGGTGAGTTAACACCATACTTTGGAATGGGTGAGTACTGGGTATTTAGTGTTTTGTTTTTCAGACTAGACTCTGAAAAAAATACGAAAAGTTACATTTAGTACACTTTTGTACTAGGAATTTTGCCAAAACAACATACTAAGGCTTTATTCTATTCTCAAGTATTGCAAAAACCATAGTTAATCATGAAGATTATAGTAACCACCTTTCACCCTCATCACTATCAAAGTCAAGAGGATACAACTAGAGGAATAGGTACATTAAGGTTAGAAGAAAAAAAAAATGATGAAAGGACAAGAGTAGCAAGAGTTCTTCTTTCTCCCTTGCCTCCAAAGCTCAAGGATTCACTCAGATGAAATTTTTTAGAACTAACTAAGATAAATATGAACAACTCCTTTCAAAAGTTTACTTATATAGTTTACTTATATAGGACAAATTGGCTTAATTTGATGCCTCATTACTGGAATATCAATTGATAACCTGGTAATCATGACATCATTCTTGGATTCCAGTTGGAATCCAATTCTAATTCAGAAGTTCCAGAAGTCTTCAACTTAAGAAATTTTTCAAGTTAGTGAATATTCTAAAAAACAATATAATTGTACCTCATTAAAATATTAAGTAATTTAAAATTTTCACTAGTTTATACTGATCTTTATTTCAGGATGGTACTCTCTTTTAGGAACTTGAGTTTTTGCTTTTGTTTTTGCTTTATTTCTCAACTTTCTATTTTGAAGTAATCATAGACTCACAGGAAGTTGCAAAAAAGTACATAAAGTTCTGTGGACACTTGCCTTTTGGTGTGAATGTGATTATTGGGAAAACAATGTGTTGACGATTTTATTTGGTGGGGTAGATAGATTCAATACTATACTTTCAAAGTCATCAGGATGCTTACAATATTTAGAACACTAAGCTTTATGTGGTTTCTGCAATAAGGGCAATTTCAATTATTCAGTTATCATGAAGACCAAGCCTTACTGCCTCATTTACCACTAACTTGTCAAGAACATTAGGGATGCTTGAGGCTTAAAAAGAGAAGTATAACTGCAAGGAAATTTTATGTATGTAAGAAATGTCTTAGAGTAAAAATTTACAAAACATGTGGTTTTGTAGATGATAAAATTCTCTAGTTTTACAGTGTTATAGAAAACTATGATATTAGATTATCAGAGACTTGTATAGTTGCATAAATCTTGTCCAATACTTCAAAAGTTCTATTCTATTAATTTCTTAAAACAAGCCGATGAACTTAGAGTAGCTCTTATTCTTCCCAATTTTGAAATGAATTTGTAGAGGCTTAGAGAGCTTGAGTGATTCACCTTTGTTTCTGTAGCGGGTTCCTGGCCCAGCTCAGATCACACTCTACTACACTGCATGAACTTTTAAAAATGCAGTGCATTATAAATAAGAATTTGCTAAATCAGGTGGGTTATATTGGTGGCTTTTGTAACTTATTATCGCTAGATTTGAAGGTTTGATAGATGACTTCAACTGATACAAATCTTGTCAAATATGATAGATAGTGTTTCAAAATTAGCCTTGATTGAATACTTCAATCGACATCTGTTAATCCTTTCTTAAAAGATTAATTCAACAAGCATTGAAAAATATCAGGTCAGGAAAAGAGTTGATTCTCAAATAAATTATAATTAAATCCAAATGGAAGCAAGCAGGCTCTTTGAACCTTCATATTTTGACCAGTTATTGCTGCACTATTGCCTGGATTTAGTTAGTACAAGCGGTACAAGACTTTTTTTTTTCCTTTTGGTTACAGCAAAAGTCTAACTGTAGTACTTACGTTTTTGTTTTTGTTTTTCCAGTGTGTGTCTTAGGCCATGGGATATAAATTTTTAGCAATCGATTACAAATTTTATAATAAAAAGTTAAGATTTTTAAAGATTCAATACTTGCCTCCCATTGTCATTTTGTTGTCTTCTTTCTAAGCAAGTGTTACACTGAAAGCAATTTGGGGAACAAAGCTAAGTTTCCTTCGTTCTAGAACAGGTTTATCATACTTATTGGCACTAATAAGAGGGTTATCTAATTTTCGACCATGTCAGCCTTTAAGATTCAATTAATCATTTGTAGTGCTGCTAATGATTGCTATTAGATAACATTCAAGAGGTTGATATGAATACTTGGTTGAAATATATAAGTCCATATATTGGTTGGTTGGCCAGAACAGATTAGGAAAGACAATTAAATAGCTTAATTCCCCACCTCTCAAAGCACACCACCCCATGACCAATGCCTTGCTAAAGAACTGGGATTTTTATGCTTCAAATACGTTCACTTGGAGAGGAAATGAAGTAATTTGTTCTCAAATACTAAACATGCACATAGGGTACTTGCCTCAGTCAGATCACTGTTAGCCAACTTGAAGCAAAGTGCTGAAGGAGGGATCACAAGCAGTACAACTTTTATGGCAATGGAGAAAAATGTAAGATCAAATTTTTGTTCCCCAAACCATCAGTGATTACATGTTTACTGTGTTCTTACAGCTAACCTCCTTTGCTCCCTAAACTGCGCTATGCGATGTGTACAAAATCCTTCCCTTGACGATTCAGATCATTCAACAAGTACACATGGACCCCCAGTTACAGAAAAACACAGTGGGGAATACAAAGAAATGCAGTACATGCTCTCCGGCCTTCAAACATTTAGGTCTGTGTTTATGCAAAATTGGTGGCCCTCTTTAACCCTACTCGCATGTAGCATAACAAACAAATAGGACGGCCTCACAGGAGAGAGGCAATGCCACATGGATGTAATTTATAAGTTTTAATTAGCACAGTCCACTGTGGCCAAGTAGTGACAGATGCAACACCTGCTTTCAGGGAAAAAATGAGAAAGAGGAAAGAATAGCAGAGGTCAGCTGCTTTTCGAGGGAGAGATTTGTGGTCACACACAGGTCACAGTGGCTGGCATATAAAACAGCCTTTTTAATAGACAAAAATATCTTTGAAAGGCAAATGATAAATATGAATGCAATTAACACAAACTAAATTCTTCAACCAAATGAGTAGTCAAATATATTTGCTGGGGAGCATTGACACACCAAGAGGTGTTTAGAATGTGAAAATGCTTTTCATATTTTTAAAAACCAATCAATATGCCTAATATGTTATTTAAAATTTCTCATCAACTTTCATTTTTTAAATTAAGGCAGATGATTAAACTGCTCAGTCTCTATACAGAGTAAAGTCAGCAGTGGTGGGAAGTAGTTTATAGGAATATACAACATTTATTTTGTTTTTTTTCAGACGATATGAGTAAAAATAATACCACCAGCTAAGAATTTTGATTTTACTCTATTTTGAGCCAAACTAGGATGATCTGTGAAAGTGAGTTTATGTAGAACTTGATTACAACCAATTGTCAGGGTTGCAGGAATTCAGCGTCTGTTTGTGCAACCTTAAACACCAACCAACAATCACACGTGAAACTGTCACCACCCATTCAAGTGTTGATCAGTTTTCATCCCTGGGTTGAGGCACACATCTCTGTGCAGAAAGCACATTGGGGAATACTCTGGAGAGAAACACATTTGGGAGAGTGAAGGAAACAGGATGGAGCAGAGAGCATTTGCACTGCAAAGCATCTGCAACCGTTGAGAAGGAAAAAGTTTCCCTCAATCCTCTGAGGGTCCTCGGCCAGGTCTGAACATTAAAATGAGACAGATTAACAGGAGAAAAGCACAGAAATGTATTTGATACATGTTTTATGGGACACGGGAGCCTTCATTAGGAAGTGAAACCCCAAAGAAACAGACCTGTGTATTTTTATGCCAGGCTTGACAAAGGGTGCTTATTTTGGAGGAATAGGATAGGATAAGGGGTAGAGGTCATTGTGGTAAACTGGGGGAAACTTAGAAGGTCTGTTTGTTTAGATTCTTTTTGGTGTCCCTTTGTCTTTGGAGATGAAGATACTCCTTTCCTCTGGGTATAGGGAGGGTACCTCTTAGAGAAGAGTTTATGACATGTTTGGGGGGAGGAGGGTGAAGGAGGCAGAGGTCACAATCACTCCTGTCACACTTTAGAGTGTCCTGAACCCTATCACAACTTAGGCCCTAGCCAGGCTCCCAGTGAACTCAGACGCTGGGTCAGCCCTGAGAGTTGTCCCAAACTGAGAGCGGGCTCTTGCCTTTTCCCCACCCCTGTTCCCTGACAGCATCCAGTCACATATATCTTCTTAAAAACTATAACCTTTGAAAACTTAAACTCATTAAAATACCAAAACCAGAGTTTTCCTCTCTTTTTTTTTTTAAATAAAAAGACTTAGAAACAAATGATTTATCTAGGACAGTGGTTATCAAAGTGTGATTCTCGAACCAGCAGCACCAACGTCAGTGGAGAACTTGCTAGAAATGTAATTTCTTGCACTGCACCCCAGAACTCGTGAATCAGAAGTTCTGGAATGGGGCTCAGCCACCTGTGCTTTAACTAGTCCTCTAGGAAATAAAGTTGAGAACCATTAATCTAGCACTTTTAAAACATAATTCAATAGTCAGGGGAAAAAGCGATTCGATTTCCAAAATTATAGGGCTGGGTTGAGACTATGAGAGAACAGGTAAACGCACATTCATAGTTAGATTTTGCTTTGTGTGAATTTTACTCAGTGTTTCTTGACTGTGCCTGTCTCACCTGGTTGCTGCTATGCAGGCAGGTGACAGCTGGATGTCTAGTCTGAGAGCAATGCACCTGTGGCAGAGACCATATCTGTGGTTTGTCCAACTATGTCCTAAGTGCTGAGTCAGAGAAACATCTCATTTCACAGGAACTGATGGGCAGAAATAAAGCAGTCTTTAAGAATGACAAGGATTTCCACTTTAGCAAGCCTCAATAAGATCAGGAAATAGCTTGTCTGAGGTTTTATGATGATAATGCAGTCAAGATGCTTATCTTATGTAAATTTAAGATCATCCAAAGTGTAATTCAGGATGGGAGTTTTGTTCTATCGGCTTACATCCAACCCTTTTCTTGTTGGACTGTTCTTGCCTATTTGTCATTTGAAGGAGATTTCTTCTGGGATAATATCGCTGGAAGAAAGTGGCCTGAAACTAGTCACTCACTTCCACAGAATAGAGTATGGATGGGGGCACATGGTAACTTTACACAGAAGAAACCTGACAAATATTACCTTAACCCAGTGGCCAAGATTAAGGTCACTAGTGATAAGCCGTGTTTGAGTGCATGTACAAAAACTTTCTTCCACGTGGCTACCTCCCCCTTATCATTCAAGATCTGCTCAAATGCGGCCTCCTTAGGGAATGTTCTGGGCTACCTCATCCAAAGTTATCTCCCACCTAGCCTTAGAAACTTCTAGTCAAATATCTGCTTTATTTTCTTCGTAGGCTTTTCAGTATCTGTGCGTGTGTGTCTGTGTGTCTCTCATGTATGTTTTGTTATTGTTTCCTCCCTGGACGAGAAATGCCAGGAAAGTAAGAAAGCAACTTATTTATCTCGTTCTTCACTATCTGCCCAGGTGTTACAATGGTACACACACAGTAGGCACTCAACCTATACATTTTTCTGAAAGGGAATAGTCCTGATCTCTTGGAAGCCACAGATACTGAATTTGGAATTTGAATTCAGTTTTACTCCAAAATCCATCATTTCTTCACCAAGCCACTATGTACATAAGACTATTATTATCATCATGGTAAATAATAATAACTAACACTTATTGATTTACTGTGGGCTTCGGTTGAATTCCACAATTGTTGTAGGAATTCAGATATTATGGTCATGGTTTTATAGATGAGAAAGTAGAGGTTCTAAGAGAGTAATTTTCCCAAATTCACAAAACAAGCAAGTTGTAGAACACACTCAGATTCTTTATCGTTTTGTCCGTGTTATTTAGTTGCATCAGAATCACCCAACGAGTCTTTCCAACCTCCAGATTGTCTGGTCCTCCCTCCAGAGACTCGATACAGTGGGCATAGATTATCCACATTTTAACTCCCCCAAGGTAAGTACCAAACACTGCATTTTGTCATAGATTCTGGTAGAGCAGACTACAAATGCCATATGGTGACAGTGGCAGAGAGACAGAGGAAGTAGATTTTTGGGAATAATCCCTCCTGAAGTCTCCATTGCATACAAGGAAAGGCACAGTTCAGGGAATGAGTCGCAGGCAGCCATCACTCTTCCCTCTGGCCTTTAGGTCAAGTTCAGATCAAGTCTGGTTCTCATTAGTCTGTGGGGATGAGATCAGAGCCAGAGTGTGTCTGCCTTCAGGGTCCTTAACACACCTCTCTGATGGAATAAATGGCTCTTCCCTGGGAAAGGTGACAAGAGAGCAAGTTTCCTGATGTGTGACTCTGGGCTGTAGAAACAGAGGCCAAATTTTAATCTTAGTAGAGGAAGACTTGCCTGTGACGCGCCTGACTTTTGACATGAATGCTGCAGCTGCTTGTGCTCAGACCTTAAATTGGAGTGAGGGAAAGGCAGGGTCTGTCATTGGCTGATGATGGATTTTCATCAGCTCATAAAAAAACTGAATAGCTCAGATGGCCTGTTGAAATAAATTTAATACTATTTTGGAAATAAAAAGAAAAAAAAAAGGAAAGAAAGAGTAGATTCATTTTTGGCAGCTAAATTCAATCTTGTGTGAAAGTCAAGCTAGCATAATTTAAAGTGCCACAAGAACCTTAAATCTCCCCCAGAACTTCATGGCTTGCCCTTTCCTCTCTCTCCCCCATGCCTCTATCTCTTTTCCTTCAGGGAGACTGGTTTCTTATTTCACGTGGCTTTGTTCCCTGCCTAGAGTGTTTCCATTTCCTCTGGACGTGAACCTAAGCTACTTACCATTAGCGTGCATTTAGTTATGATTGTCTCTCCAAAGGTCGACCCTGGGAATTTCATTCTGATGCCTGGATGGAAGGTCAGTTCAACTCAAATGGGTTCCATTTCATCTTGGGTCTTTCTGTGTCCCTAAAGTGGCAAAGAGCACAGCTTATTATATAGTCACTCCTTTGGGGCAAAATTTGATCAATCAGAATGACTTTTCTATTTCCCACTGGGTTAGTGATTATGATATTAGTTGTTTGTCTTTTGATTTCCTTCCTTTTGTATCAATGCAAATGAATACCTGCATCAATATTAAAAATACCTTTGTGGGCTTCCCTGGTGGTGCAGTGATTGAGAGTCTGCCTGCTGATGCAGGGGACACGGGTTCGTGTCCCGGTCCGGGAAGATCCCACATGCCGCGGAGCGGCTGGGCCCGTGAGCCATGGCCGCTGAGCCTGTGCGTCCGGAGCCTGTGCTCTGCAACGGGAGAGGCCACAACAGTGAGAGGCCCAAGTACCGCAAAAAAAAAAAAAAAAAAAAAAATGACCACTGCTAACATCAGGGACACATCTTTCTAGTCTTTTGTTCTATACTTGTATCCATATGTACACATGTACAAGCAGAGAAAAATTTTTACTTCAAAAAGTAAAAATTCAATTCTAGTTTATACTCAATCAGTTTCAATACTCTATCAGTTTGCCCTTTCTTTAAATATTATTATACAACATCGTTCTGGATGACTGCATATTACTCAGCCATAGATATGTTATTCCATGAATTAAACGTCTAGCTTTGGATGTTTATGCTATTTCATCATTTGGTTCTCCTATTAAGAAGTCTGCGAAAAATATTCTTCTAACATACCCTTACATTTTTGTTGAAGTATATGATTTTTTTTCTTTAATTTATAACTTCCCATTCTTCACAATTTTGTCTACTAGTGGTTCTCAGTGTGTGGTCCCCAGACTCACAGCATCTGCATCACCTGGGTATTTGTTAATAAGACACATTACCAGACTCCACTCCAGAACTACTGAATCAGAAATTCTAGGGGTGTGGCCAAGCAACCTGTGTTATAGTGACACCTCTAGGTGATTCTGATACCTGCTAATATGTGAGAACTGTGGGTCTAAGGTACTTGGTGGTTGGAGAGATTCTCGGTCTAGTTGGCCTATGTGCTGGCATGAGCCTGTGCAGTATAAGTCCTACAGCAATACTGGAATATGAAGACAGGAATATATGTTTCCTAGAAAAATCCAACTCTTTGCCTTAGGATTCAGATTTTTGGGCTAACTCTGAGAATAGCAGCTCTTCTGGTGGGACTTTTGTGGCGATTATATTACTTACATCCAGAAAGACTTGCCTATATCATCACTCATCTGAAGGACCATACTAGCTTCTTGAATTTTGTCCTTGTGTTATTTCTCATTCCTACAAGCCAGTCTTCATTTAATAACAGAAGTTTTATGTTTCCTTCTGAAAATGATATAAAACACAACTGATAACCCCTACTTAAAAATCCATCATTTCTCCTTGTCTATTGCATAAAATTTAAATTCATCAGTGTGGCATTTAAGGCCCTTCATAGCCTGGTCACTAGTTACTGTTTCAATCTCATCTGTCACTGAACACCCATTCATTTTCAGCTATATTAGCCACATTTGGTTCCCTCTATAAGGCATTCTCTTTGAGAAATCCAAGTCTTAACCCTTGACCTGAAACTTTCTTCCAAACATTATCATACAGAAAAATGTTATTCTTCCTTTAGAATTCAGCTCTAACACCACGTCATTTGTGAAGGCTTCTCTGTTATTCCAATCCCTTATAATTGTTTGAATGTTAGTGTATTTATACTTCAATATGAATCTCTCTTACTGTCTTGTAAATTAGTATCTTTTTCTTACCTACCACATGAGTGTAGAAATCGGATATTATCTTTGCAAATTTCAATACAGTACCAAGCACTTAACACATATTCATTCATTGTTAAATGCTTCAGTGAATCACGAAAATTCAAATTTGTCAATATGTATAGATATTAACTCCAAACATTTAGATTCCATGCTAATTTAGAATTACTGAAAATCTGAAAGAGAAAAGACTATTAGTCCAATGAGAAATAGAATTTATAAGTACTTTACATAACAGAGTAACTTATTTAAAATATTTTTTGTTAAAATTCAACTGAAAATAGTTGGTAGGAAATAATTTGACAACCAATTATGATTTTGGTGAATTATTTTTATTTTGTTGTTCTTTTTTCATCCAAAACCCCCCCAAAACTAAAATTAATTTGGCATTACTTTATTGGCTGGAAAGTGAATTTGAGGATAAATAATCTTGTTGTAAAATAGAGATGATTGTAATGGAATAATATTGTACTGTTGCAAATAGGTATTTGTAATTCTTCCTTTGCATTCCAAAGAAACTCATACTAGTTGTGTATTACTTTACATGGAGAGATGATTTCAGCATCCTCCCTAAAATAATAGTTTCACTCCCTTTTATTTATTGTTGTTTATCAAGCTTTCGTAGCCTCACTAACAGGCTACAGGGAAATCAGTTGCACCATGCCAATGCCATCAAAAAATGGCTATTTCATCACTTTCATCCATGACATGTAGGAATTGCCCAATCCCCTGGCGTCTGTTAAAGCTCTGTCTTCCATTGGAGACCACAGATTTTTGCCTCCCAAACTATCCAGTGATTTGGAGCAATAGACAGACAGGAGTTAAGGTAGTTTAATAATGAGGGAGTTTCTGCCACATCAAATGATCCTTACATATTTGATGTAATTTCAGAGAGTAAATAACAGAAAAAGTAAAAATTGGTAATGAGACAGTGAATGACTTACCTGGAGCTATTCTAGATATAATAGTGAAGAAGACAGTCTTTACCCTCAGGTATCTTAAAATCCATTGGGGTAACACCTTAAGCAAGCAAATGAAATATGTTAGTATGTGCACAGGTGGTTATTGGAACACAAAGGGAAAAATCTCTTACCCAGTTTTGGGAGTCCTGGAAAACCTTTACCAGGAAAAGGAAGGTTAATAGAGTGGAATGGTTAAATAACTCAGCATGAAAGGAGAGAGACATGGGTTTGAACTTGGCTCTTCTGTGTGACATTTGCTTGTCACTTGACCTCTCTGATTCTATTCTGTCTTGTACAATGATACTCCCTCAAAAGAAGGGAACAGGAAAGGGTGGTGTTCAAGACTCAGAATGGGAAAAGCCCGGTATATTCCTAGACATAGAAGTGGTTCACAGAGAATGAAGGCAGGAATGAAAAACATTGAGGCAGAGATCTAGTCATGATCTGTGCTGAGGAATAAGGACTATATTTGGGGGCAAAGGAGATCTCTTGGCCATTTAAGGGTTTCAAGATAGCTACTTAAACATGTAATTTGGAAAATTCACAGTGTTTAAATGTTCTCTTTTATTTTATCTATAGTTTCTGGTTTTCTACAATGAATTGTATTTACATACATTTTGAATTTTTACAGCAATTGGGAAAAAGAAATGAAATTAGTTAAGGAAGGTGAAAGGTCTAAAGGTCTAAAGTTGGCAATATTCCTGCATAAACCTGTGAGATCAGTGTCTAATTACCTTCAAATAAATGCATTAATCCATTGGCTTCTGTGTCTCAGCCCTCTACGACACAGAAATGGAAAGCCCAGAGAGATAACATTTTTTTTTCCTGTAATCTTTGGGATTATGGCTTGCATCTATTAAATCGGTGAAGAGATTGAACAGCAATAATTTAGACACCTGGGAATTCTGCTACACCACCTAATATGTAAGTTTTCCTGGTCTGAGTGGGCTGTTGACATAAGATCTACCAATGCTGAACATATGCTCATCCTAAAACCCAGCAACACCATTCCTAAAGAGACACCCAACAGAAATGTGAACAGATGCTCACCAAAAAAATGCACCAGCAGCGCCAACTGTACACTCCCCAAATACTCATCAATAGTAGATGGGATAAGTATATTTCAGTATATTTGCACAAAATGGAATAGTATATAGCACAAAGAATAAACTACATGTAGTAATATGGATAACTTTCACAAATATGATGTTGAACGGAAAAGACCAGAGAGAAAAAAGTAGATACTGTATGTAAAATTGTGTGTGTGTGTGTGTGTCTATATCTGTAGTTACCCTAGCATACTAGGAAGGCTCTGAATTCAGTGTGTGCAGTACTTTCAATTATGACAAAATATCCAGGTAAATTTAGTTTGTGACTAAATATTAGGAATCTTCAGCTTTTCAGGAATTTCCAATTAAGGGTGACTTTATGATTCCTTACCAAAACTTTTAACATTATATGGAATCTTAAATAAAAGAGTATAGAACATCCCATCATTGTCCAGTCACAAATATTATACCACGGGTTATACATAATCTGTTTGCTTAAACTAAGGTCAGCTACAGGCCAGAGGGTCTGGCATGAACCATTCTGTTCCCCTGAGCCCTCCACATTTCAGAGGCTGTGAATCAAGCATTTCTCCTCATGCGTGCCGGTAGAACAAAACCCTAGGATCACTGAAACTATGTTTGGAAGCTTTGGTATGAATTATGCCCTAAACCCAACAAAAGCCACACCTCCGGAGACTTCCACATTACCCTGCAATAAAAGGGTGAAGACTTGGGTAACTCAGGTCATATCAATACAAATAGCAAGAGACAAAGCACTTATAAGGGTCTGTGTAAAGCTTTCTCTTGAAAGCATTGTAAAATCATTTTGAGAGGCTCACCCCTATGAGAAAGTGGAACACTGAAGCCCCTGTGGGAATCTCATAGTACCTGAAGGATACTGAGTCTTTTACTTTGAAAAATAGAATTGTGCAAAAATATTGCTTATATAGACAGACTCCTAGATGATTTTTTATGTGCCTTCTAAAATAACGATCCAAAACCTTTCCACCAAAATCATAATTGAGCCATACTATTTCTGCCTTTCTTTAAGGATAAAGTATTATTGGGACTTTTTTTAGTTAAAGAAATAAATAATAATTCTAATCTCCATGGACATCATACTTACTCCATCGCCCCCACCTCCAGTCCCCACTTCCAACCTAAGAAGGTTTATGTATTTATCAATTGACAAGTAAAAGATAATTTTTAATGGATTAACAGTTTTTTAAATTAGGAAATGGATCCAAAAACAGTAAACAAATTATGTTTCTTGTGTAACTGGATTTTACATTCACTTTTGTGAATTTTACATTCATAAAACTTCCCATATTTTGTTGACACCATTATCAACCATTAAAATAAAGTAATCCACCCCCCATTCCACATGGCTAATATTTCCTTAATAACTTTGAAACTATTAACAAATTTGATAGCTCTCTTGTACGCCTTAAATATAAATTTTGGCACTTTTTAGCAAAAGCTAATTGGAACTTTCTTCAAAAATGTTCCCCTTTAACAGTCTGTTAAAAAAAAAAAAACAACAAAACAAAAACAAAAACAAAAAACTCTCAAGTCCAGAACTGCTATGCTGAATACTCCTCCCAGTTTTCTTTTGAGCTTTCTCAACCACTTTGTCCTGCTTTCTACCTGGTCACTTACCAGAAACCCTGGGACCTCCAAGTCAAGCTTTCTTACGCTGTGTCATATTCCCATTCTCAATCTGCTAAGTGTCAGCCAAAGCCCTAAACTCTTACAAGTAGTGTCACATCTTGATTAATCACTTGTTCATTTGAAAGCAAAGTGCTGTATTTCCTAGTGGAGCAAACAAAAATAATCAGATGGCTTGCATATTGTTTTCCCTAATATGGCCCAGTGTCAATGGATGTGAACAAAGCAGAAGCTCAGAGTTGTAGATAGAGAAAGGCGCTCAGGCTTTGGTCTATATTCTGCAGGTATATGGCACACAGAGCAGTACAAACTGGAAAACATTTATAAAAGGAGTTCAGGTAAAACAGAGATGGGAATTCATTCTCAGACCTGAAATGTTTTAGGCAATATTATAATTATTTCAAATCAGATGTTAATAGTGTTTCTGAATTATTGGTGTCCCAAAGAACAACTCAGTATTTGACAGTTCTTAAGGAGAAATTATTTTTAATGCTAGTCTTTCAGATATGTGTGGACATGATATGGTTCTGCTCTCTCTGTTTTGGTCTATGTTGTTTTCATCTGCCTGGCATTCTTCTTCCATGAGCCATGCTCCTGGGGACCTCTTAATCACAGCCTCACTCCCTCCTGAGCAGCTGCAGGTATGGAACTAGTCTCAGCCAACTGTACTACCTACCCTATCTACCGTCAATAACAACTAGTTCAAGAAGTGAGCTCAAGAACCAAGCAGGGTTTGAGATCTTTACCTGGAAGAAATATGGACACTGGGAAAAAGGAAAGACTTTCTCCACTGGATCATTATGTCTGGGCTTGCAGCAGCTATACTCCCTACCGCTGGGAAGATCTGATCGGCAGTTAGAGTAAATGAGAGTGAAACACAAACAGGCAGAAACAAGAGTTGGGCAGAAGCCTTGTTCAGCCTCATCTCTTCCTTAAATATAAAGGTCTCTGAAAAGTAGTCTTTCCAAGTGGGCTGAAAACATCAGTGATGGAAAATTGTATTTCCAGAGGCAGCACATTGCATTTTTACATCTCTTATTGTTCTCCCATATTATCAAATAAAAATGGCTTCCCTCTAAATTGCATCTTGATCAGCTCTCCAGAATCATGGAATGAGCCTATTTTATCTATTGTATGACATCCTTTTGCATATTTAAAGATACCCTGCATTCCCTGAGCCTTGTTTTCCCCAAGCTAAACATTATCACATAGCTCCACTAAGAGAGACAAAGCTGGTTGGCATTGAATATGAATCTGATCCAGCAGGACATAACTTTTTGTTCCTATGAGGACTGTCTGCCAGGTCAAGGATAATAACTAAGTAGATAGGATATTAGATGCAGTCTGAGTATAGAAGTGAAGTGTAAGAAAGGTAACACATGTAAAACAGAAGAAGAATTAGAGGTAAAATGATGTGAAATGGCCTCAAGAGCAGTATTATGCTCATTTTTTAACAAAGAGGAGGTGGCATAAAATAATTGAGCAAAGATTTAAAATTTCAACAAAGTTCTGCCAGTGCTGAGGAGGTGTTAGAGGAGTTAGAAAGTATTATTCAGTAGCAAATTTAAAACGGAAAAATCAAACAAATTTGGAAAATAATGGTTATTTCAGGATTTTTGAGTTAACTGACTGGCAGAAAATTCAATTTGCTTCAAAAGTAATTAAGGTACAGAGAAGACGTGAGATTAAATTATGAATATCAAAATATGAAGATCAGCTGAAAAAAAGAAAATTTCATTCCTACTGGTAATTTAGATAAAAAACAGAGCATGATTGCTTGAGGGACAAGTTTCCTTTGTGTGACACAGTCCCAAACTCCAATATCATGTCAGTTCTGAATGACCACAACAAATCTGGGATCTCTCAGAGTTGGAATAGTGGTTTTAAAATATCTAATGAGAATTTTGTAGTGTAGGCTTTGGAAAAACAGTTGAATTAAGTTTATTCCAATAATTGTGCATGTATTTAAGATTAAAAGAGATAATTTAAAAATAGAAATTCCTTTAAACAATTTAAGCCAATAGTTTAGCCTCATAAATGAAAGTCTTTTGTGTGGTAAAGCTCAAAAATGAACTTGATTTAGTGTTATTTTAGCTTTTTGCTTGGAGTCCAGTAGATATTTCTATACAATCCCAAAGAATATCTTTAACATGAATGTTTTTGCCTATGATTTGTGAATTCTCACATTCCAAGGACTTAAGAGATTTTCTCTAGACTTCACTCTGGGAGTGTCATTTCTGGTCTCGCTTAAACTGTGAACCCCAAACAGTCTTTTGGTCGGTAGTAAAATTTACTAGAGTGGATAAGTGTACAACAGAGAGGTTCCAGGACCAAGCTTTGAAGTCAGAAGAAACCCTGGATTTAACTTTAAGCTTTCTAATTCACAAAGATGTTCTGAGCCATGTTTCCTTATCTATAAAACCAAAATCATAGTTTATCAACAGCAGAAAGAATCCTATTAAAAAATGGGCAGAAGATCTGAATAGACATTTTTCCAAGAAGAAATACAGATGACTAACACATATATAAAAAAGGTGCTTATCACCGCTAATCATCAGGGAAATGCAAACCAAAACCACAATGAGATATCACCTCACACCTATCAAAATGGTAGACAACGTCAAAAAGACAACAAATAACAAGTGTTGGTGAAGATGTGGAGAAAAGGAAACCCTTATATTCTGTTAGTGAGAATGCAAATTGGTGCAACCACTGTGGAAAACAGTCTGGAGTTTCCTCAAAAAGCTGAAACTAGAATTTCTATATGATCCAGCAATTCTACTCCTGAGTATTTATCTGAAGAAAACACAAATACTAATTAGAAAAGATATATGCATCCTTATGTTCATTGTAGCATTGTTTACAATAGCCAAGGTATGGAAGCAACCTAAGTGCCTATCAGTAAATGAATTGTTAAAGATGTGATACACACACACACACACACACACACATACATACAATGGAGTATTAGCCATAAAAAGGAAAGAAATCCTGCCATGTGTGACAACATGGATGGACCCTAAGGGCATTATGCTAAGTGGAATAAATCATACAGAGATAGATGATTCACTGCATGATCTGTATGATCTCACTTATATGTGGAATCTTAAAAAAAAAAAGTCATAGTATTTGCTTTATTGCTTTGTCATGAGGGTTTGATTATTTTTCCAAAGCCTTTAGCATGTTATAATTATTAAAATAAGAGAAATTTCTCCCATTAATGTGAGAACTTGGTATATAAGCTATATAAAGAGGGGTAAATTATAATTACTAAGATGGAAATACATGCCAAGTGGAACATAATATCTATGAATGACCATCAGAATTCTAACATATCATCATAAGGATAACATTTTGCTCTAGAAACAATTAAAAAATCTTTTGCCAGGCCCTATTTTTGTCCCTGGGAATCTGTAGCTCAATAATATGAAGTGCTTTCCCTTGAAGAGGCTATGGTTTAGGAGCAGATGGGCAGACAATTTCAGATTTATGTGCTAATTGTACTGTTAGATCTATTTATAAGGTGTTTCAGCCCATGCAGGAAGTGCTCTAGTCTCAGACTGGGTGAGGGAAACACCATCTTTGAAGGCTTCTTGGAGGAGGTAATGCAGAGGTTAGCTTTGAAGGAAGTATAGGAACTAACCAGGGAAGAAGATCCTAGGCAGAAGAAAAATGCTGAATGAAGGCACTGAGGCAGGTAAACCTGATCAAGGAACTATAAGCCTTTTGGTAGCACTAGATTAGTAGTTTTAGAGACACATTCTTTCAACGTTTGATGTTACATGGGACTCCCATGCTTCACCATTTTTTCCAGGACAGAGGAAAAGGTAGAAAGTATTTCAATATAATGATTAAAGTTAACATAAAAGATCATTCATAATTTTGAAAATATAGCAGCAATCCCATTACAATCAAACAAAGGATACCTACAGTTATTCAATATTTTTATGGACTGTCTAGCAATAAAACAAGAAATTGAAATAATATTTATGGTTAATATCAGGGAAAATACAAAATTATCAGTATTTGTACATGACAAGAATTTCTTCCTGGAAAATCCAGAGAATCAAACTATTGGAACTAAGATATAAATTCAGTTTTATCTATGTAAAAAATAAAGGTAGAAAACTTGATAGATGTTTTGTGTAACAAACAGTCAGTTAGTCAACATATGTGGGAAAAAATTCCATTAATAACAGGAGCAACAACAAAATGCTTGCAAGTCATCATAACAAGAACTCTTCTGAACTGAACCAATCTGAATATATTTGCTGAGAGATGTAAAAGAAGATTTAAAAATGAAGAGAAATACCAAGTCCACAGATGGGAGAATTGAACATGATAAGCCAGTTTTTCTGTTTTTAGATTTTATGCAAATCTAGTAAAATCATATAATGTGACTTTATTTGAACCTGACAATGTAAAGTTGTGATTAGAAAAATAATTACTGGTTACAGAGAAACATTTTTAGGTGTAACAACTAGTATTTATTCAATTACACTGCTTATAATCAGTTTTATACATTTATAATGAAAACATAACATTTAAAGCATTTCAGTGTTGGAAACAAAACCCCCACAGAACTACAAATGAAAATATTCACAAAATAAACAACCATATGAACTTACTATGTAACAAACCAGGAGGCAGATTCAGCAGGAAAGCAGAGCATTGTTCAAAAATAACACTCTAAGTTGCTAACTCCTTTAATTACAAGTTCCATAAACTGTACACAAGTATATGTAAATTGCAGAGAAAATGTAATAAATGAAACCAAAGCAACTAAAACAAGATAGGTGGAAATTTACCCAATTTAAGGATGAGGTGTGGCTTTGTAGGAGCAAAACAAAAGTTCTATAAATTACCTCATATATAAATTTAAGATTATTTTGCTTCAGAAAGAACAATAAATGCGTTTAGAAGTTAAATATGGAAAATTTTGTAACAAAAGAAACAAAGAGATAATAGCCTTAATATGTTTGGAGAGATTTTAAAACAAAAGATAAAAGCTTGAGAAAAAGAAAAGAAACAAGGTTTCACAGATTATAAAATACAAATGTCCAAGAGGTACTTTAATACAGGGTTACCCTGACTGATAAGAGAAGATACAATAATTAAATTGAGACTTTTGTTTCTTTTGCTAATGAAATAGAGTAGAATAGCTTGTTGCTGTTATTACTTTTGTTTTTTTGTTTTTGTTTTGTTTTTTTTAAATCTTTATTGGAATATAGTTACTTTACAATGGTGTGTTAGTTTATGCTTTATAACAAAGTGAATCAGTTATACATATACATATGTTCCCATATTTCTTCCCTCTCGCATCTCCCTCACTCCCACCCTCCCTATCCCACCCCTCCAGGCGGTCACAATTTCCACATTTCTTAGTGGAAATGCTTTCAGTTTTTCACCATTGAGGACCATGTTGGCTGTGGGTTTGACATATATGGCCATTACTATGTTGAGGAAAGTTCCCTCTATGCCTACTTTCTGCAGGGTTTTTATCATAAATGGGTGTTGAATTTTGTCGAAAGCTTTCTCTACATCTATTGAGATAATCATATGGTTTTTCTCCTTCAATTTGTTAATATGGTTTATCACATTGATTGTTTTTCATATATTGAAGAATCCTTGCATTCCTGGAATAAACCCCACTTGATCATGGTGTATGGTCCTTTTAATGTGCTGTTGGATTCTGTTTTCTAGTATTTTGTTGAGGATTTTTACATCTATGTTCATCAGTGACATTGGCCTGTAGTTTTCTTTCTTTGTGACATCCTTGTCTGGTTTTGGTATCAAGGTGATGGTGGCCTCGTAGAATGAGTTTGGGAGTGTTCCTCCCTCTGCTATATTTTGGAAGAGTTTGAGAAGGATAGGTGTTAGCTCTTCTCTAAATGTTTGATAGAATTCACCTAGGAAGCCATCTGGTCCTGAGCTTTTGTTTGTGGGAAGATTTTTAATCACAGTTTCAATTTCAGTGCTTATGAGTGGTCTGTTCATATTTTCTATTTCTTCCTAATTCAGTCTTGGCAGGCTGTGCATTTCTAAGAATTTGTCCATTTCTTCCAGGTTGTCCATTTCATTGTCATAGAGTTGCTTGTAGTATCTCTCATGATCTTTTCTATTTCTGCAGGGTCAGTTGTTACTTCTCCTTTTTCATTTCGAATTCTATTGATTTGAGTCTTCTCCCTTTTTTTCTTGATGAGTCTGGCTAATGGTTTATTAATTTTGTTTATCTTCTCTAAGAACCAGCTTTTAGTTTTATTGATCTTTGCTATTGTTTCCTTCATTTCTTTTTCATTTATTTCTGAGCGGATTTTTATGATTTCTTACCTTCTGCTAGCTTTGGGTTTTTTTGTTCTTCTTTCTCTAATTGCTTTAGGTGTATGGTTAGGTTGTTTATTCAAGGTGTTTCACGTTTCTTAAGGTAGGATTGTATTGCTATAAACTTCCCTCTTAGAAATGCTTTTGCTGCATCTCATAGATTTTGGGTCATGATGTCTCCATTGTCATTTGTTTCTAGGTATTTTTTTATTTCCTCTTCGATTTCTTCAATGATCACTTCGTTATTAAGTAGTGTATTGTTTAGCCTCCATGTGTTTGTATATTTTATAGACCTTTTCCTGTAATTGATATCTAGTCTCATAGTGTTGTGGTCAGAAAAGATACTTGATACAATTTCAATTTTCTTAAACTTACCAAGGCTTAACTTGTGACCCGAGATATCATCTATCCTGGAGAATGTTCCATGAGCACTTGAGAAAAATGTGTATTCTGTTGTTTTTGGATGGAATGTCCTATAAATATCAATTAAGTCCATCTTGTTTAATGTATCATTTAAAGCTTGTGTTTCCTTATTTATTTTCATTTTGGATGAGCTGTCCATTGGTGAAAGTGGGGTGTTAAAGTCCCCTACTCTGCTTGTGTTACTGTTGATTTCCCCTTTTATGGCTGTTAGTATTTGCCTTATGTATTGAGTTGCTCCTATGTTGGGTGCATAAATATTTACAATTCTTATATCTTCTTGGATCGATCTCTTGATCATTATGTAGTGTCCTTCTTTGTCTCTTGTAATAGTCTCTATTTTAAAGTCTATTTTGTCTGATATGAGAATTGCTACTCCAGCTTTCTTTTGGTTTCCATTTGCATGGAATATCTTTTTCCATCCCCTTACTTTCAGTCTGTTGTGTCTCTACGTCTGAAGTGGTTCTCTTGTAGACAGCAAATATATGGGTCTTGTTTTCGTATCCATTCACCAATCTGTGTCTTTTGGTGGGAGCATTTAGTCCATTTACATTTAAGGTAATTATCAATATGTATGTTCCTATTCCCATTTTCTTAATTGTTTTGTGTTCATTATTGTAGGTCTTTTTCTTCTCTTGTGTTTCTTGCCTAGAGAAGTTCCTTTAGCATTTGTTGTAAAGCTGGTTTGGTGGTGCTGAACTCTCTCAACTTTTGCTTGTCTGTAAAGGTATTAATTTCTCCATCAAATGTGAATGAGATCCTTGCTGGGTAGAGTAATCTTGGTTGCAGGTTTTTCTCCTTCATCACTTTAAATATGTCCTGCCACTCCCTTCTGGCTTACAGAGTTTCTGCTGAAAGATCAGCTATTAACCTTATGGGGATTCCCTTGTGTGTTATTTGTTGTTTTTCCCTTGCTGCTTTTAATATGCTTTCTTTGTATTTAATTTTTGACAGTTTGATTAATATGTGTCTTGGCGTATTTCTCCTTGGATTTATCCTGTATGGGACTCTCTGTGCTTCCTGGACTTGATTAACTATTTCCTTTTACATATTAGGGAAGTTTTCAACTATAATCTCTTCAAATATCTTCTCAGTCCCTTTCTTTTACTTTTCTTCTTCTGGAACCCCTATAATTTGAATGTTGGTGTGTTTAATGTTGTCCCAGCGGTCTCTGAGACTGTCCACAGTTCTTTTCATTCTTTTTCCTTTATTCTGCCCTGCAGTAGTTATTTCCACTATTTTATCTTCCAGGTCACTCAACCGTTCTTCTGCCTCAGTTATTCTGCTATAGATCCCAACTAGAGTATTTTTAATTTCATTTATTGTGTTGTTCATCGTTATTTGTTTCATCTTTAGTTCTTCTAGGTCCTTGTTAAATGTTTCTTCCATTTTGTCCATTCTATTTCCAAGATTTTGGATCATGTTTACTATCATTATTCTGAATTCTTTTTCAGGTAGACTGCCTATTTCCTCTTCATTTGTTAAGTCTGGTGCGTTTTTATCTTGCTCCTTCATCTGCTGTGTGTTTCTCTGTCTTCTCATTTTGCTTATCTTACTGTGTTTGGGGTCTCATTTTTGCAGGCTGCAGGCTCGTAGTTCCTGTTGTTTTTGGTGTCTGTCCCCAGTGGCTAAGGTTGGTTCAGTGGGTTGTGTAGGCTTCCTGGTAGAGGGGACTAGTGCCTGTATTCTGGTGGATGAGGCTGGCTCTTGTCTTTCCAGTGGGCAGGTCCACGTCTGGTGGTGTGTTTTGGGGTGTCTGTGTACTTATTATGATTTTAGGCAGGCTCTCTGCTAATGGGTGGGGTTGTGTTCCTGTCTTGCTAGTCGTTTGGCATAGGATGTCCAGCACTGTAGCTTGCTGGTCATTGAGTGAAGCTGGGTGCTGGTGTTGAGATGGAGATCTCTGGGAGATTTTCGCCATTTGATATTATGTGGAGCTGGGAGGTCTCTTGTGGACCAGTGTCCTGAAGTTGGCTCTCCCACCTCAGAGGCACAGCACTGACTCTTGGCTGTAGCACCAAGAGCCTTTCATCCACACGGCTCAGAATAAAAGGGAGAAAAAGTAGAAAGAAAGAATTAGTAGAAGTAGAAAGAAAGAAAGAAAGAAGGGATGGAGGGAGGGAGGAAGAAAGGAGGGAAGGAAAGAAGAAAAGAAAGAAAGAAGATAAAGTAAAATAAAGTAAGGTAAAATATAATAAAGTTATTAAAATAAAGAAAAAATATTAAGAAAAAAAAGAAGAAAAAAAAGAAAAAAAACGGACAGATAGAACCCTAGGACAAATGGTGGAAGCAAAGCTATACAGCATAAATCTTGCTCTCATAGTCCACCTCCTCAATTTGGGATGATTCATTGTCTATTCATGTATTCCACAGACGTCAAGTTGATTGTGTTGTGGCTCTTTGATCTGCTGCTTCTGAAGCTGCTGGGAGAGAGTTCCCTTTCTCTTCTTTGTTCTCACAGCTCCCAGGGGCTCAGCTTTAGATTTGGCCCCGCCTCTGAGTGTAGGTCACCGGAGGGCGTCTTTTCTTCACTCAGACAGGACGGGGTTAAAAGAGCCGCTGATTTGGGGGCTCTGGCTCACTTAGGCCAGGGAGAGGGAAGGGCATGGAATGCGGGGCGAGCCTGCGTAGGCAAAGGGCGGTGTGACATTGCACCAGCCTGAGGCACGCCATGCGTTCTCCCGGGGAAGTTGTCCCTGGATCCCGGGACCCCGGAAGTGGCGGGCTGCACAGGCTCCCCGGAAGGTGTTTGTGGATAGTGACCTGTGCTCGCACACAGGCTTCTTGGTGGTGGCAGCAGCCTTAGCGTCTCATGTCTGTCTCTGGGGTCCGCGCTTTTAGCCGCGGCTCACACCCGTCTCTGGAGCTCGTTAAAGCAGGGCTCTTAATCCCCTCTCCTCGCGCACCAGGAAACAAAGAGGAAAGAAAATGTCTCTTGCCTCTTCGGCAGGTCCAGATATTTCCCTGGACTCCCTCCCGGCTAGCCGTGGTGCACTAACCCCCTGCAGGCTGTGTTCACGCCGCCAACCCCAGTCCTCTCTCTGAGATCCGACCGAAGCCCGAGCCTCAGTTCCCAGCCCCGCTCGCCCCGGCGGGTGAGCAGACAAGCCTCTTGGACTGGTGAGTGCTGGTCGGCACCGATCCTGTGTGCGGGAATCTCTCCGCTTTGCCCTCCGCACCCCTGTTGCTGTGCTCTCCCCTTGCGGCTTCGAAGCTTCCCCCCTCCGCCACCCGCAGTCTCCACCCGTGAAGGCGCTTCTTAGTGTGTGGAAACCTTTCCTCTTTCACGGCTCCCTCCCACTGGTGCAGGTCCCGTCCCTATCGTTTTGTCTCTGTTTATTCTTTTTTCTTTTGCCCTACCCAGGTACGTGGGGGGTTTCTTGCCTTTTGGGAGGTCTGAGGTCTTCTGCCAGCGTTCAGTAGGTGTTCTGTTGGAGTTGTTCCACGTGTAGATGTATTTCTGGTGTATCTGTGGGGAGGAAGGTGATCTCCGCGTCTTACTCTTCCACTGTATTCCTGGAAACCCCGTTGCTGTTATTTCTAAAGAAAATATGCATTATAAGTATGATGATTAATGCACTTATACAATTTAGTGGAAGGACAAGTGTAGGAAGCGTAAAGTTTCAGAAAATGATTTCTTAATATGAATCAACAGATGTAAAAGGTTCAAAGCTTAAGACCAAGTGATATTCTTTCTAGCCATGGCACATTTAGTTGTCCTGTCTGCTCAGGCTTCTGTTAGCTCTGATAGTTTTTTAGACTTGCCCTGCTTTTTAATGACCTGGATAGTTTTGAGAAGGACTGGTCAGTTATTTTGTAGAAAGAAGCTCCACTGGATTCGTGTGATGGTTATAATGGGTTTACGGGTTTAGGGAGGAAGACCACTGAGGTGAAGTGTCATTTTCACCTCATCATATCAAGTCTAGATACTGTGACTCATCTATTGATGTCGCCCTTGATCTCCTGGCTGCGGTGCTGTTTGTCAGGTTCCTCCACTTTCTATATATTTTACTCCTTTAATTTGCTGTACTCTAGAAGGAAGTCACTCTGTGCAGCCCACATTCATGGAATGGGGAACATTTTTTATTTTGAAGAAATATTTAGTTACCATAATTCTAGAAATATATAACTGGTTAATTCTGGTATTTCCATAAGGGGAGTCATTATATAAGCATTACAAATACCATTTAAAGAAAATCATGTTTATACATTGCCTAATGTCCTCATTGGTTACCCATTTATAGACTTGGTTTAAATGAAGGATCTTGCCCATTTAAAATATTTTGGAGGGTCTCTGCAATATTAGCATACTGTCAAGTTTGGGGTCACCCCCTTGCTATCAAAACATGTAATTAAACTTTTACTTTGAGAAAATTGTCAATCCACAGGCTGTTGTAAGAAAGAATACAGAGAGTTCTCAAGTACCTTTTATCCAATTTCCCCCAATGGTAACATCTTGTAAGACTATAGTGTAAGATCACAGCCAGCATGGCTGCTTTGATAAAATCCTCTGATCTTACACAGATTTTATCTGTTTTACTTGTAGTCATTTGTGTGTATTTAGTTCTATGCAATTTTAACACCTGTAGAGGTTCATGAATCTACCACCATCACCAAGTACAGAAATGTTCTGTCATTCCAAGGATCCCTCATGTTAACCTTTTATTACCACATCCTCCCTCATTCTGACCCCCACGCCCCATCTCTAACTCCTGGAAACCACTTATCTGTTCATTTCTATAATTTGTCATTTCAAGGATGTTACATAAATAGATTCATATCATATGTGACCTTTTGAGATTGGCTTCCCCCCAATTAGCATATAATTCCCTTGAGATTCATCCACGTTGTTGCGTATATCAATATTCCCTTCCTTTTTATTGCTGGGTAGAATTTCATGGTATGGATGCACAACTGCTTGTTTAAATATTCACCCATTGAAAGATAGCTAGATTTGTCTCTGTTTGCTGTTTCGGACCCTTATAAATAAGCTACTATAAACATTTCATACAGGTTTTGGTGTGAACATAATTCTTTATCTCAATGGGACAAATGCCTAAGATGGTTTAGTTTTCAAGGATTTGCCAAATTGTTTTCCTCTAACTGAGCCTGTCCTCTTCACATATCCTATTAGGAAAGACATAGAAAAACAATGGCATAGCTAAAATGCTTCCTACAAATTGCCAGAATAGATATAGATATAAAAATTTTAAAATAAATTTTATTGAAGTGTAGTATACAACTTGAAATGTGCATGATCATTGAGTGTAGTTTAATGATTTTTCACAAGGTGAACACATACATGTTACCAGCACCCAGAGCAGGGAACAGAACTTTACTTGGATCTTGGAAGATGCTCATGTCTCTGGTCTACTTTCAAAATTTATGTGCATGGTTTCAAATTGTATGTATTTTTACATCTGGTTTCTCTTGTTGAATGCTGTCTTTCTGAGATTAATCCATGATTTGACATATTGTTGCATATGACAGAGTTCATTCATTCTCATTTCTGTGTAATAGTCCATTGTAGGAATCTACCAAAATTTAGTTACCTATTTTACTGCTAATTATATTTCACTTGATCCCAGTTTTTAGCTCTGATGAATAGTACTTGTATGTGTCATTCTTTTATGTGTCTCTCGATGAACATATAGAAGCATTTCTTTTGAGTGTAAACCGTGAGAAAAATAGCTAGTTTGGATGATACATATATACTCAGTTTTAGTAGATTTAAAAAGGAAAAAAAAAAAAAAGGCCAAGGGCATTACTGGGTATTTGTCAGATGTGGAGGGTTTTTCTTTTGAGGGGTCTCCTATACCATTTACCAGAGGGTTTTCTGAAGTGACTCTGCTAATTCATGTTCCCATCCGCAATGTGAGATCTCCATATCCAAATATGTGTTTTAAATCTCTTTTTTCTGTCACATGAGAAAAACTGCGATTAAAAATGCTAAAAGTTTTTTTTTCATATCATATAGCTAATAAGAGAAGAATTCTTGGTTTGACCCCATGTTTCCCTAACTCCAGTGATATTCTTTTTCTATTAGACCACAGTGTCAATTCCTTGACTTCAATAAATATGCTTCAATTTAACCCTCACTTTTCACATCAATGAATGCCTCATATATTTTACCCCTTTGATGCCCTTCTACTCAAGGTTCAACACAGATAAACCATGTCTCCCTCCCTCCCTAATTCTGCCAGATCACATCCATCTCCTCCTACTTTTCATCAATTGTATTAAGTTGCCACCACATTACTTCAGTGAATGCCCTTATTTTAATATTTAACTTCTAACTATCCTTAGTTTAGTATCTTGTCATTTAGAGTGCAGGCTCTTTGAGAGTCAATATTCTATATCCTCTATATCTCTCCCTTTTATCAATGCAGTTAATAATCAATTAAAACTGTTAAATTAATTGACATCTAGCTACCTCACACTTAAAATGGTCATCTAAATTTTAAATGAGATAGCAGACCAATGGAAAGCAAAATCTTGAAACATAGAATGTTTTGAAAGAAATTGCACGTATATAGTCTGAAATGGCAGACACATTGAATTCCAAAATAATGAGTGGAGCTACATTTTATTGTGCAGTAGTATTTATAATTTACTGAGTTCAATAAATCTGGACTAAATAAAACACTCAGTCACAAGTTAAGTGAAATATGTTACTTGAGGGAAATTTAAATTAAGAGTAATAAGTTATATGCTAAGAGTTGGTTTTAGATGAGATTTGAAAAATAGATGGGGAATTAATGAGATGGAAACTATCTGACAATAATTATTCTCAATCAATCATAACGTTTATAAGGGAAAGATTTTTACTTCTGGGAAGGGGAAGATTTTGTTTAATTTATATCTGTTTGGAGGGTACCTATTACATATGTCTGAGTGTTTTAGATGATTTGATATGAATCAACAAATGGAAGAAGTTTCTAAAACCATAAAAAACACAAAGAAAACCATGGACAGTAATTTGTTCCAAAATTTCTGACACCATTTATATAAAATGACCTTGGTTTGAGATCTTTAGAACTTCCTATTAAACGTGTAGGATGAGACCATTGTACACTAAATAGACTCTACAATAATTAAAACTTTTCATCACCAAAACAATTCACATTCTTAATATTATCATAAGGTTTTCTGTTATATAAAGACAATTTGTATCCAGTTCACTGTGCAGTGGAAGAACTGAATTTGTACCGAGTCAGTGGTGAAATCCAGCCTAGAACAGTGGCTCCTGGCATTGGTCATAGGTAGTGAACTTGCTCCTGCATTATGGTCAGTGAAAGACAAACCCCAGGAACAGAGTTTCAGTATTTCACCTGAGGTCCTCTTACTCAGGGGTCCCCAACGTTCCCCCACCAGCCCCGGGCCAGGCTGCACAGCAGGAGGTGAGCAGCGGGCAAGCAAGCAAAGCTTCATCTGCTGCTCCCTGTTGCTCCCCATCAGTCACATTACTGCCTGAACCATCCCTCCCTGACTCCGCCGTCCCTGGAAGAATTCTCTTCCATGAAACAGGTCCCTGGTGCCAAAACGGTTGGGGACCACTGCTCTTACTTGAACGTTTATACTTCTCTAGTGCTCAAGTAATAATGAGGCTACTGGAACTATATCTATGAAAGTCAAAAGGCAAGTGACCAAAGAAAACATGCAAATGTTGCACAATAAACATGAAAATATGCTGAACTTCTTAGTAATCAACACTTCAACTTATAATAATAAAATACCAACTCTACCTATTATATTGCAAAATTAAAGAATTTATAAAAGCTAATATTTATAAGCATGTGGAGAAAGGATCACTCCCATACGTAGTCTCTGGAAGTTTTATGGCTACCACACTTTTAGACGGTAATATAATCAAAATTTTAAATATACCTATCCTTTCATTTAGAAATTTGTTTCTAGAAATATATAACAATACTTACTGAAATGTTTAAGGACATATGTATATGTATTTGTGTTGCGTGCATACTATATATAATAATAATTTTATCTATATATGTAAGTGATTTAAAATAGTAAGTAATTGATGGAAATATAACATGGAGGACTGGTTAAATTACACCTAAATATTATATAGCCATTAAAAATAACAACCACAGAAGTTTTTATACTGACTTAGAAGAGTGAATTCAGATTGCTAATCATAAAAAGTAAATTGCACAAAATAATATGACCTAATTTCCTATTTTGGAAAGTAAAACTGCATAGAGTATAGTTTATATATATAAAGTATATATCTCACAAGATTAAAAATCTGACAAGGAGTTGTGAAAGTCTGCTTGGATGAAATAAAACAAAACAGTCCTGCCATTAATCAAGCTGAGTTACCAGGAAACGTTGGTTCTCCCAAGGTCATGCAGTGGCTGGAAAATACCCCAGAGATCCCCGCTCTTCTAGTGACTGCTGTTCTTTTCAGCAATGCCCCCAGTCCTGCTTTAATATATCCCTCTCTAGGAAGACATCCAATAGCCAACCATCCCACCTCTCCATGGCTTCCAGTCCCTAGTACATCCCACTTCTCCTAACCCCACCTGAGAAGAAACAACCAGTCCAGAGTTTATCCCAGCTTCCATTAGGTCCCCCTCAAAGACCTTCAGTGGGTGCCAAACCATACACTAGATACGTCCCTCTTCTCCTTGTCAGGAGCATCCTGTTGTTCCTCTGGGGTGTCTGCTCTTGATTCCTTGAGTCAAGAAAATCGATTTTGTAAGAATATAGATTTGCTCCCAGTGGTTTTTGGCAATTTAACTAGGTTTTAAAAATAACATAAACATATATGTATATTTAGAGATGTATGCATGTGCCTGTCTCTCTCCCTACTTATCTATCATCTCACTAGATAAAACAAAAAGTTCTGGAAGGTACTTATCACATTTAAGCAGGTATGTGAACAGAGGAGTGTTGAAGAGAACTTTCACTGATAACTTATAGGGTTTACAATGGATACACATTAGTGTTTTCTTGTTTTTTTAAGAGGGGAAATTAATGAATAAAAAAATAATTCACCTGAGTCAGTTCTCTGTCTTTGTACAAACACACCCATACACACACCCACATCTGCACACATTCACACACTGCTTCTTAGAAAAATGAACATCTTGAATTTAGACCATAGAAACTACAGATTATTATAAGCAGCTGTTCCTTTGTTTACTAAAATCAAAATCTATACTTTAATTTTAATCTGAAAGGTATTTTTATCAAATAAAAACTATTAAAATAAGCAATAAAATATGTACATATAATATATAATTATATACATATAATTGTATTGCTCTTATATGTATATATTGCTTATATATTATATAATAAACTTTTATTGCTTAATAAATATCTATACCTATAACTATATCTATATATAACAATCGTGTTTAAAATAAACTGGGACTGAGAATCAGAGTAAAGGTTTACTTGCTCAGGACTTAGTTAAATCAATCTCAAGGTGTGGTTCTCTGGTATGTACCTGGCAACAAGGAGCATGTGGATGAGAAAGAAAACCAAGTAGTGGAGCGGTAATGGGCCATAGTTCGTCTTAATTACCTGCCATTGCTGTTCTTGCTTCTCTAAAAGGGAACACAGATGGAAAAGTAATTAATGCATAAACTAATTTGTCATCTCATTTGCCAATTGAACATGATAAGTAAAACAGATTGCAGGAAATATTCAGCAGGTTGAAGTAAGGTGAGACCAGTTGGGTGAGATGAAGAGGTACTTATGGTTGCATTGGCAATAAACCTTAAAACTAATTATGCATTTCCTTGCATATTATTTTAGCAAGGAGGCAACAGAAAAAAAGGACAATTCTTCATTTTTTTGGTTTTTGTTTTTGCTGTTTTGTTTTGGGTACAAATATGACCAAGAACATTGTATACTAAGTCAGCACGTGTTTTGGCAACAAATCAGATTCAGTGCCAATAATTATCATGCATAAATCCAAATCTGAAAAAATCCATCCAATCTACCATTATTAAACCAGCCTCTGTTTTTTACAGAATGGCAAATAAATTTTCAACATTAGTAGTTAAAGTAAAAGTGTAATTTTTTGAATTGTGACTCTCTTTGGAATCATTTAGTCTGAATTCATTTTGTTCAGAAAAAATATTTATACTAGTCTATAAAATATTCATGTTAAAATATTGTATGACTGTTGGGTACAAGGTGGTGTGCTAATGCTGTGAGTGGGTTTTCCATATACTTCACTAAAAAGTTGCAGAAAATGAAAGGAATTAAAGTCAAAATGTGTGGTAAATATCTGCCCTTGAATCACCTTCCTTTTAATGTTGATTGCAATGAGTTGAGCTACTGGGCTCTTCTTCATATTTAAGTGAGAAAAGTTTGGAAGCATGTGGGAAGAAAAATCAAGAAAATGGGCAACTGAGAGATGCCACTTCCCATGAGGGAAAGTAAATAAGAGTATTAGGTACAGAAAGGATTTTAAATATTTTGCAGTCCATCCGGTACCTCACTTCTCATTTTAGGCATTCCTAGCAACATGAAACCAGTTACCTGGATATTTCATAGTGAAGTTGGGGCTACATGTTAACTTATGATTATGGATGTGAAATTTTTTTTTTTTTTTAATTTCAAAAGGTCATACAGATATGAGATATAATTCTCACATATCTGAATTTTGAACACAACCTTATATTGTTGTTATCTATTATTATTATTATTATTATTATTATTATTATTATTATTATTATTTGCGGTACACGGACCTCTCACTGTTGCGGCCTCTCCCGTTGCGGAGCACAGGCTCCCGACACACAGGCTCAGCGGCCATGGCTCATGGGCCCATCCACTCCGCGGCATGTGGGATCTTCCTGGACCGGGGCACGAACCCGCGTCCCCTGAATCAGCAGGCGGACTCTCAACCACTGCGCCACCAGGGAAGCCCGTTATCTATTATTTTAACAATCAAAGTAATGGTGAACAAGATTGATCTTCAGTTTTCTTCTAGGGAACTATTATGCAAGGAGTCCATTATGCTGTCTGGGAGAACTCAGTTTGATGGTTTCCAACTGCATTACTCAGAGACTAGAGACCAGATTTCTTCTGAAATGCAGAGGAAATCATTGATCGAAGCTCCAGAATTCTCAACTTCACTTAAAACAGAGCAGTCCTGCAGCCATCTTTTTTCATAGTGGACTCTTCTTATCCTTGAACAAAAGATTTTACAGTTTAAAAAGTTCTTACAAGTGTATTTATGGAACATATATTTTGTATAGTTTAGAGTCTTTTTTCTGATTATAGTACAGGCTAATTATAGAAGGAAATTGGGCTATAATTTTGTTTTCTATGCACAGTAAAATCCTCCATAACCCCAAAACTAAAAATAATCACTAGTGAAATTTGGTCTCTAGTCTTCCAGAGCTTTTCATGTGGATATGTACTTATATGAAAGGGACTTCACTCTGTATAATTTACAGTATAGGGTGCATATCTTGCCATATCCATGTAATCTATTTCATCCATTTTTCTATTTATATAGTATATAATTTTCTAAATTTTCTTTCTTTGCAGCTATTTCATATGCATTTAATACCTTAGAGCACATATAATTTGCACACTACCATCCTCCCTTTCATATACTAATTAATCAATAAAAGCTATGTTGTTGAGAGAATTAAAAGACAAGAAAGAAGTCCTCATGAACTATCTAATTTGGTTAAAGAGAAATATGTATGAATACAAATTAATTAAATTATAGCTATTGACCAGTTTATTTTGATGAATAATAGAAATCTCTATGCATAAGACATTTTATGTTTTCAGTGATTTCACATTGTATGATCTGCTTCAATCTGCAAAATTACCCTGTGTGGTTTGCAGAATAAATGTCGCCCATTTTACAAATGAGGAAACTGAATGCATGGAAAAGGTGGAAGTGGAACCTTACCTCAGATGTTTAAACTCCTTCTTTGAATATCTAACATTATACCAGTGTAATCACTGAAATATACCCAGTAGAAAAATTATTGACTGAGATTTTGTTTTGGGATTGAGGACTGACAATAAACACCCAGAGATTATAATTTTTACAGTTCCACATGTGATCAAAGTCAACTCCTTTTTTTCCCAAAATTATTTCATAAAGCAGAAACAGTATACAGCATATTTAGAGTATGCAGTTCAAAGGGCTACCTCACTTAACTCCAGCAATCATAACACAACTCGTTAACATTTGTTATGCTCTTAGAAATGGGCCAATGAATATGCTAAACACTCATATGCACTCTATGTTTTAATCTTTACCACCACCGTATCAAAGAGTCAGTGTTACCTTCTCTGCTTTACAGATGAGAAAACTGAAGCTCTGAAAGATTATATTGTCCCGGTCCCTCAATGAATAAAGAAGTGCCCAATTCTGGACTCATGGAATTAACCACTATTCTATGCTGCTTCTCAGTAGCAAAGCACTGCAAATTATTAACACATTTAATTCTATAAAAGAGTCCTCCATCCAGATCCTAAGGAAAATCTTAGAATGAGGGTCTTGTCTAATAGTTTGCTATTTTCACTGGAGCAAAAAGGAGATAAAGAAACAAACAAGACTCAATGATAATGAAAACAAATGAATATTCCATCAATTCAGTCACAAAAGTTTATTTAGTATATACTTTGTGCTAAGCACCTTAGTAATGCAAATATTGCTCTAGTGAAAATTTAGTCCTCAAGGAGCTAAGGTCTTATACATGGTATTGAAGTTCTAACAGGTCAATGACCACCTCTGTTCTCTTCATGTGAGAATATCCCATTTTACCACACTTGCAAGCGAGGGGGCTGGTGTCTCTGTTTTAGGGCTCTGTGGAGATTTTTCTGTTTGTCATGGCTGTGCTGTTTCAGAGAACAGGTATTGTACATGGACTGGAATAATTATATTATTTCTATTATTTTGTAGTGAAAAGCTCCTCTTGAAGCCAGTCTTTTCAACTTTATTTCTTTAAACCCCATTCTATTTCCCTCATTTTCTTTTACATTCTTCTCTGCATTTTGCTTTTAGAAAGTTGACCCAGAGACGGGCAAGTTTAGCCTTACATGAAACTTCTCATTTAATAGAGGTCAGAGAAAAACCAGATATTTTTCTCTCATTTTTCATGAGTGGACTGCAGGACTTTCTGGGGAATATTTCTTGAAATGCCAAACCAGATGTAAAATGTCTTGTACCCAGTGCTAAAACCTTTTCTCCTAAAACTTCTTAAAATTTAATAGCAGAAATATATCATATTAGCGCCCAGACTGCTACATTAAAGTAACATTACTGTTCTTAAGTTACACCCTCCATGATCCAGTAAATTCTAAGAAGTTTCCATTCTTAGTTTGAGCATCAACATGCAGTATTTACAATTTACAAAGGTGAACACTCCTCACAGGAAATAATTTATATTCACCAATAGGCACTGACAGGTTGGGCCCAACACGGTTATATATCATATATTTCAACAATTGTCAGAAATATTTATTGAGAACCCATTGTGTGTAGATTGGTGAACTTCATGTTCTGTGGGAGCACACAAAATAAAATAGATGGAGGGGACCTTTACCCTCAACCAACTCAAAGAGTTTTTAGAAAGGATCCGTAAATCAAGTTAAAGATTATATTAGATGACTTCTACATTTTCTTCAACTCTAAACTTCTATTAATCTTTTATATTGTCTTCCTTTTATATTTTTAAATTTAATTCCACTTGACAAAAAAAAAAGACTTGAGGTGGCTTATCATAAGGACTCATTTATTTAGCCTAGGAGACTTAAAAATAAATGAGTAATTATAATAGGAAGCTGAACAAATTGGTTACTTAAGTTGAGCATTAAATTACACTTCCTTTTATTTATGGGAGTGATACCTGAAAGGCTTAATATTCTACACTGGGACAGAAAGAAGGAAAGGAAAGAAAACAGCTTTCTGAGACTTTCCCATCAAAGACTAACTTGATTGTTGCTTTGAGAAAGGGAACTCAGAGATTCATGGGATCTTGTGCATTTTGATTCTGACTTAAATCAGGGAAAAAAAAAATCTTTCCTAGAGGTGAAAAAGAATCCTTGTAAACTTCCTAATAGAGGAGGAAAACATAGAAACATGGTGGCTTACATCCATTTGTGACTCTAGAACTTCCTCAGTTGTGGAACAAATGATTGGAAGGTGGGAGTCAGGCTAGAACTGTCTTAAAGTTGTATTTGCCTGGAAAGCACACTGTTTTACCTTAGTTATTTGTTATAGATCAATATGTTGATCAAGATTTATAAAGATGTGTTTTTCAGTCTTTGCAAGATGTTGGTAAAGCAAACATTTTCCATATCAAGAGCTATCATTAAGACTGTTTTTGGAGGGCCAGTTTTGTAAGGGACCCGTTGTGGCACCATTACCATTTCAATCATTTCTTCACCTGTCAGATAAAGAGAAGTATTTCAGTTCTTCAGAGTAGACACTTTCTTAGCATAGAATTCTATGAACCATCTATAAATGGGCATTAATTTTAGATGGGCAACTACTGAGCATATACCTTGAGAAAATCATAATTCAAAAAGTCATGTACCACAATGTTCATTGCAGCTCTATTTACAATAGCCAGGACATGGAAGCAACCTAAGTGTCCATCAACAGATGAATGGATAAAGATGTTGTGGCACATATATACAATGCAATATTACTCAGCCATAAAAAGAAATGAAAATGAGTTGTTTGTAGTGAGGTGCACAGACCTAGAGTCTGTCATACAGAGTGAAGTAAGTCAGAAAAAGAAAAACAAATACCGTATGCTAACACATATATATGGAATCTAAAAAAAAAAAAAAAAAAAAAAAAAGGTTCTGAAGAATGTAGGGGCAGGCCAGGAATAAAGACGCAGACATAGAGAACGGACTTGAGGACACAGGGAGGGGGAAGTGTAAGCTGGGGTGAAGTGAGAGAGTGGCATGAACATATATATACTATCAAATGTAAAATAGCTAGTGGGAAGCAGCTGCATAGCACAGGGAGATCAGCTCTTTGCTTTGTGATCACCTAGAGGGGTGGGATAGGGAGGGTGAGAGGGAGACACCAGAGGGAGGAGAAATGGGGATATATGTATATGTATAGCTAATTCACTTTGTTATACAGCAGAAACTAACACACCATTGTGAAGCAGTTATATTCCAATAAAGATGTTTAAAAAAATAAAATATAATATAATGATAAACTTAAAAGAAATGAAAGCAAAGTTTCAAGTTATTTTTTCATTCCACAATTTATTTGTCTATCAGTTATTTATTTACTTATTTATTTTTGGTAAATAATAAAATCACTTACTATAAAAAAATTTTAGATGGGCATTAATTTAAGGCACTTTGAGGAACATAATAGAAAATATCTTCAACAGGGATTTTACAGAAGATATAAATGAATTTTTCACATGGTTGCATTTTTCAAAGAGCTTCAAAAAATGTTAAGGGTAAGATAGCAAATTGTAGTTCAGTTAAATAATATCTACATGTTCCTTTTAAGTCTGAAAGACAGTTTAGAACATCCAGAGGAATAAGTTCTTAGTAAGTCCAATAATCTGCCCATTTAAGTAGTTATTGGACAACTTCGGGTGTTCTGTTTTGTTTTGTTTTGTTGCTTTGAGGGAGGAGAAAGGAAGACACTGAGACAGTTTGAGTACTGCTAGGTGTGCCACATGGGCAAAATGTTTTCCAATCATCTTCTCATTTGATCTTATTTTATCAATGCATAAATCTTAGAGGGAAGTTTCACTTTTTTCATTTGGGGTCTTCAAAGTTATAGGTTCAGACAGATTAAATGACTTGCCCTAGATCATATCATATCATTAATAATATCTATGTCAGAGTGACTACAAACCCACAAGACTTTAAAATCCAGGTACTTTCTGCTGCAGAGTGGCTCATCTTGATGACAAAAAGTTTTCCCTTTTTGGATCTCCTGTGACTACCTTTCAATATAATACTGATTTTACTTATTTAGTCCCTTATTTAAGGTTGTAAGCCCTTTTGAGAATAAACTGTATGTTATTTTCATGTTCTTTTCTCCTACAATTTCTATTCCAATGCATATATAATATAATATAGCCCCTGTTCATCTGGGGAGTCCTCCCTCTTTGCCAATTTAAGAAAATCCAGATGTGATTTTTCTAAGGGAGACTTGTTAACATTTATTTGTTGAAGACAATTTTAGACAGAGGAATTGCACAGGAACAATTATAAATCAATGTGTCAACCAGTTTAAATGGAAAGTAGTTGGAATTAGTCACTTTAATGCTGAAGGAAGGGCTTCATGAAATAAATACATTACATGCCAGGTTTTGAATAAGTAGATGAAAATGGATTGCTGGGACATATGAGAATTAAATCTGATGACTTCAAATTCAGTCCTGAAATTATGGAATGACTGACCCATGTTTTTTAAAAAAGCAGAAATCATTTACAAAGCTCACTTTGACAATCAGGAGATTTCAGACTGTCAGTAATGATGATGACAATAGTTAAAATTTACTGAAAACCCCTATGTGTCAGACATTATGGGATGCTCTTTCCTAATCAATTTTTGCATATGCCTCAACACAAACCCAAAAGGTTGATTTTTTAAATTCTCATTTTACAAACAAAACAATTTAGGATTAGAGTCTACAGTCTTTTCTGTCCAGGGTTCAACAATTAATAAATGATAGAGGCAGGATTTAAAACTAGGTCTGTATGACTTCAAAACACAAGCTTTTACCTTGGAAAGCAATGTTGAATTGTGAATAAGAATGCTGGCTCTGTTTCACTGTCTGGATTTGAATTTCAGCTCCACTACTACAGGTTACATGACTTTCCAACTCCCAAAGCATCAGTTTACTCATTTTATAAATTGAGGATGTAGTAAAGGTTAAAATGAATTAATGTACATAATGTGCTGCCTAACACAAAGTAAGTGATCAATAAATATGACATTGTGATGATGATGTTAATTATGAAACTGACAATGATGAATTTATAAACTGTATATTAATATTTATACCCATAGTATCTTGCACAAAGTTTGGACTACTTTTTATTCCCTTTGCATAGAAAAAGGCTAAGCATACAGGGCTAAACTAAGTATATGCTCAATAGATGTTTGCTAACTGAGCACTGAGATGGTATAAAAAAGTTATGAGTCTTATTTGTATTTTATTCCCATTTCTCTAGACAATCATACCCATAGCTTGGGAACCTGCATGTAAATTCATTTTAGGTTGAAATCCCATGAATGATATTATAAATGCTTTGAAGGGAACATTTCCAGATGTCGTAAGATTAGAATAATTATTATAGTACCTCACCTTGGCTAGGAGTGTAGATACTTATTAAATTTCTACAAGAAAATAAAATGGGAAGGTGGTTTATTGGGTTTTATAGAGAAATTCTTCCTTCAGATATTTGATAGGAAAATGGAGAGTAGATTGAGGGAGATAAGATACAGAGGAAATAAGAATTATTTATTAATTCCTTTCAGAAAATTTGTTTGTCAGATCTATTCGAGGGAATTTTGTTTTTATTCCTTTTTGAGCATTGTTAATAACTTTTCTAATCCTTATTTAACTTAATTAAACCCACCAGCTTCATAATTCTTCTCAGGAGAAGACCTTTAATTTTGTTTTGAGAATAAAAATAATAAAAATGTTTAAGGTAAAGTCAAAACATTTTTGCCAAGTAAACTTACATATTTGAGATTTAACACTCCCTTTTCTAAGTGCTAAAGGGACTTTGAAAGGATTCCATGGACTGACCCTTGACTAATTGTAGTGTTAACACGGGTACTCATAAAGTAGATAACAAATGGTTATTTGCTGGAAATGAGGACAGTTTTTCAGTATGTGTGTTGTTCTCAGTGTCATTCCTTGTTTCCCTGAAGAATTCTGCAGATGTCCCAATGCTGTGTAAACTGGCTTAATGCCAATTTTCGTGGACAAACCTATTTTTTCTTCTTCCCTCTGCCCCTTCCTCTATTCCCATGCTCTCTCTGTCTCTCTCTCATTTCACTCCTCCCCACCACCATCTTTCTCCTTTCCTTCCCTTTTTCAATAATAAATACCATAAAGCCTTATTTTATTCAAGACATCATGATAGGTTTGGGGTAAACAAACATGAATGTCACATTGTCCTGTTCTTAATGGCCTTATTGCCTGGCCAGCAAGAGAGACAATTAAGCAAGTAGGTAAAAGGGAAGTATCAGGGTACAGTGCTTAAAAGAAGTTATTCTAGAAGCAAATGATTCAGGGAGAGGCAAGAGACAAGATAAACCAGCCTACATGTGGACAGAAATGCAAGACAGTTTGCCATAAGAATGTGCATTCTTGTGCAAAATCCAGCAAAAATTTGCCATTGCTTCACATTCTTTTTTATATTTTCATCTTTTTCCCTGAGCTCACAGAGTGACCAAAGCAGTATTAAATATGACTGCAACATGTTCTTCTCTTTTTGACCTCTGTACTCATGTATTTGACCCCTCCATGGCTTTTGACACAGATAATCACTACCTCCACCTGTAAATACTTTTACCACTGACTTCCAGGACATCATACTCTCCTGTTTCCATCTGATTTTACTCTTTCTCCATCTCTTTTGCTGGAACCTCCTCATCTCTCTTACATCTTATATTTTTTAAGCTCCAGATCTTATTCTTCAAACGTCTTTTCTGTCTGCTTTCTATGGTTTCTACCCCATCTTGGTGATATTACCCAGTTTCAAGGGTAAAGTCTGATATATCTAGTCCAGACTTCTTATCTGAAGTCTCTTATTCCTGTTTTCTTTTTCTCCTAATACTTAGTACTTTCTAACACTATCTCCTAATACTTAGTGCTTTCTAACACTATAGAGGAATTATTTTGTTTATTTTCAATTTTCTTCTACTTAAATGTAAGTTTTACAGGAATGGTACTCTGTAACTGATTCACTTCTTAGAGCTTGGAATAATGTTTGCTCAGAGCAGGGACTCAGTAATGGTTTTGTTTTGTTTGGGAGCTGCATGGCAAGAGTCAGAATTCTTCAAGACACACAAATATTAGTCCAGCCTAGTTTTATAAGTCCAAGCGTTGTAGAAGATCAACCACAATACAAGCGTAATCAGTGTAATTCATATTCGCAGCTGCCACTGAGTCCATGATAAATTTGAAAAGTCAAGAACTTTATTTCTTAGATTTTTTTCTTTTTTTTTTGTGGTACATGGGCCTCTCACTGTTGTGGCCTCTCCCGTTGCGGAGCACAGGCTCCGGATGTGCAGGCTCAGCGGCCATGGCTCATGGGCCCAGCCGCTCTGCGGCATGTGGGATCTTCCCGGACCGGGGCACGAACCTGCATCCCCTGCATCGGCAGGCGGACTCTCAACCACTGCGCCACCAGGGAAGCCCTCTTAGATTTTTTTTTAAATGAGTTTTTTTTAAATAAAGTTGTTTTGAGGGAAGAGGTCCCTGTGCTTTTACCCACATTTGCAATGTTGGAGAAACTGGTCCTCTATTTCCTCTTCATACATTCATTTATTTCACATTTAGGAGTTACCATATGTTTAACCCACAATAACATTCTAGAATGTGAACTAAGACAGCAGATGTATATGCACCTCACAGTGGCAATTTTTTTTTATTCTTTATTTTGTGTGGCTACTGTCATTGTATATAATATATGAAGTGACAATTTACATACAGACTTGGGATGATATGGGTGGACATGAGTAACGCCCCCTTCAGTTGGTCCAGAATCCTTCTACCTTACTTTTGCTTCAAGAAGGCCTGTTCACCAGTTGTGTGCACAGTCAGCAGAGCAGCCCTGCCTCTGGCAGTTCATAATTTAGCCAGTGGGATGCCAGATTGATTCTCAATTGGCAGCCAGACAGAACAGAATAGCTCCATAGGGCCAGAATTGAGAGCTGTGCTAGATTTCTTGCTTGTTTTTCTTTCCTCTTTCCTTTCCTTTTATAAGTATTATTATCATGAGTCACCCGCTTGAAGTCTAGAGAGAACTAGCAACTGGTTCTTGTACTCAACAATGAAAAAGATACAAGACTGGTAAAGTGGTTCAAATACTCACACTCAGAATCCAGGGGGTTAAACTACAACCTGAATACCACCACCAGCCCCCCAACCCATTACCAAAAGAAAACACAAAACAAACAAAAACTTAAATGGATAAAGAAGCAGCTATAACCTTGTAGTGTTTTACTTTCTTGCTTTTAAACGGCAAGTCTACAACCCCTCATAATATTTTCTTTTCTTTTTTTATTTATTTTTTTTATAGAGCAGGTTCTTATTAGTTATCCATTTTATACACATCAGTGTATACCTGTCAATACCAAACTCCCAAATCATCACACCACCACCCCCAAACCCTGCCACTTTCCCCCCTTGGTTTCCATACATTTGTTCTCTACATCTGTGTCTCAATTTCTGCTCTGCAAACTGGTTCATCTGTACAATTTTCTAGGATCCACATATATGCATTAATATACAATATTTGTGTTTCTCTTTCTGACCTACTTCACTCTGTATGACAGTCTCTAACTCCATCCATGTCTCAACAAATGACCCAATATCATTCCTTTTTATGTCTGAGTAATATTCCATTGTATATATGTACCACATCTTCTTTATCCATTCATCTGTCGATGGGAATTTAGGTTGTTTCCATGACCTGGCTATTGTAAATAGTGCTGCAATGAACACTGGGGTTCATTTGTCTTTTTGAATTGTGGTTTTCTCTGGGTATATGCCCAGTACTGGGATTGCTGGATCATATGGTAATTATATTTTTAGTTTTTTTAAGGAACCTCCATACTGTTTTCCATAGTGGCTGTATCCGTTTACATTCCCACCAACAGTGCAAGAGGGTTCCCTTTTCTCCACACCCTCTTTAGCATTTGTTGTTTGTATATTTTCTGATGAAGCCCATTCTAACTGGTGTGAGATGATACCTCATTGTAGTTTTGATTTGCATTTCTCTAATAATTAGTGATGTTGAGCAGCTTTTTATGTTCCTCTTGGCCTTCTGTATGTCTTCTTCGGAGAAATGTCTATTTAGGTCTTCTGCCCATTTCTGGATTGGGTTGTTTGTTTTTTTAATATTGAGCTGCATGGGCTGTTTATATATTTTGGAGATTAATCCTTTGTCTGTTGATTCATTTGCAAATATTTTCTCCCATTCTGAGGGTTGTCTTTTCATCTTGTTTATGGTTCCTTTTGCTGTGCAAAAGCTTTGAAGTTTCATTAGGTCCCATTTGTTTATTTTTGTTTTCATTTCCATTACTCTAGGAGGTGGATCAAAAAAGATCTTGCCGTGATTTATATCAAAGAGTGTTCTTCCTATGTTTTACTCTAAGAGTTTTAGAGTGTCCGGTCTTACATTTAGATCTCTAATCCATTTTGAGTTTATTTTTGTGTATAATGTTAGGGAGTGTTCTAATTTAATTCTTTTACATATAGCTGTCCAGTTTTCCCTGCACCACTTATTGAAGAGACTGTCTTTTCTACATTGTATATTCTTGTATCCTTTTCATAGATTAGTTTACCATAGGTGTGTGGGTTTATCTCTGGGCTCTCTATCTTGTTCCATTGATCTATGTTTCAGTTTTTGTGCCAGTACCATATTGTCTTGATTACTGTAGCTTTGTAGTATAGTCTAAAGTCAGGGAGTCTGATTCCTCCAGCTGCATTTTTTTCCCTCAAGACTGCTTTGGCTATTCGGGGTCTTTTGTGTCTCCATACAAATTTTAAGATTTTTTGTTCTAGTTCTGTAAAAAATGCCATTGGTAATTTGATAGAGATTGCATTGAATCTGTAGATTGCTTTGGGTAGTATAGTCATTTTCACAATATTGATTCTTCCAATCCAAGAACATGGTATATTTCTCCATCTGTTGGTATCATCTTTAATTTCTTTCCTCAGTGCCTTATAGTTTTCTGCATACAGGTCTTTTTTCTCCCTAGGTAGGTTTATTCCTAGGTATTTTATTCTTTTTGTTGTAATGGTAAATGGGAGTGTTTCCTTAATTTCTCTTTCAGATTTTAATCATTAGTGTATAAGAGATTCCTGTGCATTAATTTTGTATCCTACAACTTTACCAAATTCATTGATTAGCTCTAGTAGTTTTCTGGTGGCATCTTTAGTATTCTCTATGTAGAGTATCATGTCATCTACAAAAAGTGACAGTTTTACTTCTTCTTTTCCAATTTGTATTCCTTTTATTTCTTTTTCTTCTCTGATTGCCGTGGCTAGGACTTCCAAAACTATGATGAATAATAGCAGTGAGAGTGGACATCCTTTCTTGTTCCTAATCTTAGAGGAAATGCTTTCAGTTTTTCACCACTGAGAATGATGTTTTTTGTGGGTTTGTCGTATATGTTCTTTATTATGTTGAGGTAGCTTCCCTCTGTGCCCACTTTCTGGAGAGTTTGTGTCATAAATCAGTGTTGAATTTTGTCAAAAGCTTTTTCTGCATCTAGTGAGATGATCATATGGTTTTTATTCTTCAATTTGTTAATATGGTGTATCACATTGATTGATTCATGTATATTGAAGAATCCTTGCATCCCTGAAGTAAATCCACTTGATCGTGGTGTATGATCCTTTTAATGTGTTGTTGGATTCTGTTTGCTAGTATTTTGTTGAGGACTTTTGCATCTATATTCATCAGTGATATTGGTCTGTAATTTTCTTTTTTTGTCATATCTTTTTCTTGTTTTGGTATCAGGGTGATGGTGGCCTCATAGAATGAGTTTGGGAGTGTTCCTTCCTCTGCAAACTTTTAGAAGAGTTTGAGAAGGATGGGTGTTATCTCTCTCTCAATGTTTGATAGAATTCACCTGTAAAGCCATTCGGTCCTGGAGTTTTGCTTATTAGAAGATTTTTAATCACAGTTTCAGTTTCATTACTTGTGATTGCTCTGTTCATATATTCTATTTCTTCCTGGCTCAGTCATGGAAGGTTATACCTTTCTAAGAATTTGTCCATTTCTTACAGGTTGTCCATTTTATTGGCATGGAGTTGCTTGTAGTAGTCTCTTAGGATGTTTTGTATTTCTGCAGTGTCTTTGTATTTCTGCAGTGTCTGTTTTCATTTCTAATTTTATTGATTTGAGTCCTCTCCCTCTTTTTCTTGATGAGTCTGGTTAATGGTTTATCAATTTTGTTTATCTTCTCAAAGAACCAGCTTTTAGTTTTATTGATCTTTGCTACTGTTTTCTTTGTTTCTATTTCGTTTATTTCTGCTCTGATCTTTATGATTTCTTTCCTTCCGCTAACTTTGCGTTTTGTTTGTTCTTCTTTCTCTAGTTCCTTTAGGTGTAAGGTTAGATTATTTATTTGAGATTTTTCTTGTTTCTTGAGGTAGGCTTGTATAGCTGTAAACTTCCCTCTTATAACTGCTTTTGCTGCATCCCATAGGTTTTGGATTGTCGTGTTTTCATTGTCATTTGTCTCTAGGTATTTTTTGATTTCCTCTTTGATTTCTTCAGTGATCTCTTGGTTATTTAGTAACGTATTGTTTAGCCTTCATGTGTTTGTGTTTTTTGTGTGTTTTTCCCCTGTAATTTATTTCTAATCTCATAGTGTTGTGGTCAGAAAAGATGCATGATATGATTTCAATTTTCTAAAATTTACAGAGGCTTGATTTGTGACTCAAGATGTGATCTATTCTGGAGAATGTTCCATGTGCATTTGAGATGAAAGTGTAATCTGCTGTTTTTGGATGGAATGTCCTATAAATATGAATTAAATCTACCTGGTATATTGTGTCATTTAAAGCTTCTGTTTCCTTATTTATTTTCGTTTTGGATGATCTGTGCATTGGTGTCAGTGAGGTGTTGAAGTCCCCCACTATTTTTGTGTTACTGTCGATATTCTCTTTTACAGCTGTTAGCAGTTACCTTATGTATTGAGGTGATCCTATGTTGGGTGTATATATATTTATAATTGTTTTATCTTCTTGGATTGATCCCTTGATCATTATGTAGTGTCCTTCCTTGTCTCTTGTAATATTCTTTATTTTAAAGTCTATTTTATCTGATATGAGTATTGCTATTCCACCTTTCTTTTGATTTATATTTGCATAGAATATCTTATTCTATCCCCTCCATTTCAGTCTGTATGTGTCCCTTGGTCTGAAGTGGGTCTCTTGTAGACAGCGTATATATGGGTCTTGCTTTTGTATCCATTCAGCATGTCTGTGTCTTTGGGTTTAAGCATTTAATCCATTCACGTTTAAGGTAATTATCGATATGTATGTTCCTATCACCATTTTCTTAATTGTTTTGGGTTTGTTTTTGTAGGTCTTTTTCTTCTCTTGTGTTTCCCACTTAGAGAAGTTCCTTTGGTATTTGTTGTAGAGCTGGTTTGGTGGTGCTGAATTCTCTTAGCTTTTGCTTGTCTGTAAAGCTTTTGATTTCTCCATCGAATCTTAATGAGATCCTTGCGAGGTAGAGTAATTTGGTTGGAGGTTTTCCCTTTCATCACTTTATAAATATATCATGCCACTCCCTTCTGGCCTGTAGAGCTTCTGCTGAGAAATCAGCTGTTCACCTTATGGGAGTTCCCTTGTATGTTATTTGTTGTTTTTCCCTTGCTGCTTACAATATTTTTTCTTTGTCTTTAAATTTTGCCAATTTGATTACTCTGTATCTTGGTGTGTTTCTCCTTGGGTTTATCCTGTATGGGACTCACTGTGCTTCTTGGATTTGGGTGGCCATTTCCTTTCCCATGTTAGGGAAGTTTTTGACTACAATCTCTTCAAATATTTTCTCGTGTCCATTCACTCTCTCTTCTTCTGGGACCCCTATAATGTGAATGTTGTTGCATTTAATGTTGTCCCAGAGGTCTCTTAGTCTGTCTTCATTTCTTTTCATTCTTTTTTCTTTATTCTGTTCTCCAGCAGTGAATTCTACCATTCTGTCTTCAAGGTCACTTATCCATTCTTCTGCCTCAGTTATTCTGCTATTGATTCCTTCTAATGTAGTTTTCATTTTAGCTATTGTATTGTTCATCTGTGTTTGTTTGTTCTTTAATTCTTCTAGTTCTTTGTTAAACACTTCTTGCATCTTCTTGATATTTGCCTCCATTTTTTTTCCAAGGTCCTGGATCATCTTCAGTATCATTATTCTGAATTCTTTTTCTGGAAGGTTTCCTGTCTCAACTTCATTTAGTTGTTTTTCTGGTGTTTTATCTTGTTCCTTCATCTGGTACATAGCCCTCTGCCTTTTCATCTTGTCTAGTTTTCTGTGAATGTGGTTTTTGTTCCATAGGCTGCAGAATTGTAGTTCTTCTTCTCATAATATTTTCTATACCTTTTTCTTGGAAGAAAATTATTTTTAATGTTGCATATTAAAAATGATCGTAAATGTACTCCACTGTTGCTAAGTTTTAGAACCACATCTTACACTAATGATCAGAGTTATCTATTTGTAAACGATGGTTAAAGAAGCAAATCCTTAAATAATCCTCATCGGAAAACTGGAAATTAATTATCACACTATAACTAGTTAAGTAGAAATGAAGTAAATAAGGATAGAGGAATAATTGCTGCCTTTGGGTTATTTCATGCCTGCAACTCACCCTGAGACTGATAAGTTCCCCTCAAAATGCCTTTTAAAGTTTTATTGTACTGTGAAGTGTGTCTTTTGAAACAGTTAATAAAGTCAGTTAATATGCAAAACCTTTGATCATATTCTCTTGTCTACACATTTCAATGGATCCTTAGCTTCTGTTCCACCAAGTGTATTTACTCATCCAGTTGTGATTTCTTTATTATTGCTATTGAACATTATCTCAGACACTTGGAATTTTGAGACATGTACTTCAGTCTTAAAAGAGAGCCTCAGAGCCTTGGTTCATTGTTGGAACATTCTTTTGGGCTGTTCCATCCTATACTCGTTCAACATATTGTGTGTTACTTTAGTGATCTAACTTCAATTACATTGTGAAATAAACAACATCAACTGGGAGCAAAATTTGAACTACCTCTGTCAATTATAACCCTGAGACAAAGAATTTTCAAGAATAAAATATTTTATATTGACCCTCCTTCTCACGAGAAGTTTCCTTAGCAGAGTCATACCTCTTTTGGTGTTTGTTCCAACCAGAGAACCATTCCCCTACCATTAGCTCCCAGGGTGAAGTTTATCACATTTACTGCTTTGTTAAATGTTTCCTTCCTACATTATATGATTCCTAGTTCAATGTCATGTACTGTTATAAACATTGAACTTGGTTTTCCAGACTCACAAGACATGTGTTAATATTCCAGTTGGTGGTCAGGTCTAGGGAAAAAGTAGAACTTGAATACATGGTTTCCTCTATATTAAGACATTAGATACATTGAGATACTCTCCTTTCCATAAACCTTTCAGAAAATAAATGAAACACCACTACATTGAAACTGCACATGGATTTAAGATGTATTCTTATTTCAGAAAATTTTAAATTGAAAAACATATATTTCTTAAAATAAAGGAATATAGTAACTGTTGTTGATAAGCCTTGATTATTTGTATAACATTGAAGGGAGGATGAAATATGTTTTTCCTTCTTTCTCCTTCCTTTTTTTTTTTTTTTTTTAACTGTATGAATTATTTCTCCCTTTCCTGTAACTGAAATCGTGTCAGTCAGGAGGCCTAAAGATACTTAGAAAACAAAGCTTGCATAAAGCACACTTCCCTCAATGTTTATGTTTTGTAGAAACATTGAAAATTTCAAGATATGTTACTGTCCCTCAGTAACAGAATTCTCAGACACTAAGAAATCATTTATGATGAAAAAAAAAAAGGAAGAAAAAAAGAACTTTTAGAATCTGAGGCAAAGGCCATACACCTAGGAATTTACAGACTAGAACATACCTTGAGAAAGAATATTTTTATGGCTTTTGAGATTTATGATCTACTGATACATTGAAAATAATTGGCCATGAGAATTCATGGGAAGATACTTGTATAGCACCCACTGGGTGAGCTCATTTTATTCAACCCATACATTTCATTGAAAAAATTACTGAAAGCTGATGAAAAGATTTGTATTCTGAAAGGAAAGCAAAACCAAATAACACAAAATTCACCTGGAAAAACTGATGATCCCAGAGAAGGGTAATGTCCCTTTTCAGAATCACCTTGACAAATGCTTTCAAGCCAGTAGCAAGTACCAAGAAATGGACATTGAAGACACAGTCTTTTTGCTGAAAGCCTATGTTCAAACACAGGAAATTGCAGCAGAAAAATGGAAAGGAGTCTCAAAGAGGTTAATACATAGTTTCCTATTTTTTTTTAAATTTTTGAATTTATTTATTTTATACAGCAGGTTCTTATTAGTTATCCATTTTTTACATATTAGGATACATATGTCAATCCCAATTTCCCAGTTCATCACACCACCACCACCACCCCTGCCACCTTCCCACCTTGGTGTTATGTTTGTTCTCTACATCTATGTCTCTATTTCTGCCCTGCAAACCAGTTCATCTGTACCATTTTTCTAGGTTCCACATATATGTGTAAATATACGATATTTGTTTTTTTCTTTCTGACTTACTTCACTCTGTATGACAGTCTCTAGATCCATCCACATCTCTACAAATGGCCCAATTTCATTCCTTTTTATGGCTGAGTAATATTCCATTGTATATATGTACCACATCTTCTTTATCCATTCATCTGTCGATGGGCATTTAGGTTGTTTCCATGACCTGGCTATTGTAAATAGTGCTGCATTGAACACTGGGGTGCATGTCTCTTTTTGAATTATGGTTTTCTCTGGGTATATGCCAAGCAGTCGGATTGCTGGGTCATATGGTAATTCTATTTTTAGTTTTTTAAGGAACCTCCATACTGTTCTCCATAGTGGCTGTATCAATTTACATTCCTGCCAACAGTGCAAGAGGGTTCCCTTTTCTCCACAACCTCTCCAGCATTTTTTTGTTTGTAGATTTTCTGACGATGCCCATTCTAACTGACGGGAGGTGATACCTCATTGTAGTTTTGATTTGCATTTCTCTAATAATTAATGATGTTGAGAAGCTTTTCATGTTCCTCTTGGCCATCTGTATGTCTTCTTTGGAGAAATGTCTATTTAGGTCTTCTGCCCATTTTTGGATTGGGTTGTTTGTTTTTTTTTAATATTGAGCTGCATGAGCTGTTTATATATTTTGGAGATTAATCCTTTGCTTGTTGATTAATTTGAAAATATTTTCTCCCATTCTGCAAGTTGTCTTTTCGCCTTGTTTATGGTTTCCTTTGTTGTGCAAAAGCTTTGAAGTTTCATTAGGTCCCATTTGTTTATTTTTGTTTTTATTTCCATTACTCTAAGAGGTGGATCAAAAAAGATCTTGCCAGCCTTCCCTGGTGGTGCAGTGGTTGAGAGTCTGCCTGCCGATGCAGGGGACACGGGTTCATGCCCCGGTCCGGGAGGATCCCACATGCCATGCTGTGCCCATGAGCCGTGGCTGCTGAGCCTGCGTTTCTGGAGCCTGTGCTCCACAACGGGAGAGACCACAGCACTGAGAACCCTGCATACTGCAAAAGAAAAGAAAAAAGAAAAAAAAAATCTTGCTGTGATTTTTGTCAAAGAGTGTGCTTCCTATGTTTTCTTCTAAGAGTTCTATAGTGTGCAGTCTTACATTTAGATCTGTAATCCATTTTGAGTTTATTTTTGTGTATAGTGTTAGGGAGTGTTCTAATTTCCTTCTTTTACATGTAGCTGTCCAGTTTTCCCAGCACAACATATTGAACAGACTGTCTTTTCTATATTGTATATCCTAGCTTCCTTTGTCATAGATTAGTTGACCATAGGTGCATGGGTTTATCTCTGGGCTTTTTCTCCTGTTCCAATGATCTATATTTCTGATTTTGTGCCAGTACCATATTGTCTTGATTACTGTAGCTTTGTAGTATAGTCTGAAGTCAGGGAGTCTGATTCCCCTAGCTCTTTGGGGTCTTTTGTGTCTCCATACTGCTTTGGCTCAAGACTGCTTTGGCTATTTGGGGTCTTTTGTGTCTCCATACAAATTTTAAGATTTTTTGTTCTAGTTCTGTAAAAAATGCCATTGGTAATTTGATAGGGATTGCACTGAATCTGTAGATTGCTTTTGGTAGTATAGTCATTTTCACAATATTGATTCTTCCAATCCAAGAGCATGGTATATCTCTTCATCTGTTGGTATCATCTTTAATTTCTTTCCTCAGTGTCTTATAGTTTTCTACATACAGGTCTTTTGTCTCCCTAGGTAGGTTTATTCCTAGGTATTCCTAGGTATTCTCCCTAGGTAGGTTTATTCCTAGGTATTCCTCACCCCTATAATGTGAATGTTGTTGTGTTTAATATTGTCCCAGAGGTCTGTTAGGCTGTCTTCATTTCTTTTCATTCCTTTTTTCTTTATTCTGTTTTGCAGCAGTGAATTCCACCATTCTGTCTTCCAGGTAACGTATCCATTTTTCTGCCTCAGTTATTCTGCTCTTGATTCCTTCTAGTCAATTTTTCATTTCAGTTATTTTTTGTTCATCTCTGTTTGTTGTTTAATTTTTCGAGGTGTTTGTTCTTTCATTTTTCTTGGTCTTTGTTAAACATTTCTTGCATTTTCTCGATATTTGCCTCCATTGTTTTTCCAAGGTCCTGGATCATCTTCACTATCAGTATTCTGAATTCTTTTTCTGTAGATTTGCCTATTTCTACTTCATTTAGTTGTTTTTCTGGTGTTTTATCTTGTTCCATCATCTGGTACATAGCCTTCTGCCTTTTCATCTTGTCTGTCTTTCTGTGAATGTGTTTTTTATTCCACAGGTTGCAGGATTGTAATTTTTCTTGCTTCTGCTGTCAGCCCTCTGGTGAATGAGGCTATCTAAGAGGCTTGTGGAAGTTTCCTGATGGGAGTAACTGGTGATGTGTAGAGCTGGATGTTGCTCTTGTGGGTAGAGCTCAGTAAAACTTTAATCCACCTGTCTGCTGATGTGTGGGGCTGGGTACCCTCCCTGTTGGTTGTTTGGCCTGAGGAACCCAACACTGGAGCCTACCCTGCTCTTTGGTGGGGTTAATGTTGGACTCTGGGAGGGCTCACACCAAGGAGTACTTCCCAGAACTTCTGCTGCCAGTGTCCTAGTCCTCACAGTGAGCCACAGACAATCCTGCCTCTGCAGGAGACCCTCCAACACTAGCAGGTTGGTCTGGTTCAGTGTCCTATGTGGTCACTGCTCCTTCCCCTGGATCCCAATGCACACACTACTTTGTGTGTGCCCTCCATGAATGGAGTCTCTCTTTCCCCCAGTCCTGTCAAAGTCCTGCAGTCAAATCCCACTAGCCTTCAAAGTCTGATTCTCTAGGAATTCCTCCTCCCACTGCTGGACCCCCAAGTTGGGAAGTCTGACGTGGGACTCAGAACCTTCACTTCAGTGGGTGGACTTCTGTGTATAAGTGTTCTCCAGTTTGTGAGTCACCCACCCAGAGGTTATGGATTTTGATTTTATTGTGATTGCGCCCCTCTTACCGTCTCATTGTGGCTTCTCCTTTGTTTTTGGATGTGGGATATCTTTTTTGGTAAGTTCTAGTGTCTTCCTGTAGATAATTGTTCTGCAGTTAGTTGTGATTCCGGTGCTCTTGCAAGAGGGAGTGAGTGCACATCCTCCTATCCGCCATCTTGAACCAATCTCCTCAATACGTAGTTTCTTAAAGTGAAATTTGAAGTTCTTTGAAATAAATGACATAACTGCTAGAGAAATATATATCTACCTGTGCAGATTATATGTGCTATAATTCACTGTCACATTCATAAAGTATTCTATTACCACATGATTTATTGTTACTTGACTTTATTTCATGATAAGTGCAGGTATAAATATAGATATGAGTATAGATGTATGTATGAAGATAAAGGTATAGAAATTGGCCTGTAAAACTTTACTTTGTTCTTCAACATCATATCATACTGAAATTTCTCACATTGTATGGGTGAATAATGCCCTGGAGATATTTTAACCATGAATTAAATATCAATCTTTAAAACCCTGGTGATGAGTGACGATGTACTCAGCACAGTAAATGTTTCTAGCCCTAGTTAAAAAAAATAAAAAAATAAAAATTGATTGATTCATCTTTATGGTGAAAAATGAAGGAAAGAAAACATAAAAAGACTAGCTCTGCATTAAAGTACTCTAGTCAAATCTAAACCTGATATCTGTGAAGATTCAGTTTGTAAAGACTGCTGACAAACCATCCTAGGCATGGGTGTTCTGTTTAACCAAATTTGTTGTTTTTAGGTTGCTCAGGGCTGAAAAGGAAATTTCTAGAAGCATGTTTATGTCTTCATTTCCTCCTGCACTCCAGAAAGATGATCATTTGTACTCTCTCAGAGATTGAAGAGAATCAGATTTGTGATCTAATTTGCCTTATCCTGGTTGCATAGAATGCATGTTAGGTATTGTATTCATAGCAGCAGTGTATATACTGCTGTATATGGGAAATTTCTAATCATACCTACTAAATTTTGTCTTTCAAGTTTAGTCACCATTATGATAAGAATAAGCTAAAGCTAAACTGCATATTAAGAAAAAAACTGACAGTTTTTGATTTTTCTTAAAATCACTATTAGCCATCCTCTACTCGGACATCTAGATTTATTCTAATTAAGAAAAAAAATTTAACTTTTCTTAAAGAAGGCAACAGGGGAAAAAAAAAGTTTGTATGAGTTTTTGAATTTCTCTGCCTGCAAAGCAATCTTTAAGCTTGCCAAATGGTCCATCTTCTTGAGAGGGGGTGGGCACTAAGCAAAAAATGTGGTTGGAGAGCAGCAGAAGTGAGCATCACATCAAAGGAAAACCAGTTAAACTGATTAAACCTCTAGGAAGGAACACTGAAGGAGGACAGGACTGTTTATGCAGATGTGTTTTCCCTTAAAAAGCCTTGTGTGCCTTAGATGTGAATCTTAATCCTTAGAAATAGGCATAGAACTAATGTTTTCAAATAGCATATCTCTCTAATTTTCTATGTAGATCCACCGACATTGCCATTTCCCTAATTGGATAAAGTGTCTATTAGGTGAAACCATACAGTACTAACATTTTTTTTTAAAATAGCAAAATAACCAGAACTCTGCATTCAAATGAGAACTTTGCTTTAGAGTCCTTGGCTTGCAAAAATTCTAACTTTAATGATCAAGATATGTTTGCAACTTCTCATATATGTAATGAACACTGTTTGCTGAGTACTATCCTCAGTACTGAAATTATGATAAAATTAAAAGGGTGGAGCTAAAGTATATTTCCTGGAGTTGTCACATATTGAAGATGCTTAAATTATCACATAAGTAAAACCATACATTTCAATAGACTCGTGTGTGTATGTGTGTGTGTGTGTGTGTGTGTGTGTGTGTGTGTGTGTGTGTGTGTGTTTTCAACAGACTTTGTCTTTTACTAAGAAAATGATCAGGATTTAGAGTTAGAAGCTCTGGGGAAAAATGTGTTAGGAACAGCAGGACCAAATGGAAAGAGATTTCACAAAGAACTAGTCTTGGACTATTGCTGACAAGATTCTTACATTAGGATACGAAGCTGTAGAAGGGTGTTGCCTCCACATTGATAAAAGACTTTTTATGTAATATTTCTCACTTATAAAATGAAAGTATCACTTTTCTATCTGTACTTTGCTAGAATTACCTGGAGAATGTAAATGAGGAGATGTATGGGTAAGTGTTTTATAAAATAAGAGTTATACAAATATTACGTATAAATAATCAAAAATGTAAAAGCAGTACTTAATAGATTGTGGACAAAGGGTCCACAGAGATCCAAAGTAGGTGTGTTAAGTCTTCATGAATATGGGAAAGCTTGGATTGGGAGATGAAAGAATGGAGGCGCAAGGTTGTAGAAAGGGGATGGGGAGGCTAGTTTGACTGAGATGATCATATGTGAGAAGGTTCTGAGGACCACCGTGCTTGTTTATTTCACTGAATGTCAATCAGCAGCTCGTGCAGCATGGAGCAGATCTGTTGTAGAGATTTCCCTCTCAGACACACATCAGCTTTGAAATGCTAATTTCTTCCCTAGGTTATATTGTAGAATATAATTTCCTGTAACCTTCTAACCATTTGACTCTCAGTAGGGAAGTGTGAACCCTGTATACTCACTAATCATTCAACATTGTTCATAAAAGGCTATAGAAGCACCATTTCTCCATTATTGACAGTGTAGTCTGGACTTTGTTATCATCATTTACATATATATCATCTAAAATAAGTATAACTTGCTTTCTCCTTTAAGCAATATATCTTTGACTCTGACTCTGCTATGTACTAACTATTGAACTGTGGACAAATTGAACTCTCTATGCCTCGATTTTTTGTGTTTGGAAAATGGAGGTAATAATTGAATAATTCCTTCCTTATAGACTGCTATAAGCATTAATTGAAATAATACTGTTAAAGATAATAGCCATCACTCAGAAAATGTTATCTGTTATTATACATAATGGTAATTCTAATAACACTTGCTCTAGGTCTAGTGCAGGTGATAATATTTTATACAAACACTTTCATATGAACCTGGTTCATATAGATTGTGATAATAATGAATGCAGTCTCCCTAAAGAAATGGCTTATCAAAGATATTCTCAATATTCTATCCTATTGAAGGTGGATGCTAGCCAGGATGAACAACTGGGAAATTGTGAAAGTGACTAAAAATATTTTACAGATAGGATCTCACAACGTCTTTTGTGAGCTTCTTGTGATTGGCAAGTATTTAGACTTACTGGTCTTTGAATCTCAGCTGACTACTGTCCACTCAGTGCCTATGATATAATGAAGTAAGAGACTCTGAAGACATGAAAAGGAATCTAGCAGGACTGAGGAGCTTTGCACAGATTGCTGTAACTTTCTTACCTCATTCACTGTGCCTTTAAAATAAAAATACACTTACAGGAAGACAATATAAGAGAATACTACCCATAACTTTGGAAAAAGGAAAGTTCTTTCTAAGCAACACAGGAATAACAGAAATTCCAAAGAAAATATTTACAAGATTTCATGTCTGAAAATGAAAAGCTCAAATGATGAGACTCAGAAAGACAAAAATGAAATGACAGACTATATGAAATGATATCTATATCTCAAAGACAGGGTTATTATAAATACATTAATAGTTGGTATAAATCAGTGTTTTAAAAGGGCAAAAATTGACTGTAGGTAATTCACAGAAAGAATTTAAAATGATTATTCAACATGAGAAAAAAATATTTAATGTCACTCAACAAAAATTCAAACAAAATATTCTATATACCACTTACTAAATTGGTAAGAATTAAAAGGAATAATAAAAGCCAGTGCTATAAAAAAAAAAAAAACATGGCCTTTGACAATCTTGCACATTTATTTCCTTTCATTCCTAGGCTAAAGACTAGTATTTGCTATGGTAGACAAGTAAAGGTAGAAATGGGCAGCACTGGAACGTATAAATTGAATTATTTTTTGAAAATAATGTCTTACTGAGGATTTTTTAAAACCTCACTAAGATGTTACTTTCCAATACTCTGAAGTCATAGACTGGAGTTACTGGAAAGAACATTTCTAATCAAAATAAAGAATAACATATTTTTGCAATCTTTTAAAAAGTACTTTATCATTATTTTTAAAAGAAATAAAAATCAGGCACTATAGAAATGTTTGAAAAGCAAACAAAAGAATCACCTCTAATTTCAACATCCAAAAATGACTTCAAGTTTTATCTTTTAAAATGCAGTTGTACTGTATCTCTAAATAAATGAAATTGATTTGTTTCAAATTGCTTTATAACCTCTTTTATTCAACAATTAATTGTGAAAGTTTTATATGTCAATAACTATAGATCTTCATAATTGTAATGGTTGCATAGTATCCCATTATATGAACATAGCCTACATTACTTAACTAAGCTTCTATTGATGGATATTTGAATTAATTCCTAAAGAGTAGCTCTTTAAAATTAGACCTGACAGGCTTCCAAGTAACTGAGCACTCCATTAATGAAAGATATTCAAGAGAGAATGATGGAATCAATTGTAAGATAATAGTATGACTTGATCAACTCTGAGATTCTTTTAGACACCAAAATACTGTTATACTAGGTGCACAGGGTTGAAATAGTGCCCCCAACTTCCTCTCTCCCAAATTCACATCCTTCGCAGAACCTTAGAATGTGATCATACTGGGAAATATGGTTTTCGCAGATGTAATTAGTTAAGATGTGGTCATACTGGAGCAGGATGGGCCTTAAATGTAATATGATCAGTGTCCTAATGAGAGAAAAGACACACAGAGACACAGACACACGAGGGGAGAACACGATGTGAGGATGGAGACCAAGATTGGAGTGATTCATCTGTAAGCCAAGGAACACCAAGGATTGCCAACACCAGAACTTAAAAGGGAGGCATGGGGAATTCCCTAGAGGTCCACTGGTTAGGACTTTGTGCTTCTACTGCAAGGGTCATGGGTTCGATCCCCTGATAAAGGAATGGCACAGACAGAAAAAACATAAAGGGGGGCGGGATGCTTGGAACTGATTCTCCCCTGGAGACTTCAGAGAAAGCACAGCCCTGTGATACTTTGATTTCTATCCTCCAGAAGTGTGAGAGAATACATTTCTGTGTTTAAAGCCACTCAGTCTGTGGCAATCCATTATGGCAGCCTTAGGAGACTAATAGATGAGGTAAATTTTGGTAGACTGGCTATGAAATGGGTGTGAACAGATCCTCACCAGAGTCTTATGCTCAAGGAATTCATGCCCAGCTGCTGGAATAGAACTCGAGGCAGAAAGAGCTAAAACATGGCTCTAGCTGTGAAATTCTGTTTGTTTGTGAGCACTGAGAATCTAGAGAAGAGTGGCTAATAAAAAGAAAAGTAAACTCTGAGGTAGGAGCTAGTCTAGTCTCTTCCTGGGCATCCTTGACTTGAAGCATCCTGAGGAGTATTTCATAACACTTTCCTTTAGGCAGGGCACTGAATTACACACTGCACCAGGGAAAAACCATGAAGAATTAGGCTTCGGGCCAAACTTGGTAAAATTACATTTTTTCTTCTCTTTAAATCAGTCGTGTTAGACCCCTTTTCAGGTATCATCCCAGTCACTAGCATCTTGGAACTGCTTGCCAAGAGGAGTGGCACAGCCAAAAGGCCACGCTGTTAGGTAAGAGGAGGTCAAGGAAGCCAAGTTGGGCTCTTTTGTGAACTTGTAAATGACCAAGAGACAGAGACACATGGCAGAACCCTATAGAGAAAGTCCACTAACTTTACTACTCAGGTTCAGGTTATGGCCTTGATACTTTCCTAGGTCCAATTTAATCACCCTTCTTCAGATTCTATGAACTCCTTTCCTATCCTCTCAGTAAACATCCTTTTCCACCGAAGCTACCTCGAGTTGGTATATCAATCAGCTACTTTTATACAGTACACAACTACAGTGTCTCTGGAACAGACAGCAATCAGCATCGATTTACCTTGGGAGGGTGCAGGTTAGCAGGGGTGAGCTAATCTAGGCTGGGCTTAGCTGAGTGTATCTGGTGTTTCCTCCTATTTCTTGTCCTCCTCCTGGGGTCAGCGGGCTAGCCGAAGCATGTTTTTCTCATGAGAAGAGAAGCAGTCAAGAGGACAATGGAATAAGGAAGACTCCCTGAGGTTTATGCTGTGAGCTGGCATGCTTGCACTTCCTCATTCTGTTGGCCAAAGCAGGCCCCATAGGCCAATGGGGATCCCATCCACAGTAACAGGCCACACTACAGGGTTATATGGCAAAGGGCATAGATAGAGATAGGAAAGAAGAATTGGACTGACTTCCTGTTATTGCAACTAAAGGGGTTCCTAACTAATATAGACTCGGGTTACTTTCCATTATAAGTTAAGCATCATTTATAATTTTATCTCTCCAATGTCTAAAGACATCTTGAAAAATTAAAAAAAACAAAAACCTCTTTTCTCTCCCATGGTGTCTGGGATGAGCGATGGTTTGCCTTCCTCTCTTCCCCACTGGAGTAAGGAGATGAATCTTGCTTTTCTTCAAAATGTTTATTTTTCATAAAAGAAAAAAATCTGTACTGCTGGTTACTCTTAGTTCTTCCCACAATTTAGCATTTCAAACATTTGGAATTGCTTTGGCTGAAAAGGAAAAAAAGAAGTTTAAAAATGTTCGCTGGCAATGTTCTAACATATTGTAAAACAAACAAAACTGAGGCCCTGGCCACCCATGCTGGGATCGCCGCCTGGGCCTATGTGAATAGTCAAAACCCTCTCACAGGGACTGTATGTATTTCTCTGGAAAATCTGAGCAGGGGACAGCAAAGATGCCTCATGCTGATATCTGGGCTTTAGCCACTATCTGTTCCATCTCTTCCTGTACCTATACTAGCTTTAACTTTAGGGTGATTATTATTATTACTTTTTTAATCAACTTCAAATGTTAATGGAAAAGACTAAGAGCTTGTGTTTAAGAATCAGTTAGCTTTTTGTTTACATTTTGGCTCTGCCACTTTCTGGCTGTATAGCTTTAGATAACTTAACCTCCCTGTACTTCAGTTTCCTGAGAGAAAAAAAGATTATCATACCCCCTTCCAACAGCTGTGAAATCAAGAAAGCAATGTTTGCCAAGCTTCTGGCATATAGCAAGCCCTCCAAAAATGGATTTAGTGGGAGGAGATGTTACGCAGTTATTAGTCAGCTTTCGCTGACCACAACGAAGACTTCTGTTTCACCCCCTTTTCATATTGCTCAAGGCCCACTGTGGGCTCTGCTCCACATCTTCATGTTGGCATCCAGAGGAAGGAGCAGTACTTGCATGTTGGCTTTCCTATAGCAGAGAAAAAATGAAAGATGGCGGAAACACACACAACCCTTAAAACCCGTGCTCACATTACATTGCCCACAGCCAGTCATGTTGCCAGGCCTACCTCCAGTTAAATGAGAAACACCGAAAAGGTCCCACAGGGACAGATCCAGTTCAGAGGACGGGATGCAAATATTTTTACAAACAGGCCCCATATTCCAGCAGATTTGCCTATTTGTGAGATATCCAACATTTGTGAGTGGAAACTGCATGGGAAATGGGAAACATGGCTTCAGTTCCTGATCATGCCCTTGGACTAACACTGGGCTCTCTGACACTCAGCTTTTTCATTTCAAACAACAAGTTATTTACTACTCTATGATGTAAATGTTCAGATAAATTTATTTATTTATTTATAGCTAGAGGATAGAATTAATTTTGACATATGAACATGTGGGGAAAATTTTATTTAAAAAAATCAGAGGATATATTATGGCAAGAGACTAGCACTGAGCGAGTTTGTGTACAAGGAGGGAATGTGAGGAGTGGCTGTGATTGTTCATCTATCAAGCACTGAACATGCACTGGACACTGTCCTAGGCTCCTGTGATGCATCAAGTTAGAGAAGAGACAAAAATCCATACCCTTTTTTGCTGTACACCTGAAACTAACACAGCATTGTAAGTCAACTATACCCCAATAAAAATTAAAAAATAAAATATAAGAAAGTAAAATAAAAGAAAGAAAGAAAGAAAGAAAGAGAAAGAAAGAAAGAAAGAAAGAAAGAAAGAAAGAAAGAAAGAAAGAAAGAAAGAAAGAAAGGGAGAATCTTTTCTCAAGGGACTGAATGGCCAAGTATCTTTTCTTCTAGGACAGTGTTGAGAGCTGATAATTTATTTTATGACCCAGTACATACGTGTTAATGCATACATATGAATGAAATAAAATGTGTATTTATTATTTTTGTTTGTTTGTTTTGGTTTGGTTTGGTTTTTTTTGCGGTACGCGGGCCTCTCACTGCTGGGGCCTCTCCCGCTGCGGAGCACAGGCTCCGGACGCGCAGGCCCAGCGGCCATGGCTCACGGGCCCGGTCGCTCCACAGCATGCAGGATCCTCCCGGACCAGGGCACGAACCCGCGTCCCCTGCATCGGCAGATGGGCTCCCAACCACCGCGCCACCAGGGAAGCCCAAAATAAAATGTTTATGAAATAAAAAAATCCCCACCCTCTGAGAGTATATTCTAGTGGGAAAGATAGACCAAAAATAAATCAGTAAATAGAATAAGAAGCATAGTGATTTGGATAAAAGAATGGAGCAGGGCAAGGAGGATTTGGAGTTTAAGGGTGGAGAGGGAAGAATCAGGGCACGTGATTTAGCTCAGTCAGGGTAAGCTTCATTTGAAAAGAGATTTTTGAGCAAAGACTTTAAGAAGCTGAGGGGACAGTGGGTCTCATGTAACGAGAAAAGCCAGGGGGAGACGGCTGTGCCTGCTGTGTTAGAAGAACAGCAAAGAGGTCAGTGTGGGTAAAACTAAGTGAGCAACGGGGCAAGTAGTAGGGGAATTCTGAGAGATTAAGGGAGAGGACGGTGCAGGCAAAGGGCTCGAAGAGCCCTTGAAAGGCATTTAGCTTTTACCATCAGTGGATTGGTGAGGCTATGGTGGATACTGAGAAGACCAGCTGTGTGAACTGACTTACTTTTTAGAAGGTCAGTCTGGATATAATGATGGGAATACATTGTTGAAGTCGCGATTGGAATCAGGAATACCAGTTCCGAGGCTGTTGGGCTTCCCACACAGTGGATGGCAGTGCCTTGGGCTGGGTGCTAGCTGTGATGCTAGCTGTGAACATGGAGAGAAATGAGCAGGATCCAGAGACATTTGATGGGACAGCCAATACAATTTGTTTGGATGACTTGAGTTAGAGCCCCAGAAGAGCAGTTTTAAGGAGGGAGATGAGGAGTTAATTATGCTCATCTAATATTTGAGCTGTTTGCTGTACATGCAACGGCCAATGCTGAGTAGGCATTTGGATTTCAGAAGAGAGCTCTGCTCAGAAGATACACATTTGAGAGCCATTGAAACATAGTTGGTATTTAAATGATGAGACTGGCTATGCTATCAAGGGAGTGACTGTAGACAGAAAAGAAAATTTGAGTCATGGAACCTGTCTTAATTTCTCAGGGCTGCCACAACAAAATACCATATACTGCAGGGGCTGAAAACAACAGAAATTTCCTACCTCATGGTTCTGGAGGCCGGAAGTCTGAAATCGAGATGTGGACAGGACCATGCTCCCTCTGAAATCTGTAGGATTTCTCCTCTCCTGTGTCTCTCTCTGTGTCTCTTCTCTTCTTCTTATGAGGGCACAAGTCATGTTGGAGTAAAGGTCCACCCTATGGGTCGTCTTAACTAGTGACCTCATTTTAACTAATGACATATACCATGGCCCTATTTTTATATAAGTTCATATTCTTAAGTACTGCGGGTTAGGATTTCAACATCTTTTGAGAGGGAGACACAATTGACCTATAGCAGGGCCTTTAAATTTTAAAGGAAATGAAATACACACTGTCTTAAACTCCTGAAGACATTGTGCCCCTCTGTTCATGTGTTTAAGCCCTAATCCCCAATGTGACTATATTGGGTAATTAAGGTTAAATGAGTCATAAAGATAGGACACTAATCCCATAGGAACAGTGTCCTTATAAGAAAAGGAAGAGACACCAGACAGCCCTCTCTCTCCCTACATCTCTACATGTGCACAGAGAAAAAACCATGTGAGGACACAGGTAGAAGACAGCCATCTACAAACCAGAAAGAAAGGTCTCACCAGCAACCAACACTGTTGGTGCCTTAATCTTGGACTTACAGTCCAAGAACTATGAGAAAATAAATTTCTGTTACTTAAGCCACCTAGTCTCTGGTATTGTTTTAGGGCAGCCCTAGCTGGCTAATACACCAACCTTTAGTTTCTTTATCCTTCTGACCAATCCTAGAATTTCTGTTGTGCTATACCTGCTACATTACACATGGTAGGCATCCAATACATATTTGTCATTTGATCTTTCGACACATTTCATTTTCCACGGGACTACTTAAATACACCTTTGAACAGGAAGGGCAAGACAAGAAAATCTAATTTGGAAAACTTACACAAGAAAGAGGAAAAGCTACATGTGTAAAGCTGTTACCCTGTGATTATAAAACCACAGAACTCCTTAATAAGCCTTCAAACTCTGAGAGATAAAGAAATGGCATCTTAACAATGGAAGAGCACTTCAAGGATATTAAAAATGACCTCCATGCTCCACCTGCAAGATAAAAGAAAGAGTTGCTCAAGTGGTTTCAGATAACTTTTCTGCAGGTGACAAGAGCATCCATCCTTCCCTTTGTTCAGTCTAGAGAGCTGGTGTGGAGCAATAAGTTCCCTGGTTGGTGAGAACACAGGTTTAGGGGGCCCCCACCCTTCAACAGACGCTATATACAAGACCCGGCGTGTTCTGCTCCTTGCCTGGCAGACCTATACCTGGTCACTCTGATATTTACATGCCTCTATCATTTTACTTGGTCAGGATAAAGGAAATAGGAAATAGGGCATTTTTATTATAGTTGGACCTCCATATCCATGGGTTTGGCATCAACAGATTCCACCAACAATGGATGGAAAAAATGCGGGAAAAAAAATTTCAGAAAATTCCAAAAAGCAAAACTTGAATTTGCTGCATTCAGGCCACTATTTGCATAACACTTGAATTTTATTTACAACTATTTACATAGCATTTACATTATATTAGGTATTATAAGTAATCTAGAGACGATTGAAAGTATATGGAGGATGTGCATAAGTTATATGCAAATACTATTTCACTTTATATAAGGGACTTGGGCATGTTTGCAGTTTGGTATGTGTGGGAGTCCTGGAACTAATCCCTCATGGACACCGGCAGACAACTATTTTTTTTTAATGGATAAAGGGAAAATTCCTAGAATGTACTTTAGCTAGAGGTTAAAGTTAACAGGTTTTATCAGTGATCAGTATTTTGTTTTTCTCCATTTCTGCCTGACTTGCCAGATTGCTCTTGGCAAGAAAGGTAAATAGCTATGGTTTGAGATGTGATATTGTGACTCTGTTCTACATGTTGAGCAGTGTCTAAAAAAATAGATATGAACTGGATCTTCCTCTTTGGATTGGAATTTATTGTTGTCTTCTTATTCTTTCCTCTGTGTGTGTGTGTATGTGCACATGCATGTGTGTCTACCCACAGTTTAATGAGGTTATGTCACCAAGGGAGGCATGTGATGTTTCCGTTCTGCAATGCTGCCAGCTCAGCTCTTCTATCTGGGGCCTCTCATTTAGAAGCCTTACTAAGTTGTTTCAATTACTTTGTCGGGCTTAAGTTGGCAGCAAATAGGAGGATTTTTTTTTTCCTTCTAAGGTGAGATTACATTTAAATGATAATAATAAATGCCAAAATAATGTGAATGCCTATGCCAAAAGGGGTGATGCCCTTCTTGGCTGACCGGGTTTCCACTGGGTACTTGTCATAACTTATCAGCTGTAATCCTTGTGTGGAGCATAGCAAAGGACTCCCAGGTTGATGAGAGGATGCCCTTAAGCAGACCCTGGGTCATGAGGCTGCTCAACACCTGTAGTTTGGGGGGCTTCTTTCTCTTAGTTATTTCTGTGGTCGAACTCAGCCTCATCTTGTTTCAGTAAATGTCTTTAACTCTTGTCTATTTTCTACCGTTATTCACTCTCTAACCTCCCTTGTTTCACCGCTTGAAGAATTTTACCTTTGCAAGGCCACTTCAAAGATGCTGTGGTTCCTTTCACTAAAAATAGAATGTCTGTTTTATATAAAATCCCTTTCCACATAGCCTCACCCACATTTGCCTGTTTTCTTTGACAAAGGTCAGATCTTAAAATAATTAGTCTAGGATGAGGGAAAAGGGAGGGACAGCAATGTCAGAGTTACTTTGCAAGAAAAAAAACAAAACAAAACAGTAATTTGATGTTAACATTTCATATGTTTTAAAATTATAAAATGAGCTTAAAGACAAGAGCACTATACACATGATTCACCCCAGTCTTATCTGATTGCTATGTATACATGCAGATATGTTTTCAAAACTCTTCGGTTATTTTGTGTAGGTGCACATACTGAGATATTATCTACATGTCTGAAGTGATTAAGGTAGAACATCAGTTGTGAATAAAATTTTCTCCATTCCTGAGTTGCAAAGGAATAGTTTTAGAGAACAGTCTCTTGTGTCTGCTGCCTTTTGAAGAATTCTAAGTGGATTTATTATTTTATATGGTAAATGTATTGATCTTTTAATTTTTAAATAAACATATTCTGTTTCTATCTTTGTGAATTTTGAAATATTAATGGTTATACTTCTTAGTGAGTTCTAAAAATTCTTACAGGAGTCTTTACCTTGAAGGAAGATCTTAGAAAATTCTCTTAAAATTAGACATCTAGAAAGCCTAGAGATGGCAAGATAGGACTCCTGAAAAGAGAAAAGAGCATATGGCAATGAGTAAGGATGTTGAAAGATAGGTACTTCATCTTCTTTGCGTCTGAATACAGAAATCTTTTACTTTTATAAAGCTCATATGTCTATGTAGTTCCAGCAAAGTCAAAGGAACCAAATTTCTATTGGTCTAATTTGCAAGGCAAAATGCTAGGATTAATACTTTGAAGTCACCTTTAAATTCCAACTTGAAACAGACTGTCTGTCATTCACAGTGGTCCAATGGCTACAAACTTCTTTGCAGTCAATGCATTTACATTTTGTACTTTCAAGGAAACAACGCTTTGTGAAATTAATTAAAACTTCCTGGTGAAAATCATCAAAGTTCAGGTTATCTTTGGATGTAATTTGAGGCTCTCCTATTTGAGTTTCACAAACAAGATGAATCAGTCCAGTCTGGGAGTGTTTGCTCCCATCCTATCATTCCTAAACTCTACTCTTATAACTAATGTATTCAATACTGGTTTTATGGAATGTTGGATTAATGATGAGCAGACACTAAACTTGTTTGTTTTTCAAAGTTGCTTCAGATGATCCAGTAAGTTTCAAGACCTCATTTGGAACAAGGAATCACACTTATCCTATAAAATTGCATAACCTCATGAGGCCTTTCTTTTCAAAAGCTAGTGGTACTTCTCAGCCAGACAACCATTTTTTTTTTCCTTTTACTTTTGAATCTCTGTGGTTTCATTCTCAACACCAAATGAAAAACAGAAGCTTTAGAGGTCCTTCCAAATCCTCAATCTTTGCTGGTCATGTTGACCAGGAAACAGACTCAGAGCCAGAAATTCATGTGTGGAAGGTTTATCAGAGACTGCTCTTAGGACCAGGACCTGTGGAAGGAAGACAAGGGAGCAGGATAGGACAGAAGGAGCTTTGAGGTGATCCTTCAGAGTTGTCTGGAATTGAGACAAGGGGTCTGGGTGCTTGTATTCCCACAAAGAAAATCCTCAGTCATAGGAAGGTAGCTGATTCCAAGAAAGAGCTCCCCTTGGATTGAGACAATTCCCAGGGAAGGAGGATGGATTCAACTGGTGTGTCGTCAGCAGCCTGGAGAATAAATGACCCAGTCCTAAAGGGTGATCTAAATGGTATATCCCATCATCCATTTCAGTCCTCTTCCAAAATCAGTGAAGATTTCTGAGATGCCAGGTCTTCAGTTTAGTAAAACCTAGCTTTAAAAATTGACATCAGGAAGTCAAGGAAAAGAGAAATTTTAGGAGGTATTAACTTCTATTTTCACATTATAGAAATAATTTCCCCATGCAAAAGCAGAAATCTTTGTTTTATAAAACTAGGGCTTGAGGGTAAGACAAAGTCTGGCTTAAAGATTATAGAACAAATAATCTTTAAAATGAAGCAAAATCAGATTTAAATCAGCGTACTATCCCCTAAATGCCTCCGTTCAACTGGTATGAATACAGAAAAACTATATTAGGTTTAAGAAAAAAGAGAAATAGAAGACACTGAGATAGAGGAAGAAGGGAAAAAAATAAGTGGGAAATGTTATCTGAAGAGACCTCAAAGAGCAAAAGAGGCAACAATAGTGATAATGATGATGCTAAGGGTAGTAATAATGGTGGTGACAATAGTGTGGTGATGATTGCATGCCACGTGCAGGGCAATGTGAGTTCATCACAGGCATATGGCTTAATTTTGTCCAACGTCAGAAGGCATTTACCTATGGTGGATAGGAATATGTCAGGGATGCTGAGATTATTCAGATGTTAAATTTCTCTAGGGCTCCCCTCTCCTTTCTTCCTTCCTTCCTCTTCATCTCTTTGTCCTCTCTTTCTTTCTTTCTTTTTTATTCTTTTCTTCCACTTCTCTTCTTTCCATTCCTTTTCCTAAGGTTTTTTGTTGTAGTTTGCTTTTTTAACTTTCTCTCTACACAAATCCAGAAATGAGGGAATCCAGACATTTTCAGGGTAATTAATGCTACAATAGGCTGGCCCAGGCTGCATAAACTGGTACTGAATGAAGAGTCACAGGAAAGTATTTTTAACAATCACAATTAGTCACCTAAGCCTTAGAATCAGCTAATAAATGTTAGAGTATTTGAGCAGAATAGGAGGTAAGAGGTGACCTAATTTAATTCTGTCATTTTCAGATGAAGAAAGTAAAACCCAGAGGGTTTATATAAATCAACCTAGGTTGAGGAGATGAATAGTGATGGGGAGAATTAGGGAGATACTCTTACAGTAATTGTCATCCAGGGGAGTCCCTACACCAGGGCTTACACCCCTTACTAGCTGTGTGATTTGGGCAGTTTTCAGATAGTATTATGTCCCTCCCTCAATAGTGAAGATTATACTAATATCTAGCCCATAGAGTTGTTGTGAAGATTAGCTGAGGTAGTACAACTAAAACACAATGGAAAGCACATAACAAATGTCTCTTATGCTCATTTTACCCAGTGTCTGCTTTTCAATTCTGGTATCCCTACAGGGACAACAAAGCATGCTCTGACTCTTTATCACTTTTATATGTAAAAACAACCTATTGATTATCTCAGTCTCCCAGAGATTTTTAAGTAACTTTCTCCTCCATCATATAAAAATTTGTACATTGGTGGCTAACACTTTTCTCTTCTCCTCACATCTTTGTATCTTACACATTGTTCTCCTGTGAATCTTCCCAACTTAAAGTGCTTGCTGCGATATCCCCCCTGCTAATAAAATTTCCATAGACAACTCTACTACATATAAATAAAATTCACACTCTCTAGGTTAGCATTCAGGGCGTTTACAATCTGGCTCAGTCTGTCTTTCCAATCTTATTACTCATTTGCCCTACCTTCTTTCATTAAATGAATGATTGATAACGTGCCATATGGCTAGGCACCAAAGATACACTGATAAACAATCTGCTCTCCTAGAATTTTCAAACTAGTGGGTGATCTAATCTTATCTAGAACCATATGACCATTGCCTACCCACCTAATTTAAATTCTGTGACTTCCTCTGCCTGGAATGTCTTACCTTCAAATATACATGACTAAATCTTGTAATCTTGTCCACATTGCCTCTTCCAATTAGAATTACATGACTCTTCCCAACAAGTAAACTCTCTTTTTACTTTGTATGTAGCATTTATAAATTAACTCCTTGTATCAGAGTTAATTATATGCATTTATTAGTCCTTGATAGACTGTAAGGTTTTTGAAGCCAAAATGTGTTTTTCATTGATATTTACATATTCCTTAATGCTTGCCATATTGTTCTGCTAAAAGAAGAACAACAAAAAAGATTGTTGAATAGATATATGTATGAATAGTGTCCAAAAGTGGTATTGCCATTCAAAAATACCTTATCGAAGGATTAACTTAATGATGTAGAGAAGGTATGTTCTGAAAATATTGGTGGGTGGGGAACAAAATGGAACTTTTGAGTGATTTGTATAGGAGTACTTTGTATATACAACTTTATATTTGATCATTGATTGAAGTTCTGTTCTAGGAATCAGAGTAAAATTTGGTATCATTATTAATATGATAAATATACTACTGTTATTTATTTTTTTAAAGTTAATGTTATCAGTTTCATCATCCATTGACATCTTAAGAAATGGCATCTGCTGCTTTTGTTTTAGGGATAATGTCTAGAGAATGTGACCTGATCACGAGGTTAAAAAGAAAAACTCCACTGGGTAAGTACAGTTTATGATAGCCTAGAAATTAAAATTAGATAAGAAATCCAAAAACATAAGTGCTAAGGACAGCTGAAAATTCAACCCTACCATCTTCCTTATGAAATTATTGATGCTGCCATCTGCAACTAACATACCTTAGTTGGTAGTTACTAAGAAAACCTTTTAAAAGTTTAATAAAAATTATAAGAATAGACTTAAAAAGAACAAAAAGAAAGACTACATTTATATAACTTAGTTGTAAATTCAATACTATAAAATGGAATTTAGAGAAAATTGTGCAAGCAAATGTATAAACATTACTTTGGGTGATATATCTAGGTTTAAGATGGGTAGGTGTATTTTGTCTTTATCTGGATCTTAATTATTTGGAAGTTATTTTCATTATGTCATTTCAAATATATATATATATTTATTCTTTAACAACTCTCTGACACTGTACCTGTTCCACCTTGTATAGTTCCTGTAAACCTCATAAGATACTTCTAGCAATTAGACAGGAAAAAATTCTGAGTTGCTTGAGTCTTTATTGTTTTTCTTTTCTTATCACTACTCAAGAATACAGTAAGTACTTTTGCTTATCTTTAAAGCCAGAGGCTTGTTGGTACTACTAGAAAGCTGCAAATGCAAACACTATCAGGTACCTGTCAAAGTTTTTCAATCTTAAACACAGTAAGGAAATTGTAAAGGAAAACCATCAAAACACTTAAAAATCAAGCCCTTCCTTTAAGGGGTTTCTTAAGAGTGGGAAAAAAGCAACTTTATAGAGTTTATAATTAGATTGGCTGATTACATAAAAGGCAATAGGATTTTTACACTTTAAGACATGGTTGGGTTAGGTTTTAATTGTCCCCAATGTCCAAATTCACTGAAGGAAATTAAAAAAAAACAACTGAGTTGGCCTAAACTCCAAGAACTGTCTGGATTTGTGCAGAGAGAAAGACTTGGCCATTTTTTAAAACCATGTGGTAATAACATTAAAGCATGCAATGGAGGAGGTTGAGAGAAAAAGAAAACATTTGCTGTATCATGAGAGGAAACCATGTGGTCTGCTGTGGACAAGAATGGGGAGAAGGGTCAAAAGGTTTCTCCAGGATTTTTTGACCTCTGAAGAGTCAATAAACTCCTCAGAACAAAGGACATATATGAATACAAGTCTTACTATCATAGCTTTCAATTCCTAACTTATTATAGCTCAAAACATTGTGAAGATTAAGAAAATCAGGTGGGCAGAGCCTTCTCCAAATTTTTGAGACCTTAAAGAAGGGAGAATATTTATTGCCAGAGCTTTCAACATAGTGTGAAAAGTGTGTCTGGTTGGATTGAAGGAACTGCATAAAAAAACAGTACAGAAGGATATTTTTTAGTCCATCTTTGGATCAGTATTAAGTAAATCTCCTACACATGTATTTTTTGACTCTTTAAACTTGGAGAAGTATGGTTTAATACTGTTTCCATGTAGGTTGATATTTTCAATGCAGTAGTGAAGAAATTGAACTGAGAGAATCAAGTGGCATTATTTGAATATTCTTTTTTTCTCCAATGCCATGAGAGAGCTTAATCCATTTTTAGAGATAAAATTGAGATCACTTAAGGGAACAGCTAATAAATGGAGGGAGCAGAATTTATGCCTAACTCACTTGATTCCAAAGAACATACTGCAAACATAGCAATCTGGAGAGTGGGACAAGGAAACTCTTCCTAGCTATGCTACTAAATTGGATGGGTCCATCACTTGAGGTGTATAGCCAATGAACACACCATGTGATTTTTGATTAAAGCAGAGGCATTTATTACTTGTGACAAGTAAGGAGACAGGGAGATAGCTCTCAAAGCACTGTCTCCCCAAAGGGCTGAACCAAGGAAGTTCTCAACCTGGGGGTGCGGCAACATGCATATTCATGAAAGGGTAGGCAAGGTCATTGTAATGAGGCAAAGGTACTCTAAGTTGCCCAAAACTGCAAGCAAGTAGGTTCTTGGTTGTTCACACTGTATATCTTGTTGACTAGAAAACAATGTAACCTTTCTGGACCATGAAGTTTGGAGCTTTCTACCTTTTAATGGTTAGTTTCTGCAAAACAAAGCACACTTTAGTGTAACCCCAGGCCTGCCCTACAGCTGCTTAGCTAACAGCTATGGATAGCCATGTGGTTGTTAGGATAATTTTGGCTGAAGTGTCAGAAACTCAACTCAAACAATGGAAAAATGTGACTGTGTAGGAATTTGGGGAGTGAACAAGCTTTAGGTAAGGTTGGACCCAGGGGCCACTGTGGTTTCATTAGAGCATAATCTCTGTGTTTTTCTGCAGAGTCTGTTTGTGATTGTGCTGTTATTTTTGCAGGTAGACTCTCTCCATATATCATGTAAGGTGGCATATAACAACCCTAGGTTCACGTTCCTTAGATTTAGCACTACAAAGAGAAAAAGGAATTTCTCTCTCTCAGTGATGGTACTTCAGTGCTGTCCATGGTTCTCCAAAGCCCAACTGCTCACTCCTGTGGCTCAGGAAGGGATGTGCCAAAAATACAAGATTGACAGCCAGGCCAGTTATCAATTTATTCCAATCCCATTACACTCATTACCCACTCTTTGAAAATAGAGTTGGGGCTTTTAAATATATTCCCTTTGCCAGCTGGCACAATGTTAAGCTTTGTCAATAGAGAGCATGGAAGAAACACTGCAGGAGCAAGGTGTTAGGGGAACCATTGACCGTAACCACCCACCCTGACCAGACACGATAGTAACCCCTTGCAGGAGTTATCTTACAACAGGAGGTCCTGGTAAGGAATATGGAACTAACAAGCTACCACCAACCAGAGCATTTGGGAAAGGTCAAAAGGAGAGAGGAAACGCCAGTCCATATGTCCTACCAACCTCCCAGAATCCTTGTCACTGGAATGCATCTTGGCTGAGTGATGCGCGCACCACCAGGAAGGACCCTGAGTCAGAATGATGGGCCAGAGACAATCTGGAAACTGACCCCATTACCATAAAACCTGAGACTGTGAGCCACATGGCAGAGCAGTTCTCCTGGGTTCCCTTACCCTGCTGCTCTCCACCCCAGTGTCCCTTCCTCGTAAAGTCTCTTGCTTTGTCAGCACATGTGTCTCTTCAGACAATTCATTTCCGAGCGTTAGACAAGAGCCCACTCCTGGGCCCTGGAAGGAGCTCCCCTTCCTGCAACAAAGGGGCTGTCCTTTCAGGTGCTGCCATGCTAGCCCAGCAGGTTCCTGCCATGCCTGGCTTTGCCAGCACCCAGATCTTGTGGCACATGCAGCTTCTCCAATGCCCAGCTCCTGCCGTGCAGATAACTTCCCTGGCACCTGGTTCCTCCAATGCACAGTGGTCAGCAGCTCTCAGTGTCTGGCAGCTTTCCCCAGCAACCTTCTTGGAAAGTTTTATAGTAGAATGCTTCTGGCAAGATACCATCTATGCTTGGCTTTCCCTTTCTCCAATATCCCAGAAGGCAGATTTGCAGTGAATTCTACCAGTGAAGCATGACAGTGACTTTGCTGCCATCCAGTGATCCACAGGTGTGACCTCCCCAACAAGGTCTGAATCTCAGCCCTGGGGGTGGGGGAGGGGCTCTTCTTTGGTCATTCGATCTCAGTTCCAGGTGAATTAGATTTTTAGTGCTTCCATAGCATATTACCACAAACTTGATGCCTAAACAAAACAGAAATGCATTCTTTCAAAGTGTGGGAGTTCAGAAGTATACAATCAAGGTATTGGCATGATTGATCCTTTCTGGAGACTTTGAGAAAGAAACCATCCCATGCCTCTTTCTTAGCTTTTAATGGTTGCCACCAATCCTAGGTGCTCCTTGGCTTGTAACTGCATCCTTTGTATCTCTGCTTCCATCTTCCCATGGTGCACTCTTCTCTGTGTACATCTTCATAAGGCCTTCTTAAAAAGATACCAGTCATTGGATTTAGGGCCCAACCTAATCCATATGACCTCATTTTAAATTTACTAATTGCCTCCACAGAGACCTTATTTCCAAATAAGGTCACATTCTAAGGCTTTGGGTGGCCATTATTATTCAATCTACTATCCTGGGGGTAGTGCTTCTTCTTATATATGCTATTCCTAATTCTCTAGAGTTCTCTTTACTTTTTACTGCTGATCTCTTGTTATTCCAATGTCCTGCTCTAGTTTATCATTCTTTATTTTAAACTTCTCTTGTTCAAATAATTGTATGGTGGTTTCTGTCTCCTGATTAGACTTTGAGTGACTTTTCAGAGCAAAAGAAATGGAGAAGGTAAATTACTCAAAAGAAATAAGGATTGCTGAGCAGACAAATATAGTATCTACCATTCCTGACATCAAGGATTAGAGATTAGCCTTAAATAACAGAATATCTAAACAATGGCTTTGTATACAGTGGACACTTAATAAATAACATCCGCTGATTAATGTTGTACAATGGGACTTTCATGTCTTTGATTGCTGTGAGTCTTTGGGAATCTTTTAATTTTTTTAGTGATTTTTTTGACTGAATCTCTGAAGGAGAAACACAGTTCTATAATATTACCATTGCTTTCCTAGATAACAACCCTCTACCAAATCTAGTCGATCCTCAACTTTCATTCCCTTTCATATCTTTAAGTTTTTTCAATTAATTTTTATTTAAATTCATTGTTTTTCAGAACAATGGATCTATTTCTTAATCACAGATGTATCCTCAGAACTTACGCTGCCTAGCCCACAGTAGGCATTCAGCAATTATCTCTTGAAGGGATGAATTGCTATCTCTCTTAAACCCTTATAGATAATAATTTATTGACTGTTTATACAGGCACTGTTTGAAGTGCTTTCTAGTTATGTATTTGGTACAGCAATCATTTGAGATAGGAACTACTGTATTATTGTCACAGTTTTATAAATGATGAAAAGAGGCTCAGAGAGATCAGGAAACTTCCTTAAAGTGACTCAGCTCTTAAGTGGTGGAAGTGGAGTTTGAACCCATGTCATGGTGGCTGCAGAGCCTATAGGCTTGACCACAGTACTATACTACCCCTTGTTTCTCCAAGTAGAAGATATTCACAAACATCCCTTCTCACTATGTATGAGTAATTTTTCATTAAAGACTGGCATCACATAATCATTATTAGTAGTAAACTCTATAAATTGATACTTTATTCATTATATTATTTCAATGCACCAAGCTAAATGTGACACAAAATGACACCACTGATGACCCACTACACCACAAGTACAAATGAAAATATGGTTTATAGAGAAAATCTTACTTGTAGAGAAGTAGCAGCATACATGTGATCTCCCAGATCTCATTATCCCACAGAGAAGCTGTATTGTACACACCATGGCAAGTGTTCTAACACAGAGGGACCCTGTCTCTATAACACTTTACCCTAAAACTTTGAAAGCTCAAGAGCATGATTCACTGCCCGAAAGGCCACAGATGATTTGGCTGGGTTTACATCTGACCAAGGGTCCTGAGCTGGATTCAATCAATCACAACATTTATGTTGGGAATTTCATTCATTAATTTATTCTAAAAATCTTATGTACAGGTACTATTTTAGGTTCTTAGGATATATTCATAATACAGAGACAAAATGTGATGTGTCAGAAAGTATATGATGGAGCGACTTTGGATTTCGTGGTCAGGGCAGGTTTTATAAGGAGGACCATAACCTAAATCATGAGAAAGAGCCAGTTGTGCAACATTTTTACCCTAGTAGAGTTTGGATATTTTTCTAAACCAAATGGGGATCTATTCAAAGATTTTTAAGCTGGGGAATAGTAAGAGGATGTGTAGGCAAGGTCATCTGTGGTTTCTGTATGAACATGGAAGATGGGGCAAAGGACAAACTCAAGAAGATCAGTTAAGAGGTTACTGCAATAGGATACACATAGTGGGTATCAAGTTGAGGCTGAACTATCATGTAGGTACTGGGCAAGGCCAGCCATACTGGCTCCTACAAACAAGATGTGTCAGCAGAAAATAGAGCTGTGATAAAGGAGAAATGCAGAAAAATTAGGAGAGAGAAACAGAGGTGAGAGCTGACCCTGTGTTCTCTGCAGGAACTTCTAAATATGCATACTTGACACCAGGCTATTCTTTTATTGTCCCAGTGGTAAGTCCATCCCTTTCCCTTTAATTTCTATTAGCTTAATTAGCTTCTCTTCCCCCTAACAATCACAATAACTTTAACTCAAACACTCCAGATATAGTCATAAAATCTTAAAGTTGGGCTTTAGGTTTCTTTAGATCAATACCTTTGAGCCTGTGATCCCTTTTCAAGCATTTCTAGCAAGATGGCCAACAAGTATCAGTGTTATGGTTAATGTTATGCAACAGCTTGATGGGACCATGGGGTGTCCAGATATTTGGCTAAGCAGAACACCTTCTCTCTGCTGACTGTCCTTGAGCTGGAACATCAGTCTTCTACTGCCTTCAGACTACAGCTTGGACTGGAACTATACCACTGAATCTGCTGGGTCTCCAGCTTGCTGACTGCAAGATCTTGGGGCTTCTCAGCCTCCATAAGTATGTGAGCCAATTCCTTACCATAAATTATCTCTTTATATATAGTGTGTTATATTTATTTATAATATTTAAATAAAGAAATAAATATATTTCTAGAAATATAAATGTTTATAAATAAATATAAACATATTATTATAAATATAAATTATATTGTGCATAAATATATAATAAATTATATCTATATAATATATAAAAGTTATGATAATAAATATTTATACACACACATATATTAGGATGAATTCTAATACAACTAATTTGAAGTTCTTTTCAGTTTGATGTCCTGACTCTTAGTTTATTCTTCTGTGTTGTTAACTGTTCAACCATATCAGAGCCTTTGCCTTGCCATTTGTATTAGTAACTTTTCCTTTTATTATGAGCTTGACTAATTTAGCAACATGAGCATTTTTGAGGCAGACGCAGGTGTAGCTTATAGGAAGAGAGAGCTGGATAGCAGCCCTGTCCCCAGGGAAGGAGTGTCTCCAGGGACCACAGCAGCAGGGCTTCTGAGGTTTCTTTCTAGAGAACTGCTATTAAGATGACATGGTTCTAACACTTTTAGGCTCTCTGTCCTTTTGATCAAATCCCAACTTCTCAGGGCAGAGAACTGAAAATCCCAGGTTGGAAGGTGTCTCCACCCCTGAATAAGTTACCTCTGGGCAGGTGGGTGGCATAGTCTCATTAGTATCGTTGTTGGCTAGCAGTCTTACCCCCACTGGTTTTCTATTTCACCAATCACCTCTTCCGTGGATGCTGGTAAAGTACGCAGGTGGAGGAGTCAGATATACTAGGCTCCAATCCTGACTCTGTCCCTATTGTATGTGTGATACTGGGGGAAACAATTAACCAAGCTAAGGATTAGTCATGATATATAAAAAGTGAAAAAATAATAGTTGCACTTCTCTATTTTTCACTCAAAAAGTTACTTTCTCCAAAACAAAGTCATCATTTCCACCTCTTCTTTCTGATTTTGGTCTTGTTATGCTATTATGACACATGCTCTAATTAAGAGTATACTCTCTGGTGCCAAACTGCCTGTTATGAATCCTGCCTCTTCCACTTACCAGTTTTGTGACCTGGGGAAGATTTCTTAACATCTCTAAGTCTAGCTTCCTCATCAACAAAAGGGATTAATATTTGGGTGACAAACTGTCCTGATTTGCCTGAGACTTATGGGTCTCCTGAGGACATGAGACTTTCAGTGCTAAATGCAAACCTGGATGGTTGGTCATCATACATAGGATCTACCTCATTGAGCTGTCGCAAGGACTAAATGAGAATGTGTCTTTGGCCCTTAAAACAGCACTGAGTATAAAGTGAATAACCAAGAGGTATTAGCTATTAATACCATTAATGTATTTTTAACTTCTTTGTAGCTATGATATAGATTTTCATTTTAGGTGAGGAAATATCTTTAGAGTTGCACACATGTAAGAAAATTATGCTTTGGGAGACTTATTTGATATTTGAACACAGCCCCTGTTTTCAAACATCTTCAAGCTGGGTAAAAAAATGTGTAAAGAACTATCTGTAATGTCAGGAATGATAAGATTGTAAGAAGGAAATATAAGCAAAACATTTTAGAAAGGAGCTGTAAATGGGAGCTAAGTATTGTCAGGACTGTGTTGGACTTGGAGCCACTGGTGCCCGTCGCTTCAGGTATGACCCATCTCAGTGGCATGGAGTGCAGGACTGATGCAATCTGGCCAGCATGCACAGGAAGTCGGGGTCCACCTAGGAGCGGCCTCTGTGCAATGTTCCAGGAGAGCAAGGAACGCTTAATAGAACCCTGTGCTCTAGCTACCCAGGTAGGAGAGCTGTTATGGACCTCGCTGGAGTCAGGGAGAAGAATAAATAAGGCTAGAGGTCATTATGAATAGAAAAGATATTTAAGATGAACACTTAAGTCATCCATAATAAAATTAACCATTGATAAATAATTATTAATGTTTCATGTATACACTTCAAGTCTTCATATATATATATATTTAAGCATACTTTAAAAATGTGTATTTATACTCTACAATTTTTAACCATCATCTAACATGTAATCAACTATTCATAAATGATTAATTCATCAAATCTTTATACATCAATTCTTTATAGATGTATTTACAGCATATATTTAAATACTATATCTGTACTTTATAAACTCTTTTATAACTGATTCTTTTTTCACTTAAAATATGCTTGAACACCATCTTTTTAAAGACTCTCTAAAGCATTTGAAAATAATGGGAAATCAGCTATGTGTCTTTTCATTTTATAATTGGCACAGGAAACTGTGTAGACATAGGTAGCTATCTTCAAGCCTATTGTTTATAGGCAATTTGTCATAGTGGAAAGAATATATTCACCATGGAAGATGAGTAGTTGTTAAAATCTGGATCTTTGTCTTTCCCAGGTACTGTCTGTGACATCCTTGGCCAATGACACTAGGCTTCAATTTTACCATTTGTAAAATGGTATAATATGATCCACCTCATAGCTTTGCGAGGATTAGCTTAATTTATACAGGCAAAGGGCTTCGTGCACATACAAACCCTATTTGTTTTGGTTACATTTTAGATTTTTTTAAATTGAAGTATAGTTGATTGAAAATGCTTCAGGTGTACAGCAAAGTGACTCAGTTTTTTACATATATGTATGTATATGTATGTTCATACAGACATTCTTGTTCAGGTTCTTTTCCAAGATACTGAATATAGTTCCCTGTGCTATGCAGTAGGCCCTTGTTGTTATCTATTTTTTTTTTACATAGTATTGTGTATCTGTTAACCCCAAACTCCTAATTTGTCCCTCCCACCACCTTTCCCCTTTGGTAACCATAAGTTTGTTTTCTCTGTCTGTGAGTCTATTTCTGTTTTGTATATAAGTTCATTTGTATCATTTTTTTTAGCTTCCACATATAAGTGATATCATATGATATCTGTCTTTGTCTGACTTACTACACTTAGTATGACAATCTCTAGGTCCATCCATGTTGTTGCAAATGGCATTATGTCATTCTTTTATATGGCTGAGAAATAGTCCATTGTGTATATATACCACACTTTCTTTATCCATTCATCTGTGATGGACATTTACGTTGCTTCCTGTCTTGGCTATTGTAAATAGTGCTGTTATGAACATTAGGGTGCATGCATCTTTTCAAATTAGAGTTATGCCCAGGAGTGGGATTGCTGGATCTTATGGTAGCTCTATTTTTGTTTTTTTAAAGAACCTGCATACTGTTCTCCACCAATTTACATTCCCACCAACAGTGTAGGAGTTTCCTTTTTCTCCACTTCCTCTCCAGCATTTATTATTTGTAGACTTTTTGATTATGGCTGTTCTGACCAGTGTGTGTTGAGACCTCATTGTAGTTTTGATTTTGTTTTGGCTATATTTTAAAAGTATTCTTGGTGGAAAAGAAAAACTTGCACTGAGATGGGGATCCAAGTTATATTAATTATAAGAAGACGTTGTTGTTGTTCTTCAATCTGGTGAAATGAAATATATCAACTAGCCATGTCTCCCACCCAACATGGTCACCTCTATTTCACTAAGGAAGCATAGGATAGAATTCAAAATACCAGCTAGAAATAGTGCAAGACGAGCAAAGACTGAAGAAGAGTGTCAATACTTCCTCCTTCTGCCCGTTGTATCTCAGATAAATGTTTGCTTGTTTTCCCTTTTGTGTGAATGAATAAGTTCCAATATTTATAATGAGAAGTCAATCAATATTTTATCATGTGTTTAAAAATCTTATAAAAGATCAGAGTATATCATTGTAAAACATGTTTTGAATTGTATCAGTGTTTGGTGTTTAGTTCAACTTTGAAGTAAATTTGTCGCTCAACTTGTCATCTCAGAAAGATATAGCTCATTTATTTTCCATAGTTTAATTAAGATTTTTTTAAAATATGAGATTATCGCTGCCTAAAGATAAAAATGACAGACTAAACAGATGAAAAATTAACACTATGCAAAAGATATGACTTCTGAAATTTTCTGAAGGCTGAGTCAAGTTTTCTCCCACAAATTTGGCTAGATAAACTACAAGAAAATCTTATCACATTTTATGGACACAAAGAAGCCTTGCAAGATAGGCAGCTGTACAGTAGTGGAACTTCATACCTCATAAATCATAATCTAAAACATCCACTATTTTTAATTGCATCATTAAATAATTAAGTTTGACTTAAGGAGAAAGTCACACCTCATTCTGGAGGGACTCCAGCATAGACAAGCTAAATGTTTGCCTAATGAATACCTATTTTTACTGAGCTAACTGCTTTCAACACTTAAGGCTGTGCTAGCAGGTATTTTTATTCATTTGAAATAGTTCACACAGTGATTTAAACTAGACTACTGAGGAGCTATAATTTCCTCTGATTAATTGCACATTAAGAAAAAATAGCTTTTTTTCATATAATTATGAATTCAACAAAAGATTGGTCAAAAGATTCTGCTTCCTTTTTCATCATTAGAAATGTAGACTTTCAGAATATGATGAAAAGAAATAAATCATTTATGCTGGCAGATTTCAACTTTTTAAGCTCTAGAAATATTTTTTTTTTTTTGCAAATGAAATCTTATTCAGAGTCTGAATATGCAAAGATGTTTATGTTTGTCATAGAGCAGTGGCCCAGCTTCAGAACTTCTGAGGAATCCATTGTGAAGACCATCCATATAGCACAGTCTTTCTCATTTTTAGCTACAGACATCAAGGAGTGTACTAGTCCCAGAATTTTTTCACATCAATCTTCCTAAATATTTCCTTCTATCTCCTTCATCTTATTTTCTGGTGTTAGACTGCTTGCCCTCTGAGCTCCCCAAGGACAGACAAAAGCCACTCCAAAAGGCTCTTCTTGCTATTACTGCTCAGTGTTGATCTTCTCAGTAAACATGAGAGTTACTCTCTGAATACTGGTCAACTGTTGGCTCCTCCTGAATTGGGAGGGTCTGGATTTACCTTGGATGCACTTCTATGGGAATCACGACACCAGCACTGAAGTCGTCTATTGAAGTCACCACTTTAAACGATAGAGGATAGCTTAACGCCTCCCTCTCTATTCCAATATGAAAAAGACATTCCAGAAAGAGTAGTGAAAATGACAGATATTTACACTCCTTCTATACATTAACTAGTATTTTTTTCACCATTTTTTCTCATTGATTCAGTAGGCATTTATAATATATCTTTTTGGTGGAAAATATTGAGCCAGCAGTTCTATGGATAAATGTGTGTGCAAACTTTACAAAGAAAGGCACCAGCTATATTTCTTATAAAGACTGTTTTCCTAGCAAATGGCATAGGGCCTGGCATGAGATAAGAGCTCTATGACCATTTGTTAAACTATGGATTAATAAAGTGACTTTGTTAAACAAAGTCATGTGTGTCTGTAGGAGGTAAGGTACAGAGGAGCAATAGCAGACACACAAAGAACCTAGTTATTCTCTGTCCTGGAGGAAATTTTGTCCATAAAACTTTACTTTCCTCTAACGTTTTGAGGAAATACACTATTTGTGTGTTAAAACCAACACATATATAATAAAATGCAAATTTACTCAACATTTTTAGGATACACCAGGAGACTTTAAATACATTTGGTGTGATATGGTTTCCTCTAAGCAGTATTCATACATTTCTGCCATTAAGTTTTCTTCTGTGGAATAATTTAGGGAGCAATGACTATACTACGTTGTGTTGCCTCTTCCAAGGTAAAAAGTGGAAATGCACCCCCTGGGGGTTAAATCCCAGATACTTAGATCATGGGACTGAAGTGTTGCATGCATACACATTTTGCACTCCCAAATATTAGATGGTCCTTCACAAGTTTTTTGAGGGAAGATAAGACAGAGGTGCTGGAATGTGCTTCCTTCTTCCCAGGGTCTCATACCTTCAGGTCAGGACATCAGGAGAGATACTGAATTAGTTTATCCTGATTCCTTCTTTCTGAACCTACTTTGGAGCCTGTAGTTCCTGATATGTTGGATGATTCTGCAACATTTTGTTTAGCAACATTCCCAGGGGCTAGAGATGGACTTGTGAACAGAAACAAAATTACACATAATGGTATACAACTTATACCTAGGCATTCCTATAACTACAATGATAGATTGATTTCTCAAGTGTCCTACAGTGAGCCATTATTCAGTAAGGAAGTCAACACAGTGAGAAAATCCATGACCAGCCTTCTCTCTTGGTCTGTGAACCTCTATCGGATAGCTTAGCAGCCCAACAAAACCTCATCTCCTTGAATGTCAAGCAATTTATATCTCCTGTAGAATAGGATGGAAGCCTGCCTCACAAAGAACAAAACTACATTAGGAACTGATTTGTGCAGTAGTCTTGTGGGGAGCCTCAAAGTGGAAACACATTGAACTCTTACAGTCACAGAAAGCCTTGTGGAGCAGGTTTTCTATATGTTGAAGGAAACTGATAAGGGAAGATTTATGTTTCTATTCACTGCAAAAAGTACTTTTGTGTGGTAAAGCTTTGATGTACAAGTTTAAGCCACAGCAGGGGAAGCAAAAACTTAGATCTGTGCTTTCCAATATGGTAGCCACTAGCCACATGTGTATACTGAGTACCTGAAATGAGGTTAGTGCCACATGTTTAAAATATAGTACTTTAGATATATTTAGTTTAACAAAACATGCTCTTACAATTTACCAACTTCTTTTTCCTCTTATGAATGTGGCTACTAGAAAATTTTAAACTACATTTGTGGTTCACATTATCTCTATTGGACAGGGCTACCCTAGCTTATAAAACATATGTGTGCTGTTGTGGCTTAGCTAAGTTAGAGGATTAAGTCACATGGGTAAAGGGTAAAGTCACATGCTTTACCATCCAAAGTTTGAGTGTAAAAATGGAACTATTAGTAACTATGCCAGAACAATAGGCATAAATTAGGACCTGGGGTTCCAATCTGTTCAATATAAGACAAAAATGTTTGACCTACCAGTTGTTTAAGCTGTCCCCAGAAATCAGGAACACAGGCTCATTTTACACATAAGCCAAGTTTATGATAACTATTAACTTTCCAAACCAATACCTAACTGACATCAGGATGTGATCAGTTCTATTTGTTCACCATTATACACCTAGCACGCTGCTGAATGAATGTTTGTTAAATAAATGAGTGAATGAATGGACACAATTACTTCAAGTTCCAGGGATTTAGGCATGTGACTTTTTATTATATTATTCTCAAATACTTTCTGATGGAGAAAATGATTTTCAGAGGCTTACTTTGTTTTTCAAATTAATATGTGAGAATAAATAAAGCTAAAGTTTAAAAAACAGTTTTCTGAAATTATGTCATGTTTAAATTTTTTTTGTATTTTATTTCTAAACTTACCAAATATTAACAATTATTTTGAAGGAATTTAAACCTGATTAACTTGTAAATATGGTGATTCTTAAATTCTTTTAAGTGTTTCAAGAATATGTATGGAATTAGCATAACTGAAGCCTAAATTAATTTTTCAATTAAAAAAATTTCAAATTGTAATCACAAGTCTGTCTTTTTTTAAAATAAGTTTATTTATTTATTTATTTTTGGCTGCATTAGGTCTTCACTGCTGCGCGTGGGCTTTCTCTAGTTGTGATGAGTGGGGGCTACTCTTCATTGAGGTGCTTGGGCTTCTCACTGCGGTGGCTTCTCTTGTTGCAGAGCACGGGTTCTAGGTGCGTGGGCTCAGAAGTTGTGGCGCACGGGCTTACTTGCTCCGCGGCATGTGGGATCTTCCTGGACCAGGGCTTGAACCCGTGTCCCCTGTGTTGGCAAGTGGATTCTTAACCAGTGAGACACCAGTGAAGTACCTGTCTTTTTCATTAAAAGTATTTTTTTACTGAGGTATTTTTAAAGGTTTTACTCCATTTTACAGTTATTATAAAATATTGGCTACATTCCCTGTTCTATACAATAGTCTTTTAACTTTCAGGGGCTAAATCCTCTTGAATATAGACATATTTAAATGATCAAATGTTCAAATTCTTTAAACTCTTTGATCATCTTAATTTATATACTTAATTCTAAATATTCCCATGTTTGAAAGGTACTTAGCACTAAGGAAGTGATTATATCATTGTAAAGTATTTTGGGAGATACCAGTCCAAACAGATTCCATGATAACAGTCATCACCTGGGATGCTTGTTGATTTTTGCTAGCAACACTGATGGAACTCTTTAGCCTTGGGGAGAATCAATGAGATGGATCTTCCTAACTTATACTTTATATCATTGTCCTCAAATCTGCATAGTTTACCCCCAGGACTGGTAAGGCCCAGTGCAAAATGAAAATGCAAGACTCTTTCAAAATGTATTAAGAATGTCAAGGCCAAGATAGTGGGAGTAGAACGTCCAAAAAAGTGCAGGGCCTTACTAAGCAAGGGGTTTTGTGTGACTGCACAGGTTGCAGGTGTTGTTATTCTCTTGTCCAGGTTTAGAGACTGCATCTCCCATCTCAGCTGCTGGATTGAATTTCATATTTAATTGTCCCTTAAGTGAATAATTTTACTCAGTTTTCATTGAGTGCTATAAACCTTTGATCATGACAGTATATTGCATTTATTTATTTTGTCTTGTTTTGTTTTGGTAACATTTTCTCTGTCTGGTAGACCATACAACATCTCCAGATATAAAACTATCTAAGTTTTTGCATAATTTTCATATTTTTTTCTTATTTCAGTCACTGTTTTAATGCCATTCTTTTTAGAGGACTTACATCTATCATTGTTTCCAGCTGTCATCTTCCCAAAAACTCTGAAGAAAGTCAGAAATGGTTAAGCCAGTCCCAATTTTCCAGTCTCTTCTGTCCCCCTACCCCCCCTCACTGTCTCCATTTTCTCTTTGTTTTCTGTCTTGCCTTTCTCCAAATGTGTACCAAACAGATAATACTTTATGAGACCCATGAAAAGCACTAAAGACAAGCTGTTACTTTTGAGAGTTTATTCGAATACTTAACATAATTTTTGTTTATTCACATTTCTGCTATAGCGTTTCCAAAATTCTCAAAAAAAAAATTCTCAAATTTCCAACAAGGATTTAGAGCACCTTCTATTCTCTTTAGATAAGTCAAATTTATTGCAAGAACTTACTTAGGTCCACAAAATATTTAAAAACATAAGAAAACAAATTTGTAATCATAAAGCAACTTTATTTTTTCTCCTCCAACCACTGGATAAAAATTTTTTGGTTATTAAACACAATCTTTTTTTTTTTTTTCTTTTTGAGGACCAGCAGAATTTTTTTTTTTTTAATTTTCTTTTCTGTGATTTAAAAAAAAATTATTGGAGTACTAACATAACAATGTCATGTTAGTTTCAGGTGTACAGCAAAGTGAATCAGTTATACATATACATGTATTCACTCATTTTTTTAATTTTCTTTTCCCATATAGGCCATTACAGGGTATTGAGTAGAGTTTCCTGTGCTATACAGTAGGTCCTTATTAGTTATCTGTTTTATATATAGTAGTGTGTATATGTCAATCCCAATCTCCCAATTTATCCCTCCCCCCCTCTTACCCCCTGGTTGGTTACCAAACACAATCTTTACTCCAAAATTCCAGCCCATAAAATTTCAACACTCCAAGCTTGATTTGAAGTCAAATCTTCTTCCTGCCCAGTGTGCCCTGCCAGGGGAAAGGGCCAGAGAAAGACCATAGAGGTGGGGGGCTGGAGTCCTCTCTTCCTTCTCTCTTGCTAGAATCTGTTTCTGCCCTTCCAGGGTTGGAATACAAAAAGGGAAGCAGAGTTAAATGGGGCAAAGAAAAGTTCTCATGTGATGGAAACTCTCTCATTGGTTTGTGGTCTGTGGGCCTGGCAGCTATTCAAGTTAAGCTTTGGTTCTTTGGAGGACTCCATCACTGGAGGTCTTTCTTCTGAAGCTCCCTTGACCCACGTGAAGGCATCTATGCTATGGCCTGTTGCTTACTCCTTCTGCAGCCCCCAGATATCAAAATATTTTCAGCTTCTCTCCACTAGTGCCTGTTTGCCCCTCTGGGAAGTCTCAATGGACAGGACTAAAGCTGACTCCACATTTATTCTTTGTTATGTGACCCACTTCTGCCCATTTTTCCCTTAATAAACTCTGAGAGTACAGGCTGCCTCATGCAGCCACCATAAGGAAATGTTTTAATGCCATCTTTCCACATTAGTAAGGCTAGTTTAGGGCAGAAATGGACTATCCCTTTCCATAGAGGGGAGGTTACCATTGTGGTTTCTTAAAACTCCAGGCAGGGAATAACACATGATTATTGGAATGAAAGGTAGGGTTGGAGGGAATCTTTGGTGTTTTACTGGCAGCAATTTGTGTAATTGAGTCAGCCTCATCAGTATAGGGATAGACAGTCAACTCACCAGCACCAAGGCACAAACTAGAGTCACATCAGATTGTCCAGATCAGTAGACTTTAGGCCGCATCCCACAGGGCTAGTAGGGTGGTGTTTGACCTAATTAGAGGCTGCCTGCTTAAACACTTCAAGATGTGTATCAGAAAAAGGGCTGGCCTTCCTGGGCAAAATAATGCACAGCTGTAAGCCAATTACATACTTCTACTTCAAACACAATATTGGGACCTACCTTCAAACTGTATATCAACAATTACTACCACCCAGCTTTCTCTGCAAGGCTTTAATTTCTAGTGGCTAGAGAAAGAAATGCTTATTTCACTATGATGTTTGTTGGGAGAGCCCTAAGCCCTATTCAAAGTGAATTTCTCTGGGACCCTTACAAAGAACTTTTGTTTTCCAAATACGTTTTATATTTACAGATTATATGATTTGGATGCTTGACTTAACCAAACAATGGAATTAGATATTTGCTTACCTATAACTTTAATTTTTATTATTATTTATATGGGGATGAACTATAGGTATTGATTTTCTTCACTTTCATATCCTACTACAATATGATAACATCAGGGTAGTCCATGTAGCCTAAGTTAATTCCTAATTCTTCTTAGTAATTAGTGAATACCTATTGTCACATGCATAACTGTAGTGAGATAAAGGGCTTGCTGCCCTAAACAAAGCTGTGCTTAAATTGACAATCTCTATCCTTTATTTTTAATCTTAATCCTTATTTGATTAATTTTCCTATTGAACTGAGAATACACATTGTTGCAGAACAACTAAATAAAACTAAGAAATTAGAATCACTTCTTAAAAGTCAATTAAAAAAAGTGAACTCAAGTCTTTTTAATGGTTTGCGATGCCCTATTTAACTTTTAGCAGAACTAGTACCAGAAGATCTATGGTATTAGGCGTTGTCTCCATTAGAGTCTCATCCAAGAAGTCGTGCTGAAAGGTTGGCCTGAGGTGATTCAAGGGATGAAATGAGATTTGATCTACACATTCATTTTGGTAACTTCAGTCGTTTGGAAGAATGTGCAAGGTCACATGGGTGTGGTGGGTGGGAGATGGTGATCCAAGAGAGGTCTTTGCAGTTATATATTTTGGCCAATTCTTTGTCCTATAGAGTCTCACTGAGCTGCTCTCACATTGTGTTTAAAACATGGAGGAATGTAGATTACTTAGTTAGGGTTCTGCCTCAACCTGAAAAGTCAGGAGTTTAACTTACCTATGTAGTTTTCATTACTTGTGGAAGAATACTGTTTTTTTCCTAATTTATATTTATGTTAAAATAAATCTTGAGAAGACATTATGCTTTCAAATATGTCATCAGGGTGTAGCACAGTAAGTTGAGTCCACCTGTCACAGCTTGTCTGGAATATAATTCGGTGAGCTCTGTAGCAAGAATGAAATTCATCATGTCGCCACTGGAGAAGTCTATCAAAGTCTCCATTTGTTTCACTATATCCTTGTCTGATCAAACCCATTCGAATCTAAAATTTTCTAATTCCAAGGACTGACATGATGACAGGAAACAGTTGGTAAAAAGCCCCAAGACACCTTATGCTCTTTCATGTAATTACAGGCAGTTTTCTAAGAATATTCAAAAGGATTACTTACAATTATAGTTCATTATGATATCATAGATTTTTCACCCCGGAGTGGATAGTCAAATGTATTAACATTCTTACTGGAAAGATATTAATGCCAAGTTTCTTTGCAAGAACAAATTACAAAAACATTTAAGGCAGTATAAATCCAACTATATTAGATGTACTCTTTTCCTTGTATTCAAGGAGGAATTATTGTGAAGCTAAGATTACATGTATGTAATTTGAAGAACTCAGGGCCTGCCATCATAATACACACCCAATCAATCAGAACTATTTTTCTTTTGTGTAAATGACTTCGCATGTTATACATTGCCTCATATGATTTCTACATCAACCGTATGAGGTGACAATAGTCTGTATTTTATTTGATAAAATTGATTTTCAGTCTTTTTAAGTTATTTGCCCATAATAACAGATATAATCAGTAGAAGGAAAGCCAGATTTTCTAGCCCTAAAATCATTTTTTTGCCTTTAATAAGGAATAGGAAAATAACATTTTTGAAAAGTCATTCTTATAGCAGGATATTCTTTAGTGGTCTGCACACAGTGGATTGCTGGGGGATGAATTTTTATTTTATATTGGGGTATAGTTGATTTACAGTATTGTGTTAGCTTCAGGTGTACAGAAAAGTGGTTCAGTTATACATATACATATACCCATTTTTTTCAGATTCTTTTCCCATATAGGATATCACAGAATATTGAGTAGAAGTCCCTGTGCTATACAGTAGGTCCTTATTGATCTCCTTCATCTTTAAAAACAGACTTTCATATTGTTGGAGGTGCCAATGGGCCTAATTAAAACACTGCTTTCTGCACCTGACTTGCACGTCAGCACAAGCATGAGTGGGATTTCAGGGAAAATTCTTTTAAAAGAGGTTTCACTGGGCTTCCTTGGTGGCGCAGTGGTTGAGAGTCCGCCTGCCGATGCAGGGGACGCGGGTTCGTGCCCCGGTCCGGGAGGATCCCACATGCCCCGGAACAGCTGGGCCCGTGAGCCATGGCGGCTGGGCCCGTGAGCCATGGCCGCTGAGCCTGCGCGTCCGGAGCCTGTGCTCTGCAACGGGAGAGGCCACAGCAGTGAGAGGCCCGCATACCGCAAAAAAACAAAAACAAAAAACAAAAACAAAAACAAAAAAGAGGTTTCACTGGACCTTTCATTCTGGCCATAACTGAGTAACTAATACTGGGCTTGCCCTCTTACTCCAAACTATAAAACTCACTACTCCAAACTGATACATTAAAAATGTCTCAAACAGCTTTTCTAATGCATTGAACAACAGACAGCAGGACTGTTATCCTTGAGAGAAAAGTAACACAGGAGACGATTGCAACCTTCTCCCAGGCTCTGTGAATGGGGGAGCTTTCTTACCTTGGTGCAGAGAGGTGGAGCTCAAAGAGAATGTTAATCTCACTGGGCTGAAGAGGCAGTGGCTGGAATTTCAGCCTACTTTAGTACTCAGTTTTGGAGACCAGGATATCAAAAAGGAGAGATACACGAGAAGCTACACAGAGGTGTGGGCCTGGGAGCCTGCATGGAAGTTCAACATAGTTCTGTAGCCAAAGTCTTGACTCTCCATGTTCAGGGTGGGACTTCACAAAGCCTAGCAAAGTGTAGGCTCATGGATAACAGATAGCAGAGGTTGTATAGGACTGAGACGCTTTGGAATTCCAGTCCATCTAGAGTGGAGAGATCCGAGAACCTCAGGCATTCAGCTGACATCCCTGAAAGGCCCTACATTTGGAGTAAGAAACATTCTCTAGAGTAAAAGGCACAGCCTGAGACTAAGGATACAACTGACATAGACCAGACCAATCCTAACAAAGAATAAAGGATCGAAGACATCCCCCAGTAATTTACCTGCCTATAGAAACATAATTTAACAACTTTTAAAGATTACCAGCATAATGCGAACTCGCTGCAACGAGGTTATCTGAAATACACAGTACAAAATAAAAAGTACCTAGATATATGAAGAAGCAGGAAATGTGTTCCATAATGAAAAATTGATAAAATATTGAAAAGATATAAGTAATAAAGGAAAGATAAAACTTTGTTTTTGAAAGTTTAATATAATTATTAAACCGCCTCAAAATAAGATAGAGCTTGTGTGCACACATGAGAGAGAGAAAGAGAGAGAGAGAAACAGAGACAGAGATAGAGACAGAGACAGAGAGAGGAGAAATATACCAATACCAGAATGGAAGCTATCACTACAAATTCTGCATACATTAAAATAATAGCAATAAGAAAATATTATAAACAGCTTTTTATGGCAATCAACTCAAAAACATAGAAGAAGTGTGCAAATTCTTAAAGAATTAAAGGCTACTCAATTGATAAAGACAAAAATGAAACATCTAAATATCCTTATAGTTATTAAATAAATTGAATTTGTAATAAAAATCTTCCAGCAAAATATCCAGACCCAGATGGCTACAATAGTACCAAACATTTAAGGAAAAACAATACCAATTTTACACAACCTCTTTCAAAATATAAAGGGAGATCATATTAAGTGACATAAGTCAGACAGAGAAAGACACATATCAATTATATGTGGCATCTAAAAAAATAATACAAATGAACTTATTTACAAAACAAAAACAGACTCACAGAGATAGAAAACAAACTTATGGTTACTGAAGTGGGGAAGGGAAAAATTTAATTAAAAAACTAAAATAAGGCTTCCCTGGTGGCGCAGTGGTTGAGAGTCCGCCTGCCGATGCAGGGGACATGGGTTCGTGCCCCGGTCCGGGAAGATCCCACATGCCGTGGAGCGGCTGGGCCCGTGAGCCATGGCCACTGAGCCTGCGCGTCCGGAGCCTGTGCTCTGCAATTGGAGAGGCCACAACAGTGAGATGCCTGCATACCGCAAAAAAAAAAAAAAAAAAAAAAAAAAAAACTAACTAAAATATAAAGGGAGAAAATACACTTCCAACATCTCAAGAAAATTGCAAGACCAATACCCCTCATGATTATCAATACATTTGACAACATATATGCAAAATTTCTTTCTTTCTTTCTTTCTTGCTTTTTTTGGCTGCTCCATGAGGCACGTGGGATCTTAGCTCCCCGATTGAACCCATGCCCCCCTGCAGAGGAAGGGTGGAGTCATAACACTGGACCACCAGGGAATTCCTGCACAGTTTCTATATATTGAAAAATTACATATATTGCAAAGGGAAATTCAAAACAATCTTAAAAATGGAGAGATATGCCATATTTGTAGGTTGGAAAATTCAGTTTTGTTAAGAGGTCAGTATTCTTCAAATTGATGTCTAGGTTCAACTAAATCCCAATTAAAATCTCAAAAGGCTAGTAATTGTTTTAGAGAACTTGGCAATTAATTCTAAAATAGGGAAAGGCAAAGAACCTAGAAATTAGAAAACAAAGGAGAATATTTTAGCAACTTTGTGGTGAGCAAAGATTATTTAACAACAAACATGCTAGCCTTACAAAAGCTAAATTGACCTTTATCAAAATTAAAAGACATCATTAAGGAAATAAACAAGCCAAGGACTTGAAAAAATATTCAAAATGCTCATATCTAACAAATGACTTGTATCTGTAATACATAAATAGCTACAACACATCCATAAGTAAATGTACAAGTAGCCCTTTTTAAAAACTGGGCTAAAGACTAATCAGAACTTCACAGAAAGTATGTAAATGGCCAATAATCACATGAAAAAATTATTTAATATCACTCATCATCAGAGAAATGCAAATTAAAATCACACTGAGATGAACTAGAATGAGTAAAATTTTATTTTATTTTTTTATAAATTTATTTATTTTTGGCTGCATTGGGTCTTTGTTGCTGCGTGTGGGCTTTCTGTAGTTGCGGCGAGCGGGGGCTACTCTTCGTTGCGGTGTGCGAGCTTCTCATTGTGGTGACTTCTCTTGTTGTGGAGCATGGGCTCTTGGCGCGCTGGCTTCAGTAGTTGTGGCACGTGGGCTCAGCAGTTGTGGCTTGTGGGCTCTGGAGCATAGGCTCAGTAATTGTGGCGCATGGGCTTAGTTGCTCCACGGCATGTGGGATCTTCCTGGACCAGGGCTTAAACCTGTGTCCCCTGCATTGGCAGGGGGATTCTCAACCGCTGCACCACCAGGGAAGCACTAGAATGAGTAAGATTTTAAAACTTGACAAACCAAACGTTGGCAAAGATGTCAATTTACTGGAATATTATTGATTGGAGTACAAAGTGGTGCCACCACTTTGGAAATCTCTGACAGTTTTTCTAAAGTTAAACATACTATGATTAGCAATTTCACTCCAAATTAGATATTTACCTAAATGCCCACAAAAATATTTGTTCAGGAATGTTTGTAGCAATTTTCTTCATGATAACCCCAAAGTGGAAACAAACCAAATGTCTGTAAACAGAAGACTAAATTAACATTTGATATGACTATATAATGGAAAACTACTTAGCAGTTTAAAAAGTAATGAACAAATAATAAACGCAACATGAGCAAATACCAAAAATATTATACCTACTGTGTGATTCAGCTTATATGAAATTCAAAAAATAAAAAAAAAACAACAACAGATGACACTAACCTATGGAATGAAAAATAAGAAGATTGTTGTCTATCTGGGGTAAGGACTGATAGGAAGAACAAGAGAACTCTCTAGAGGGACAGAACCAATCTATTTCTTGATGAGAGTCATGGTGTGACAATTGTATGCCTGTTTCAAAACTTATCAAATTGTACATTTCATATTTATGTATTTTATTTCCTGTAAATTTTACCTCATATTAAAAAGAAATTAAGTGGCAAGCACTATTCCTCCTCTCCCTTCCTCACACTTTTCTCCTTTTTACTTCTTAGAATGCAGACCTGGTAGCTGGAGACCCAGCAACTGTCTTAGACCATGAGGTGATGTTGAATACATAAGGCATTTTCTAAGGATAATTTAGCAGAAAAAGAAATGGAGCTTAGGTCTCTAACAACCATGTTCTCATATTTGGAATGAAATGCTTATTTCAAACATTATTTTAAAAAGTGTTATTTGGATTTTTTTTGTTATGTGCAGCTGAACATAATCTTAATTAACATTAGATAGAGAGGTAGAATATATATATACATATATATTTCATATATGATATATATATAACATATATAATATGTATATCAAGAGTTTCAGAATATCAGCCTGTTCTTAAAATTGCTAAAGAAGATAGAACAATCAATTAGTTATGTATTTCAATGTCTTCTTTTAGAATGGTCAAGATCCCATCTGATCCTGCGTGGAAATACAGAACTCCACTGAATTCACATTTAGTGTGAAAGTTTTGAGTAATGTCTGCATTCTGTAGGAAAACCATTGAGAAAAATTCAGAGTGTGCTTCATAAGTATTTTCTCTCCTTCCCTCCCCACTTTCTATTCTCCACTCCTCTCCTTCCTACCCCTCCCCTTTTCTCTTTTCCCCTACTTTGCTTTCCTTTCATTGCTGTTTCACCATAGTGTATATTTTACTGCAATATTTCACCATAGTATACATTTTACTGGTTGTTCTAAGGTGGTGCTTTGCCATAAGTATTGGGAGAACAGTGAAGTCAACTACTCTGTAAGTTTTTTGTGTCTAGGTCCTCAGACAGCACAGGTTAGCTAGCCACTGTCCATGAGATGAGATTGCAAGGTTGCACACTCACCATCTGGTATGTGGGTTCACAGCTATCAGTATCACAAGTTTAGGAAATATATTTGAAGTTTAGTCCAGCATGATGCTGCTTACTATTATTTATGTTGAACATCTTTTAAATCATGGAAATAAACACCAGGGAGATATACAGTTTGCATTCAGGATTCATAGTGAATTTTGTGAGGAACTGGTTGTTTGTGATTATGAATCAGTACTTAATACAGTTGCTTACAGAGAAAAACTGCCCATAATCACTTCATCCTTCATATTCTGGTATTGTTTTGTGTGAATTTATTCATTGATTATTCTGTCCATATTTATTGAACACTTATTATCTGCCAAGACCTGGGCTTATGGCAGAGAAAGTCCATGAACTATTTGAAATCCCTCATTGTGACAGGACCTGACAGAATAAAAGAAATGAGGCTAGTAAATGCAGGGCCTTCCCCCAGGAGTGATGCAAAACCTGTTATAATAATTGGACACTATTTTTAAATGTTTACCTATAATGTAAGTATATAGTATCAGAAATAAAGCAAAAGCATTGCAGTGTACTTACAGTGTACTTACTTACAGCAAATATTGAAAACTTTGAAGAATTAGAGCGTATTTTTACAAATAAAAATACACATTTTATCTAGTAAGTAACTTCTATGTACTGAGTCCTTAATTCCAGGTGAACTATTAATTTTAAGATTTTAAATAAAATTGTACTTACTAGTCAAGTAGAACCTTGTTCAAAAAGATTTAAAAGTGTGTTCTTGTGATAGTTATCTTCATTTCTTAATATGAGTAGCTACCAGACATTTTAGAAATACTGAAATATCCTTAAAAATATGAATAAATGATAGGGATGCTTCAAATGATGGAATAGAAGTTTCCATTAACATTTCATATTTTTCTCACTAGTTTAACAATAAATTTGACATCCCTTTTTGGGAGTTTTTTTAAAGTATATTTAAATTAGTTAATGTAATTATTTTATGCATTCATTCATTAAGTATATTTGGAGTGTTACCATTATGCTAAAATAACCATTAGGAACAGTATATTAAAACAAAATATGTGTGAACAATTTACTAAGTAGCATCTGAAGGCTCTCAATGGATTCAAATCTCTGAGTGAATTCGAATGACTATCCAGAGTGTGGGGAAATTTTGCAGATATAATGTTGGATTTCTGTTGATTTTTTTGTGATTGTGGAAACTAGAGATACATTAGGATGCTAAAGAGATGAAAGTGTATTGGTGACACTGGAAAGACAGAAATTCAGGCCATATGGGTCAGGAATTCAGACAGAACACAGTGGGAATGGTTGTCTATGGGTTCTGGAGGTCCAGCTGGAGAACTTAAATGCTGGACTCTGAAGGCTCATTGACTCACAGAAGTTGGCTGTTAGCTGAGACTTTGGCTAGAGAGGTTTGATGGATTATTCATGCATATCCTGTCTATATGCCCTGGGCATCCTCACAACATGGTGGCTGGTGTCCAAGAAAGTGTCACAAGAGGGAGAGAGACCCTGGAAACTGTATCTTTTTAATAACCCAGCATTAGAAGAAGTCACATAGTATCACTTATGTCATACTCCATTGGTTGGGGCAGTAACAAACAGCAGTTGAAATTCTGGAAGGGAGGTAAGTTACATTGTATAAAGAGCATATGTAATTGTGTATGTACCATACACTGTAACAGTAAACCTTAAAAGTTAATTTTTTAATATCTAATTTTCTTCATTTAAAAAAAATTCACTGTCACTCCTTAAAGAGATATTTACCAAGGTAACAGTCATTTGGCACTCTCCAAAGTATGAACATATTAAAAAAAGTCAACTCTAGTCCCAGTCATTGAGAACCTCATTCTCTAAAAGAAGAAATATGTAGGTGAAAAATTAACTAGTGTGACGTTATCACTTGCATTTTAAAAGCATTAATGAGGTAAAATGAAAATAATAAGACAAAATAAAGTTAGACATTTAATCTCTTACTAATGAGAACTTCTGGAACATGGTTGACCAAATCATGATTCTTTTCTTTGCAAACTACCCACATCTCCAAAATGAATCTAGAGTTCATTGGTATAAGATATTATATATCTTCTTATGGGTGACACCCTGTTTATATTATGAGTCTCTACTCCTTTAGCCATAAATAATTAGCCTAGGGATAGACCCTTGTGAGATAATGGCAAATACATAATGTATTGGTTTCTGTCGCCCATCCTTGGCACAGAGTCCCTAAAACACTTGCAAATTCCCAAGTGTTGAGAGAACTGCTTTCTTCTGCTCTAATGAGGTGACTCTGGGTGAGCTCCTGGATGGAGGCTGGTTACTAGAAAGACAAAGCCATGATTAGAAGCTTGGAATTTTTATCCCTCTCCCCACCCCCGCTTCAAAGAGAGGGCAGAGGAGCTGGAAATAGAGGTAATAAAATTGATCATGCTTACCTGAAGAAGCCTCCATAAAATCCTAACAATAGGGAGTACAGAGCACTTCAAGGAGGACAAACACATCCACATGGGGAAGGTGGTGCACCCAGCTCCACTGGGACTGAAGTTGCTGCACTTGGGACCCTCTCAGACTTTGCCCTATGTACCTCTTTATCTGTTCATTGGTATCCTTTAAGATATCCTTTAATAAATGGTAAATGTAAGAGTTTTCCTGAGTTCTATAAGCTGCTCTAGCAAATTAATCGAACCTGAGGATAGGGTCATGGGAACTTCCAATTTGTAGCCAAATCGGACAGAAGTTGTGGGTAACCTGGGGACCTGCTACTTGAGGTTGGATTTGAAATGGGGGTGAGGTGCAGTCTTGTGGGACTGAGCCCTTAACCTGTGGGGTCTGACACTACCTCCAGGTAGATAGTGCCAGGATTGAGTTAAATGGTTGGACATCCAGCTGTTGTCCTGGAGAGTTGCTTGGTGTGGGGAGGAAAAACCTCACATATTTGGTGACCAGAAGTGTCAGAATTGAAGTGTTCCATGTGAGTAGTAAAGGAGAAGCATAGGAGGGAAGAATGGGAGTTTTCCCTATTCTGGATGACTGGGTAGTTTTCCTGCTTCACCCTTGATTAAGGAAGAAACATTTGGTTCTCAGCAGTCAATCAGATTGTTTCCCACTTATGCGAATTTGCACGCAAAGATAGAAGGAATTATAATACAAGGTGGGGCAAGGTCCTAGAGAAAATGTGCATAAATTTTTACTGTGGACACACCCAAAGTTTCCCTGATTTCCATTTGTCCTGAAATCCGGGTGTTCACATTTTCCTTGTCCTTGAGGTACCCCAATTGTGTATGTGTTTGGTGCGGCTAAGTGTGTGTGTATGTGTGCGTGTGTGTGTGTGTGTGTGAATGGGTGTATTTGTCTCTGCAGTTTTGTGTTTCTCACAAGAACAAACTTCTTATCTTGGACCATCATTAACAAAAGTTTTCCAGTCTTTCTTTTTTCTATTTGTCTTAAGCTCTTTGGCATGACATTTAAGCCAATTAATAATATTTAATTTTAAAATGTATTGATACATATTTTTACATTTACTTTTACCATTTTAAAATTGAAAATATAAGTTTTAATATGTTTTAAATAGCTCCTTACATAATATATATATATATATATATATATATATATAAAACTTGTTTTACCTGCAGCTTTATAAGATCATGGTTATTCCACATAGTGAAGTAGACTTGTCTTTGACATTTACAGAAATAACTCACTATTGGTAGACTAAAATATACACTCAATTTCTGTGGATAGAATTTTATACAATCTGTTGACTTTGGAAATAAATTATCCATCACTTTCTTAAGTTGAGGATAGAAAAAGATAAAAAAGAAAATAGGGTGTTTTAAAAAAAATATTTCCAGCTGTTACTTATGCTTTAAACATTTATGCCTTGATCCCTTTAAAACTTACAGTTTTGAGTGTCAAATACTGCTCTTGCAAATCAGAAGTCTTTCCTTCACGAATAATTTCTCAGCTTTGAGTATTTTAAAATATAGGCCTAAAAATATAATGGGTTTTTTTGTTTTTGTTTTTGGTAGTTTTTTTGGAAGTTAAGTATAAATAGAGAGCAGGCAACACAGAAGTGCTGTAGCAAAACCTGCTTAATTCAAAATTTTGATTTACAGCAAAAATATGTCTCCTTGCACAGGCTATTTTAAAAAAATCCATTCATTTTTTTCTTCCATATCCATGAGATTTATTAACAAAGATCTACACTGAGTGTTGAATTCATTCAGATTTTGTCTGTAGGATGGAGAAAAAGACCCATTAACGTTCACACATGATATTATGCTTCTTTTGCCTTGTAACTGCTGTAGATGTTAAATCAGACCAATTAAATTTGTTGACTTAACATTCACAGTTTCTACTAATAAAGTATGACCCCAGAGGTACATGACCTGGAGTAATTTATAATGGAGCTATGGCATAAATTTGATTCAGGCATTTTGAAATGGTGGTGAATAATGTAGTTAATGAAGAAGCCCTGCTGACTATTGCAGCCACACCTCGAGGAAGTATTGCTATTCCTTGGTGACTGCGGTTTATGCGGTACCTTGGATGAAGTGAGAAAGCCAAGCATTAATTCTGTTGCACATATTTCTAAGAAGAAAGCCGTTGGTAGCATTCACTAAAGACATGAAGAAAAAGTAGAGATCAAAGAAAATGATGATTCTTAGTTAAAAAGTTAGATCTTTTGCATCAAGAATATTCCTCTGTTTTGGGGTTTTTCTATGAATTGTTGTTGGAGGTTTGATTTTTTGGCAAGACTGTTTCTTAGATGGTAGTGCATCTTTCGTCAAATGGCACGTAATATCTAGTTGTCTGTCTTTTGGAATGTCAGACCACTGATCTTCAAAGCAAGCGGTTGCAAATGAGGCTATTTCTTTTTCCTATTTGTGAAAATACTCTTATAACTAGAGACTTTCTCACATTTACTCACTGGTTACCAATTGTGTATTTTGTAGAGAAAAGACAGGATAAATGCTTGATTTTTTTCCCCTTTAATTATCTGTTTCAAAATAGAGTTGGTTTCATAGCATCTTTCAAAAGGATCCATTAGATTTTATGTGTGTGGTGGGTATCATTATGAAATCATGGAATTTAAACACAGTTGATGGGTTTAAATCTATTGAATTTTTTTTCTGTACTGATGCTCATATAATTCCGTCTTTGACCAGTGGGAGCCTCTTTATATTGACTCCTGAGTCATTTTGACATGACTCCAATAATAGTTGACCATTCCCTGAAATTCGGTAATGGAAGATGACACAAAATCATCTTGTAGATGTTATGATCCAGACCTAAAATTACTCATTTTTCTAAAAATCCTTGGTTTGTTTTAGTTTTAAATGGGTTCCCAAGAGTATAATTTTAGTGCTAAAAGAGTTGTTTATGGCTACCAGTTTAATCATTATTTCTAGGACTTTCAGTGATTTGTGCTATCCTACACCATGGGAATGCAATAAGCAAAATCCAAATCATGGAAAACTCTACTAGATAATTAATTTGGTGAATCATTTTTTTAATGTGGACTAAACTCCAGACATATTTAACAAGCATGGTAAACTAATGTTTAGTATACATCTCAATTTAAATCTTCTCAATTCAGTCAAGCATTAGAACATGCCTGGAATTGTATTTTGTAGTATTTATTGCTTTAGAAGCTTTATAATAAAGGATATCATCAGTTAAAACTTAGATGTTATTATCCCTTGACTAATATTATTGAAGAATAGTTCTGTACCATTGTGTGTGTGATAAACTGCTTTACAGTGACCAGGGGATAAGTTTAGATAGCACTGAAATTCCATATTTTTCTGTGTTTACTACAAAAATAATTTCTCACTCACCCTGAGTCAATACACTTTATTTTTCAAAATTGTGCAATCTAAGAGGAGATGCAACATTTAGGTCTATAATTAAATGTGAAACTAAATTGTTTTCATTTTTTTAGTGTTGTCCTTAAATACTGTTAGCAAATGCTGTGAGTGTCCTTTCCTCTCTCATGTGTCTTCAGTCTAACCTGAGGATGACCTACAGAGTTCCCAAATATGTCCATGGCTTCCTGTGTCTCTCTTCCTGAGAATGTTCTCTGGCCTTTCCAGACTGCAAAGCCAATGCAAGGGGCAGTCAGATCTGCTAGGGAGCTAACACTCCAGAAACAGTCCTTAATCAATGAAAGACGAGAGGATAAATACCCCAGTTTTCTTCCGTCACCCCCAGCAGATAATCTATGCATTAATCCATATTTTGCTGGTTTTCCTCCCTTCTCTATGAAAACCAGAACAACCACACCCATTGATTATGTAAGACTGAGAACTTAAAAATCACCTTTATCAGTTATGCAATGAAACCACAGAATGTCTTGTGACTTGTATACACATTCTTCTTTGCTTAGATCCTTGCCTGGCTTGCATCAAGTTTTATTAAGAAATCAACCAATGCAAAGACTTGTGTTCCACCCTAAGAACCTTAGAGTCCATCAGCAATAAATATTGTACAATCTTTTCTCTAATGATACACCATTCAAAATTGTCTATGTAATGTTCTCCCTTGGTGCTATAAGTAATTAGAACTCTGTTTGCTTATACTGTAACTGGTTTCTTTATTTGAAGAGAGGGTGTTTTGTATGCTAATCTCAACTCTCACCTGAATCCTTGCTCCCAAATTCTTGCCTCAGTTTCTGCTTTTGGGAGAATTGAAACTAAGATAAAATGTGTTTAAAAAGATATAAATTAAACATCATAGTTTAATAATCATTATATAACATACTAACATAAACTAGAAGAGGAAAAATGAAAAAGAATAAACCCTATATGTGATCACCTCTCACTAGCTTAAGTCAATTTTTTTTTCAAGTGAATTAACTGAAGCTCTTAGAGTTTAAACATTATGCCTGAAATCCCAAAGCCACATGCTGACAGCCGAGGTCTAACTCTCTTCCTCAGTGCTGTAGCACTAATCTCTTTTAGTGGTGGTAGGATGCACTCTTATTTTACATTATCTGTGATAAAATTTTTACAGGAGCTTACTGAAGTTAGCTATAAAATCCCTAACTTCATAATAGAGACAGTTTTTTTCTGGAACGTAAGGAATCTTGTGATGGACTGAATTGTGTCCTCCCAAAATTCTTATGCTGAAACCCTAACTCCTGATGTGATTGCACCTAGAGATAGAGTCTTTAGGAGGTAATTAAGGATTATAAGATTAAGATCATAAGGGTAGGCTCTCATCCAATAAGATTGTGGCCCTATAAGAAGAGAAAGAGATCTCTCTCCTTCTGTCTCTCTGTCTCTCTCTGTGTGTTTCTCTCTCTGTTTCTCTCTGTCTCTCTCCCTCACCAAGTGAAGACACAGAGAGAAGGAAGCCATCCACAAGCCTGGAAGAGAGCTCTCAACAGAACCCAACCAGGCTGGCACCCAGATCTCGGACTTCCAGCCCCCAGAACTGTGAGAAAATAAATCGCTGTTGTTTAAGCCACCCAGTCTAAGGTGTCTTGCTACAGCAGCCTGAACAAATACATCACTTCTAGACCTAACTTATTAAAACATGCTGTGCACAATTCTCCATGTTCTTTTCTTGGAAACTATGAGTGGGACGTTGTAGAATCCTGGAATATTGATCACATATTGATCATAAACTCCTGTTTTGAAATATATGTGATAAAGTAACTTTATTTAGTGAGTCACTTAGACTTGGGGATATATCTGCTATAGCAGTCAGGGTTACCTTACAAATAGAAATTAGTACCTTGCAGTAGAAGGATGCTGCCGTAACACCAGAAATAGTGTCATTGACCTAGTGGTCAAGCAGCCCGCAGTGCAGACACTGATTTCAGAGGCTGGAAAGGTGGACAGGTATGTCTTGCAAAAAAAAAAAAAAAAAAAAACCTGTAACATTGACATCTACAAGGTAGATTATTTATCTACTAGTCTCTGTTTTCAGGTACAGAGTTGGAAAGCATCTGAGTGATGATGTGTTTTTTATTCTACTTTTTGCTTATAGCAAGGTATTTGAAAATGCTGAACCAGGAAAGAATTGGAAGTTTACAAGCAGAGGTAAAGGGAATAGAGAGAGTCTAGAAATTTAAGGTCTCAAAAGATTGGAAAAGCTAATTGCTTCTAGATCCGAAACAGTAGGATATCAAATTGAAAAAAAAAAAGCTCTTGACAAAAGCCCTCAAGGACTTCAGATTTTTGCCCTATAGAAAAATTCACATCAAATGTGTATCCCTCCTGCCTATTATTTCAAGTATTCTCCAGCTACCTATATTAGCTGGAGAGAGAGCTTCATAGAGATGAGAAAGTGAAGAAATAAATTAGCCTTCAGAATAAAGTATAGGAAAGAATTTGTGTGTAGTCCCTGTTATAAGGTACCAAATGGAAGCAAATGGATAAACAATAAAAGTTTTGGAACAGTATTTCCAAAAGCTCCATGAACCTGAATTACAGAATTAAAGAAACTATTAACTATTGTATCATTAAAACAACTTTTGAAAGCCCAGACTTACAGCATCAGGAAGTGAGCTATGAAAGCTGTAGGTCACCCAAAGTGGGCATACTCACAAATAACTGCCTCAGGAATGGGCACATAGAATAGAGGAAAAAGAGCCTTCTGGAAAGTGGAGCCATGGGCCACAGAGAACAAAAGACAAAAGATTTCCTCCCAGAGAGTAAGATTAGGATCTAATCTGGAACATTCCCCACCACCAGGGCACGGAGACCTTGTGATGCCTTCCTGGCAGAGGTTCATCTTGTTACAGGCTAAGGGCCACTATGTATCTCCCATAATTTTGTTTTCCAAATGGAAGTATTGATTATAGTTAGCCTGTCTTTATTCTACCATATCGTATTGTAGAGAGGGAAGGTACAGGTAATTTGTCGTCTTGTATCATTGAACCTGGATCTTGAAGAATTACTTCTGGACTTGAATAGCTGTGTGTCACCCTGAGGTCCTGGACTTTGAGTTGGGAGCAGTGATTGGATTTATCACTTTGGTTTATAACCCTTGGGAAAAGGGGTGAGTATATGCTATGTGTGGGAGAAAGGTAAAGATGTTTGGTACCCAAAAGGCCAGGCTATGTCAGAGATCAAGTAAATATTTGCCAAACCCATTTCCTCCTTCACTCAGGCATTGAGGGAAACTACATTTTCCAGCTTTCCTTGCCCTTAGTTTCTACCCTGCGAGTGGATACCGGTCCGGCGAATGTAACACTAGGCCTAGGACTAGGCCTGCCTCTCAGAGAGACTGAGTGACATTTAATTTTACTATTATCTGTAACTCACCTTAACCCCTACCTACCTGCTGCTACAAGAATAAAAATTCAAGATTAAGCTAAAATAAGTGCTCAAAATAAAGTTCTATAGGCTTAGGATGATCATAATTCAATGTGGAGAAGGCCATATCTCCATTCTGAGGAGAGGACCCTACGTTGGTGAGCATGGATGCACTAAGTCTCCCATGCTGTCCTTTGTTGATTTGCCTTCAACCCCAGTTCCTGATGCTCCATCAAGTATTCTTCCAGGATGGAACCAAACTCTGAACTCTTATATCGGGAATTATCAACTTTGGTCCCCCACGCACCACAAGTTCTTCCCTCAGTGTTCTGCTCTGCTTCTATGCCCCTTGTATTACCTCTGATACGATTCACTGTTTGTCACTGGCAAACCAATGTCACGTGAGTGTCTTCTCTTTGGGTTTCCCAGAAAAGATCCAAGCTGCAGGTGAGGGAGCATCCAGCCCACTCCTCAAGGCATTGGGAGGCCCCTTAGGAACAGGATTACACTGAAGAGATTCAGAAGAGGTACCCAGAGTAGGGCCAAATATGTATGTATGTATTTAACAGGACACCACTCATAGGCAGGACGATGGTCCCTCTCCCATGATGTCCAGCCTTCCCTGGAGAGTCATCCCTATTATTTACTGGAGATGATTGTTTAGTTTATCACATCTCTTGGTCACACAAATGTTGTCCCACAAAAGCAGTCCCTTTTTGTGTTTCTTGCAATGAACATTCAGGATTATAGGTTGACAATAGGCCCACTCTGGGCCCAGACATCTGAACCCTGACTTACTTCCTTGAATCTCCTTGTCCATCTCTATTTCTATTCATTCCTGCTTTACAACTTTATTAGCAAAAAGTTTAATATTTTCTTTCCTCATACAAAATCATAAAGAGTTTTAAGACCTGTCAGAAGAAATTCTAACTCATAACATAAAACTTACTTCCATTACTACTGGGTAATATTATTTCACCCCTAAAGTATAAGGGCAAATAGTATTTTCCCCTATCTAGGAAGGAGGAGAAGAAAGTACAGAAGAAACACATTCATTCCTATCTTGGGGCTCATTCTTTACTACGGGTTGAATTGTGTCCTCCCCAAATTCGTATGATAAAGTTTTAACCCACAGGACCTCAGAATCGGAACTTACTTGGAGATAGGATCTTTACAGTGGTAATTGAGTCAAAATGAGATCATTTGGGTGAACCTTAATTCAATATGGCTAGTGTCTTTATTTTTTAAACATTTATTTATTTAATTATTTTACTTTATTTTATTTTTTTGTCTGTGTCGGGTCTTTGTTGTGGCACGCAGGCTTCTCTCTAGTGTGGCGTGGGGATTTTCTCTCTCTAGTTGTGGTGCACGGGCTCCAGGGCACATGGGCTCTGTAGTTTGCGTCACACAGGCTCTCTCGTTGAGGCGTATGAGCTCAGTAGTTGCGGCACACTGGCCTAGTTGCCCTGCGGCATGTTGGATCTTTGTTCCCCTACCAGAGATCACACCGGCGACCCCTGCATTGCAAGGAGGATTCTTTACCACCACTGGACCAGGGAAGCCCCATGACTAGTGTCTTTATAAAAAGGGGAAAATTGGAGACAAATAGGTACACAGGGAGAACACCATGTGAAGATAAAGGCAGAGACTGGAGTGATGTTTCACAAGTCAAGGAATACCAGTGTCACAAACAAGCACAAGCTAGGGGAGATTCCACCTTACAGACCATGGAAAGAGCCCAACCATGACAACACCTTGATCTCTGGCTTCTAGCATCCAAAGCTGTGAAACAATAAATGTCTGTGGTTTAAGCCACCCAGTTTGTCGTTATTGTTACAGTCTTAAGAAACTAATACACCCTCCTTCAAGGACAGACAGATGAAGAACATCTTGTTAATACAACATTGTCAACCCACATAACGAACAGTGAGTTCTCATGTCTTGCACCCCAAGAATTCCTGCTGTCCAGAGACCCCAATATACATCTTGGCAACACTTCTGCCTGAGTTGGTTACCTCCTCCTCACCTATGCTTTCGCCCCACTTGACAGATTTCTTGCTGACTGTGGGGGTGGATGAGAGTGGAAGGTGGTGGGTGAGGGAAGGTAAGAAATCTGGGGGGAAGGGCTCACAGCTCCCTGCCTGTAGGAAGATTACTCTCCTTGCCTGCAAGTTCATAGCTCAGAGTGAACTCTTACCAAGGTCCCAGTGTTTCAGAGAAAAAGATAAGAATGAGTTTTATTTAGAGATGTCTGTGTGAAACTTGTAATTCAGATCTGGGAGCAAAAGCAGGTATATAAGATAGAGGTATAGACCTGGGAATTGGTGAAATCCTGAGAGTAGGTGAGAATTTATAGAAATTCTCTGTATTTGATAAGGAAGACAGCTGAGGGCAGAATCCCATAAACCAACATTGAAAGGACAAGGAGAATAATAAAATACAAATACAAATGAACATTTATTATCCTCCTAGTAAGTACTAGACACTATAGATGTAGTAAGAGCTAGCACAATACTTACTAGATGTCAGGTAACATTTGAAGTTCTTTTAAAATATTACCTAAACTCTCTCAAAACTATACTCGGGTAAGTGCTATTATTATCCCCATTTCTGTGCTGAAGAAACTGATGGTCTGAGAGATTACCAAGTAGGAAGTAGAGAGCAAGTATACAAAGCTAGGCCTTCTGGCCCTAGAGTCTGTGCTCTAACTGACCACAGAACACTGCCTGGGAGTAATAGTTCTAACTATAACCCACAATAGGTTGGATGTATGTGAATTTACATATGAGACCTCCCATAAAACTCAAAAACTCTCTATGAGGTTGATGATGATAAATTATTCTTATTTTACAGACTAAAGCTCAGACAGATTAAGTAAACTTTCCATAAACAGTGAATAGCAGTACTTGAAGCACTTGTGAAAACTAGTGGAATTCAAATGAAGTCTATAATTGTGGAAATAAGATTGTACCAATGTCAGTTTCCTGGTTTTGAATTATGTATTATGGTTATATAAGATGCTATCATTGGGGAAAGCTGAGTAAGGGATACTTGAGACCTCTTTGTAAGTTTTGCACCTTCTTGGGAGTCTTAAATTATTTCAAAATTTAAAAAGTTTAAATACAATTTTTAAAAAGCAGTGTGTCCATCGACAGAAGAATGGATAAAGAAGATGTGGTACATATATGCCACATATGAGTAATGGAATATTACTCAGCCACTAAAAAGAATGAAATAATGCCATTTGCAGCAATATGGATGGACCTAGAGATTGTCATACTGAGTGAAGTAAGTCAGACAGAGAAAGAGAAATATTGTATGATATCACTTATGTGTGGAATCTAAAAAAAAGTGATACAAATGAACTTATTTACAAAACAGAAACGGACTCACAGACTTAGAGAATGAACTCAGGGGAAGGGCAGGGGATAGTTAGGGAGTTTGGGATTGACATGTGCACGCTGCTATATTTAAAATGGATAACCAACAAGCACCTATTGTATAGCACAGGGAATTCTGCTCGATATTCTGTAACAACCTAATTGGGAAAATAATTTGAAAAAGAATAGATACATGTATATGTATAACTGAATCACTTTGTTGTACACCTGAAACTAACACAACATTATTAATCAACTACACTTTAATATAATAATAAAGTTTAAAAAAAAAAGCAGTGCTTGATTGGAACCCAGGTTTTTCTAGCTCTGAATCATACATGCTTGTCCTTGACACATTTTTTTTGTTTTCAAGAGGGTCAGGATCAGATAACAGAGCAGGACAAGGTGAGAGAGATTGAGAAGAATTTTAAAAACACCAGAAAACATATGCAAACTTATACACAATATGTATCATTCAGTGTGCTATTAGGCATTTTAAATGCTTTCTCAGTGACCCTCCAAGGGGGGTCATAAATGTTTTTATACTGAGGGAACATTCCAGCTTAGGGAGATTAAGTCACCCATGTCCCTAGTGTCAAAACCAGGAATAATCCTTAGATCTCTCTTACTCTGTGTTTTTTTTTTTTTTTTTTTTCCATTTCTGTTATACAAAGTCACCTGGCAGAACCTAAAGAGAGAACTGTCTCTGGTGCCCTGGAAGCAGAGATTTCAGAGTGAGATTGGACACTGAAGAGGAAGGAGAATGAAGCCTTTGGCTGGAAAAGTAAGACAGTTCTTGCAGGACAAGCAGTTTCCTTGTGAGTCAGGGGCGAAAGACAATTTTGCAGTTTGAAAGGTAACCTGGTTAAAAAAAAAAAAAAAAAAAAAAAAAAAAAAAAAAAAAAAAGAAAGGTAACCTGGTGAAGGTATGGGGACTTTCTGAGTCCATTTGGGCTGCTAGAAAAAAGTACCATAAACTGGGTAGTTTATAAACAACAGAAATTTATCTCTTACAGTTCTGGCTTCTGGGAAGTCCAAGAGCAAAGTGTCAGTATGATGGAGCTGTGGTGAGAGCTCACTTTCTGGCTCAGAGATGGCACCTTCCTGCTGCATCCTCTCATGATGGAAGGGGTGAGAGAGACATCTCAGGCCTTTTTTATAAAGCACTAATCTCACTCCTGAGGACTCCACCCTCATGACCTTATCACCTCCCAATGCCTCATCTTTTAATATAAACTTGGGGGTTATAGGATTTCACCATAGGAATTTTGAGGGGACACAAACTTTCAATTTATAGCAGGAGCATTCAGTGTAGTTCCTTTTACAAGAAGTTTGTGGGGCAAAAAAAAAAAAAAAAGTAATGGAACGAGTTGAAAAAAGGATCACGGGAAGATTGGCAGGTAGAGGAGAGGGAAGGCTTGAATATGTGACTGTCCTATAGGGAAGGACTGATAGGTACTAAGAGGTGGAACACCTTGTACTCTAAGCTGCTTAATAGGCATGATTGCAATTTAATTTCTTCTTGCTTCCCCTGCAGGGCCTATCCCACTGCCAGGAACATAGAGGTACCAGAAATAAATACTTGAATTTGGACTAACTGTCTTAACAGCCCTAAATGTCACCATCCAGGTTCCAATTAATGTAGTCTCACCATAATCTGAAACCCTGGCTCCCTGCACTAAAAGATCCCTGCCCTGAAGAGGCCTGTACACATTCATCAGGGAGGGCCTCTGTCTGAGTGATGATCAGACTCAGCTTTGCAAACTCTGGCAGGACCCGAGGAGATAGCTGCACATGATGGTTGAAGTTATAGGTTGCCTGCTGTTTCTTCGAGACAGCTGTCAAGGCTGATAAAACCTGTCAGGCTTTCCAAGGTTCTGCAGCCATTTAATAGCAAAAATACATCACCATAGGAAGCGCAGTCAAGAGGCATAATGTTTTTGGAGATGGGTGGATGAATGCTTTTGTTATGTGTCTCCTCACAGCAGCTCAAATGTTGAATCATTCCCTGGAGGCGTTCTCATCTACCCTTTCCCCCAGGAGTTGCTTTGGAGCTCACTTCCTTAGGCAAGTCTAGTGTGTTTGATGGGCATTGTGCCACTTAGCAGATGGAGAAATAAAAAAGCCGGCAGGTCAGGTGTGGGAATGTAAGGCAGTGTATTTAGGTAAGATTTAACAGCAGGGCAGTTCAAAATGTCCAAATGTACTTCAGTTTCAAGACCTGTCACCAAAAAAAAGGGTTTGATTTCCATTCGAATGTCAAGAATCATAGTAATTTAAAAAACAACTTGACTGACAGAGCCAATGGCTGGTTTGATTCAGGGGCTGAAACAAGATGGTGTAAAATTAGATAATGTTGTGTTACCAACCAATTCCTTTTGCTTCGGAATGAGAAAGATCTTGTTTACCGAAAGAGCTGTGCAATTCTAGGTTTTTCAAGTTTTTATTAGTCAGGAAAGATTAGGTCCAAGAAATAAATTACTTTAATGAGCCCTCATGGAAAACATGTACTATGAAAAAAGAGTATGTTTCATAAATGGGATAGGCTCAAATGAAAGTAAAGTGTTCAAAGTTAAAAAATAGATGTGTGGGGAAATAGTTACATAGTCAGATACCTCTCCCCAGAACTCTCTTCTAACATCATTATGTTCTCTCTCTTTCTCTCTAGATCTTTCTCTATGTGTATGCATTTTTATGCCTACTCAACTCTCTACCCCTTCCTGTCTTTCACCATTTCTAAATAGATGAAGATTACTTTTTATCTATATTGCTTGGGATTTATTGTGCTTTCTAAACCTAAGAATCCATGGCTTTCATCAACTTGGAAAAAGTATCAGCCATTATCCCTTTAAATTTGACCTTTTTTACATTACCTCTATTCTCTCCATTGCAACTCAATAAGAGAAATGTTACAGCTTTTCCTATCTCTTACACTCTCACATTTTTTCATCTCTTTGCCCCTCTCTGAAGCATAGTACATCCTTTATTCCCAGCTTATCTTGCAGTTCCCTAATTTTCTCTTTAGCTCTGAAAAATCTCAACTCAGCAAAACTCATTTTCCTACCAGTTTTGTAATTTTGCAGTGTGAACATGTTTGATGGGTTTTAACTTGGGAATCCTATGAGGCATAGACTGTCGTTTGTTTCTCCAGGGAGAATTTGCTTTTGCTTCTCCTGGGATACCTTAAGTTTATTGATCATCTTCAGATTATGAATATTCAGAAGAATGTTTTTTTTTTTCTCTCACCGAGATCAAGCTAAGGCAGAAATATTATTTATCCTCGATGTCTCATTTTGCATATAGAAGAATGTTTTCTAGACTACTTTTTTACTGATGGTGTAGAATTGATACTTTAAAGACCCTGGCTATTTGTGTTTGTTTGGTGGGAGACTAGAGTATGCTAGCTCCCATTCTATGTTTCGTTTAAATGCAAGGCTTCTATATTCCGTCCTCTACATGAACCTTGAAATCCAAGAACCGATTTACTGAAATTGGTAAATGGCCTCAAAAAACCCATAACTTTAGTCCTGCTTACTATGCTTACTATTATTATTATTTTGGTCTTTATTTTTGCCAACCTGAATATTTTCTTTATTTTCTTGAGATCACATTTGTGATTTCAAAAAATATTTATTTTCTGTGAACCTAAAACTGCTTTAAAAATGAAGTCTGTTTTAAAAAAGCTTTTTACTATGTTTTATCCAGAATATTTGGATTGTATGTGTATCTGTGTGTGTGTGTGATAAAATTTGTTATGGAATGCTACTTCTTAGGATAATTAGTTGGAGATGTTATTAGAAATAGAAGCCCTTCAAAAGTTTTAAAGAAAAAACAAATAAAAATATTCAAAAAAGATAAAAAGAGATGTTTTATTAAAAAACTGCAATGAATAAGAAGTCTATTAATCTGCCTTCAACAAGAATTGACAAATGCTGGACCGAGGTTTGAACCAAAAAATTCATGGATATTATAATTATTAGGTGATTAGTTTATTTCAGAATTGCATGAATAATTAGTGGCACTTTTTCAAATGATCAAGAAATTTACCTAAATTAATTAATTTTCAACATTTGTATATTTCTCTTGCTGAACTACTTCAAAAGTTTTAATGTTTATAGAAAGAAACTGTTCTAGTTTTTATCACATACAGTTTTGTGTAAAACATTTTGTTGTAACTTCAGGAAAGCATTTTCCCCCTCCAATAAGAAGATTTCAGACAAAAACTTCTGAAGGCTTTTTAGATTCTTTGTATATCTTTCTGTCTAAAGTCTTTTGTAAATGATTCTCCTCCAGATCTAGGAGTATGTGATTTTCCTAGAGATCATTTGATCCTAATATTAACAAGCAAAGATTCTAGTGTAGACATTACCAACAACACTTCACACTTATATTCATTTATTTATTCATGCAAAAACTTTTTAAATCCTTGCCATGAATCAGAAACTTCAAAAACATAGGAAGAAGAGTGGAAGGATTTCACTCATGGGAGTAAATGAACTCTGAATTTTCAATGGTATGTTTTTGTTTGTGTTTCTTTTATAAGCAACAAGGATTTACTGTATAACACAGGGAACACAATTCAATATCTCAATGGTATGTTTTATACAACAAAGGGCAGCATTTATAGATGGCTGGGTGCTGTGCTACTTCTCTGTCCATTACCCTATGAGGCTGAGTTCAGAATAAGGTTTTCTTTCTCTGTAGAAGTCATTATTTTCTATGTATTAGTCAAATTGAGCTAGGATTAACAAGTCACTTGGAAAGCACCCAATCACCATAGACTTTGCTTGACCATTAGCATGACTTATTGTATTAAGCCAGTGAGTCTTAGGGGCTGTTTAGAAAGATCATGTGTCCTCTCTTTATTCGCCCACACTCCTACCTACCCTTCTACTACCTAGCGTTATTTACTCCAGTGCCTAAGAGTGTAGACCCTGGAGCAGACCTGTTTGGGTTCAAATTCTGCCTCCTCCAGTGCAGAGAGTTACTTAAATTCTCTGTGCTTTAGTTTATTTTTAAATGGGATAAAAATATTCTCTAACACATAACATCGGTGTGAGGCTAGAAGAGTTAATAAGTCCCAGTGTCTGGAATGAAGTAAAAGTTAATGTTAAAAGTAAAATGTTAACTGTTATAACACCACCCTCTTCCATTTTATGCTCGTGGTTGTCTGGCCCATTTGGCACCTGAATTTGGGATCCCTGTCTTTAGAACTATACTTTTTAAAAAGACATGAAACATGGGAAAGAGGAGATGGTTAAATTACCGCAATGGCCATAAACTTATAAATCGAATATTACGAGCACACAAAAGAAAGCCTTTCACTTCCTGCTTGAGAAATCGTGTCATATCTGATACAAGAAGTGACAAGAGAACACATCATTAAGTGTGGGGGAGAATATTCTAGACCCAGTAAACATTTAAAATAAGGAGAAAATGGCCTAATAGTATAATTCTTTATTTTCTCCTTTCAGAAAACAGTTCTTAAATAGCTTCTAGATGCTGGACTTTGGGGATACAAAGTTGAATTAGAAAGGAGTCTGCCACTTAGGAGTTAGTGCAGAGGCTGGGGGAGAGATGAGTATTTAATAAGGACTCACAAAGTAGGGGAGAGAGTCCTCAAATACAGTGAGGAGAAGACTGATAGTAGAGGGTGGAGGCCACAGGTGATCTAGATCTTTGGAGATAAGTAAGGATTACATAGATGAGAAACATAGAGGAGGGTTGAGTGAAGATTATCCAAACAGAGAAAAGAGCATATGAAAAAGTTTCAGGATTGTGAAAACTATGGTAAGTTCTGAAATGGTAGTAGATGTGCAAGTTATGTGAATCAGAAATAATTCCTTAAAATTGTATGTGGCAAATACAAATTGTATGTAGACATTATTAGTCATTTTACATACCTTATTCTTTTTTAATGACTTCATAGTAGCTTAATGTAGTAGTAGATAGCATTGTCCCATTGCACAGATGAGGACCTGAGGTTCAGATACTTGTACAGGAGGGTTTACTTTATTCATAAATGGTAGAAAGACTTATGTTTGCTGAGAAAAATTACAGGGAGCAGATAAGATATGAAGAGGTTTATTTGGCCCATATTAAATGTCATGTTAAGAAAGTTGGATGAGACCATGAAAGAAGTTCATCTTGGGATCAAGGTCAGTGTAGAAGGGAAGGTCATTTGTTTAACGTACAAGAGATGATCTGAATAGCCAGTCACTTTCCCTGCCTCTAGTGTCTTCTGGACCCACCTTCTCAATCTTCTCCAAACATCTGTGGATCTTGGTAGAATGCTCAACTTGTGTATATCTCAATGTTTAAGTGGAAGAAATGGCATTGACACTAAGTGCATATGTTTTATAAATTTCTTCCAATTCAAACTCATGAAAATCTGCATTACCATCAGAAGGCTGACCTAATGTTCCTTCCCATCATCTCTCTTCCATATATCTAAATATAATATTTTAATATTCCCTTGAAGTTAAAATAGGTTTAAAAATAAAAGTTAAAAACATGTTTGCATTACCTAAAAATTATCCTCTCTATCATTGAGGATAGTTTTCAAAGCAGATTAAACATACTTTATAGAATTCAGGTAAACTATATTAAAAACATTTTTTAAACACTTGGAAAAATAGTTCACTTTGAGTAAGCATTTTTCCCCTGGTATCTGGTAAAGCAGGACTCTGCCTTAATTCTTTTTCTCACATATTTTATGTACTTAGAGGAAATCTCTGTTAACTTAAATGAATTTGACAAATGGATTTAGCAGATGAACAGATGCATTTAAAATATAACAGATGGATCTTGATTTTCTTAGGTGAAATGATCTATATCCATTTTATCAAGTTATAAGGATGCTGGAATATGAGGCTCAAATGGTATACAAATAATTAGAAAATATTGATGGTATCATGCCATAGATTAAATGGACCTTAACATTTCATTAATGTTGAAATATACATTTGGGGTATTTGAAAATGTTTCTTTTGTTGGTAAGAATCATATTAAATGTAAAAGGATAAGCAAGCTTCCAAAATATTTGATTTTTCAAAGTTTCTTGTAAATTATGAGTAGATTAGATTAGTTTCTGTAGCTTCTTCTTTAAAGATGTGTGACATATATGGTGGTTAGGAGGGAATTATTTAGAAGCATAAAATTAAGGAGCTTTACTCATTAGAAAATTCAGGTCAAAATGGGTAAGTGATCTGGTGAAAAGGAAGTGATGTCAGAACTTGAACTCTAACCCAGGTCCCACAAGTTCTTTTAGAGTGTTGGGCCCTTCCTTATGGTCATAGGATTGGTTCTAATTAAGAGGACTATCAATAGTTTGGTAATTAGCAGTACGTATGGAACATTGCCTATGATATGTGTAATACCAGAATGCCAGTTCTCCATACCCCCTCCTTTTTCCAGCATTTGCCTATTAAAACATGAGTTTAATATGTTGCCTGCTCATTAAACCTTGAATAGCTTGTTTTCCATTTTTTCCTATTATTTTGAAAAGTTTTATTCTATCTTTAAATAATAATAATGCCACTACCTAAAATGTAATATTAATTTAAGTACTTGAAACTCAATTCCAAAAGAATAGTTAATATGTGGGACTTGAAGTTTTACCACAATACCATTTTTTAATCAATTTTTGTTAAATTTACAATAAAGATATCTAAAGTATCTAGGGATTATGCCTAATGTATTTTTCATCAACACCATGAATGAAATGTTTAAAACTCATTAAATGTATGCATATCACTGCTTATATTACATAATTGTGTTATCTATATCAAAAGTTCAGTCTGAAAAATTTGTTTACTACTTTTGCATAAGTTAAGGTATTGTTAGACAAGGTAACAAACAAAGTACAAATCTTAGTAGCTCCACAAATAAAAATATTTGATCATCTGTTACTGTGTAAAAAACAACTCCATAATTTTGTGGCTTAAGATAACAATCAAATATGAGTAGAGGGAAAAGAATCTGAAAAAAAGAGTGGATATATGTATTTGTATAACAGATTCACTTTGCTGTACATCTGAAACTAACACAACATTGTAAATCAATTATACCCCAATAAATAATTAAAAAAAAGACAACAATCATTGAATTGTTCAATATTTTGGGGGTCATAAATTCCAGCAAGTCTCAGATGATAAGGCTCATCTATGCTCTATATGGTTGGAGCCAGAGGATCTAGGATGTTCTGTTCACATTTTGTGGCTCTGTTTTTGACTACCATTGTGGTACCCCATTGACCTAGCTCATGCTTCTTCACATGGAACCTGGCTTCCTTGAGGATAAAACGTGTTCCTAGTTCTCATAAGGCTTAGTCGCAAAAGTCACAGAACATTACTTCTATTGCTTTTTATTGACCAAAGAAAGTCACAGAGCCAGCTGAAATTCACATGAAGCAGAACAAGATTCCGCTGCATGATGGTGGAAGTGGCAAAGTCACTAAAAAAGGCATGATTGGATGGTAGAAATGAGGAACGGTCTCAATTCACTAATCTATGTTTCTACCATTAAAAAAACAAAAACAAAAAACTAGAAAAAAGAGCACAAGGAACCCAGTGTAAGCAGAAGGAAGAAAATGATAAAAAGATCAGAAAGAAAATAATGAAATTGAAAGGAAAACAGTATATAAAAATCAATCAAACAAAAACAGCAACTAGATTGGCAAACTTTGAACAAGACTGAAAAAAAAAAATAACAGCAAAGAAGGCACAAATCATCAACACTAGGAATTTAAAAAGAGATACCCTAAAGATTCCATAGTCATTAAAAAGATAATAAAAGAAAATATTCTTATATTCTTATTAAAAAAACAAGTAATTTTACACGCATAAATTTTACAACTTAGAAGAAATGGATGAATTTGTTGAAACCCATAAGGTACAAAAATTCAATCAACATTGAATTAGATAATCTGAATAGCTCTAGAATCATTTAAAAATTGAATTATGATTAAAAACCGCCCCCACAATTAATCTCTAGGCCCAGATGTCATCATGGGAAAATTCTGTATAAATGTAAAAAAATATTATAAATTTTATCAAATTTCTTCCAGAAAATATAAGAATAGGGAACATTTCCCGATTCATTTTATGAGACTAGTATTACCCAAATCCAAAAAAAAATAGAGAAGGAAAGTATAAAAAATTAAAACTACAGATCCATGTAGGTCTTATGAATTTAGGCACAAAAATCCTTGAAACAAAAATGAACAAACTGAATCTAACAATATATAAAAAGAATTACACATCAAGACCAAGTGGGATTTATTCTAAATATGCAAGGTTGGTCTGACATCCAAAATCCAATCAATGTAATCTATCATATCAATAAGCAAAAGAAGAAAACTCATATGATCTTATCCATTAATAAAGTCCAACACCCAAAAATAATTTAAAAAAAAATACTCAGCAAGTTATAAGTAGAGGGGTATTACCTCAACTTGATAAAGAGCAGGTATGAAAAAAATCCATACCTAACATCATACTTAATGGTGAATGACTGAATACTCTAACAAAAGGCATAATGCTCCCAATACTCATACTCTTCAAAGTACTGAATATTCTAACTACTTTAATATGGCAAGAAAAAGAAATAAATGGCAAACCTATTGGAAAGGAAAAAAATAGTGTCTCTATTTGTAAATGAAATGATTTTCTTTATGGATACTCGTTCCCAAGGAATCTATAAAATTATCTCCTAGAACTAATGAGTTCAGCAAAGTTGCAGGACACAAGATCTACATGCAAAAATCAATCACATTTATATATACTAAGAAGATACAAATGGAAAGCAAAATTAAAAACAGACTACCACATGCATCTCTCCAAAAAAAAAAAAACAAAAAAAACGGATACACTTAGATGTGTATTCGACAAAACACATACAGGATTGGTATCCTGAAAATTACACTACTACTATTGGAAGAAATCAAAGGAGACCTAAATAAAGGGAGACACATATCTATGAACTGGAAGAATCAACATAGTAAAAATGTCAAATTTACTTTGGTTTATCTTTAGGTTTAATGAAATTTCTATCAAAATTCCAGCAAGAATTTGTATAGAAATAAAGAAGCTTATTCTAAAATGTATATGGAAAGGCACAGGCCCTAGAATAGCAAAAATAATCTCAGCAAAGAAGGATACAGTGGGCAGAATCACTCTACCAGTTATTAAGTAGTCAAGACAGTGTGATATTAGCGAGGGATAAACACGTAGATGATTGGAATGGGATAGAGAATTCAGAAATAGTCCCACCCAAATATGCTCAAATGATTTTGACAAAGTGGCAAAAGCAATTCAATTCAGGAAAGATAGCTTTATCAACAAATGTGCTGGAGCAACTGGATGTCCATAAGTTTAAAAAACAAAACTTGACCTAAATATCATGCCTTATGGCAAAAATTAACTCAAAATGGATCACAGACTTAAATATAAAGATTTAATGCATTTTATAAAAAGAAAAGACACATGAGAAAATCTTTGAGACAAAAGTTTGGGGAATGGGACCTAATCAAACTTATAAGATTTTGCACAGAAAAAGAAACCATAAACAAAACTAAAAGATACCCTGTGGACTGGGAGAAAATATTTGCAAATGATGAGACTGACAAGGGCTGATTTCTAAATATACAAACAGCTCCTACTAAAAAAAAAAAATTCTGGGAGAGAATTCTTAGATTCAATACCAAAAGCCCAATCCATAAAAGCAAAATTTGATAAATATGATCTCATCAAAATTAAAAACATTTGCTCTGCAAAAAGCCTGAAGAGGATGAAAAGACAATCTACATATTCATAGAAAGTATTTGCAAACCATATATCCACCAAACACCTAGTGTCTAGAATATATTTTAAAGCTCTCAAAACAATAGTAACAGACATTTTACTGAAGAGGATATAGTACATGAGCACTGAAGAGGCAAGGAAGCAAAGAAGCACACGAAAAAGTGTTCAATATCATCATCAGTCATCAGGGAAATGCAAGTTAAAACCACAAGTTACTATTACATACCTATCAGAATTATTAAAATAAAAAAATGATAACATCAAGTCCTGGTGAGCATGCAATGAAATTGTGTCATTCATACATTGCAGCTGGGGAGGTAAAATGGTACAGCCATTTTTAAAAAGTTTGCATTTTCTTTAAAAAAAGATACTAAACATGCAACTACTATGTGTCTCAGCAACTGCACTTCTGGACATTTATTTCGGAGAAATGAACACTTATATACAAGAATCTATACCGGAAGTTCATGGCAGTTTTATACAGAATATCCCAAGACTGGAAACAACCCAAATGTTGTTCAACAGGTGAATGGTTAAACTGTGGTATGTCCACACTATGGGATACTTCTTAGTAATAAAGAGGAAGAGTCTACTGATACACGCAACAATTTGAGTCCATCTTCAGGGAATTACGTTGAGTGAAAAGCGCCACTGTCCAAATGTTACAAACTGTATGATTCAATTTATAAAACATTCTTTAAAATAACAAAACTTAGAAATAGAGGACAGATTAGTTGTTGCCAGAGGTAAGGGACAAAGTTGGGAGAGGAGAGTGGGTGTGTCATAAAAGGGAAACAACAGGAGATCCCTGAGGTAATGGAACTCTTCTGAATCTTGACTGTGGAGGTGGTCACATGAGTCTACACAAGTGATAAGTTGTAAACAACTATACACACACACACACACACACACACACATACACACCTAGAAGTAAAACTGTTGAAAGCTGAATAACATTGGTAGATTATAGTGACATCAGTATCCTGCCTGTTATATTACACTAGTCTTGCAAAATCTTATCATAGGGGAAAATGGTAAAATGGAAAAAGAATCTCCTTGCCTTGTCTTTTATAACTGGTGTATACCTACACATGGGAGATGAAAGATGGGAGAGATTATTGTGACCACCTTTGGAAACAATCTACCACCAAAAGTTTATTTCTTATTCACGCTAAGTCCAAAATTGCAGTGGGCAGTCATGATTGGCAGAGACTCTCCTCCAATGGTGATTTAAGCTTCTTCCTTCTGGAGACTCCTTCACTTTTAACACACGGCTTCAAAATGAGTTAGCACAACTGAACTGTAAGTATCATATGTATATATGATATGGCTTGGGACCTTTTCATGGGTCAGGCCTGGAACTGTCCAAATGTGGTTTCCATTTTTCTATTATTTTGAGAAATTGTCATGCTCAATACTTAATTACAAGAGAGAAGAAGTAATGTAATCCTACTGGACAAAGAAGCTGCAGATTTCAGAAGTTGTAGTAATCAGTGAAGAGTGCCCCACACAGCAGTTTTGGACACAGAACATGGAGAAGTTTGGGCCTAGGTCATTCTGTATCTAGTTTTCCCTAGAAATAGCTCAAATTTTCAGGCACAAGGTGCACCTAGGCAACCCTGAATGCCAGGCAGGTGTCCCAAGTTATTGCTACTATATTCAAGAGCTACACATCACATAAAGAAGTCCACTGTAAAATCATCTCCATTCTATTTAAACAAGACAGAAAACTTAGAAATAAAAATTAGCAAATTTTAATGTATTATTGAATTAGAGTCTTTTTAAAAGGCTGTTAACTTGCTAATAAGAAAAATGAATTTGATTTTATCAAGAAAGGGAAGTAGTTAACTGGAATTTTATAAACTCATAAAAATTACCTCCTAACTTTTGCCTGAATCTAAAACAAGAGAAATATTTTACTTATAAGACTATAGTTGGGACTTCCCTGGTGGTGCAGTGGTTAAAAATCTGCCTGCCAATGCGGGGGGCATGGGTTTGAGCCCCGGTCCAGGAAGATCCCACAGGTCGCGGAGCAGCTAAGCCATGTGCCACAATTGAGCCCTCATGCCACAACTACCGAAGCCTGCACACCTAGAGCCCATGCTCCACAACAAGAGAAGCCACCGCAAAGAGAAGCCCGTGCACCACAACGAAGAGTAGCCCCTGCTCACTACAACTAGAGAAGGCCCACGTGCGGCCAAAAAAATAAAATAAAAAAGACCTATAGTCAAGCTTGTATTTCCATTTTGGGCCATAATAACCTAATACCTGTATTTCCTATGTTCAAGTAAAATTACATGAATGAGTCCTTTAATAATCCTTTTTTATTGTTATAAAAAAATATGAGGTATTTACACAATTTGAAACTAAAATAAATCTTAACCAAAATGCTATTAGTTGAACTGTGGTAATTGTATGAAGTTTTAATAGATACTATTCATGTAGAACATCTTAGTTTCTCTACAACTTGTACTTATTACAAATCAAGGAGCCTGGAAATATTTCAAAACAGAGACTCTTAATTAAACATTTAAGCCAACAGCTCAGGAAAAAAATTGTATATATCTTTTTAAATGTTTGACAACTTGCTTTAAAAAATAAAACTCAGATATAAAGAGAAAATTCCACCTAGGGAAATAAGTTGGTAACACTGAATTTTAGCTTTTATTTCAAGGACTGTTTTCTTTCTAATTTATAATGCCACAGTGAAATATACACAAAGCAAAAATAGGTAGACACCTACGTGAAAACAATACAGCCAACACTTTGTTAATTCCCACATTTCAATATGTACTTCACAGCATTGAATTTTGGTTCTATCCAGTAAATGCATTTCTCCTTCTAAACCTATCCCATTTCACATATGTCTCCAGATATCACTATCAAGACTATCCCAAAAGATAAGGTAAGTGGTCACATATTTAATATAATTTGAGATCTGATATTGAAAGGCAGTATATCTCAAAATAAATCTTCCATCTGCCTTCCAGAGTCTGTGAAATTGCATTATTTCAAGTCTATCCTTTACTTACAGTATTCATGTTTCAAAAATCACTGTTAAAATGCAATTAATACCGAAGGCCATTTTAGATAATAATATTACTATATCTCTTTAGGTTGGTATTAAAGATTATATTTGGGCATAAAAGTACTTAAAGAAAAACAGAAGTATGAGGTGCATTTGAAAGAATCTGAACTTCAGTTAAGACTTTTATACAGTTTTCTTAGCCCTTAGAGATCAAATATGTGAGGATAATTAAAGAATTTGAATATGACATTAGTATATTTGATTTAATGTCTGCATGAAACTTTGTACCTTACAAATAGAGCATTGCAGCACTGTATTAGTCAGCTAATATTGGGTTGATGCCTAACAACCAGTTCAAAATCTCAGTGAGATATAAAAATAAACATGTATTTCTTGTGTGTCTTCAGATCACTTGGAACTGTTGTGCTAATCTCAGCTGTGCTCATTTCATGCATGTGTGGCTTGGTTGTGAGTCAACACATTTAGGATGAGCTTGTAATCTTGAGTCAGGTCTGCTTTACATGTCACTTAGCCTCTTTGGACCCACAGGCTAGTCAGCATACCTTTTCATGGCAATATTAGCAGTGCAAGTAGCAAGTGGAAACACATAAATGCTTCTTAAGACTTAATGTTGCCACCAGCTCACTATTTCCACCTGTATTCCATTGACCAAATAAGCCAAGGCTGAGCCTAAATTCAAGAGGAAGGGTACATATACTTTACACACTTTGAGCCACAGCAAGTCACTGTACCAAACTCAAAATCAATAGAGTATGGAAGCAAATTCTTCAATGGGAGTGTGTATTAGGAGTAGGAGAAGGAGTAAATACTTTTTAACATTAGTGTACTATAAGAACCTTTTTAAGCATCCATGGAATGTTCACCAAAATTAATCATGAACTTTGCGACATGAACCTCAACAGATACCTCAGAGAAAAAGCTTTCTAGGTCACCTTTTATGACCATGAAGCAAAATGACTGGATATGATTCACAAAAATATGTACCAGAAAAAGTAAGTCCTACAGGACTCCATAACTGATATACTGTGGTAAGAGAGGTAAAGGGACAATCTCAGAGGATCACTGTGTTTCCAGCAAGCTGCTGGGTGGTCAAAGCATGTGGTTTGTTCACAGTGAGAAAGCCCTTCACTTAGAGTTAAACTCTATCTGTTAACTATATAGAAAAAATTTAACTCAGTTGCCTAAAAATGCAATGGGCTCCTGGGAAGATTGTGTTTTACCTGTCACAGGAGGCGCTCTGCAATGTTCGTCTAAATGTTAAGAGGCAGGGCTACGATAAAGTGTCATTCATCCACAGCAAACTAAAATAAATATAGTGGCGTTTCCATAAAGTTAAATTTGTTCAATTTCAAGAACGGCCTCTTATCATGAGATTTGATTCTTCCTGTATTTAATTGTTAAAATGCCTCCCTCCATTTTAATGAAATGTTTGTGAGCCCAGTGAGCAGTATTTTTTTGAACCTTGTCAAATGTTATAAAATTTTACTTGTCCTAAAATCCAGAAGCCTGAAAGCATTCCTATATCTTTTACACTTTTTATTTTGAGCTCTCAGGAAAGAAAAGAATTGGCTGGTTTTACTCACTATTAGATCTTTGGTATCAGCAGCCTGTACTTAGGTACCCAGTTATTATTTTGAATAAAGAAAGGACAGAACACCGTGATGGCAGAGACTGGCTAGAAGCTCACCAAATCTGTTTTCCCTTCTCCTAGGGAATATCTGTTTCTGCCTCTTCCAGCCTGCTCGCAATTAGGTGTAGCCACAGGTGGTGCCAGCCCCAGGATGGGAGGGAGTGATTTTTGCCACACCCAGAGCTGGCCCTTTCTGTTCCCTCATGCAAAAGCCTCCAGAGTGCTTTCTTCTTGCATCTGTTGGCCAGATATGGTCAATTTATTTTTATACTTTTATTTTTTTGTTATGAATGTGGGCCGAGCCATGTGAGTGAGTCATTGCATATCCATCCATGTTCCAGAGAGCACTAAGACTAAGACATTGGCTGTCACAGTAATTAAGAGAAAATGGTTGCAAGAAAAAGGACACAAAATTTCATGCAGGCTGAGGGAGACTTACTGAGGATATAACCAGTGTCTCTTAGAACTGGAGCCATGGCAGGAGGAAAAAGACATGACCTCTCTCTCTCTCTCTCTCTCTCTCTCTCTCTCTCTCTCTCTCTCATCTCTGCTCTGAATAGAAGACTAATGTGAAATTCTTCTGAAAGAAAATAATCTCATGTTATTTAAAAAACTATGGTGCAGTCATTTTTTTTTTTGCCTAGTAATTGAGGCAAAAGATATTGATTTGTCTTCTGTCAGTGCATTATGGTGATAGTAAAAAGAATTTTTAAAGTATTTTTAATGAACTACTACAGGCATACGTCTACATAACTGAAAGTTCTAAGTAGAAATAATGGTCTCAAGATTTCTTGTTTCCAGCAGAAGGGTTTAGATTCAATAAATTGTCCATTACACTGAGAGCTTAGTGAACAGATACACAGTGTTCCCTCAGTAACTTCTCTCGAGATTACGTAATAAATCACAGGTTCATGTATAAAGATTACTATTAAAGTCCATAGTACCATGAATTTTATATTATGTTACATTTCTGCTTCTCTCTCTCTCTCTTTCCTTTTCCTCTGAACCTGGAAAATCATCCCTCCTTTTTAAAGCCTATCAAAGTCAAATCAAAGGAAACATTCAGGAAAACTCACACCTGTTAAAATACTGAATATCATTTACCAAAGAATATCTTTCTTCCCCTGATGCTCCTTTCATCAGATGATTGCTTGGTTATAATAATATAGGAATTCATTATATTATATCCATTCTTCCCTCAATTAATTTACCAACTTGAATTTCCATTATTTTCAGGTTGAAAGGTTTATTTTAATTTTCAGCAGATTCTAAATTCTCTCATCACTTGTACATCAAACAGAATTTATTTTTGAATGCAGCATAAGCTGCTTAGAGGAAATTTCTGAAAGATTTTATATACCAATATTCTGAAATAAAGGATGCACAAATTTCTTGTCTAGCAAATGAGCACTTAATAGACCTGAAAAGAATAGTCTGATAGACTGGGTACTTTTGGATAATGACTTTGTGATGTCAAAAATTAAACCTATGGCATGGGCCATGATTGAAATACATGGGCTACATTCAACATTATTCTAGTTATATCAGAGATCTAAGAGTAACAATAACAATAAAAGCTATCACTTATTGAGGATCTGCTATTTCTGAGTCATCTTTTACTATCTCTAAGTACTATCTCTTTCCACAAGGCATGTACTATAGTTCCTGATTTATCTGATTTATAGATGAAGCTATGGGAGAACAAGTAACTTCTTCAAGGTCACAGAGACAGTAAATTTTTAGGCCAGTATTCAAACTCAATTTCTGGTCTTTTTCCCATCGTACCCTGGAGAATATCTGACAAAATCATGCAATGATAAAATGGCCAAAGTGCTTAGTTGAAGCAGTGCTGGTGTTTATTTGACTGTACATAGTCTTCTTTCATAGAACCATGTGCAAAGTATATTTTTCTTTTAAAAAGCTTCAATTACCATATATTATGGGTTTAAGTCAAACTGACATATAAGGTGACCTGCATTTTTCTGTGTAAACATTTAGGCTTGGATTTCATGTATAGGTTTACTCATCCAGCTGCTCCTCTAAGCATTTGCAGCCCTGGGGCTGAGATCATTAGACCACCAGCTCTCTCCCAGTGAGTTACTTCTTAGAGACTAACGGAAGCCCAGGAGGTGGGTAGAGGTCTAGGTTAAAGCCTTAACCAGTTTTAAGTTGGTTTCTAACTACCACTGAATGTTAGACTTGGAAAGACGTTGACGATCACTTTACTGAGTTCCCTTATTCTGGAGAAAACATTCAGAACTAAAAGGTAACGTGCTCTGTTCGAGACCGCATCATAAGTTAGTAGCAAAGTTTGGGTCATTCGACTCCTAGTGAAATGCTTTTTCCATTCTCCATTAAGATATGTGCTATCTGGATACTGAGAAAAAGGCCTATTATTTTTATGTAAATTGCTTCATTTTCCACATGAGCCAGAAAAGACAAATACTGCAACTACGTGTATGATTAAAAAGTTTGATCTGAGTATGTGTGTTTTATTTATTGTTTTTATCATAATTCTTGGTATTTTTAAAATAAATGAATCATGAATGTCTTTGCTGATGGTATTTTAATGGCCAATTCTTGGGAAATTTTAAGATAGCTTCACTCAGAAACTTATGCAAGAGTTGGATTCTTATAGGATGTTCCACTTTGTGATGTGGCAGTGATGTAGGTGACTTTAATGCAGGGACTGGCAGATTGAACCCTGGGAATGTTAGTATAAACCTTTAGTAACACTGCATTCTGTGAGGTCTGAATGAGCTCAATTTGCTGAACTGATAAAATGAACCAAAACCTTAACTCCATATTGTTTGTTTTTTCCAGATAATTAGAATTATGTTAACATTAATATATTGCTTTTTTTCTTATTTTTTCCCAAAGACACACACACACACATGCACACACACACATTCACATGTAGCTTATAAGGCTTGGTTACAAATATGTCAGGTCAAGCAATTGCAAAGATATTCTCTGGAGTGATGAAATATATCTTCCATATTATGTTCTGTGCTTTTCTCCACATTCAAATCCCTCCTCTGTCAAATCTCATATTCCTAAAAAGGAAGAAAACTTATTTCATCTTTACCTTCTATCCATTAGTAAAACAACTATCATGATGATATTTTTTTTACACCACTATAAAGTAACATAAAACCTAAAAATCTCACAGAAAGGAAAGAGAAAGGGAGAAGTTGATGCCATATTTTAAATAGACTTCGGTAGAATTCCCTGACATTGCTGATCATTTTTCTCTTCTTGTGAGAGGCAAAGGGGGAACTATTGAACGGTCGCACTGCAGCCAGCAACGGCCTCTCACAAAACTGTTAGTCAGTGTCAGCAAATAAAACTGACAAAAGCATCTGGATGAAAGATTGAGTAATTATTTTTCCGTGTTAATGGCCCTTTATTTGTGGTTTTTATGCCTATGTTTGTTAACAGTAATTGCCTCTCCTCTACTGTTTATTTTTAATGAGTCCCTTAAAAATGGAGCACTAACTACTGTAGGATTTATTCTCACTTTGTTTACTATAGAAAGAACAGTGGACCAAACAGGACTCCATTTCCTTCAAGGGATAGCTAGCTAACACTGTGCATCAGGGAATGTAAGAAAATGAAAAAAAAAAAAAACCTTCGGAAGTATGTGCATAGAATTTTGAAAATGAAAAAGCAGTCAACGCACTGCACTATTTGTGAGTTGAATCCGCACTAATCCATGGAGATTCAGTCTAATATAATTATTTTTCCACTGTGTCATAATTATAATCTTGGTTTTAGAGTGTCCATCGAAGAATATAAAATAGATTGTTTACGATACAAAAACAGATCACACTTCTCAATACAGTGCCACATTCAGTATCTTCCTCCCTTCACTACATTATATTAAACTCGGCATCTCAGTTATCTTTGAATCATCAGTACTTAGTACATACTTTGTAGGTAATACTCTACTTTGAATAAATAACTGTAGCTACAAGTAGCTTCTAGACTGAGCAAGTAAAATGATTGCAGTTCCCAAATCAGGAAAGCATATTTGAGAGAACATGTTTGAAATATAAGCCATTAAATTTATACTGGATATTTTTTTATAATTTTGAAAATGTTTATTTGTTTATTCGCACATTTGTGTATCAGTTTCCTAGGGCTGTCGTAACAAATTTCTACAAACCGGTTGGTTTAAAACAATAGGAATTTAGTCTCTCAAAGTTCTGGAGGCCAGAAATCTGAAGGCAAAGTGTTATCAGGGTCATGTTTGCTCTGAAGTCCCCAGGGGAGAATCCCTCTTGCCTCTTCCTCGTTTCCGGTGGTTGCCAGCCATCCTTGGCATTGCTGGACTTGAAGCTACAATTTCTGCCTCTGTGTTCACATGACCACCTTTCTTCTGTATGTGTCTTGTTTTTTTTATTTTTAAGGACACCGGTCTTTAGATTAGGACCCACCTTAATCCTGTATGACATCATCTTATCTATATCTGCAAAGACCCTATTTCCAAATAAGGGCACATTTTCCTACCTTTATTGAGGTACATTTGACAAATGAAATTGTAATATATTTAAAGTGTAAACATGATGATTTAATATATGTATACATTGTGAATGATTCTCATAATTAAGTTTATTAACACATCCATCACCTCACATATTTACTATCACCTTATCTTTAATTTTTTTTCTCTTAGCAAATTTCAGTTATACAATACAATGTTATCAACTACAGCCATCTTCTTACACATTTGATCCTCTGACCTTATTCATCTTTTAACTGAAAATTTGTACCCTTTTACCAAACTCTCCCACTTTTTCCCATCTTTCAGCCCCTGGCAACCACCATTCTACTCTGTTTCTATGATATATATATATGTTTTAGAGTTCACATATAAGTGATACTCTACAGTTTGTCTTTCTCTATCTTATTTCATTTAACATAATGCCCTCCAGTTTCATTTATGGTGTTACAGATGGAAGGGTTTCCTTCTTTTTAAAGACTAAATAATATTCTGTTGTATGTATCAATATATACCACATCTTTATTCATTCATCCTTTGATAGATATTTTTTCATAACATGACTATTGTGAATAATGCTGCAGTGAACACGGGAATACAGATATCTCTTTGAGATAATGGTTTCATTTCCTTTGTATATATACCCAGAAGTGGGATTGCTAGATCATATGGAAGTTCTACTTTTAATTTCTCTAGAGGCCTCCATACTGGTTTCCACAGTGGCTATACCAATTTACATTCACAACAGTGTAAAAATATTCTCTTTTCTCCACAACCTCATCAGCATTTGTTTTCTTTTCAATAATGGGCACCCTAACAAGGAAGAGGTGATGTCTCACTGTGGCTTTGATTTGCATTTTCCTGATAATTAGTGATGCTGAGCATCTTTTCATGTACCTGTATCTTTCTTGAATGTGTCTATTGAGGTCCTTTGCCCATTTTGAACTGGGTTACTTGGTTTTCTCTTGCTATTGAGTTGTATGAGTTCTTTTTATATTTTGGATATTAACCCCTTATCAGATATGCAGTTTGCAAATATTTTCTCCCAGTCCATAGGTTGGTTGCTTTTCCATTTTATTGATGGTTTCCTTTTCTGTGCAGAAGCTTTTTAGTCTGATGTAGTCCAATTTGATTATTTTTGCTTTTGTTGCCTTTTGCTTTTGGTATCAAATCCAAAAAACTTTCTGAAGACCAACGTCAAGGAGCTATGTTTTCTTCTAGGAGTTTTATAGTTTTAGGTCATATGTTCAAGCCTTTAATCTACTTTGAGTTGAGTTTTATGTATGGTATAAGACCTTACAGTCTATTTACAATAGCATCAAAAAGAATAATAGACTTAGAAAGAAATTTAACCAAGAAGTTTAAAGATCTATACACTGAAAAGTATAAAACATTGATGAAAGAAATTGATAAAGGCACAAATAAGACCACATTCTTTGGTTCCCAGAAAACATGAATTTTTGAGGTACGCTATTACACTCAGTACACCCTGGTTGAATTTGCATCCTGGCCACATCGGTTACCAGTTGTGAGACCCTGGGCAAGATACTTTATAAATCTCCATTGTGTTGTATATAAAACGATGACTATGATATTACTACCTACCTCATGGAGCTGTAGTGAGGACTATCTGAGCTTATTTATGTAAAACCTTCAGCACAACATCTGAAATATTGGATGAGCTCTAATAAACAGCATCTCTGAAATGAATATAGTAGACAGTGTAATAGGATTTTTATGATAATGTCCTTCAGTGTAAAACACTGACAAAATGCTAAAGCAAAATTCCTACACATGGTTTTATGAAACACCAAGAAATGCAGTTATGCAAATCTCTAGAAAGATCTAAGGGTACAATGGATTATGTTGAGTTGTTGTTCATATACTTACCCTTTGGCTAACACAGTGTTCTAATAGAAACATCCCCAAAGCCTTGTTATATAAATTGTAGAAAATAACCACAACAACTAAAAAAGAGAGAGTAATTGATACGGTGTTTAGGGTGGGGAGGCAATGCAGTGAATGCTGACTCGCGCTATTCCAAAGGGCACAGTTTGAACAGAATGAAGTCAAGAGGACGGACATCTCCATTGAGAAGTGCTTTATGAATACTGTTTCTTGCAATCAGATTGGTGATAAGAATTGAGAAATAGAGAATTGAAGGCTAAGAGCAGGTACATTTACCTAATGGACATGACAGCAAGGCATGCCTTTAAGTTCCTTAAAAACAAAGCAACAGCAATAATAGCAGCAGTGATAATACCAATCGTATGAGGGATCTCTCTGTGCAATGTCGTAAACATTGCATGCATGTTCCATGCATCATTTCACTTAATCCTCACAACTCTCTGAAGGACATACTATGAATTTCCCCATTATTCCTGAAGATAAAAGTGAAGCACAGAGAAATGAAATTAATGGATGGAGTGCTACTTAGTGAACGGTAGAAAAACACATTGAAATTAAGCGTTCTGACACTATTGCCCATAATTTGTAACCTATGTGATTCTTAATTACATTAGCAACATAGCAATATTTTTGTACTTTCTGGATTGTAGGAACACCAAGTCATTCCCTCTGTTAGTGAGTGGCATAACTTTAAGGATGAGATTGCCCAGCCAGAAAAGAGTACGAGGGCCCTAGATAACTAGATAAGCTTAAATTTATTTTGTCAACATCATTTATCAAATATTTATTTTTGTGCCTTATTTGGAAATAAGGATTTTGCAGATATAGTTATGATGATGTTATACTGGGTTAAGGTGGGTCATAATACAATGACCAGTGGTACTTACAAAAAGAAAACAGAGACATGGACATATACAGAGGGAAGATAGCCATGTGGAAACAGAGGCAAAAATTTGTGTGATAGAGCTTCAAGCCTAGGAATGCCAAGGGTGGCCACCAGAAGCTAGGAAGAAGCAAAACCAAGACATGCTGCTAATTTTGGAAGTAGGGACTCAGAAAGCAGGGCTTTTCTGAGCCTTGTCTTTCAAAGTGGTTACATGGTTTAGGAGACCACCATGCCTCCTAGCCCCACCCACGACTGAACACAAATGGACACCCTTCATTTAGAGGCTCTCTAAATCATTATGCAAATAGCATAAATTCATTAAAATTAAAATTTTTTATATAAATTAGAATGTGAGCTGGTTATCGCATTTGTTTTTTTGAATATGTGAATTAAAGATTTGATTGAATATTCTACTCTTACAGGCTGGGTTCAAAATCAAAAAATGACTTTTTTTTTTTCCTGTAGAAATTATGTTCCTTTCTCACCTCACTTCCTTTCATAAAATAGCAATTAGAAAAATCCAAGATCAAATGAAAGGTCAGTATTCAAAGAGTTAATAGGTTTAACTCAGAATATATCGTGAACCAAAAATAATCTTTTAACTGGTGCAAATGACTCATCAAGAAGAAAAATGTAGTTTAATAAATGTGTCTCCCTATTTAAGTTAAAATATTTGAGGCAAAATTAGCAGCACTTCTTGTTCTTTTTCTACATCTTAGCATGGAATAAACCACAGGTGAGATAAGTTTCCTTTGTCTGATTTAATTGCTTTTGGGGAGATAGACCAGAGTAAAGCTACCCAACTCTAACGGGCAAGAGTGTAGAGATAGGAGTGAAAGAACCATAAAAGCTGGGAATTAACATTGATTCAGTAAACCACTTGCAGTCTCAAGGATACTTTGAGATATTTTTACCCTTGCAACTTCCCTTTAGGAATAAACTAAGCAACTAAAAATGGATACCGACCCATCATACCCTCAGTACAAATAAGTTCATTAACATCATCTTTGTTGCCAGCAACCTTTTCTTAGAAAACTATTCACAGATTATGAGGATATTATTCTCTGAAACCAAGGGAGGGAAGGGAAATTTGTGCTATTTTAGTTTGTTTTGCTTTCTTCGCATCTAATAAATGGGGTTATATGTGTGTGCATGTGTGTGACTGTATGCACACTTAATTGCCTTAATGATTTGAAAGGAAAAGGAGTATTAGAAAAAGTTATCTGAAAATTCAGTTAGCCCAGAAAAAAATTGTCTAGCCACTTGAATAGGAAAAGAGAATGAGGAAAACCTTCAACTAGAAAATATTCACTGAGTGCTTTCCAAGGGCCAGACCCTATATAATTATCTAGATACACAAGGCTGAAGAAGACATAGTTCCTATCTTCAAGGAACTCAGGACAAGGAAATGTAGGCAGAAGCAAAACATTTAAGATTAGTATGCATGATCTTAAGTAGTCAGGGTAAGAAGTAACATGGATCCAGGAAGATGAGATGTGGGAAAAATAGATTGGAGACAATTTGTAGAGTGACTTGACTGTGAGACCTAGAAGTTAATGTGTTTTCTCTCTCTCTCTCTCTCTCTCTCTCTCTCTATCCCTCTTTTGTCTATAGTCAAAGAAGAAACAAGTTAAAAAAGCTATATTACAAGATTTTTTTTTTTTAACTTTTCATCTGTGTCCATGTTTCCCAAACTTCGTATGTTGAAGACCTAACCCTTATTATGATGGTACTTTGAGGTGGAGCCTCTGGGAAGTGATTAGGTCATGAGGGTGGAGGCTTTAGGAATGAGATTAATGTCCTTATAAAAGAGGATCACGAGAGCTTTCTTGGCCCTTCTGCCATGTCAGGTTACAAGGAAAATACGACCTTTAAGAAGTGGATTCTCACATGACACCAAATCTGCCAGCACCACAATCTTGACTTCCCAGCCTCCATCACTATGAGAAATAAACATTTGTTGCTTATTAGCCACACAGTTGACAATATTCTTGTCACAGAAGCCCTAAGGGACAAAGACAATCTGAAAAATTTCATAGAGGAAAGGAACTTTATAAATATTCTGAAACAGATAATTTCATTACTCTTACACATTGATACAGACTTTTTTTAATGGAAAGGGTACATCTTCAATTGTGGTTTTTGTTTTCTGATCTTCAGAAGTGCTTCAAGGCTTGCTGTCTTCCACTCTTTTTAACTTTATTTTAGGGTTTGAGTGAGAAAATTCTGAACTGTGAGTGATAATGAGAAATTTGGCCTATGCAGACATGCTCTGTGAGGGTGCTGGGTCTTTGTGGCTTGCATATGTTTCACTGGTGGTGGGTGAGTCAACAGAGTGGGACTAAAGACTGTGATGTGGTCCCAAAACTAGGGTATACATGGGCAGTGGCTCTTTCCTTAGCAACCAGCCAGCTCCGGGAGTTTTCTTTCCGCAGGGCTATTTCAATGTGTAAAAACACCACACAAAGCCTATGCAACAGTCACAGCCTGCAAATCTAGATTTTTCCCATACCTCTTGTAATTTTCATATTAAGTCCCATGTTGACCTACACTGACCAGCAGGGGACACACTCCTTGGAGAGAGAGTCTGGGCATGGGTACCAGGCAAAATAGGAGGGTTTGTGTTTGGATATTTGGTTATTTGTGTCATTTTCCTTCTATTTCTTAACATTGTAAAATAACAGTACCTACTACATTTTTACTGTGGCTGTGGTCATAAATGAAGATTTGCTGGGAATTTTTATTCCTAAGCAAAAAGGCAAGGTAGGTAGGGCAGCTTAGATCAGTGTTTCTCCAAGTACTCAAGGAGAATAACTGAGTTTTTTTTTTGTTTTATTGTACTTTTTTTTCCTTTTTAAATTTCTAACACATCAGAGACCATAAATTTGTAAAATCCAATAAATTTACTAGAAAATGAAATAAAAGACAGGCAAAATATAAGCCTCCAATTTTTATTATTAGATTTAGCAGACGTATTTTTGTTCTGTCAAGCTGCTACAACAGGTTTCAAAATGTTTACAATTTCTGTGCTCTTCACATTTTGTAGAAAGATTCTGGTCAGCAGACCACATTGGAGTAGCACGGGCTTAGAGGATGCTGAAAGCAATCAGAAAATCTCACAGCAAATGATACAGTTAAAAACAAAAAATCTATCTATAACACTTTGCTTAGGACTGCCATTGTTTCTCTGCATTAATCCCAGTTGCTTTCTGATTTATCTCAAAGTAGAGAAATAGTTCTTTAAGCACTAAAGCGGTAGCTGTTGGTGGAATTCAGAACTGAAAAGCTATTTGTACTTTGTGTGTGTGTGTGTGTGTGTGTGTGTGTGTGTGTGTGTGTATGAGCACTCAGGAGTGTACTGAACATATCCCATAATCTGCAGGAAAATTGAGATCTTCAAGAAATTTTTAAAAGTAGCATCAAAAGGAAATATATACTCTGAAATGTTGGCAATTACATCTAGTTGTTTTCAAATTCGTCTCTGTAAAATGTACAAATATAAAATGGAAGTCATCTTGGGGAGTTTTACTGAATGATATTACTTCATCTTCAGAGTTCTTTATTTTCTCTTCTGCCTTTTTCAGCAGCCAGCCTTTCCCTCCATAAATCCTTTCCTCTGTCTCTTTCAAGTTCATATTTCTTCTTATTGAATGATGACAAAGAGATTAATCGTCATTTCAATCTCCATTTCCCCCTCCTTTCAAAACAATAAACTCTTGTTGTTGTTTTCTGAACAAATGACTACCCAGAATAACAACTCTACTCCCAATTGTCAGTTGCAGTCAAGTGCAATCTTGAGACTAACTGTACACAGTGGCATGTGAGCAGAAGGGTTGCAGCCAGGTTCTGGGAAGCATACTTAAAAGACCACTGGCACTCACACTTTGCTTTACTTTCTTTATTGTCTCTACCTGATTTCTGGTGGGAATGAGGAACTCCATCCATCTTGGGTTATCCTACAGTTCTGGAAGTAGGAATTACACTTGGTAGAGTTAGATAACACAAAGGTCTCTAACATCCCGAAATACCATCCCATCTCCATACCATTTCTGACAGATTTTCCCTGAAATTTTTGACCTTGGAAGAAAGCCAACTCCTGCCTTGTTTAATCAGCTATTACTTAGAATCAAGCCTTATCCTTACTGATAGGAGTGCTAAACATGGAAACATATTACATTTCCCTGCATTCCACTACGGTAGCCATTCATGTAGTTATTTAAATTTTAGTTAACTTAAATGAATAAAATTTAAATATAGTTCCTCAATCACCGTAACCACATTTTATGAGCTCAGTAGCCACACGTAGCTAGCGGCTATTCTATTGGACAGTGCAGAAATTGTGGAAATTTCCCTCTTCACAGAAATTTCTTTTGGACAGTGCAGATTTAGAAGTCAAGACCAACTTAATCTTCTTTGTAACCAGATAGATATTTACTAAAAGTTTTTTTTTATTTTTATATCTTTAAAATTACCTATGTATTGAGTCACTGAGATAAATCAAATAAATATATGAGAATAATAAAAAAATATGTAGTAAATTTGGAGATAATTGTTTGAAAACAATCACAAGAAACACAAGACTGTTCTGGGGAGAGATGGGGGTAAATTTCAGGGGTTCTTCCAGGGTCTGGAATAAATCATTCTGAGCTCTTCCACTCCACCCTACCACCCCACAATTTTCACCCTGAGAATTTCAGATGAAAGTGGACATCAAATGTGCCCAAAGGGAAAAGAAGGAAGGGAAGTGGAGTTGAGACACAGAAGTTAAACTATATCTTGGTGAGCTTTTGGTTAGTAAAATAAGGTTGCAAACTGCATTTCAGCTGTCTTTGGGATAGTGGGAGACATAAGGACCAATTTTATTTATAGTATTCTCATTTCCTTTCTCTTTTATTTTTATCTTTTTGTTTTATTTGAAGTCACGTGCCTTATTTTCTACATAGTGCTTGGAGCACCTGGGTATTACAGCATGCTAAGACCTCCAAAAGTTTGACTATGATGAATTTTCCCTATGCAAAAGTGTGAGAAAGACATTTTCACAAAGAGGAAATGTAGTATAATAATAGAAAGGTTAGAAACTCTTTGTTAAAAGTCATCAGCTTGCAACATTTTGTTTTTGGTTTCCCCCCATAAAAAATGTCCAGGTTACTGCTCCTTTATTCATATTGAATAGACTTTCTGTTTTTTAATTTGCAAGTATATTCCTTCCCATAAGGTCTGAGTTGAAAAAAAAATATTTTCAAAACCATTACGGTACATTTTATTATATAATGTGATTATGAAAATTGAAGACTTGTTTTTGCAGTGAACTAAAATATTTCCTACTCTTTTCTCCTAATTGCAAGGGTAATTACACAAACTTCATTCATATGGAAATGTATTGGAAATTCATTAAAGTGATATTGGACATATAGTGGAATTCAATATAAAAATTTCTTATCAAGGCATGTATTTGTGATTTAAGAGTTCAAAATATTTATTTTGCTTCAAGTCCTTTTTCTAAGCAAGGAATAATGCTTTAAATTAGTGTCCATGATATTTACTGCTATATCTCAACACTAGGTCACAATTAACCATGGTTCTCAGCCTAGAAAGGCATTAATGATGTGATGTGATGAAAAGTACACAGGATTAGACAGACTTGAGTGTAACTCCCGGCTCCTTTTAGTTGTGGAACATGGTTAAGTTTATTAACGTTCCTTTGCCTCCGTAAAATGAAGACTGGATTATTTATCTCCTAGTGGTATTGTAAACATGAAATGAGGAAACTTACGGACTATATTTGTCCATAAGTGTGCCTGGACTGCCATAACAAAATGCCATAGACTGGGTGGCTTAAACAACAGAAATTTGTTTTTTCACAATTCTGGAGGCTGGAAGTCTGAGTTCAGAGTGCCAGCAGAGTCAGATTCTAGCGAGAGCTTTCTTCCTGGCTTTCAGACAACTGTTTCACACCATGTGTCCACATGGACTTTCCTTGAGCTGTGTGTGTGCAAAGAAAGAGTGAACGGGCTCTCTGGTATCTCTCCTTATTAGGGCGCTAATCCCATTGGACAAAGCCCCACCTTCACAACCTCATCTAATCCTTATCATCTCCCAAAACCTTATCTCCAAATACCATCACATTGGGGTATTGGGGTGTTAGAGCTTGAACATAAGAAATTGGGAGAAATATAAATCTTTAGTTTATGATAACCTGGCATACAGAAGTCAACTGGTAAGTGCTCAAACACTAGGAGAAAAGTGAATCATCCTGCAGAGATGGGTAAGACCTAAAAAGGGAAAACAGTCATGATTGCAGACATGTGATTGAGGATTTCCCTTTTGGTGTGAACTAGCCCATGTAGCCCAGAATTTCCTGGAAGGCCTTTTCAGGAATAGGAGCCTCAGAAGGTGCTTGGAAAGGAAAAAAGGTTGTTCCATGCTCAACGACACTCCAGAAATTTTGTCTGAAGTAAGAAAACCTTAAAATACTATTTAAACCCAAATATCCTGAATTCATTTGTCTGCATGATGCTTTCACAACCTAGTCTATCTAATAAAATAAAAGTTTTATGAAACACAATTTGGGAAACACTTCTATTTACCAGAATCTTATAAATGAGGTTTTTATTTATTCAACAGATTTTGCACTTAGAAGTTAAAGAGGAGGTAATTTGCTAATTCAATATACACTTCTACCCATAATTGACCCTAAGGCAGGACTTGGTGAGACTAAAGAACAAAAGTTTGGCAAGACTCCCTCATGTATATGTATGACTATGTATTTATACATATGCACATGTACATATCTTAAAATAAGTATATATATAAACACATATGTATACACACATATTTATGTACTCTACTAATTTATTACACTAGCCTGCTTATTCAAAAATAATTCAAGTCAACTCAAAGTTTGTTTAAAATGATTTATCTTCTGTACAATATACCTATTGCAAACAATAGCTAACACATTCTAAGAACTTGCTAAGTGTTCTACATATATGCTTTAATGTAATCCTCAAAGCAATCATAGGAGGAAGGCTCATCTGTTAGTTGCCTTTAACAGATTTGGAAATGGTGAATTCAGAGATGGTGAATAGCTTGCCCAAGGTTGAGTACCTTGGAACTGATGGGTGCAGACACTCCCTAAGGTGAGTCTTGCCTTTGTACCATCCTTGAGTGTGAGCAAGACCCATGACTTACTTCTTACCAACAGAATCACATAATGTGGCAATGACGAAGGGGGTTTGCTGATTTAATTCAGGTCTTTAATAAATTAAATTTTTAAATTAATTCAAAAGGGAGATTACCTTGAGTGAGCCCAGCCTAACTAAGTGAAAGCCCTTAAAAAAAGAACCTCCCTACAGCAAGTGGTTTGCTTGCTGACCTTGAAGGAGCAAGTCGCCATGAATTCCAAAGTCACAAAGAATTGAATTCAGCCAACAACCTGAAGAAGATTGGAGGAGGACCCTGAGCTTCAGGTGACAACACAACCCAGTCAAACCCTTGATGGCAGCCTCGTGAGACTGTGAGCAAAGGACCCAGCCCTGCAGAGCCTGGTCTCCTAGCAGAAGGAGTAAGACAATAAATGTGTGGTGTTTTCCATCACAAAGTTTGTGGTAAGTGATTGCATAGCCACAGATTCTAATACAGTGATAAACATGGGTTTTGAACCCAGGCAATCTCACTTCTGAGTTTGCAATTCTTCTCCTATGATATTCAGCCTCTTATAGGGTGAAGCTTGGTGTCACATACTATAGATATGCAGCTATTTACTTTGTGGGCTAGATGTTTATGGGGTCAAGGATGACAATAAGGTGAATTACAAACATAATATCTTATGTGGGTGTTTTTTGGTTTTATTTTGTTTTTTGTTTTTCCCTATTTAGTGGTTAGTGATACCTAGGGAAACTGATGTATAAGACCAGATATAGCTTGGAAGTAACAACATTAATTTTTTAGTACCAGTTCTGTTCTTACTTGTATGACCTAGGGAGATTTCCATGTTGCCCTCTGCCTCAGTTTTCTTTGTGACATTGAGTTATTTTATTCAGTTTCCAACTTGAAGCTAAACCCATTGATTGTACCACACAATGATGACTACAAAAAAGACTTCTCTCAAATGACATTTACAAAATATTAGCTTACATGTCTAAAACCCATTTCAAAACTCATTTAATGAGTGTCTACTCAGTGCCAGGTGCTATTTATCTTCACAAACTCCTTAAGTATTGATTCCTCTTCTCTCTTTTAACGAGCTGGAACTAAAGCTAGGGAGCTGCATAACTTGCCTCTGTGACCATAAGACGAAAGTCCTGATTTACTGGGCTGTTAGATAAAATCTGGCTTCTTCTAGATTTTTGGATCCATATTCATGGGCTGCACATCTTCAATATGTTAAGGAACAAAGAAAAATGTCAGATGATTTCAATCACACGTTTTTGTATTCTACCAGATGATGCAATGTCTAACCCAATTATCAGAAAAATATGGCAGTGGGTCTTTATGTTTATTCTTGACTCTCATTTAAGGAGCTGTGTTTTTGAAAGTAACATAGTTTTAAATTTATCTCTTCAACCCCACCCCTTATAAATGTACCACAGCATCTACCAAGAATTTAGGAACATTAATTCTCTCTTGTCAAACTTTCTCTCTAAACACACATTGCAAAGAACTGTTAATTTCATTTTCTTTCTGTTTAGTTTCATTTCTTCCTTTTTGGGATTTCTGTTTAAAAGCGCTTTTAGCAGTCTTCAGTCGCATATGGTGCATATTCTTATGGAATAGGCAAACCAGCTTGAGTAAAACAAGACTAAAAATAAACCACACAGAACTAAACTCCAAACTTTTTGGGAGGTCCTCAATGGTGCTGCTTTTTTTGTGCATGTCAATTATTCCTGTTTGGAACAAGGAATGGACTCCTTTCAAACACCCAAATATGATAAGAAAGACAACATTGTTCTCCAGATCAAAGAGTCAAACTAGACCTATGAGTTCTGAAAGGTTCTTCATCTTATGAGATTTTCTATGTCTTAACAAAGATCTTCAGAGAAACATGAGAATTACCGGATGTGTTTTGCTCAAGGGTCAACCTGACAATTTCTTTTTGACATTATATTATAAAAAGACAGACACTAAACATAACAGGCCACAGAGAAAAGAGTAAAGCTCCCAAACCCAAATATTTAAATGTTAGCTACTTAAGAAGCTATGGAAATAAAATGGAATTTTCTGGTGAAATCCCTGTGGCATTGTCTTCCTGCTGAATGTTTTCAAAACACACTGAGCCATCCTTATCCTTGGGGATCACTTTTCTCTAGTTGCTTTATATGTTTACACTTGTTCAACTACTCATTGTATTGTCTATTGTAAGAGAAAATTCATATCATGCCTATGGGTTTGGATCCAGGAGATTTACCAGACTGGTCCAAGATGTGGGTGCAAGATGTGTGAGTGTCTGGATGATATTTCAGGCTGTGTAGGGAGAAGAGAGAAAAAGCATGAAAGAAAAGGGGAGATAATTTGTGCTCCACTGTTCTAAACTTGCCAACACAGCTTTTGAAATATGACATCTCTGCCCTTTTCTGCTTCAGTAAGAATCAATCAGGAAATCAGTCAAAGAATATTGGGTATGCACAGCTGGGAGGAAACACACAGTGACTGGAGCTGGTTGTCTGGAGTTTGTAATCATAATTGTGTGATAAGACAAGAATTTACATAAGTCATAAGTCACCTATATGAGAGAAGTCACCGTGTTTACCATTACTTTCCAATTAATTGTGGATATGATGGAGGCTTCACAGAGGAGATGGGACATCACCTGTCAGTGAAGGGATTTGTGATTTTAAGAGTGTGAGAGAGTGGGAAGGCCATGTGGGAACTGAGAACTGTGTAAATAAAAGGGGAAAATACACATATGTAGGATATGGCAGGAAGACAACTTTCAATTGAATTCTGGTTTAACTAGGACAGGGTTAGCAGGATACCTTATGGATCAAAAGTGGTAAAGTAAATGAGAGAAGCAAGCTGGGAGAATAATTTCCTAAACAGGCATTCACTTCTTAAAAAATTTTTGCTGGGCTTCCCTGGTGGCTCAGTGGTTAAGAATCCGCCTGCCAATGCAGGGGACACGGGTTGAAGCCCTGGTCTGGGAAGATCCCACATGCTGTAGAGCAAGTAAGTCTGTGCTCCACAACTACTGAGCCTGTGCTCTAGAGCTTGTGAGCCACAACTACTGAGCCCGCGTGCCACAACTACTGAAGCCCACATGCATAGAGCCTGTGCTCTGCAACGAGAGAAGGCATTGCAATGAGAAGCCCGCGCACCACAACTTAAAGTAGCCCCCGCTCGCTGCAACTAGAGAAAGCCCACACACAGCAATGAAGATCCAACGCAACCAAGAAAATAAATAAAATAAATATTAAAAAAAATTTGCTTATCAAACAACACAAAAATTACAATCCTTTCCATTTTGTATTTTCTCTCCTCCCTTTCCTGTATGTAATACAGGCACAGAATAAGAATATTTCTCCTGTAAGAAGAGCAACAGGGTAAGCATGTGAACAAACCTCCACTGGTGCTCGACCTCCCATCAAGCGGCCATGGGAAGCATAGAGAGAGAGACCTGCTTGGGTTCCTGCTCTGTCTGTGAGGGGCAGATGCTACTCAGCTCTGGCTCCTGTGCCCTGTGATGTAAAGAAGCCATAAGGGCCAGAGCTTGGTGTTTTCCAGAGGGGCTCATATCTGAGTTTTATTGTAAAAGCTTTCAATATCCTTACTGTTTGCTCAATCCTTTTTTTAGACACTGGGCAAGCCAAGCAATACATCTCTCTAAGCGAGAATGCCCTGGTCAACAACCAGAATGTAATTTCTAACACTGGAGAAAAGGGTGCCATAGGACTGTGAAGATAAGAACTTATAGGAAATTAATGAAATTAATCTTCAGGTTTCTGTGTGTGGTTCCAGGTCCAGGCTCTTACACAGAGCCTGGATTTGATTCATTCAGTAAATGCTAAATCCATTCTATTTGCATAGCATGTTCTCCGAAGCATTTTCAATTAGAACTGATTTTGTATTTGAATGAAAGAAGAATGTATTCCGGCAAGCTGACGTTTCCTTCTGTGAAGAGCTGCCTTTCCAAGGGGTTGACAAACACCCGTCTTGGCCCTTCAGCGTTTTTCTATGTGCTGAATAGGTTCCAGGAGCATATATCACTTTTATTGCAGTGTGCAATATGTTTGATAATAAACTTTTAAGCTCTATTTATTGGACTACACATACAAAACCATTACTTTCTTGGCGAACTCCAATACCTTATCTAATGGGAAAGATAAAGGGTGGTTTCAGTAAGAAATTTTAAAGACATTTGATACTTGGAAGGAAAGTGTAATCAAATCACCTAGTATTTATTTTCTCCTGTATTCCTGGCATTATAATATTGATTGACACTGCCTTTTATCCATCTCATACATATGCATGTTGTCTCTTTGTGTGTGTGGTGAGCTCTAAATAATTGTTTCTTTAGCGTTAGAGAAACAGATTTTACTGCCTGAGCAGAAAATATCTGATAATTGCAGGAGATTTCAGAAGGACAGAAAGAGGAGAAAAAAAAAATTGATGCTGCAATATTTGAAGCTGACTGATGATTACTAGATAATTTATGAGCAGTTGGCCTCATTTAAATACAGAACTGACAAATGGGGAGTATGTTTTAATGTCAAATGAGAGGTAAAATGTATATAATAATTATTTTCCTATATATATATATATATTTATACATCTTTATTGGAATATGATTGTTTTACAATATTGTGTTAGTTTCTGCTGTACAACAAAGTGAATCAGCTATATGTATACATATGTCCCCATATTCCCTCCTTCTTGATCCTCCCTCCCACCCTCCCTATCCCACCCCTCTACGTTGTCACGTAGTACTGAACTGATTTCCCTGTGCTTTGCAGCAGCTTCCCACTAGCTATCTATTTTACATCTGGTAGTGTATATATGTCAATGCTAGTCTCTCAGTACGCCCCAGTCTCCCCTTCCTCTCCTGTGTCCTCAAGTCTGTTCTCTATGTCTGCGTATTTATTCCTGCCCTGCCAGTAGGTCCATCAGTACCATTTTTCTTGATTCCATATATATGTGTTAGCATACGGTATTTATTTTTCTCTTTTTGACTCACTTCACTCTGTATGACAGACCTCACTACACCTCACGACAAATAACTCAATTTCATTCCTTTTTATGGCTAAGTAAATATATTGTTTATATTTTTTACCTTCACTACATTATTTGAGATATAAAATAGCACTGTGAAATCTGGTAGGTAAGTGGTGTGTGTATGTGGGTGGCTGTGGGTGTGTGTGTGTATAGAAAGAGAGGTTCAGGAATTATTACCTTTGTCTTGCAAATGTAATCATTAAGCTGAATTGGAGTGATATACCCATAGTTTCATAACTAGTTGGTAGCAGAACAGATCCTTCTGGCTGCCTAGCCACAGTGATTTATATCACAGTAATAAATATATTGCCTCTCCAGTGTTCATTATATGTATCTCCCATTGTGTATTTGCCAGTGGTTTGAGTGGAATTATCCCGTTCTGTTGCTGATCTAAAATAATCTTTAGAAATAGATACCTGTGTCAAAGTGATTGGTTCAAGATGGACACAGAGAACTAAGTTAAGCCTACGAGTTTTGTTTTGAGATTGTGGAGAGAAACAAGTTCTCTTTCATTCACAAAATATAAATGAGAAAATGAGAGAGCATCTGGCCCTGGTAGCTGCTTGCAAACATCTTGAAGCCACACGTGTAGTTAGTCTTGAGAGGAAGCTGACCCCCTACAGGCTGAGAAGAGATTGACACTAAGAACAACAGGCTAAGTATATGTTCAAGCTCCAGGATCTAGCCTTGAATGACTTTTTTTTTTTTTAATATACTCTATAGGTTAAAAAATTAAATTCCTTTTGTAACTTAAACCAATTTGATGGTGGTTTCTATTATTCATAATTGAAAGAACCCAAAATGATACACAAAACTGTGTCTACAGAAACCAAGTTACACACTCTTTGTCTAGAGAAAAGCTTTGGACTGAGTAAGGGTTATTTACGAGCATCTTGGGTAACATTTCGCAGGCTCTTCCCAAATATTTTGAAACTTTGATGCAGAGATAAAAAGCATGTACGGGGCTTCCCTGGTGGCGCAGTGGTTGAGAGTCCACCTGCCGATGCAGGGGACACGGGTTCGTGCCCCGGTCTGGGAAGATCTCACATGCCTCGGAGTGGCTGGGTCCGTGAGCCATGGCCGCTGAGCCTGCGCGTCCGGAGCCTGTGCTCCGCAACGGGAGAGGCCACAACAGTGAGTGGCCCGCGTATAGCAAAAAAAAAAAAAAAAAAAAAAAAAAAAACAGAAACAAACAAACAAAAAGCATGTACGTATGGAACTTCTGGGGGACTCTAGGCTAAGGAAATGGGTTTGGGTCCCTGTAGCTGATTGTGTACTACGTGGAATTGAAGAGGAAGACATTTTCTTTGCTGTTTCTCGTAGCCCAGCACTGATCTAGCTCCAGGAAGCAGGAGCTTTGTGAGCAATGAGAGGCAACACCCTTGGGGCACAGACACTGGCTTGCTATGGGGGCACCATCTACCAGTAGAAAGTTGAGGCTCTTGCAAGTGACTCTGAAAGCATTGCCATCAGCCCAGGGGGGTGGGGGGCTGGCAACTGAACAGAAAGTATGTTAGAGCTATGGCATGACCTAATATGCATAGCAGACATACTGGTTGGTAAACATTTTGTGTGTGTGTGAGTCCTTTGTTAGGGGTTGCCCAAAACTGTGAAGGACTGAGATTTTCCTTTACTTACAAGCTAACAAGTTAGTATGCTGCACTTTTACGAATTGTTGAAGAAGACAAGAGACTCCTGCCTCAAAGACAAAGAAATGTTATCACTTAGAGCACAACAGTGAACATGAGCAACAGATAACCTTGACTCCAAGTCCCATAGGGGTGATGCAGAGGGGCCCAAATGGATGCCACACACACAGTGGGTTTGCATCACACCTGAGAAATCCTGAGCTTAGGAAATTCAAATCATTTATATAGGGCAGTAAATAAATCTGCTCTCTTCTCTGGAGGGAGATACTATCTCTACCTTGTAAGGCTGTTCACTATCCAAACATCCTTGAACATGTAGTTCAAAGCAAAAAGGAAGTCAGTGTCTCTTCTCAAAAGATATGCAGAATTTCAAGACACCCATGGAGCTTTGTCTCCCAACAGAATTTCACAGTATTGCCTGAGATTCTCATATCAAAAAATGAATATTGAACTATTAGAGTTTTCATATTAGAAAAATGAGTATGAACTCAAAGTATAAAATAAATATCCATGAGTGCATATGGATGTAAATAAATTATTGAATGAATTAGTGTGTATGGGAGAAGATGCTCTGCCCTCAATGAGGCAGAACATAACTCTGTATTCCTTAAGGGTGAAATGAGCACTAACTTTCTTCCAAAGTGTACCGTATGGAATGGGGGTGTAGAGGAACAAATTTGCAGTGAAGAAATGTGATAAACACTACCTCAGCCAGGTGATAAAGGCCAACATCAACACTCATATTGTATTGATAGCAAGTACTCTTAACATAGTATGATGAAAATGACACTCTACCTCCAAGGCCTTGCCCCCAACATCTCATGACCCAACTCTTATCATGAGTAAAGCATCACAAAAATTCCAATAGAGGGGCATCCTACAAAGCATCTAGCCAGTACTCCTCAAAACTCTCAAAGTCATCAAAAACAAGGAAAGTCTAAAAAACTGCTCAAGCCAAGAGGAACATAAATAGACATAACAACTAAATGCAATGTGATATCCTGAATGCGATCTTGGAACAGGAAAAGAAAATTAAGTTAAAATTAAGGAAATCTAAATAAATTATGGACTTCAGTTGATAATAATATACTGTATCAATATGATTTCATTAATTGTAATGAATGTATCATAATAATGGAAGCTGTTAATAAGGGAAACTGGATGTGAGGTATATATGTGTCTACTAACTTCTCAATCTAAAACTGTTATAAAAAATAAATTTTATTAAAAATATAATGTGCATTCTTATGTCTCAGCAATTCTATTCCTGGGTATAGAAACAATAGAAACACATACATATATGTACTTAATATATGTAAGGCAATGTTTATAACATTACTATTCTTAATAGTTCCCAACTAGACATAACTCGAGTCTTTTCATTTTATAATGAATACATATACTTAATGCAACAATAGGAAATAAAGTACAACTACACTAACAATGTACAGAGACTTCACAAACTGGGCAAAAGAAACTATTTGTAAAAAATAATGCATACAATATGATTCTATTTATATAAAATCAAGATAAGTACAAGTAATCTATAGTGTTATAAGGCAGGAGAGTAGACACACTCGGGGGTAAGTACTGGGAGGGCGTATGGAATCTCTTGGGCCTGGAAGGGCTGATCATATTCTTTCTTGATCTGGATGTTGGTTCCAAGAGTGTCCAGTTTGTGAAAATTCATCAGGTTATACTCTCATGATTTGTGCACTTTTTTATATGAATGTGATTCTTCAGTGAATTTTCTTCTTAAAAAAAACCTAAATACCAATCAACAGATGAATGGATAAAGAAGATGTGGTACATATATACAATGGAATATTACTCAGCCATAAAAAGGAATGAAATTGGGTCATTTGTAGAGGCATGGATGGACCTAGAGTCTGTCATACAGAGTGAAGTGAGTCATAGAGAGAAAACAAATATTGTATATTAACGCATATATGTGGAATCTATAAAAATGGTACAGATGGACTGGTTTGCAAGGCAGAAATAGAGACACAGGTGTAGAGAACTAACATATGTACACCAAGGGGGGAAAGCGGGGGCGGGTGGTGGTGGTGGTGGGATGAATTGGGAGGTTGGGATTGACATATATACACTAATTTGTATAAAATACATAACTAATAAGAACCTGCTATATAAAAAATAAAATTAAATTAAATAAAAAATAATGTTTGCCTCACACTCACATGTTGTTAAAAATGATTACATCACATACATACTCCGGAATGAGAAGCTTTTAGATGATTGATTAAGTTTTCCAAAGACATGTGTCAGAGTAAAATTGCACAGATCAAGAAAGAAAAATGAGAAAAGTCAACCTTAGGAATAATATGGGGAATGTCTTATCTTTTAAATTGAAATCCTAAGTTTAGCTTTAATTCCCT